>NC_141100.1:15994264-16634264 GCF_041138505.1 Cibotium barometz
TGATCGCCCATTTCTAGAGATTCTCTCTCTATAGAGAGAGAGAGACTCTGAGTGTGTTTTTCATCGCTTATTACTGCTACGTTGATCGCCCATTTATAGAGTCTCTCTCTCTCTCTCTCTCTCTCTCTCTCTCTCTCTCTCTCTCTCTCTATATATATATATATATATATATATATATATATATATATATAAAGACGATAACATGCTACGTTGATCGTCCATTTTTATAGAGACTTTCTCTCTCTACAGAGAGAGAGACTCTTTCTGTAGAGACACACACACACACACACTCTCTCTCTCTCTCTCATGTCGGCATTATCCTTGAAGACCTTACCTTCTTTTGTTTGGACCTTTGATCAGTGTTCACAGAAAAACACAGAAAACATTTTTCTCTAACACGTCCTTAAACTTGCACTTTCATAGATAATTTAAAATATACAAACTTTTCAAATTTGACAAAAATAAAGTTTACAAGAATGCAGGTCCAAAGTATATAGTTTATAGTTTTTCTGTGAATAATTGAATGCTTAATGCCATTTTATTTAATGAATGCTCACATCATTGGTCATTACTTTATGTGACCTAAACAAAGATTATATATATATATATATATATATATGTGTGTGTGTGTGTGTGTGTGTGTGTGTGTGTGTGTGTATGTATGTATGTATGTATATATATATGTATGTATATATATGTGTGTGTGTGTGTGTATATGTGAAAACCTAGACATCCTTGCCATACATGTTGAATGCATGGGCACTATAACACATATCCAGAGTCATGAAAATACCATAGAGATAAATAAGACACCAAAGAAAGAGGTAAAAATTAATGAATTGAGGACCAAAACGGAAAGTAGTTCTCAACTCTCTGTGTCTATCTCTCATCTTCTTCAAAATTACTACTCATACCACACAATGTTTTAATTAGCCACAAGGACAAAGGTGGCAGTGTAAATGCCATGGACAAACATGGAGAGACCAAGAGATCTTATGAGGGAGGAGGGGACCTTGGGATTCATCCTTAGTAGCCCATTAATACACTATATTAATCAAAGTGATAATTCTAGCATAACCAATTCACAAACCTATGATTTAGAGGCTTGTGTATTGGTTAGGCTAGAATTATCACTTGATTAACACAGTGTCTTAGTGGGTAGTTATGGATAAACCCCTATGCAAGGTCCCCATGCTTGTTGTGCTAGTGGGGAGGCTTCATCTGCTGCAAGTGCTTTTTTCGAGTAGTGTGGCACCAAGTGTGCCTAGTACAAGAGTTTTCATGTGGCGAGATGGTGTGTGTTCGAATCTCATGTGACCCCCACAAAGCTGCAAGCCGAGTTTTTGCACCATGCAGAGGCTTCATTTGCCGCCAGTTCTATAAGCAGACAATCAAAACAAACAATCAGTATAATTGAATAGTTTTATTAGATAGTAAGCACCATTAAAACACTCTGTCAGTCATGGAGAGTGTTTAGAAAATGGGTATCTCATCTTATCATCCAACACACACACACACACATCTTATCATCCAACACAACACACACACATCTTATCATCTCTCTCTCTGTCTCTCTCTCTCTCTCTCTCACACACACACACACACACACACACACACACACACACACACACACACACACACACACACACACACACACTTATCTCATCTTATCATCCACCCCACACACACACACACACACAAAAAGCATGTTCATTCCTTTCATTAACTTCCAAATAATTCAATAAACAACTTAAATGTCTAGACCATGTAAAATGAGCAATTTTTGTAATCATTGGGATCATTTTGGTAGTAAAACTAGCTATCCATTTGGCTACATGGAATATTATTTCTCCTTATTCTTCAGATTGCTACACATTTGTCTCAAGCAAATTTATTGACATACCAACTTTTTAAAAAAAATTGTGAGAGCTAAGCATGCACTTATATAATGTATGTATATTAGTGCATGTATGCCACATGATTGAATACATGTATCATGCTATCAATGATCCCCCTTTACCTTATCCAAAGCTGAGCACCAAAGGGAAATGAAAAAATCATTCACCCGTATGAGGAAGTAGTGGATCTTTTTTTCTAAGTAGTGGATTAATTTATTCACAACATCCATCTGCTCTACAATGAGCATGAATCAAATCCGTGGTGTTGCACTTACAAGGACACTAATTGTTTACCAACATTTCAGCTACACTATAAGCAAGGATGATTTTTGGTGGGCTCGGTCGCCCTTCGAAATGACGAGTTTAGTAGAAATAGTGCATGTTTTTCCACCTTTTATCTTTGGTTTTTTAACAGTCACGTGGAAGTATTTATAATGGCCAAAATCCCCCCCCAAAAAAAACAGACATAATGTCTATCAAAAAGCAACCCTAAATGTGAGGGGCATGACTTTTCAAGTAATATTATTTCAATGAATTTTGGGATTTTGGAAAGTAATCATTCTCCAAAGATAGGCTGATGTAAAAGTGCCTAGAACTTTCATTTCTCTCACCTTCTATAACTTAGCCCTACACCACATTCATGCAAAAATATGGTCCCTAGAAGATCTACATTATCCCAAAAAAACAAGAAAAACTATAAATTTATATTAATAATCTACAAAAAGAAAGAAAAACCACAAAGTTATATTAATAATCTACAAAAAGCAAGAAAAACCACAAAGTTATATTAATAATCTACAAAAAGCAAACCATGAAGGTTGTCATTTGTTTTTGCTTAATCTCTATAGTTTCTAACAATGATGATACATTAGAAAGCGTTAATGTTGATGCAATTTTTTGATGTGAGGTATTGGCAAAGGCCCACCTTGTTAATCTCTCTACTGGCAAGTGTATTAGTGATAATTAGAAAGACCTTCTGCATTGAATGGTTTTCTAAAACCAGTTCTTGCTCTAATTAAAAACTCCCATCCTTCAATAATTCAATGGATTATTGTTATCACTAAACCCCATTCTAATGTCCCATTTGTGCCAACAATTAGTTCATTGTTGTGAAGCTGGGAGATACATAATTAATTGTTTTATATCATTATTATTAGTTTCCAGCCTTTTGCTCTAAAGCATATTAATCACCACAAATATGGTGTGATGGTCACTAAACTCAGTGATGATCATTGGTAATCGATTAAAGCTCGCCCTACATAATAAAGCAACAAAAGCGTTCCATTAAAATAATCAGATTTCACTAATTAAGCTTTGTGTAAGCACTACGACGGTTACCTATTCACTAATCATATTTCTGTGCAAGCTAGTGTTACCACTAAAATTACACATAATTCACTAAATTACACATAATTGACTAATCATAGCTGTGTTAAGACTTACAATCAATGCTTAGGGCATAATTTGAATGCGTTAATAGAGCTAGCCGGAGTCTTATAAGTATAAGCTAAGCATGTGAAAAAGCGATTAAGAGAAATAACTACGTTCATAGTCTGTTCTTTGCAAGCATATATATATTAATTATATACATACATATATATATATATATATATATATATATATATATATATATATAAATTATATACATATACATATATATATATATATATATATATATATATATATATATATATATATATATATATATATATATATATGTATATGCATGTGTATATATATATAGCATATATATATACATATAATAGTATATATATGTATATGTATATGTATATGTATATGTATATATATATAGCATATATATATACATATAATAGTATATATATGTATATGTATATGTGTGTATATATATATATACATGTAATAGTATATATATATATATCTACACACTATATAAAGTACAGCATTTATATAGTGCGTAGATATATTATTACACATTATATATATACATTATATATATACACACACTATATAAAGTGTAGCATTCAACCTTTATATAGTGAGTATATAAATAAACTATATACATTATATATATATACATACTATATATATACCACAACTAGCACACAAACTATGTATATATCTTTATTTATTTATTTATTTGTATTTATATTTATATATATGTGCTATATACTACACACACACACACACACATATATATATATACTATATACTACACACACACACACACCTCGAGACACACACACACACACACACACACACACACACACACATATGTATATATACTATATACTACACACACACACACACACACACACACACACACACACACACACATATATGTAATATATACTACACACACACACACACACACACACACACACACACATGTACTATATACTACACACACACACACACACACACACACACACACACATTGCATAAATTGTGGTATAGGCAAAGCAACTAAAGGTGAGAGATCACTACTTTCTATGGGTGGCAAATGATTCATGTCCGGATTCCCAAAGATGCCTTAAAGGTCTCCTCATAATAGAAAATGATTTTATTTGTACAAAGGTGGCTCATTTTGACACTTGATTGGATGCATGTAGCATACATATAGTACCACATACAAAAGAAAGAAACAATTTCCCATCATTTTAATTATATTTGGCATGTCAAATGCTTAGAAGTGTGTCCTTAAAAGATGTCCGTGTAGCACAATAAAGACTAAATAAAAAAATATTTTGTCTATTATAGTTAGATGGATATGTGTTTTCTTTTCAAAAAGTACAAATATGTCCCCCCTTCTTGTCGGTGTAATTCATTTAAAGAAAATTGATTCACATGTTTTTCTGAATCTTTGGCATGCCTTATCTAAGGAAATACTCAAAGCTCAAGCTTATGTAGGGTAATGCTTATGCTCCAAGCTTTTTACGTACCTATGTGAATCTTTGCCAAATCTTTTCATTTATTTTTAAATAGGGCTTACGTAAAGGAATTCTCCAAGCTTTTTAAGTATACGTGTGAACCTTTGCCAAATCTGAGTTTCATTTTTTTATTTTCTATATTTTTGATTGTGCTAGATGAATGTATGGCCTCACCCAAGCTTGATTTTTACAAGCCCCCTTGCCCTTCAAAATTAACAGGTTTGGTGAAATATAACAAGTTTTTTATATTTTAGTGTAGTTTTTTATGGGCATTTTAAGATTTTGGTGGTATTTTACATACAAAATGCTAAAACAACGCACGTGACGCTAGTCAAAAAGCAACTATGGCTCCACCATGTTAAAAACCTCTTCTTTTAGCATGTACTCTCTATAAATGCTTGGTCACCATTTTAGGACATTTGAGGGACCAATCAGATTCATCCAAATGTATGGAGGAGATAAATTGAAGAAATAAAGAAAATCCCCTCCAAAAATGAGTAAATACTCACATAAGATGAAGAGTGGACTAAGGACCAAAGAAAATACTAAAAAAATGAATTTTTGACACCTCAGAGTGGGGATTCCCCCTCATGAAGGAGGTGCCTATTTCACATGTGTGGTGGAGTTTTAAATTCTCAAATATTGAGATATTTCATCTCTCCTCTCTCCTAATTCAAGTCTAGTTCCAAAAAGTAAGCTAAACTGACCCAAAAATGGTCAAAAATTGACCAAACTGATTTGGAAAATTCTAGAATCAGTTTGCTTGGTTAGAAGCTCACTTTTTCCTATAAATAGAAGCCTCCCCCTTTGTAGAAGCTTAATAGTGTTTTATGCACTGTTACTCTACTCCACCCCCCAGAGCCAAAAACAATGAATTTATTGATAATTCATTAGTTTTTGACCTTTTCCTCTTCAAAGGGTGGCCACTCTTGTTGCAAACAAGAGTAGATCCCTCAAACCATCAAGCCAAAGGAAAGCTCACAGAAATTCAAGTAAGCTAGAAATCCTACTTTTTCTTTATTCCTTTTAATGGTTTTCTAATTTTTATTTTATTCAAAATGAAAAAATGATGTTATGGCTTGTTGGAAAGGCTTTCCTCCTCTCTTCATTCTTAAATTCAGCATTTCTTTATCCTAGATAAGTAATCAAATTGTTAGAATTAAACTTTTCATATTGTTTCTCTTTTAAAAGTGAAATTTGATTAGTTTAGAATGCTTTAAACCATTTGGGATAATTTTTCAATAACTTGAGGATTAATTTTTTTTTGAAAAATGATCAGCCATATGTCAGGCTAAAATTTGAGAGGGTTTTTTGGTCAATGTACATATGGTGCGTGTGGTGTGTGAATAAAATTTGCCCTGAATGCCCTGGCAAGTGTACAGGCCGAGTGATTTTGTTGTGAGCTGGTATTTGCACGTGTTTGTTCCGGAGAAAATGCTGGAGATCTGGAGTTTTATGGCAATAATGTAGTGTGCCGGTGGTTGCTAAAAGCTGAGCACCGACTGGAAAATTGATGGGCAATTGTCGTGTTTGGCAAGTTAATGATGCAGCTGATGAAGACTGCGAGCAGCTCTGGTTTTGGAAGGTTCGGCGCGGTGTGATGATCTGGAGAAAAAAGGAGGAGGAGGGTCTCTTTTATTATTAGTGGGTGGCCATTACTTATGGCTTTATGGCTTTGAGGTTTTTTTAAAAAATATATAATATAATATAACAAGGCCACTTGATAAAAAGCCACGTGAAGGCATGGAAAACGGCCAGCTCAACGTCTGGAAGAATGCGAAGGAGGTGGCTGCTTCGAGAAGAAAAAGGGTCGAGGCCTTGCAGAAAAAGAAGACGCCAGGGGACAAGGTGAGGCTGCCTTGTGTGTGTGTGAAGGCCGGCGTAGGAGAGGGGGTCGCCGTTTATGCCTCTGAGGAGAAAACCAGTCGGTGTTCAGCAGGCAAAGAGAGAAGAGCTGGGGGGCCTCGTCAGTGTTGAAGCGACGGGCGCTGCAGAAGAAGACGCCAGAGCGAGTTGGCTGCAACAGAAAGAGGTCGTCGCCTTGCTGACAGTGAAGAGCCTGAGGTGCAGGCGAGTGGCTGCCCTTTGTGTGTGGGGGCCTCATATGGTTGGGTGAGGGGCGTCAGCAGCCATCAAGGGAGCAGAGGCGTGTATGGTTTGAGTAGCCAGGCGCATGAGGTAGCCAGTTTGGGTCGACCAGAAGATTCTCAGGTGTGTGCAGCTGACGGCTGGGAAGGCTAGCGCTACTGGGTGAGGAGCGCAGCTACTGGAGTAAGGCGACTGGAAGGGCTGATGGACAGCGTGGGCAGAGGGGCCCCCCTTATGAAGTGCACTCTTTGAGGAGCTGGAAGGCGTGGCTGACCAGAGCGCAAGGAGAGACAAAAGGGCTGGCGTAGAGGTTCTCTGGCGCTACTGCAGGGTGGCTGGTGGCGTTAAAAGAGACAGCTGGTAGAGGCTCTGCAGCAGATGGGCGAGAAGATAAAGATGGCCGCCTAGGAGCTGCAGGTGGCAAGGTGAACAGCTAAAGGGCTGGAGTACAGCCAAGTGTACGAGGGGATAGGCAAAGTGGAGGCCTTGTGAGAGTGATCGTCTTGTCATGATGATTGGAACAGCATGAGGGCTGCTGTTTGGAAGGGATTGAGTGATGTGGCTTGGGCTAGATATCTGAGGATGCTGTGGTGAGCAGTGGTTCGTGGTGTTGAGGATTGTGCGAGGCTCTGGGGTTGGTGAAACTGCTGGTCACGACATACAGAGAGTGGGAGCTGCTGAGTGAAGGTTAGCTGGTGTGGGCGCCTTCTGGAGAGAGTAGCTGGTCTTGTGTGGGCGGTGATTGCAGGCAGTGCGTGGATGCTGACCAGAGAGGGAGCCTTGGGTTTTTGTGTGGGTTGGATGCAGAAGTGGTGCTGATGTGTGGGCTGGAGACAGTGGGGCTCGCCTATGACAATTGGCAGGTAGCAGCAGACAGAGAGTAGCCAGGCTACAGAGAAAGTGAAGAAGGGTTGCTGGTGTGGGCGCCCTCTGGAGATTATAGGGACTGGGAAACAGAGGCTTGGTTGTCAGACGCAAGGGTGTGATTCCCTTGGCATAAACCCTGGCCAGAGTCCTGGTCTTTGGTGTATTTTGCTGAGTTTGTACATGGTTGATGCTGTATATGTTTTTTGTTGAATGTTCATCTGTCCTTCATGGTTCTGAGCTGTCTTATGGTGTGGGTGGGTGGCGAATGTTGAGAGAGTGTTCCAGCCGGTGGCTGGTGGTGCCCCGTTCGTGGTAGTTTTTCCAAGTTTGGGAGGTGGAAGAGCTATAGAGGCAGGTTCTTTCTTTTTTTTTTTTCACCTCACATCCTTCTGGTGCCCCCACTGAGGAGTTGCTCAGGCATTGTGTGACTGAGGAGTGGCTCAGTTGACAGAGGATAGCTCAGGGATTTCTCTTACGAGGGTGTATGCCCCAGAGTGAGAGATTGAAGGAAGGTGTTTTTGGGTTTTTTGCTTGGGATTGGAAGTGAAGTTTGGGATAAGATGATGTCTTATCCAGAGTTTTATGGTGGTCCGAATGAGGATGTGGCAGATTTCTTGGAAAGGATGGAGGTTGCATGTATAAGCAACCACATCAGTGAGCAGACACAGGTGTTGCGGCTGTTGAGCATCTGTTTGAAGGGAGATGCAAGGACCTGGTAGTACAGGGCTTATGAGGAGTCGTTGAGGGATGCTGTTCCACGCATTGAGATGACTGAGGATGGATTAAAGACAGCACTCAGCAAACAGGTTCAAGAAGGTGGAAGACCCCGACAAGGTTTGGCATGAGGTGCAAGCTCTGACACAAGGTGAGTTTGAATCAATAGATGATTATATGAAGAAATTTTCTTTGCTATGGGAGACTCTATGCAGGGCTTTGGGAGAAAACCAGGTGCCGCCTGATATGATGAAGAAGAACAAGTTTGTAGCTGGACTTAAGAGGAGTATTCGCTGGAAAGTGGAACTGAAGAAGCCCAGGTCTTATGAGGATGCAGTGGAGATTGCTAAGTCAAAAGATTGGAAACTGCAGCGGATGAATCAACTGGGGATGATTCCAGTTGTAGCACAGCCGGAGATTCGTAGAGTGGAAGCCACACCCATGAATGCAGTGATGGAGAGGATGAAGCCCATTGAAGGTCAAGCTATGCAGATGGTGCCTCAAGCTAGTCAGGGAGTACCTATGGTTCCTGCAGGTTCTGATGAGGGATTGCGACAGGATATGAAACAAATGGTTGATCTTATGAAGAATTTGAGCTTAAATTTAATGGGAAGTACAGGTGGTGGACGTGGTAGAGGCCGTGGTAATAATCCTGAAGGGGGAGATGGACAAGCAGGATATGGACGTGGTCGCGGTAGGGGCCGTCATTTCATTCCTACATGCTGGAACTGTGGTGAGCTTGGTCATCTGAGTACAGATTGTGATAAGCCTCAACGAATGGGTGGTGATATGTACCCACTACCTTCACAGTTACCGGATAGGTCGAATGATTATGGTATTGATATCAGGGATCAAGCAGGTCCGAGTGGAATCACAGCTGAAGAGAAGGGTAAAACTAAGGTGATAGATGTAGTCACCCTTGAGAAGACGAAGGAGGCAGAAGCTGATGTGATGCCTTTGGGGAAGCGGATGCCACAGGAAAGGGAAAGCAAGGATGCTGCAGGACCCAGCAAGAAAAAAGGTAAAGTGAAGGAAGGGGAGGATGTGAAGGTCAAGCAGAAGAGGAGGTCTCGTAGGAAGTTTCAGGTAACTGATTTTCCACTAGGGGGTGGGCAGGATAGCTATAGCTTGCAGGAGGACATGGCTGGAAGGAAGGCTAACATTACTTTTGGGCAATTGATAGAGTTAGCTCCTAATTTGAAGCGTCAGTGGAAAAGACTTGTGAACCCGAAAGAGAAGGAGCCGGCCAAAGGGATAGTGACTGTTCTATCTGTCCAGGAGTTACCTGATATATGTCCTGTGGTGAATGTGTGGTATAAAGGGAAGAATCTAGGAGAGGCATACATAGATGGTGGAGCACAGATTTGTGTGATCACATTGGCAGCTGTGGAGAGGCTTGGTCTTGATTTTACTGAAGCATCTGGATTCCGTATTCGGCTGGCTAATCATCAGAAAGTCAAATGCTTAGGTATGGTTAAGGAGTTAGAATTGGAAGCTTTTGATGTGAAGGTGCTTGTGGATTGTCATGTTATGCCCGCAGGAATGGGTGCATTCCCCATTATTTTGGGAAGACCATGGCTGAGAGCAGTGAAGGCTGTTCAGGACTGGAGGAAAGGGGTTATTACTCTGTATGACAGGAGAGGTGATAAGAAGCAGTTTAATATGGAAAACCAAAAGCCTGTCAATGATGAAGAGGAAAGTGAAGCTGATTCGAGTGATGACACGACCAGTACCACTACTAGTGAGGAAACAGAGGATACTTCATCGAGTGAGGAGGATGCAGAGATGGATGCCATGGTTATTGATGGAGAAGTGCTTGGTGATGAAGTTGCTGAACAAGAAGAGGCCATACATGAGGAATGCGAGGAGGTACAAGTGGATTCTGAACAAAGGTATGCCTGTGATGTGAAAGAGCTTGCTTTTAAGTCTTTGGATAATGAACCTGTGTGGGATGAATGGGATATAGACAGTCTACAGGATGATGAGCCTGAGTTGGAGCTGGATGATGAGATGTGTATAAATGTTAAAAAAGCCATGATCAGAATTGAGGCTATGAAGAAAGAGAAACACCAGAAGACTTTGAATGATGCTGCTGCTATGGATGAGAGGGATGCTGTAATAGGTGAATTTCTTGGTGGTTTTGATGAAGATGAGCATACAGGAACTGAGGTGGATGCTTTGGCAATAGTGCCTATTGAAGAGGAGTTTGTTTTGCCTGTAGTGGCTGGTTTTGATGGTGAGGCCACTTATGCTAATGGACAGGAAAGTGTTATGGTACAGCAAGTTTTTTTTGATGAAGCTTTCATCAATTTTTACCCTCAACAGGAGTTGCTGCACTGGTTCTCCGATATTGGTGCTGATCGTATCAGGGATATTGGGATTGAGATGAGACAGGATGGTGTGTATGTCAGGAACTTTATCTCCAGAAGCTCTGATGTTATGTTATGGGATATGGGATGGAAAATTGTGCCTGTGGAAGATGATAGAGTTTCTTGGATCACCTGGAACAGAGATGTGTTGATTACACTGTATGATGCTCAGAGAATTGATGGAGGGAAACGTGGTCATCGGAGGGAAACGTGGTCATATGCTTTCTGCTGATCATAAATGATTCAGCAGGCTAGGGGTTGGGCAAAGTATGTCAGGCTAAAATCTGAGAGGGTTTTTTGGTCAATGTACATATGGTGCGTGTGGTGTGTGAATAAAATTTGCCCTGAATGCCCTGGCAAGTGTACAGGCCGAGTGATTTTGTTGTGAGTTGGTATTTGCACGTGTTTGTTCCGGAGAAAATGCTGGAGATCTGGAGTTTTATGGCAATAATGTAGTGTGCCGGTGGTTGCTAAAAGCTGAGCACCGACTGGAA
Organism: Cibotium barometz; assembly: GCF_041138505.1. NCBI lineage: Eukaryota > Viridiplantae > Streptophyta > Polypodiopsida > Cyatheales > Cibotiaceae > Cibotium > Cibotium barometz. The sequence continues at coordinate 16,005,604 of NC_141100.1, forward strand.
AATTGATGGGCAATTGTCGTGTTTGGCAAGTTAATGATGCAGCTGATGAAGACTGCGAGCAGCTCTGGTTTTGGAAGGTTCGGCGCGGTGTGATGATCTGGAGAAAAAAGGAGGAGGAGGGTCTCTTTTATTATTAGTGGGTGGCCATTACTTATGGCTTTATGGCTTTGAGGTTTTTTAAAAAAATATATAATATAATATAACAAGGCCACTTGATAAAAAGCCACGTGAAGGCATGGAAAACGGCCAGCTCAACGTCTGGAAGAATGCGAAGGAGGTGGCTGCTTCGAGAAGAAAAAGGGTCGAGGCCTTGCAGAAAAAGAAGACGCCAGGGGACAAGGTGAGGCTGCCTTGTGTGTGTGTGAAGGCCGGCGTAGGAGAGGGGGTCGCCGTTTATGCCTCTGAGGAGAAAACCAGTCGGTGTTCAGCAGGCAAAGAGAGAAGAGCTGGGGGGCCTCGTCAGTGTTGAAGCGACGGGCGCTGCAGAAGAAGACGCCAGAGCGAGTTGGCTGCAACAGAAAGAGGTCGTCGCCTTGCTGACAGTGAAGAGCCTGAGGTGCAGGCGAGTGGCTGCCCTTTGTGTGTGGGGGCCTCATATGGTTGGGTGAGGGGCGTCAGCAGCCATCAAGGGAGCAGAGGCGTGTATGGTTTGAGTAGCCATGCGCATGAGGTAGCCAGTTTGGGTCGACCAGAAGATTCTCAGGTGTGTGCAGCTGACGGCTGGGAAGGCTAGCGCTACTGGGTGAGGAGCGCAGCTACTGGAGTAAGGCGACTGGAAGGGCTGATGGACAGCGTGGGCAGAGGGGCCCCCCTTATGAAGTGCACTCTTTGAGGAGCTGGAAGGCGTGGCTGACCAGAGCGCAAGGAGAGACAAAAGGGCTGGCATAGAGGTTCTCTGGTGCTACTACAGGGTGGCTGGTGGCGTTAAAAGAGACAGCTGGTAGAGGCTCTGCAGCAGACGGGCGAGAAGATAAAGATGGCCGCCTAGGAGCTGCAGGTGGCAAGGTGAACAGCTAAAGGGCTGGAGTACAGCCAAGTGTACGAGGGGATAGGCAAAGTGGAGGCCTTGTGAGAAAGTGATCGTCTTGTCATGATGATTGGAACAGCATGAGGGCTGCTGTTTGGAAGGGATTGAGTGATGCGGCTTGGGCTAGATATCTGAGGATGCTGTGGTGAGCAGTGGTTCGTGGTGTTGAGGATTGTGCGAGGCTCTGGGGTTGGTGAAACTGCTGGTCACGACATACAGAGAGTGGGAGCTGCTGAGTGAAGGTTAGCTGGTGTGGGCGCCTTCTGGAGAGAGTAGCTGGTCTTGTGTGGGCGGTGATTGCAGGCAGTGCGTGGATGCTGACCAGAGAGGGAGCCTTGGGTTTTTGTGTGGGTTGGATGCAGAAGTGGTGCTGATGTGTGGGCTGGAGACAGTGGGGCTCGCCTACGACAATTGGCAGGTAGCAGCAGACAGAGAGTAGCCAGGCTACAGAGAAAGTGAAGAAGGGTTGCTGGTGTGGGCGCCCTCTGGAGATTATAGGGACTGGGAAACAGAGGCTTGGTCGTCAGACGCAAGGGTGTATTCCCTTGGCAGTAAATCCTGGCCAGAGTCCTGGTCTTTGGTGTATTTGCTGAGTTTGTACATGGTGATGCTGTATATGTTTTTTGTTGAATGATCATCTGTCCTTCGTGGTTCTGAGCTGTCTTATGGTGTGGGTGGGTGGCGAATGGTGAGAGAGTGTTCCAGCCGGTGGCTGGTGGTGCCCCGTTCGTGGTAGTTTTTCCAAGTTTGGGAGGTGGAAGAGCTATAGAGGCAGGTTCTTTCTTCTTTTTTTCACCTCACACCATACAAAGGAGGTTATGGTAAAATTTTCTTAAATTTTGTGAAATAAGTTTTATCTTTTATTATTCAAAAAGAGTAATCCCCACCATTTGTGTATTCTAAAAGTGTTATTTTCATTCTAGGCATAGAAAAATGCATAGTAGAAATATTTTTATTATAAAAGTGCTATTTCCATTAAAATTTAAATTCTATGCATAGAAAGATGCATATTGGTTATTTTTTTATTATAAAAGAGTGATTTCATTAGATTTAAATTTTGTGCATAGAAAGATGCATATTGGTTATTTTCTTTATTATAAAAGATTGATCTTCATTAGATTTAAATTCTATGCATAGAAAGATGCATATTGGTTTTTTTTAAAATTATAAAAGAGTGATTTCCATTAAAATTTAAACTCTATGCATAGAAAGATGCATATTGGTTATTGTTTTATTATAAAAGAGTGATTTTCATTAGATTTAAATTCTATGCATAGAAAGATGCATATTGGTTATTTTTTATTATAAAAGAGTGATTTTCATTAGATTTAAATTCTATGCGTAGAAAGATGCATATTGGTTATTTTTTTAATTATAAAAGAGTGATTTTCATTAGATTTAAATTCTATGCATAGAAAGATGCATATTGGTTATTTTTTATTATAAAAGAGTGATTTCCATTAAAATTTAAATTCTATGCATAGAAAGATGCATATTGGTTATATTTTTATTATAAAAGAGTGATTTTCATTAGATTTAAATTATATGCATAGAAAGATGCATATTGGTTATTTTTTTATTATAAAAGAGTGATTTTCATTAGATTTAAATTCTATGCATAGAAAGATGCATATTGAAAATAATTTTTTATTATTATAAAAGTGTTACTTTCACCAATATTGATTTTTATGCATAAAATGATACATAAAAGATTTTTTTATTATTATAAAAGTGTTACTTTCATCAAAATTGATTATTTTACATAAATAGATGCATAAAAAGGATTTTCTTTTATATAAAAGTGTTATTTCCATAGAAGTTGGATTTTATGCATAAATAGATGCATACATAGTTTTTATATCAGAGTTCTCTTATATCAAAATAAGAGTTCTCTTTAATCCTATGTTTAAATCCCATGAATATTGGTAAATGAATAAGTAAATACTCTGTGAGAGAAAATTCTACCATTTCATATTCTCTAGGATGGTAATGAGAAAATTCAGAAAAACTATCGAAGTCGAAATTTTAGATAAATGATTAATTTATTCCTTATAGAAATTCATATTAGTTTTAAATTCAGTTAAGCAAAATACTCAATGATTGAAATTCAGTAAAGTAGTAATTGAAATATTACCCTTCGAGAAAGTTAGTTCAGGGAGAACCTTTCCAGACTCAAACCCTGAATCAGACTATGATGACCAAGACTTAATCTCCTTCGTCAGTTTTTCGAGAGAAGACGATGTGACTAGTGGAAAATTTCACTCAAATCACCCACCGAATCTAAAATCAAGTTAAGACCCTTGATTCTGATCTGAGGATCAAGGTTATAGAATTCAGGAAATTCTGTTAGAATTTTAGATGTGTGATCTAGAAGTATTGGGATACGAATTTAAGATATACCCATTGTACTCAAAAGAATATCAAAACTGAAAACTTGCATAGAAACCCTATTTTCTTAAAGGACTGTCTTAGGCCAGAATGCTGGAGGGAGCATTTGGTATATGTGTTTTTATAAGGGAAGTTCGGTTGCAACAGCTTGGCGGGGAGTGTTCAAAGGATGGCTCACGCGGCACAAACCTTCCCAGGTCTTGACCAGCCTGGGTATGGTGAAAAATGGTGTGCTTCTGGTACGATGGGCAAGGGCCGACGAAACGGTCCCTGAGTGAAGTGCCAGGACACCTAAGGAGGATCCTGGAGGGTTCTAACCAGGCGATGCACGGGCTTGCGGTGCTTAGGACACCCATGCATATGTCGTGGAAGATATATATATGTATGATGATGAGAAAATTATTGTAATCTGTTATTGGATCTTGTTCCTGACCAACTGGTCTCAACATAGAGTCCAGAGTGATATTATTTTGTGAGAAACAAGGATTAAATGAAAATTTTGAGTTATGACATCTGTAACCAATAATTGTTTGTCAATAGATTGTTTTAAAAGTTAAAGTTTAAAGAGGAGTGCGAAGCAAGCATTGGAGCCTAGCAGACCTGCGTCAACACTTTAGCATCATGGGCTTTGACAATGTGGAAGAGTCAAGTTTCAAGTTGATGAGAAGAAAGGTATATTTGATTCCACTACATGTCTAGAATTAACCCTTACACTTTCTGGTTATTGTGCCACTTTCTATATGGAAGAGTCAAGTTTCAAGTTGATGAGAAGATAGGTATATTTGATTCCACTACATGTCTAGAATTAACCCTTACACTTTCTGGTTATTGTGCCACTTTCTATATTTTTACAGATTGGGAAGCATAAGGAGGGGACAACCATGGTCTCAGAATCATGGCAAATGGGGGACCTTGAATTTTCAGCAGCAGCAGCAAGGTGCATAGCCCTACCAACACATAGTATGGCATGTGGAAGAGCTTGAAGATGAACTGAGTATATGGGAAAATAGCCTCTGTTTTGATGCACGTGAGGGGCAAGAGTTTCAGGATCGAGGTGAAGGCAATAACAAGCTTTCAAGTCAACAAGGAGATGGAGATCAACATGAAGTAAATGTCACAAGAGGGGCAAAAAATGAAGACATTATAACAATTTTAGATTAGATGACATGCTTGTAATTTTGTAGTAGCAGGCTCTTTTTTAACCAATCTTCATTTAATTGAAATCTTAATATTTTTACAAACTGTAATTTTTTTGTCTAGCGGTCTAGTGTGAAAAGGCCAAATTTTAAATTTTAACCTAAGTAGCCAAAGGTGCCTTCTTTCTTCTCATTTTCACGCGATAGAAACCAAGCACGAGCTCACACTATCTCTTTGCATTCATATGGCTACCCACTTTGACAACTTCTGTGAGTTCCTCTCCACCACCCCGGGCAAGAGCAAGCTCTTTGTCATGTTCTCTCGTGAAGTCGACTTTGAAAAGTCGCTCGCCCTTGCGTCCCAACATTATGAGATGCAGATTGCATACATGGAGCAATACTTGGCTCCCCACTCCATCTCCTTTCCCCATTGCCCCAATGATCGATGGGTGCCTGTTGAGCTGCTTAAGTACATTCAACAATATTCCCTCCCCTACATGTGCCTTGAACGCTTCATCAACATCTGCATCCCCGCAGGAGCTTACTGTACCTTCAATAAGCAGGAGGTGAAGAGGTTGGGGAAGGGCAATTTAGGAACTAGGTTCCTCTCGTGGCTCGCCACTTTTGCGTTCCTCATTTGCGAGATGAGGATTCGGATGAGGAGGTAGAGATGCCTGCATTGCAGCCCAGTTGGCAAGGTATTTGAGGCATGACAAGGAAGTGAAGGCAGTAGGAACGAGTGCTGGTGTGGAAGAGCAGCTTGCATTAGAGCACTTTCCAGAGGGCGCACAATCTGCAGCTGAACAACCCACTATAGTAGAAGATGTAGCTGAACACCCCACTATAGTAGAAGATGCGGGGCCATCTTCCCCACACGAGGAGAGAAAGGTGTTGCTAGAGCTTGAGATCAATCTCTTGAGCACCATTGTGGTGGAAGGTGAAGAATACTTATTTCTTCATGACCTTGAAAAGGCAGCTGGCTTGAGAATGGATGAATGCTTGGGCATTATATGCACGCGATGTGAGGTGGACCTTGATACGTCATATTACCCCTTGGAGAGACAGTTGCTTTGGTTAAGGAAACTGTGGTTGAGATTGCGGAGCAAGCTCTAGTTCCAGAGGAGGAATTCAACCTTACAAGACAAGCTAGAGGCTGAAAAGGATACCCTTGCTGCTGCTGGAGTGATGGAGGAGACCAAAGCACCAAAAAAGGATGAGGTTAAGTCCTTGATTGACCTCTCCACCCCCACCAGCACTTTGGCAAAAGAAGACATTGAGCAAGAGGTAATAATCGACCTTTTACAACCTAGAAACATTTGTAATTATGTATAGGAAAATATTTTGATTTTTTCTTTGATTGCAGAGGGTGGTTGAAATTGACGCATTTGCTGGGAGAGGCGGCGGGAGCACAGACCAGGCCAAAGGTCCATGGACATAATGCTGCATTGGCACACTATCTTGGTCGATGGATGGCATCGCCATTATCCACAGGGACTACACCCCTCAATCTGCCTTCACTCTCTTCTTTTTGAAAGCCCTCTCTAAGGTGCTCTGTGTAGCCTCTATGGCGGCATAGAGCACCAAATGTATAGTTCTGATAAAAAAATCCCTTGCCTTTGATGTTTTTGGTTCTGGATTTAGGGGTAAGCTTCTTGCTCGTATAGGTATAGCCAAAAGCATAGGCATAGAGGATCCTCAAGAAATAGCCCAATCACTCCTTGAGCACACTCTGCCCAATAACAAGAGAAGAAAGCTCAATATTGTAAGAAAGCTTTTGTAAAGATGATGTATGGCTTCTTATTATGAATACAATACAATTTTTGCAAACTTATTTTCATCAAGTATATCATTGTTTTTTCTAGTTTATACCATCAATGTTTTTGTGAAGTATCAGAAATGACCCTGGGAGCCTGGGGGAGCAGTGCCAGAATAGTGCAAATTTTGAGCCTGCACCGCTACTGTAGAGCCTAAATTCGCATTGTTTTGGCACAGCTTCCCCAGCCCTTCAGGAGCAATTCTGATGCATTGGATAACAAATAATGTATTTTTACACATGATTAAAGGTATTTTTATATTGTAAATTACTGTTTCTTATAATCAATGTACTCAACTTGATTATAAATGCATCAGAAATGATTCTGAGTGGCTGGGGGAGCAGTGCCAGAACAGTGCGAATTTTGAGTCTGCACCGCTATTGTAGAGCCCAAATTCGCACTATTTTGGCATAGCTTTCCCAGCCCTCTAGGAGCAATTCTGATGCATTGGATAACAAATAATGTATTTTTACACATGATTAAAGGTATTTTTATTTTGTAAATTACTATTTTTATAATTAATGACAACTCCATAAATGCATCAAAAATGATCCTGAGTGGCTGGGGGAGCAGTGCCAGAACAGTGCAAATTTTGAGCCTGCACCGCCCGCTTGCAGAGCCTATTTTTTGCACTGTTCTGGCATAGCTTCCCCAGTCCTCCAGGAGCAATTCTGATGCATTGGATGACAAACAATGAAATTTAACACATGATTAAAGCTGTTTTTATCTTATAAACTATTGTTTCTCACAATTAGTGTACTCAACTTCATTATAAATGCATCAGAGATGATCCTGAGTGGCTAGGAGAGCAGTGCCAGAATAGTGCGAATTTTGAGCCTGCATCGTCGCTGGAGAGCTTAAATTTGCACTGTTCTGGCATAGCTTCCCTAGTCCTCCAGGAGCAATTCTGATGCATTGGATGATAAACACTATATTTTTACACATAATTAAAGGTGTTTTTATCTTATAAACTACTGTTTCTCACAATTAGTGTGCTCAACTTCATTATAAATGCATCAAAAATGATCCTGAGTGGCTAGGGGGGGAGAAGTGCCAGAATAGTGCAAATTTTGAGCCTACATCGCCGTTGTAGAGGCCAAATTCGCACTGTTCTGGCGCACAGCTTCCTCAGTCCTCCAGGAGCATTTCTGATGCCTTGGGTGTGATAAACTGGCACATGATGATAAACACTCCATGTTAAACAAACATGATGACATTGAGACATTGTAAGAGAAACTGAAAATTTTAATTATTAGAAGGTTACAAATGAAAGCCAGATAGGCTTGTTACAAAGGGGGGTTTGAAACAAAAGAGTTGCTTCAAAAAAAAAGGTTAACATCTAAGATCTCTAGATCGTGTCTCGCTCGCCTCGAATGCGCCAAGCTAGTTGCATGTCCTTGGCAGATATGGTAATCCTCTTTGCATGTATTGCAAGGAGGTTGGTGTCTTCAAAAAGCCCAACAAGGTAAGCCTCGGAGGCTTCTTGCAATGCTTCAAGGGCAATCCCCTGCACACGGAACTCTGTTCTATATCGTTGGAGAATCTCCTTCACTGTGCAAGCGAAAGGGGCTCTTCTTATCAGCAACTCAGTGTTCCTCTGATAAAACTTGATTTCTTATAGAGCCCTATGCCCTTGGCGCATCCTTCTCCTTGGAGCTCTCTATGTTGTATTAGTGCGTTGGCGAGGTTGGGACTTCCTTGGCTTGAAGAGCTTGACCTTTCTACGCTTGCGCGCACTTGCAGGAACCTCCTCTTGGTCTCTCTCTTAGTCTGAATCCTCCTCCTATTGTTGCTATGGTACCTGTGTATCAAGTTCCTCCTCGGTAGGTAGGGGACCCTATCGTCCTGGTAGTAGGGTCTTGCCACCTATGGTGCTGCGCAATGTAGGAATGTTTTCACTAACCCAGTCGAACTGCTCATCATCGGCATCTCTATCTTGATCTCTGGGGTGGCTGCATTGTGGGGTCTTCTTCACACGCTTGCTCCCACTAGAAGGGCCTGTATGTGTGTGCGTTGGTGTTGCTGTGGGAGGAGGGTTGGACTCTGGTGATCCCATTGGGCGTGTCCTAGAATCCAAGGGGTCACTCTCTTCCGTGGTGTCACCAGTATGTGGTCGTTGGGTGCCTTGCATTGTGTTTTGTGAAGGCATGGTAACACGTGCGGTGTTCTTGGTGCATGCCATATCCATGTATGACTATGCTAACGTGGTGATGTGCTGGTGTCCTTACGTGGGTATCTACGTAGATCTTGAGCTCAAGCTCTCTAAAAAAGTGAAATGAAAATGAAGTGAGAGAAGGAACTATTAATAGTTTTTTTAAGGGCAAAAAAAACCTAACTAAACTTATTTTCTTAGCCTTATTACATCTAGATTTATGCTGGTGTGTGCACAACCCAACGCCTCCCTTGTCTCCTCATTCGTGCACGCCAAGCACCATGCCTATGGGGAGCATTGGTCTGTAACCATTCAAGCCGAGCATGACTTTTTGCAGCCTTGCATGCCTCTTGTGCAAGCTTAGATTGTTGGGCATGTTCCCTAACAAATACCCTTCCAAAGGTTGTGCGATAAAACTAATTGAACATCTCTTATAGATAGTTTGTACATGTTCCTCCTGCAAAAGCTCCACCTCCATGTCTTGTATTTTTGAAATAAACCCCTCTTGCTTTATAATGTGATTTCTCCATCCCTTGGGTACTCCACATGTCGAGCGATGCGCATAAACTATGTGCTGTACACATGACAACAGAATTTAATTAGAAAAAGTCAAGGTTAAAACACTAGTTTATTTTTTTACTATACAACTTACCATATAATGTAAAAAAATAAAAAATAAAAAATTTTCACTTTTTTGGGCCCACCTAAATACAAGAATGTTTTGCTGATGTAGAAGGGAGATATGGTGGGAGTTAATGAGAAAGGAGATTTCAAATTGACAAGAAAGATTCAATTTGTAGAGAGTGAAGATAAAAAATTCAAAAAGTAAGAGAGAAAGTATGAGAAAGTCAAAAAGTAAGAGAGTATGAGAATATTCCCTTTAAAAAGTGAAACTAGGGGGGTATGGATGATGTGGCAAGGCAAAAAATAGGGGTCATCATAGCCTTTGTCTCCCTTAAGCCCAGCTTTTTAAGCTCTAATCCCTTAAAATTAGGAATCCTTAGGAGGTCCTTTTTGGGTCCAAAAAATTCCTAATGACATAGATCTTTGACATCACTTGCTCTTGTTCATGCAGACTTATGTGGTCCTATGAGTACCACATCTTTGAGTAACAACCTGCTTCTATTACAGCTCCAGTTGTGGATTTTGAGTCAGATGATGATGACTTTGCTCCTCCTCAGCTAGTTCAAGCAGATGTGTGCCTGGGTGGTATTTTCAGACAATTCATGATAAGGAAAAGCTTTATGAGAAGCTTCATTTGGATTGAGATAGGTCATGAGAATGACCATTCTTTGAGTGAGAGAGAGAAATTACATAAAAACCATTAAAATTAAGCATAAATAGAAATTTATGTATTTCCTTACTACCATTCATAAATTAACTTCAATAGCATTAAAAAGCCATTCCAATTAAGCTTCTCAAGCTTGAGAGGGGTTGAGAAGAGAGAAACATTGAGAATTTATGGAAAAAGATCAAAATTCACACTTTACCTTACAAATTGCTTGATTCTTTGATCACGGTAGAGGCCTCGAACCAATCAATTGGTTTGGTATGTTGATGGAGCCACCAATGGAGATTGAAGAAAGAGGGAAGCTCCAATTTCTTCAATTTGGAGAGAATTTTAGAGAATAGTAAAAATTATCATTATTTCAGCATAATTCTGGTATATTAAAATTCTCCTATTTTTTTTACAAAAAAAGGACTCAGGTTCTATTTATAGGAGAGGGAGGCTCTAACCAAGACCAACTGATTTCTAGAATTTTCCAGATTTAGTTTGGTTGAATTTGGACTAGATTTGGACCTAGTTTGGTTCCTTTTTGATTCGGTTTTTAATTCGGTTTGATCCAAGAGAGAGGAGAGATAAAAATATCACATTATTTTTGAGTTTAAAACTCATTCAAGCATGTGAAGTAGGCGCCTCCTTGAAGGGACTCCCCTTCCTTACACATGTATCAAAATGGAATCATTATACCCAAAATATCTCATTTTTTTAGTAATACTCATAGTTTTTTAATAATAACCCTTGTACATAGTCAACTCTTCATCTTATGTGAGCATTTACTCATTTTTGGGTATTTTTCTTTTACAAATTGGATTTATCTTTTCCCCACACATGGATTGATCTTATTGGTCCATAGGAACCTTAATTTAAATTTTCGAAAAAAATCTTGACCCTCAGGATAAGGCCTCTTGATGAACAGATTATACTTGATTTCTAATGCACCTTCTGAAAATCTTTTTAAACTTCTGTTTTGGGAGAACTTATTTTAATAAGAAGAGATATTTTTTCATCCAAAAATATTTAAAAACTTAATTACCACTCTCTAGAAGATTTTCTCTCTCTAGGGTAAAACAGGGTAAAACAGAATCTTTCTTTTATTTTAGAGAGGGCAATAATTATAAGGTCAGAAGGGAAGATTCCTACACCTGCACACCTCAAAAAGCTGGAGGGAGGAATCTTACATCCTATTCCACTTAGAAAACGCGAGATGTCCTCATCTCGCAACCAGGGGACAACTCTTCCCCTTAAGATCCAATTGATTCTGGGGTTCCTTATATTCTGGTCAACCCAACAGAATCCTGGGATAAAGATCCCTTATATAGAACTCATCATTAGATAACAATTCATTCAAAACATATCATTCATATGTTTAACACAATAATGGTCCATTAGACTGAAAAAATTTCTTTCTGAACATTCCTCCATGGGAATTTAAGTCAAGCAAGTCCTCAATTTGTAATCCAATTAACTTGATCCACCGGTCAAGTGTTAATAGTAGTAATCTAATAGCATAATCCATTAACCTCATAGTGATTTGCTGAAGTCATTATCATCATTCCAGTTACGAATATTAGCACAGGGACTTGTGCCATTCATCTTCATTGTGGTTTTTGCTCAACTTAATGCTTTTTAACCAAAATTCAGGAATCATCTTTTTCCAATCAGAATCCAAATCATCTCATCAATTCTCAACCAGAATTATAAAATCATATGAACCACATTCGAATTCATCATCTGGATAGCATTTTTGCTTATAATTTCAAGTCTTAGATTTGTTGAAAGAACGGTAGAGGGGGAGGAGACACACACACAGGAGCAAACCCTAATGTATATTGCAAACCCTAACCATAGAGGGAAGCCATCTCCCTTCTCACACAATGCACAAAGCCATAATCCATAATACACACAACACACTATGAGTTGTGTCCACACACATCTAACCCTAGCTAATGTCCACACATTATGACCAGCTGGACACGCGGTCATTTATGTCTCACACATGTTCCTACCTAACATGCCAGTACATAGCATAGCTGGCTCACACTGACATCGAGCTTGAATCTCAACAGCCCCTCTCAAGCTCATGATGTACTGCCATAGATGAAGATGTAGATGAGCTTGGGATATCAAGGCTCTCAACACTCCCCCTCAAGCTCATCCCATGTACTCCCAACATAGTACGGAAGTACTCAAACTTCTCCCTGCTAAGTGGCTTTGTAAAGATGTCTGCGCCCTGCTCATCAGTCTTCACATACTGTAGATCAATTGTACCATCCAGCACCTTCTCTCTGACAAAGTGATAATGGAGCTCTATGTTTTTGGTCCTCGCATGAAATACTGGATTCTTAGCCAACTGTATACTGCTCATGTTGTCACAATGAATGACAACTTTGCCATCAATAGGCTCACCCAAATCTGCCAAGAGATTCTTTAACCATATTGCCTCACAAATAGCAATGGCTGCACCCTTGTATTCAGCCTTTGTACTGGATAAAGCAATTGTAGGTTGCTTCTTGCTACTCCAACTCACCACGGCACTTCCAAGTGTAAAAGCATATCCACTAGTAGACCTCCTGTCATATGAGCTACCTGCCCAATCAGCATCTGTGTAGCCATGTATATCCAAGCTTTTACCACTCTCATAAAGTAGACCATAATGTGCAGTGGTCTGAACATATCTCATAATGCGTCTCACTGCATCCAAATGAGGTTTCTTGGGGCTTTGCATAAACTGGCTTACTAGCCCCACAGCATAACTCAAATCCGGGCGTGTGATAGTCATGTAAATGAGACTACCAACCATCTTCCTGTACATAGATGGATCATCCAACTCTTCACCAAAATCAGCCCGCAACTTCACATTTTGCTCCAAAGGTGTACTCATAGGCTTACACCCTGTCATGCCATACTTTGCCAACATATCCAATTCATATTGGCGTTGCACTAACCATGTACCTGCATGGTCTTTGATCACTTCAATTCCAAGAAAGTATCTCAACTCACCAAGGTCTTTCATGTCAAATTGCCCACTCAATGCTTTCTTGACATGCATCACATCTGCACCATGATCACCTGTGATAATCAAGTCATCCACATAGATGACAAGTAAAACAATCCCATGTTCTGTCTTCTTCACATAGAGTGAAGAATCTGCTGTAGAAATCTGAAAACCAAGAGAGATAAGATATCTGCTCATCTTATCACTCCAAGCACGAGGTGCTTGCTTCAAACCATATAATGCCTTTTTCAATCTGCATACATGAGTGGGATATCTTGGGTGTACATACCCTTCTGGCTGTGCCATATACACTTCATCTTGTAGGTCTCCATTTAGAAATGCATTCTTGACATCCATTTGATGCATTTCCCAACCATTAGCTGCAGCCATAGCAATGACTGCTCTTACTGTTCCCATCTTTGCCACTGGACTGAATGTTTCATCATAGTCCAAACCTTGGGTTTGTGCATAACCCTTTGCTACCAATCTAGCTTTATGTCTCTCAATGGAACCATCAGATTTGCACTTCACTTTGTAAACCCATTTACAACCAATAACATTTTTGTCCTTTGGTAATGCAACCAAATCCCATGTGTCATTATGAACCAATGCGTCCATCTCAACATCCATTGCTTTCTCCCATACATGCTTTCCAACAGCTTCTGTATAGCATGTAGGTTCCACATGCTTCACCATAGATGTCATATATGCATAGTGCATAGCAAAATCTCGATATGTCAATCTGTCAATGGGATATCTGACCCTCTGGGATCTCCGCAATGCATGCGGATCACTCTGAACACCTGTAACTCTAGCATGTGGTGGCACATATCTATCCTGTCTAGCACCAGCGTAAAATAGGTATGCCAAGTTCCTCATCCAAACTCTCTGAACTAGATGACTCATAACCTGTGATTCCTTCAAACTCTCTGAACTAGATGACTCATAACCTGTGATTCCAATTCCTTCAACGTTCTTCTTTCCTTTATCCATAGCACTACTCCCAGTGCTTACACTCTCATGCCTCAAACGTCCTGACCATGGACGTACACTGCTACTCTCAGCCTCTGCTGCTGGCCCAGACATAGTAGTAGAACTAGAACTTGCTTGTGGCAAGTTCACAGGCACATCTGCTTCAAGTGACTCAATGACACCCTCATCCTTTGCTTTGTACCAACTAGCAAGCTCATCAAACACCACATCTCGTGAGATAACAACTTGCCTAGTTTGTGGATTGTAACATTTGTATGCCTTTCGATCCTGTGCATATCCAACAAATACACATTTCTCTGCCTTAGGATCCAACTTCCTTCTTCTTTCATCAGGCACATGTACATAAGCTATGCATCCAAAAACTTTGAGGTGTCCAATGTCTGGCCTATAACTTGTAAGCCGCATCTCTGGCGTACTTCCATGTATGGCTGCTGTAGGTGTTTTGTTCAGTATATACACTGCAGTAGCACATGCTTCTGCCCAATAATAATCTGGCATGCTCTTTTCATTGAGCATCGCCCTAACCACTTCACATATGACTCTATTCTTTCTCTCAGCCACACCATTTTGCTGAGGTGTATACCTGCAAGTCAATTGTCTTCTTATTCCATGCTTTCTTAAGAAATGCTCAAAAGCTTTTGAGGTGTATTCACCACCTCCATCTGTCCTCAAACATTTAATCCAACAGCCATATTGCTTTTCTGCAAAAGCTTTGAAATCCATAAACTTTTCCAACACTTCACTCTTCTCTCTGAGAAAGTATATCCATGTCATCCTGCTGAAATCATCAATGAATGTCACATAGTATAAACTTCCTTTGATAGATGGGTTTTGTGCAGGACCCCATACATCACTATGTACTATCTCAAGTGGCCTGCTACTCATGTTTCCTTTCTAGGAAACCTCAACCTTGCCTGCTTTCCAAACTGACAGGCTTCACAAACATGCATATGCCCATCATACTTGAATCTAGGTAATCCACTGACAATGCCTCTTGCCTGCATGTTCTTCAATCTTTGTATATTGACATGTCCAATCCTCTTATGCTACATATCAATGTCCTGTACCACATTTCTGCTTTTAGAGAACATGGCTGATTTTAACTCAGGAATCCTAGCATCCACCAGCTTAAACAACCTGCCTTCTTTCTTGCCTTTAGCAATGACTCTACATCCATGTTTGAAATCCTCAACGAAGCAACCATGCTTGTTGAAATGAACCTGTAATCCCTGTTCCACCATGGCCAAGCTCTTTGTGATAGAAGGCACGTACAATACATCAGACATAGATTTTGTTTGACCATTGTGCATAACCAATGGTACACTTTCAACATGTGTAATGACATGCTGGGTATCATCTCCTGTTTCCACATAGCCTTTCACATCCATAGGCTTCATATGCTCAAACCATTCACCATGCCATGTCATATGGTTTGATGCTCCTGAGTCCATATACCAAGTATCATCATTCTCAGCATTTGTCATCATAGATCCAACAACATGTTTCATGGCAAACAAGTGATTTGCTGTGCCATCATTACTGCTTGATGCATAATTTCCACCACCATGTTGTGCATAATTTCCACCATAATGACCACCACGTTGTGCTCTACCCCCTCTCAAATCATTCTGTTTGCGGAAACAATCTCTCGCCATATGACCATATTTCCCACAATAATGGCATTCCACATCTTGCATAGATGTTTGTTGGCCTTGCCAACGTCCTCTACCACACGAGGATTACCTCTGCCTCTCTGAGGTGCATATCCACGACCACCTCTAGCACCATATGTGGGCTGAAAATTCTGTTGTAATGACCTGTCCTGCCATCCACGACCATTACCACCACGGCCACGTGATGCGAATCTCCCCCTGCCTCTAAAACCTCTCTGAGAGTAGAAAGCCTGATTTCTGCCATTATCATCATGGCTAGTAGATGCATCCAAAAATGAATCACTGAGTTTGATTTCCTCAACAAGCAAGAGGGAAACCAACTCATCAAAGTCTGGTAAACCTGTACTCCGAACCGAGATAGATGTATCAAAAGATTTATATTCCTTGCCAAGACCACGCAAGGTAATATCCACCAAATTATCATCAGGCATGGGGGCATTTATTGTTGCCAATGCATCTGCAAACTTCTTTATTTCTTGCACATAATCATGGATGCTCCTTTTATTCCGCTTCACATTATGTATCTGCTGTCGCAACTGAGACTTGCGAGCACTCGTGTCTGTATCAAACATCTTTACCAAGGTATCCCATGCATCTTTGGGATTCTCAGCATCCTGTATGTGTATGAGCATAGCATCAGAAATACATATAGACAGATAATGTAACACTTTGAATGCTCTTTCTGACCATTGCTTATGAGCAATAACCTGCTGCTGTGTAGGTTGTCGGGGTAGTTCAGGCTCTGGCTCAGCACCTGTAATGAAATTCCAAAAACCTTTTCCTTTCAAGAAACTCTTGATCCTGTACTTCCATGCCTGGAAGTTCTTCCTATCCAGCTTTTCACCAACAATCTGTACTGGATTATCCGACATGTTTGCTCAATGCAAAACACCTTCCGCACAATTCCAAATCTGTAAATGAGCCTTCCTCAGCTCAACCACACTCCAATGAATGTTCCAGATACTCCAAAGTAGCCAACAATCTTCAGATTTGATGTAGAAAATCAACCTGTATGCATCCAAAATGAACTGGCTCACGCAGTCCGAGATACCCTGCTTTGATGCGCATTCCAAGGATCCAAATCACAATGTAGTGGTGCAATCAAGTATGGACAACTTGCATTGACACCTAAACAACCTCAATGTTGAATATCAACACTATCTGACATGTGTATAGATCAATTTTTGAAAACCCCTTTCTCTGTTTTGGGAAACATCATAAAAACCAGAAAAACCAGTAGTAAAATGGCCCTAATTTCTTCAATATTTGTCCAAATTGAGCAACCAGGCATTCAATAGCTTAGCAATGATGTCCACTAACTCCATGTAAGAGGAATTTGTCCAATTGTTTAAGACCAAAGATTAATTGCTCAATTAAAATCACTTTGTTTCTCTGCAACCAGTGGACAGGCTTTTTAATCAGCTCATTCCCAGCTCAATTAAGCATAATTCATCAAACCAACCATGTAGCATTCTTCTCTAGTGTGTGTAGCAACCAAGTGCTAAAGCAATCTTGAAATATATCAAGCACCGGAGTTGATTTTGATCCTCCACCTAGTAAAAATGTCAAAAACTACCCTGTTTCTACTGTCCAGTCAGCGCCGCCTGCTGTAGAGGGTTTTGGGAGAGTTTAAAGTGTTAATTGATGATGAATATAAGTGCCCAACACACTTAGGTATGTGTGCAACCAGTCAATGGTTGGATTTTAGCCAAAAACATGCTCCAAATGCATCAAATCTTGAGTTGCTTTTCTCTGTTTTGTGAGAGCTCAAAAACCAGTAAATTCCACTCATTCAAATGCATCCAAATTGCTCCAAAATTAGTTTAAGGCTTGCATAGGAGTTGCCAATACATCCCTCCTTGTCAAATACATATGTCTTTTGCCAGATTTACATGTATTTCCACCATACATCAGTGCTTCCAAGCTTTAATGGAAAGCTTTCAAAAACTAGAATTTCTCTTTGCTTTGATTTGCTCTAATTTGCTTTGTTTTTGCCTGTATCACCTGCAATCCACTCAAGGATGTTTAGAAGACCTTACCCGGTAGGCCAAGCTCTTAGATCTGATAGTAATCGGTGTGCTCCAAGCTTCACAGCTTCTCTTCACAGCTTCTTCTCCCTCTTCTCTCACTCACTCATAAACCCTAATAGACAGCACAAGGCTTTGATACCATGTTGAAAGAACGGTAGAGGGGGAGGAGACACACACACAGGAGCAAACCCTAATGTATATTGCAAACCCTAACCATAGAGGGAAGCCATCTCCCTTCTCACACAATGCACAAAGCCATAATCCATAATACACACAACACACTATGAGTTGTGTCCACACACATCTAACCCTAGCTAATGTCCACACACTATGACCAGCTGGACACGCGGTCATTTATGTCTCACACATGTAACATGCCAGCACATAGCATAGCTGGCTCACACTGACATCGAGCTTGAATCTCAACAAGATTTACTTGTATATACTGCCAGTAAAGAGCTGCAGTTATACCCTCGGCATATATGAGTAGTCACGGTCCTTGGAACTATAAGGTAAATACCATCATGTCTAAGCCTCAAGCAAGTGAGGGATTCCAAGCAATTGCGGTAATTTTTTTTGGGATATTTTTGGCTTCTCAGTTGGTCCACTTCAGCCAATTAGCTCTGATACCAGTTGTAAGATCCCCATCCCCACCGCGGAAAGGATTCTGGGTGCTAGCAGCGGAAGTAGCACATCTTGTGCGGGGCAGGGTCCTACACTCGGGGCCTTGCCCACGGATATCCGGACAGGTGACTAATTCCTCGGTTCTTCCAAAACCGAACTTAGAAAAACTTCCCTTGCCCGAAAAACACAGGCGATTCCTCCAGGATAAAATTTTACTCTAACGTAGTCAGGGTCATTACTGACCAAACTGATCCAACCGAACCTAAAGTCACTTGGTCAGATCAAGGAAGAAACTTGCACTTGGATCATAGAGATCAACGCTTTTTTCCCCATCGAGAGGCACAGCCGTTGATTCCTTTTTCCAGAGAACAATTACTATCCGGGATTTACTTCATTTAGCGTACTACAATAGAAATTGAGTCTCATTTTACAGATCCATCAGTCCAGCCTAACCCCATCCAGTCCCATGGGTTAGCCAACCGCCCAACCACTGTAGTGATAGGATCCAATTTAGAATTTGGTTAGGTTTTGTCCCGGGTACGAGGGAAAAGAATTCCCAGGACCCCTAGCCGGATTTTCAAGCAAATTTAACCCTAGCCACACCACTTACACACCCAATATGAAATTATCTTTTTCCCAGATTCAACTATATGTAAAGCAGTCATTTAATGAAATCATAGTGTTACTGATCATAAACTTCCAAGTATCCGGTTGAATCTTAATTTCCAATCATCCCTTCATCGGAGTATCTATGGCATCATTGGTCAACTAGAACGCTCACCACTTGTTCACTCAGGGGCCTTTTCGATAGTTCCTAGCTCATAGTACCCGGCAAATATTCACTTATAAAAATCAAGATGGAATCCTCATTGAAGATCAGCAAGATCAACCAACAGATCCATATAAGAGAGCTATGGACTCATCAATTGATGACCAGCAAGGTCAATCAACCATATCCATACTCGGTTTCAGAAAACACTCTTACTCCTTGTTCCAATATCTTCCACGACGCACGTGTGGGTATCTTCAACGACCCAGAGCCCGAGCACCATATGGTCAGCACCCTCTAGGATCCTTCGCAGGTCACCTAGCGCTTCACTCATAGGCCGCTTCCTTGGTCCCTCATCCACCGTACCGGAAGCTCACTAGACCTCGACCTTGCTACGCGAGACGTCCTTCCCGTTGACTCTCCGTCAGCTGTTACAACTTTATCAGCTAGGTCTCCCCGACCTTATTCATAAGACGGTCAAAATGCTTTCCCAGCATTCTTGACATAAAACAGTCATTTACAAACAGGTCACAAATACAGTTTCTATAATGAATTCTCGTCTTTCCAATTTGTTTCACATCAATCCATATTACTTAACCCAATTCCAATCATATGCGTATCCATTTTCAACTAGATACATCATTTTCCATCCCATCACTTCATATTCATTCACTTCACCTAACATCCATTCCTATCTTTCTTAATTTACATTACATCTCATCACATACATTTCTCATTCCATCTCATTTATTCATCTTATATCATTCATCCACATTCTGATTCACCTATCATCACATCTCATCCATTCACTCATCTCGACATCCTATCCATTCACATACATATTCGCATTCATTAGTCCTCGTACACATCCACATTCATACATCCACATCGATATCCAAATCCATACATCCACATCCACATCCACATCCCTACATCCACATCCATACATCCATATCCACATCTACATTCATACATTCACATCCATATCCTCATTCGCACATCCACATCCACATTCACATTCACACATCCACATCCTCATTCGCACATCCACATCCACATCCTCATTCGCACATCCAATTCCACATTCACATTCACACATCTACATCCACATCCTCATTTGCACATCCACATCCACATTCACGTTCATACATCCACATCTACATTCATACATCCACATCCACATTCATACATCCACATCCATATCTACATTCATACATCCACATTCATACATTCATTTCCACATCCACATCCATACATCCATATCCACATCTACATTCATACATTCACATCCACATCCTCATTCGCACATCCACATCCACATTCACATTCACACATCCACATCCTCATTCGCACATCCACATCCACATCCACATCCACATCCTCATTCGCACATCCACATCCACATCCACATCCACATCCACATCCACATCCACATCCTCATTCTCACATCCAATTCCACATTCACATTCACACATCTACATCCACATCCTCATTCGCACATCCACATCCACATTCACATCTGCATTCATACATCCATATCCATATCCACATCCATACATACACATCCATATCCACATCCATATCCATACATCCATATCCATGTTCATATTTATACATCCACATCCACATCCTCATTCGCACATCCAGATCCACATTTACATTCATACATCTATATCCACATCCTCATTCGCACATCCAGATCCACATTTACATTCATACATCTATATCCATACATCCATTTCTCCATTCCCATTCATATATCCACATACGCCTTCACATCTATTCTTTTACAACACATCCATTCTCACCTTATCACAACCCATATACATCTTATTCCATCAGATACACTTCTTATCTCATCCCATACACATCTTATCACATCCTAACTCATCCTATACGCATCTTATCACATCCTATCACATCTCATCCACATTCACGTTCATACATCCACATCTACATTCATACATCCACATCCACATTCATACATCCACATCCATATCTACATTCATACATCCACATTCATACATTCATTTCCACATCCACATCCATACATCCATATCCACATCTACATTCATACATTCACATCCACATCCTCATTCGCACATCCACATCCACATTCACATTCACACATCCACATCCTCATTCGCACATCCACATCCACATCCTCATTCTCACATCCAATTCCACATTCACATTCACACATCTACATCCACATCCTCATTCGCACATCCACATCCACATTCACATCTGTATTCATACATCCATATCCATATCCACATCCATACATACACATCCATATTCATACATCCATATCCACATCCATATCCATACATCCATATCCATGTTCATATTCATACATCCACATCCACATCCTCATTCGCACATCCAGATCCACATTTACATTCATACATCTATATCCACATCCTCATTCGCACATCCAGATCCACATTTACATTCATACATCTATATCCACATCCATATCCATACATCCATTTCTCCATTCCCATTCATATATCCACATACGCCTTCACATCTATTCTTTTACAACACATCCATTCTCGCCTTATCACAACCCATATACATCTTATCCCATCAGATACACTTCTTACCTCATCCCATACACATCTTATCACATCCTAACTCATCCCATACGCATCTTATCACATCCTATCACATCCAGATCCACATTTACATTCATACATCTATATCCACATCCTCATTCGTACATCCAGATCCACATTTACATTCATACATCTATATCCACATCCATATCCATACATCCATTTCTCCATTCCCATTCATATATCCACATACGCCTTCACATCTATTCTTTTACAACACATCCATTCTCGCCTTATCACAACCCATATACATCTTATCCCATCAGATACACTTCTTACCTCATCCCATACACATCTTATCACATCCTAACTCATCCCATACGCATCTTATCACATCTTATCACATCTTATCACATCCACATCCTCATTCGCACATCCAATTCCACATTCACATTCACACATCTACATCCACATCCTCATTTGCACATCCACATCCTCATTTGCACATCCACATCCACATTCACGTTCATACATCCACATCTACATTCATACATCCACATCCACATCCACATTCATACATCCACATCCACATTCATACATCCACATCCATATCTACATTCATACATCCACATTCATACATTCATTTCCACATCCACATCCATACATCCATATCCACATCTACATTCATACATTCACATCCACATCCTCATTCGCACATCCACATCCACATTCACATTCACACATCCACATCCTCATTCGCACATCCACATCCACATCCTCATCCTCATTCTCACATCCACATCCTCATTCTCACATCCAATTCCACATTCACATTCACACATCTACATCCACATCCTCATTCGCACATCCACATCCACATTCACATCTGCATTCATACATCCATATCCATATCCACATCCATACATACACATCCATATCCACATCCATATCCATACATCCATATCCATGTTCATATTCATACATCCACATCCACATCCTCATTCGCACATCCAGATCCACATTTACATTCATACATCTATATCCACATCCTCATTCGCACATCCAGATCCACATTTACATTCATACATCTATATCCACATCCATATCCATACATCCATTTCTCCATTCCCATTCATATATCCACATACGCCTTCACATCTATTCTTTTACAACACATCCATTCTCGCCTTATCACAACCCATATACATCTTATCCCATCAGATACACTTCTTACCTCATCCCATACACATCTTATCACATCCTAACTCATCCCATACGCATCCTATCACATCCTATCACAACTCATACGCATCTTATCACATCCTATCACTTTCCATACGCATCTTATCACATCCTATCACTTCCCATACGCATCTTATCACATCCTATCACATCTCATACACATCTTATCACATCCTATCACTTCTCATACACATCTTATCACATCTTAGCATATCTCATACGTAACTTATCACACCCTATCACATCTCATACACCTCTTATCACATCCTATCACATCTTTTACACATCTTATCGCATCCTATCACATCTCATACGCATCTTATCACATCCTATCACATCTCATACACCTCTTATCACATCCTATCACATCTCATACATATCTTATCACATCCTATCACTTCCCATACGTATCTTATTAGGCATAAAGATAACTTTAGTAGGAATAATACTTTTATAATAATCCTTTTATGCATTTTACGATGCATAAATTCCATTTTAATGAGAATAATACTTTCGAAATAAAAATAAATATTTTATACATCTTTCTATGTATAAATTTCCATCTTAATGAAATTAACACTTTTAAAATAAAAATAATTCTTTTATGCATCTATCTATGCATAAAATCAAAATTGATAAGAATAACTCTTTTGAATTAAAAATAAAATTCTTTATGCATCTTTATATGCATAAAATCAAAATTGATAAGAATATCTCTTTTGAATTAAAAATAAAATTCTTTATGCATCTTTCTATGCAAAAAATCAAAATTGATAAGAATATCTCTTTTGAGTTAAAAATAAAATTCTTTATGCATCCTTCTATGCATAAAATCAAAATTTTGATGAAAGTCACACTTTTATAATAAAAATTTTCTTTTATGCATCTACTCATGCATAAAAATCAATTATGATGAAAATCACACTTTTAATATATAAAAAATTTTCTTTTATGCATCTACTTATGCATAAAAATCAATTATGATGAAAATCACATTTTTATAATAAAATATTTCTAGCATACATTTTTCTATGCCTAGAATGAAAATAACCCTTTAAGAATACTCATACGATGGGGATTACTCTTTTTAACATAAAATTTAATTACTAGAAATCCTCTTTTTCTTAATTAATCAATTATGCATAACATAAAAAATCAATTTCTCCATGATTACAATGAAATTCTTTCAATTAATCTAGGATGATAATTCCTAGAATATGGTAGGAAGTCCTCTTTTCATGCTTTGAATGAAATTATTTTATGTGTAATTTTTACAGAAATTTTGCCATAGCTCCGCTGCTATGACTGATAAATCTCAATTATTTTAAAGGATAAAGCTTACTATTAAGGGAATGATTAGAATGATCCCTAATTGGATCATTAACCCATAATGGATTGAATCATCAATATTCATGAAATACATAAACTAAAAGCATTAAAAAAAACCCATTAATTTGGCCTCTAATTAAACAAGCATAGATTAATCTTGGATTAAGGAAAAGCTTTATGAGAAGCTTCATTTGGATTGAGATAGGTCATGAGAATGACCATTCTTTGAGTGAGTGAGAGAAATTACATAAAAACCATTAAAATTAAGCATAAATAGAAATTTATGTATTTCCTTACTACCATTCATCAATTAACTTCAATAGCATTAAAAAGCCATTCCAATTAAGCTTCTCAAGCTTGAGAGGGGTTGAGAAGAGAGAAACATTGAGAATTTATGGAAAAGATCAAAATTCACACTTTACCTTACAAATTGCTTAATTCTTTGATCACGGTAGAGGCCCCTAACCAATCAATTGGTTTGGTATGGAGCCACCAATGGAGATTGAAGAAAGAGGGAAGCTCCAATTTCTTCAATTTGGAGAGAATTTTAGAGAATAGTAAAAATTATCATTATTTCAGCATAATTCTGGTATATTAAAATTCTCCTATTTTTTTACAAAGGACTCAGGTTCTATTTATAGGAGAGGGAGGCTCTAACCAAGACCAACTGATTTCTAGAATTTTCCAGATTCAGTTTGGTTGAATTTGGACTAGATTTGGACCTAGTTTGGTTCCTTTTTGATTCGGTTTTTAATTCAGTTTGATCCAAGAGAGAGGAGAGATAAAAATATCACATTATTTTTGAGTTTAAAACTCATTCAAGCATGTGAAGTAGGCACCTCCTTGAAGGGACTCCCCTTCCTTACACATGTGTCAAAATGGAATCATTATACCCAAAATATCTCATTTTTTTAGTAATACTCATAGTTTTTTACTAATAACCCTTGTACATAGTCAACTCTTCATCTTATGTGAGCATTTACTCATTTTTGGGTATTTTTCTTTTACAGAATGGATTTATCTCCTCCTCACACATGGATTGATCTTATTGGCCCATAGGAACCTTAATTTAAATTTTCAAAAAAATCTTGACCCTGAGGATAAGGCCTCTTGAACAGATTATACTTGATTTCTAATGCACCTTCTGAAAGTCTTTTTGAGCTTCTATTTCGGGGGAAATTATTTTAATAAGAAGAGATATTTTTCCATCCAAAAATATTTAAAAACTGAATTACCACTCTCTAGAAGATTTTCTCTCTCTAGGCCAAAATAGGGTAAAACAGAATCTTTCTTTTATTTCAGAGAGGGGAATAATTATAAGGTCAAAAGGGAAGATTCCTACACCTGCACACCTCAAAAAGCTGGAGGGAGGAATCTTACAGTTGGAGCAGTAAGAAGCAACCAATAGTTGCCTTGTCAAGTACAGAGGTGCTTGTTGTGAGGTAGATTGGTTTCAGAGCTACTTGGTGATATGGGTTAGCCTATGGATAGGGCATTTGTCATTTATTGTGACAACATGAGTAGCATATAGTTGGCCAGTAACCCAATATACCATGCTAGAACGAAGCACATTGAGTTGCATTATCACTTTGTGAGGGAGAAGGTTCTAACAGGTGATGTAGATCTGGTATATGTCAACAAAGAGGATCAAGTGGTTGTCATCTTCACGAAGTCATTGGGCACAAAGAAGCTCCACAGGTTTAGAAGCTTACTTGGAGTGCAGTGTGTAGAGTTGAGGTCAAGGGGGGGAGTGTTGAGATATTGAGCTCAACTAGTACTACGACAGCAGGTAGACATTGATGACCCACCTGGGTGATAGCTTCTACACTTACGCCACTTACATGGTTGGCAAGATTATAGTTGATATGTCACTAGTGGTGGATGACAGGCTATGTGACAGCCACTTTGGAGTACTAGTGTTATGGCATAGTTATAGCACCAGCTCATATAGTCGGGTTCACACTATGGATTGACCATTGTATGTTATTGTAGGAGAGTACTTTTCCTTTATGTATGTACTCTTATCTTTTAGATACATGGTTATAGAGAAGAGAAAAAGATGAAGAAAATTCAGTCATCCATCTCTCTGTTGTGTCTTGCACTCTCTTGTGTATGTGTGTCTGCTTGCAAGAAATTCGGGATCCTAATATGGGATTGATCATGGTGATTAGTAACGTAGGATTAAGCATAAACTATGGTGGGTTAAACCACACCAAGAACTTCATGGCTAAAGAGAGAGAGAGAGAGAGAGAGAGAGAGAGAGAGAGAGAGAGAGAGAGAGAGAGAGTAGCACACTTAACAATACTCTATTACATATGTTATGAACCATACAATGAAAGGCTTCTAATATAGATGACCCCTCTGCCCCCTCCGTGCACTGGCAGCAGAAGTAGCTTCTTCTTGCACGGGGCAGGGTTTCCCACACTCAAAGCCTCACCCTCGAATGTCCGGACACGAGACTAATCTGGTGGTCATTCCGAAACCGAAACCGGGAAAATTTTCCTTGCTCAGAAAACAGGGACGATTCCACCTTTTCGATTTTCTTAACGAATTTTCTAACGGGGTCAAGAGGCTAAACTATCCTTCACTTGATTAAACCAGATAGAAGGAAAACTATTACATACTTAACTTGAAGAAATCAACGCTTTTTTCCTAACCGAAATCAGCCACGGCCGTTGATCTAATCATTTGAGAAAGTCTTCAGGGTTTTTTTAACTACTTGAGTCTAAGCGTATTCCTATTATTTCGATTTCATTATTAAAGCTCCACTGATTCCAGCCTAACCCCATCCAGCCCATGGGTTAGCCACCACCCAACCAATGGAATCGATAGAACCAAACAATTACTCACCCACCCATAATTGAATGCCTTTCTTAACTTTTGCTTTCGAATAGAGATACGCACACGCTCCTCTTTAAAACTTTAACTTATAAAACAATCCATTGATGACAAACAGTTATTGGTTACAAATGGCATAACTCAAAACTTCCATCCAGTCCCTTGTTTCTAAAAAAAAACAGTATCACTCTGGACTCTCTGTTGAGACCAGCTGGTCAGCAACACGAGATCCAGTAACAGGTTACAATAATCATTTGTCCATCATACAATCTTCCATGACATATGCATGGGTGTCCTAGGCACCGCGAGCCCGTGCATCGCCTGATCAGAACCCTCCAGGATTCTCCTTAGGTGTCCTAGCACTTCACTTAGGGACTGCTTCCTCGGCCCTCGTTCATCATATCGAAAGCGCACCATTATAACCGTACCGAGGCTGGTCAAGACCTGGGCAGGCTTTGGTGCATGAGCTGCTTTTTTGAACACTCCCCGCTAGTTGTTGCAACTGAACTTCCCTCAGAAAAAACAATATACCAAATACTCCCTCCAGCATTCTGATGTAAGACAGCCCTTTAAGAAAACAGGGTTTCTATGCAAGTTTTCAATTTGATTTTCTTTTGAATACAAGGAGTATTTCTTGAATCAGTATCCCCAAAACTTCTTGATCGTAATTTTGAATTTCATAACAGAATTCCTCGAATTCTGTAACTTTGATCCACAGATCAATCCAAAGGGTCTCAAACTTAGTTTTAGATTTGGCGGGAGATTTGAGTGTATTTTTCTGAACTGGTCACATCTTCTTTCCTCAAAATCTGACGAAAGAGTTTGGTCTTGGTCATAGTCTAATTCAAAGTTCGAGTCTGATAAGATTTTTCTTGAACTATCTTTCTCAAAAAGGTTTGATAATTCAGTTACTAATTTACTGAATTTCTTTCTTTGAATATTCACTTAACTGATTTCTAAATTCATTACGAATTCCAATGAGGAATAAATTAATCATTTATATGAATATTTTGATCTCGATAGATTTCTTGAATTTTCTTTTTACAATTCGTGTAAGTATAAAACGATAGAAATTTCTCTCTTAGAGTATTTACTTGTTCATTTATCAATTACTCATAGAAATTAAACATAGAATTAAAGAGAATTCTAATTTTGATATAAAAATTCTTTATGCACCTATTTATGCATAAAAATCAACTTCAATGGGAATAACACTTTTATATAAAAGAAAATCCTTTTATGCATCTATTTATGCATAAAATCGAATTTAATAGGAATAACACTTTTAAAATAAAAAAATTCTTTTATGCATCTTTCTATGCATAAAAATCAATTTTAATGAAAATAACTCTTTTATAATAAAAAATTCCATTATGCATCTTTCTATGCATAGAAATTAAATTCAATGAAAATAACACTTTTATAACTAAAAAAATTCCATTATGCATCTTTCTATGCATAGAAATTAAATCTAATGAAAATAACACTTTTATAATTAAAAAATTTCCATTATGCATCTTTCTATGCATAGAAATTAAATTTAATAAAAATAACACTTTTATAATAATAAAAATTTCATTATGCATCTTTCTATGCATAGAAACTAAATTCAATGAAAATAACACTTTTATAATTAAAAAATTTCCATTATGCATCTTTCTATGCATAGAAATTAAATTCAATGAAAATAACACTTTTATAATTAAAAAATTTCCATTATGCATCTTTCTATGCATAGAAGTTAAATTTAATGAAAATAACACTTTTATAATAAAACAATTTTCATTATGCATCTTTCTATGCATAGAAATCAATTTTAATAATTAATATCAATGATATCCATGCATATTCATAGGTGAATATGTACATGGAGTAAATTAGAATATTTCTTTTAGAATGCACAAACGGTGGGAATTACTCTTTTGGAATAACATAAAAACAAACTTTCTTTTCCATAAAATTCTGGAAATTTTTGCCATAACCTCCTTTATATGGTTGGCCATTTCTCATTTTTATCATTCTAATTTCAACTTAAATTAACCCAATCTAGATGTATAGAACTCTAATCTACTCAATTTTTAGAAATCAAGAGAGTAAACAATAAGAAAAGTTTAATTAATCATTTAACTAATCTTTCTAGGATTAAGAAAGGCTGAATTGTAAAGAAGAGAAGGGTGTGGCCTTTTCATCAAGGCATAGCATTAGAATTTACTTCAATCAACTATAAAACAAGAAAATCAAGAAAACCATAGATTTAAAAATTAAACAAGTTAGAAAAATAAGCTTACATGGAGTTGTAAGCTTTCCTTTGGCTTGAGGGATCAAGGGTTCTACTCTTGTTTGGAGCAAGAGTGGCCACCAATTACTTTGGAGAGGATCAGGCCAAAAACAATTGAATTATCAAGAAATTCAATGTAAATAGCTCAGGGCTCAGTGTATTAGGAGTAGAGTAACAGTGCATAAACACCATTGAGCTTTTACAAAGGGGGAGGCTTCTATTTATAGGAAAAAGTGAGCCTCAAACCAAGCAAACTGAATCTAGAATTTTCCAGATCAGTTTGGTCAATTTTTGACCATTTTTGGGTTAGTTCAGTAGCTTACTTTTGGAACTAGACTTGAAATAGGAGAGAGGAGAGATGAAATATCTCATTTAATTGATTTAAAAGTGGGAGTAATGATGAGAAAAAAAGCAGCTCCTTCATGAGGGGAGATCCCCACTCTGAGGTGTCAAAATTCAGTTTTTTAAATGTTTTCTTTGGTCCTTAGTCCACTCTTCATCTTATGTGAGCATTTACTCATTTTTGGGGGGTTTTTCTTTTATTCTTCAATTTATCTCCTCCCTACATTTGGATTAATCTTATTGGTCCATCAGAACCTTAATCCAAAAATTTCAAAAAATCTGGACCCTTAGGCTAAGGTCTTTTGTGTAGATTATAATTTATTTCTAATGCACCTTAGGAATTTCTTTTTAAACTTCTGTTTTCGGGGGAATTTATTTTAATAATAAAGGATATTTTTCCATCCAAAGATATCTAAAAACTGAATTACCTCTCAATAGAACATTTTCTCTCTCTAGGCCAAAACAGGTAGAAACAAGATCATTTATTCTTCTGAAAGGGGGATTGATTTACAGGGGAAGAAACTGGACATCTTGAGGAGCTGGGGAGGAATTTTACAGATATCCTTAACCCAATATTCTTTACACCATCTCAGTGGCGGCGGGTGGCCATGTGGCAACTCCTTTCCCACATTCTTTAATGTGTCTCTCACCATTCACACAATATCTTATGTGGAATTCTTATCTTTCCATAATATCTTGCACCTCTAGGGTGCTTTTACACACTCAACCAAATAACTTGTTTATTTTACATCACATTTCAACACCCCTCCTCAATGTAAACTTATGTGTGTGAACTAATCATCTCTCTAACCAATTTGACCAACTCATCTCTCACCCCAATTTGACCAACTCATCTCTCACCCCAAACAATTCGGAATTGCCAATCTCAACACTCCCCCTTAATGCAAATTGGAGTGTTCAACAAGTGTGTGTGCATGTGTCTAGCCAATCTAGACACCTTAAGTCCGTTTCGAGCACCATTTTGCTCGAGTGGAGCTACACAAGTGCTTTTTGGACACCCATGTGTCTGGGAGAAGGAACCAATCCACAAAGTGTGACACCCATGTGCGTACAACTCAACACCCATGTGTCTGGGAGAAGGAACCAACCCACAAAGTGTGTCACCCATGTGCGTACAAGTCAACACCCATGTGTCTGGGAGAAGGAACCAACCCACAAAGTGTGACACCCATGTGCGTACAACTCAACACACACCACAAATACATCCGTTTTGAGCTCCCCAGGCTCGAGCAAGGTACCCTCATAATTTGGTTGAGAAAAATACAATAGTTTTTATGTATAGTGCAAGGGAAAGGTACCCATCTCAAGAAATAGTAGTCACAAAAAAATACATCATTCATGGCCTTTAGCATAAGTCGATATGTGCCTATGATTTTCGGGTGCTATAGAGAGATGATTGCAAGGATATTGCAAGCATGCATACATGTATTAAAAAACATATGAATGGGATCTTCATACTACATGAGTGGTGTGAATGGCATTTTCTTTTAACCATTAGGGTTTCTACCCTATCCTTATCTTATTGCAAAGAAAACGTGTGGCCTTCATGTTTCCACTAAACGTTGTTGCCTATCTGCCTCGCTTGAAACAATTGGCCCTTGTTGCTCTGTTAGACTCAAAGCAACGACGGCCATGGGAGCTTGCTAATTCCTATCCCCCTATATGCACTTAGAGAAGCCGCAGCGGACTTCTATCTCAATATTATTTCCATCCTACTGTGCTCTCTTGGTTTCAAGGAAAACCTCAAGTGCACTTCTAAACTTGTCAAGAGCTGTGTTCTTCTCTTCCATCTCTCCAGCTTTGCTTCCATTAGCTTTATCTGAACTCTTTCCTTGACGAATCTCCTCTAGCTTTTCCTGTTCATCACACACATCTTCCATCAACTCTTATGCTTTTAATAGCTCTTTGCGCTTCAATAGTCTACTCTTTCTATGTCCTGGGTTCTGTTGTTGTTTGTAGGTGCAAAGCTTCTTCTGCCATGTGCTTTGTGTGCAATGGTGGATACTATAATGGCTGTCTTCACACATTATTACTATCCTCTCGTTGACCCGTGCACTGTGAACACCTGTGTGTGGGATATTACATGCCGCCCATGTGAGTTTTTACCACATATATTGTGTTGAGAAGGTCACGCTTCTCCCTCTGTGTTAGGAGATATGTTGTTCACCTTCTTGCTTTGATAGGTTGTGAGTCTCCATTAACCAATAGAATGCCCTATTGTAACCTCTAGTTTGAGCTTCATGTTGGAATTCATGGTGCTCATGCTAGATCAAGTATGTGGAGGAGAGGGACTCACAAAATACAAGAAAATATCTTGCTTATTAAGTTGCTCAAATACAACTAGGCTTCTTGCTCCATACCAATTGCCTTCTAGCTCCACCTTTAAATAGGTGAGCTAGGGGACCATAAGTCCATTCACACACACAACCTTCTCCTACCCTTTTACATGACCTTAGTCTTTTAATACCCTCCCTCAATACCAACTATGAAAGAATTGGAATAGGTGGTATTGGACATAGGTTGCCTTTATAACATTAGGCGTACAAGGATGTCATGGTGGTGTGGTTATCTAGGACTTACAACTATGTTCCTAGAGCCTTAGAGGCTAATACAATGATGCCATCTAAGTCTTTATTTGATGAAGATGTACACCTTAATGATGGTGCACCCCACTCTTTGTGCTTGCTTGACCTCTTGTAGTTGACATGCTTTGGACATACATGCCATTGCTTCCACATGCTTTCCACCTTGACCATTCTCACACAATGATCAAAACAAGGCTGCCACCCTTGCTTAAGTGGTTTGCACATAGATGTTCCTTCAACATGCTTGATGCTTCTCTGCATACCATACCTCCTCCATGGGCAATGAGGGCCTTCCTTCTTAGAGTAATGGTTATGAGGTAGATTTATATGGGAAAGGGAAAGGGAGGGTCTTACCACTTGCCTTATGGATTAATCAAGGGCAGTGTCTACTCCATAATTACAACAAAAGCTTTTGTGCATGTTGGTTACATACCCATTAGGGTTTGAAGGTACAATCTTAATGAAAGTGAGTAAGTGGTTGAGGTAAATGCTCAAACCATTAAGGTACATCATTCTTGGCTCAAGAAGGTGAGGGCATGCCTCTTACAAAGACAATGCCAAGAGATGCTTAAAAACGTGACAAACAACAAGGTAGAGCGCTTAGTGATGTTATGCTCAAACTTACAACTCATCTTAGAGGATGAAAATGTTGAATATGCAGCGGAATAACATGCCTTGGGCTTGGGAAATGAGAGCATATGGCTTATGACATGCCTATGCCTCTTACAAACAAGAGCCTCAAGGGTGATACACAAAACCATTAAAGATGAGCACTTAGTGTACATGTGCCCAACTTTAAACCACTCAAAAAAAGTGAGTTTGTTGATGAAAAACCAAAAAACTTCAACCTCTTTGGCTTATGGGATGAAGACAACGGCTTATGGTTGCACCATTTCTCCTTGAAAGATTGCCAAGGTAAGCATAGAAGCGGGTTGACGATGAAGACTTATAATGTGGCACTTATGGTGTGTGCCCGGCCTCTAATGTTGATGAAGAAGAGCCTCCTTAGTGTTAAAGACCTCCTCCTTTGATGGTTAAGACCACATTAGTGTTAAGCAACACTTTGTTTGGTAATTAATAATACCATTAGTGTTTAAAAACATGATTAGTGCTTAAGAGCACATTTCTAGCATCTAATGACACTTGTATTGGTGATTAGATTCACCATTAGTGTTTAAGAACACTCTTAGTGTTTAAAAACACTTTGGAATAACTCCCTTTTGCTGGATTAGAAGCCTCATTAGTGTTAATCAACACTATTAGTGCTCATAAGCACACTTTGAAAAGCTTTGTGAACTTAAGAAGATGATGAGGAAGCTTGATGACGTTTTGATGAATGAGACTTATGAATGCCTCATGTGGTTGGCCACCGCTTCAAAATCAGGACTAGGATCAGAAACAAGCCCTCACAAGATCACTTAGGTGATTTGAGCAAAGAGGGGAGGATTAGAGCAAGAAATTTTTTTTTGAAGCTTTAATGGTGAGCTTCAATGGCTTTGAAGGAGGCAGCCCTGGTTTTTCTGCTGTAGAGCAGACGAATGGAGCAGCCATTGGGGCTGAAATTAGGGCTGTAGCTCCTTGAGACATTGGGCTTCAAAAGCCCTAAGGCAATGCAGCCAGTAATCGCCTACACATGGCGTATTGCTGTACGGCATTTAGTGTAGCAGAAAACTGGCACCAGCGCACTCAGGCGGCAATGCCACAGGCGAAGCAGTACAACTGGCGATTGACGGTACGAACTCAAACGTCCGGATTTCTCCACTTGAAATCTCCCCAAGATATTGCCTCCATGAGTAGCTAGAGGTCCTCCATTGGCAGGGGGTTCAGCTCCACAAAGGAGAAGATAAGAAAAAATGAACTATTCTACACCACAAAGGGACCTAATCAACCAAAGGGACCTAATCAACCAAAGCTCTAGATACCAAAAAGGGACCTAATCAACCAAAGCTCTAGATACCATGTTGGAATTCGTGGTGCTCATGCTAGATTAAATATGTGGAGGAGAGGGACTCACAAAATACAAGAAAATATCTTGCTTATTAAGTTGCTCAAATACAACTAGGCTTCTTGCTCCATACCAATTGCCTTCTAGCTCCACCTTTAAATAGGTGAGCTAGTGGACCATAAGTCCATTCACACACACACACCCTTCTCCTACCCTTTTACATGACCTTAGTCTTTTAATACTTCATTTGCAGCTTCTCTACTAGTGCTGCTGAAACTTCTTGCCTACATATACCTCTATCTTGAGGTTCAACTATAGCCATTAAAATAGCTACCATGAGCTCTCCATATGTAGCATGCTCTTCCATATACATGCCAACATCTTCAAGAGTGCTCTTCATGATTTCTTTTGAGAAACCAAAGGTCCCAAAAAACATTGTATAAGCATTTCCTAGCTTCCACACCACTTTTCTCATCTACCATGAGCAAACTATTATGCTTCACCATGGATTGCAAATTAGCTCATAATCACTTGCCCCCAACACTACAACAGAATGAGTGTCTAGCAGCAGCAAAAATAGCAGCGTTTTTATAACTAGAAGTGCAGCTAGGTGTCGGGCCATAAAGTTTTTACAAAAGAGGTATGAAGAGGTGAGTGTCTAACTAGAATCCTCATCAAATTCTGAGTGATCTTCATCATCCCTCATCCTCTTCACTTGCTTCACGCTGATAATCTGGATCCTCCTCTTCTTCTCCTTCATCCTACATACATGCCATCAAGCGTAAGGTAATGAAAGCATGGAAATACAATTAGACGTAGAAAAGAGAATGATTTAGTCAACACATTACCTCATCAGCTTGAGTCCCCAAAATGGACTCATCCAAGCATACACCTCGTGTACGCATCCACGCCCACAATTGCAGGCGGGGGACTCTATACCCATAGTCATATTTCTCCTTTGTTGGGTCACAACCAACAACCTCCCTCTACAAAAAAACAATTAAGAAAATATACAATTATTTCAAGAAAACAATATAGTACAAAACAAAATGAAAGGAGAGAAGAAATGATACTTACGAAACGAACAAGAAAGGAGGATTTCTCGCCGGAGCTGAAGTGCGAAGCCCCTCGCTTTTGTAGTCTCGGGAAGCACTCGCTGCCGCTTGTTGTTGAAAAGCAGTTGGGTGCTTTCTCACAAAACTGCGTGCGTTCCTCCACTCCTTGGTTGTACACATGCTAAGCTTCTCCAAATTATTTTCCGCTGCTCTCTTGATATTTGCTCTCCTATTAGAGAGAAAAATCTTGATGCGCCGCTTCATCCACTCCTCAAAGAAGCACAGACCCACATGTGGCATGAGGAACTCCGTCTTAAGCACATCGATAACATATTGCTTCGAAAGTTCATCTTGTGCTTTTAACTTTTAGCCTTTAAACTTTAAGTTTATATCTCTATCTCAATCATCTCAATTAAAATAGGTTTGGCAACCTCCAGACATCATGCATGTCTGAATTGCGGACCATGACTTGTTTCGAAAAGACCCTCTACAGGGTAGCAACAGCGAATAGTATTGTCGGTCTGCTTTGTGCAGGGTAGCAATAGTGTATTTGCTGTGTTTTTTTCTCCTACAGGCTCGTTTTCTGATGTTGATTTCTTGATTTGAGGCTTGGTGGTACCTTCTAGGATCTCCGTTTTTAGATTCTGCCTTATCTACTCCCACTTTTGCTTCTGTGTTTTTAGATTTGTAGCCTTGTTTTGCTGCGTTTTTTGGACTCTTCCTACTTGGGCTTTAGCATTTGGACCTAAAGGTATCTTCTCTTCATCATTTTTTCCTCATCTGAGGTGTGGAAGCTGGTTGGCCTTTATTTTCAAGTTTGCAGCCTCTCTGTTGGTTGTGTTTTCTTCTCCAGTGTGGACACATCACTTGTAGAGGGGGTTTTGTGTGGATTGTGGCTTTGGTGACACTTTGGTTCTTGATGAGGAGGACACTAAATTTTCTTATTTCAATCAGCATTTTGTGGAAGCAAAACATAGAAGATAGGGAGAGCAAAGGAGAGAGAGAGAGAGACATCAAACAATGAATATCATGTTATGTATCAAGAGGCTTTTACAATGGCAATATCATGTTATGTATCAAGAGGCTTTTACAATGGCAATATCATCTAGCAAATGGTGTAGAACAAGTCCCTGTCAAATAGGTTAGATGGATGATCAAGTGAATATGGGAGAGCCCCTTTTATAGTGATGCAAGGGAGCTGGCCAATTGCTGACCAACTAAAAAAGAGACAAATTGATGATCAAGTGAATATGGGAGAGCCCCTTTTATAGTGATGCAAGGGAGTTGGCCAACTAAAAAAGAGACAAATGGAAAAAACCTCATAAATAGGAAATACCCCAAACACACTGAGATGCATAATTTCTAACACCCCCTTTGCAACTCATAGTGTGCAAGAGTGTGAAGAAGATAAGCTGATGAAGATGCAACCATGGACACTCCAGTCTTGCGTAGTACCGCCGCATACACCTCGAAAAGAGCACCTATCAACCTGTTTCTATGAAACAAAATGCCACCATGAACAGCAAGGAACTTTGCTTGGCAACGAATTCCCACACAAGTGTGGAGTGAACTATTAGACATCATCATCCCATTTTGCTGTTGTCTTCCTTTGTGTTGTCCTATTTTAGCCTTTAGAAATGACCATGTTAGCTAGAGGGGTTGGTCACCCCTCACATCATGTTCCAACTTTTCCCCTATTTTATGGAGTCATTAGCTTTTATTCCTAGTCATGAGGAGGAGCTGGTTGGCTACCCCTATTTAGGCATATATATAGTCGAGCCTTCCCTCCCTCACATTCATTGCTTTGTGCCTCTTACATGCCTTAGTGCCTCTACATATTGGCTTGTTGCAGCCCCCCACATACGAGGTCATCTTCCCCTCTTGTTCGAGACTTGTACCAGCATGTGTTTCTTGTTTGGTGATATTGAGAGCAGGTATATACATGTGTTTCTCTCTCTCTCTCTCTCTCTCTCTCTCTCTCTCTCTCTCTCTCTCTCTCTCTCTCTCTCTCTCTCGTGTTTCCACTTTCCCATCTTCCACTGTGTATTTCTTCATGGTTTCGGAACATCGGTGACTTAAAACATTAGTTGCTCCCTCCTCTTTCTTGCGTTTTCTTTTCCTCAATCTGCTGCTGTTGTTCAGTTTCCCTCTTCTAGGCGCTTCACTCTTGTTGCAATTTTGTGCTCAATCTTCATTAGCCTATATCCCTGGCATTCTTGTAGTTCTATCGGCGTGCTCTGTGCAGGGAAGCAACAATGTATTTGTTTTGTTTTTTCTCCTATAGGCTCGTTTTTGCTGAAGTTGGTTGGTTGATCTGAGGCGCCTTCCAGGATCTGTGTTTTCAAATTCTGCCTTATCTACTACCCCTTTCACTTCTGCATTTTCAAATTTGGAGCCCTATTTTGCTGTGTTTTCTAGACTCTTCCTGCTAGTAGCTCTACCTTCACCTAGGCTTCAGCATTTGGATGTGAAGGTACTTTCTCTTTAGTGTTTTTTCCTCATCTGAGGTGTGGAAAATGGTTGGCTTTTATTTTTGCAGCCTCTTTGTTGGGGCTGAGTTTTTTCTTCTCAAGTGGACACATATCACTTGCAGAGGGGAATTTGTGTGGATTGTGGCTTTGGTGACAGTTTGGTACCTAAGAAGGACACTGAATTTTGTGATTTCACACAGTGTTTTGCTGATTTTGGAGCATCTATACCTACGTTTTATTCCTGGCCTATAGAGTTTCCCAGTTTCTTCATGTTCCTTGCCTTTTGTTGGCGGTGGAGTGTTGTTTTTTGCTGGGTAGCAGTGTTTTGGCTATGTTTTGCTTCCCAAAAGAATTTTCTACACCACTCAGAGGGGGCCCATCCCCAACTACTTCACTTGAGGATCAATTTCGAGAGTTGTTTTGTATTTGTGGAGATTTTCTTTTGCGAGACTGGAGTTTGCAGATTTTGGAGGAGAGTAGTTCTTTCTTGACAAGAGTAGTCATCTTTTCAAAGATCTTGAGTAGAGTTCATTTTGTCCAAGTCTATGTTCTTTCTAGTGTTTGCAGAGAAAGGAGGATATTTTGCTTGTGAGGTGTGATCCTTTCACAGGGATCATTTGTTTGTTGCTAATTCTTGGGATCTAATTCTATGGGGAAGAGACTTCTGCTATCAGTGATTCTTTTGAGGACTTTGTTACCACTACAGTTTATATTCTTGCTTCCCTTCCTCATTTTAAGGAGTCTACCTCTCGCTCTCTTTGTGATGCTTCTGAGGCTACCCCTCTCCCTACTAGTTCTGCATTTGGCTTGATGTGGCGTGAAGGGTTGTTTTGGAGGATGGACTTTTGAACCCGATGGGATACTCTAGATTTGTTGTTTGCGTTGATCGCTTCAAGAAACTCTACCTCTATAGCTC
Source organism: Cibotium barometz (assembly GCF_041138505.1). Classification (NCBI taxonomy): domain Eukaryota; kingdom Viridiplantae; phylum Streptophyta; class Polypodiopsida; order Cyatheales; family Cibotiaceae; genus Cibotium; species Cibotium barometz. The sequence continues at coordinate 16,044,073 of NC_141100.1, forward strand.
CGTCTGAAGCTCACCATCGTGAGAGGAGGCTAACACTAGCACGAAACCCCAGCCAAAAGAAAAAACACCAGAGGACACCAACAACCCCAACTGATGATCCCTAGCCCTTAACTGACAGAACAGAAAACTTCACTACCCTCCCATCATCCCTATCATCTCATCTACCTATTCAGAATGTCCTCGAAGGTCAGCACTGACCTCCAATGCCTTCAATCTATCAATTCAAAACCTCTATTGACTACAGCTGACGCTTAGCTGACAAGAGCCACCTTGAGCGGATGCAGAAAGGCTCAGAATCTGCCTCTTATGTCCTCTCTTTGTTTCCTATCGAAATTATGTCCTCCAGAACCTAGAGTGTCCTCCACTATCATATGGTTTCACAAATAGGTCTCTAAACCTTTACGAACTAGTCAGCTAACCTCTGTCTGACCAAAAGCCCTCCCGACCAACTCAACTTGTCAGAAACCCACTGTCTTTTGCCTCCGAAATTATTATTTTGGTACCTAGGTAGAAAATTGTCCTTTAACAGTCAACTAACCACATATCCACAACCTCAGAGGCATCCTTGATCCTTTGCTGACCCACTTCTGACCCCTCCGTGTGCTGACTGGGTTAACCTAGCTCCATAACTGGACTTCACCCTCATCTTCCTCAGAGCTTTCCTCCTCCTCTTTTATTGTAATCTCAGTGGAGTTGGTTTCTTCATCCTCCTCTTCTTCTGATGATGAGCTCTCTTCTGATATCACCTCTCTTTCTTTTCCCATGTCATAGCTAACTTTCTTTTTTGCAGGTTGATCCAAACCTAGGATGAGGTGCCTCTCCACTAGTCTTGTCTTGCCTTCATGGCTATCAGTAGTGGTCTCCCTAATATTAATGGATAGGCCTCTAGCATTACATGGACATCTAGTTCAGCTTCCAGACCAAGTATGGTTACCTTCAGCTTCTTCACCACTCCCAAGCATCTCACCTTCGCATTGTTGACCATTCTCACTCTGAATTCTGAAGGAGCACTCACCTTTAATCTCAAGGCTTCCATGGTGTGTTGGGTCATAACACAGACTTGAGCACCACCATCTATGTATACTTTTGGAACCTTAAACTGCTCTATCCAGGCATCCGTTCTTCTCACAGGCAGGTAATCCTTGTCACCTTTAACTCTTACTATGTTCAGTTGTCTTCTCTTCTTCACTTTCTTGGGAATCCTTATGCTAACAAGTCTACTACAGGTTCTCCTAAGTTTGGGACACATTTGCAATAACTAGGGCCAAGACAAAGTGGGTCCTTTTTGCTAGAGATCTTTCTTCAGATCATACTCTTCCTCCCCTTCTCCTAGTGGAAAGTCCTGCATCCCTATCTTTCTCCTGGGTCTCCTCTTCTTTTCTCCTTCCTTGAATTGATCCTCTGCCTGCTTCTCCTTTTTTTATCTAGATGGTCTAAAGCTTCATCCTCACCTTCAGCACCCCTGGTCCTTTTGTTTGCTAACAACTCAGCTTCTTCATCCATTCCCAGCAAATTAATCTCCCCAGGCCTAGGTCCATTTGCAAGTTGTGGCTGCACTTGAGGTCCTTGAGAGGAACTGGATTCTCATCTTCTCTCATGGTATCCCTCTCTCTCCTCCCTTCTAGGTACTAGAGGATATATATCTCCTCCCATTCTCCTAGGGTAAGGAAATTGAGGGGAAATATGCCCTCTTTCCATGTAATTAAAACATTGAACATTTAGGTTGGGCCATCTTTGCCCCTAACTCTCATTCCATCTCTTTCTCCTACCCTAGGGGTATTTATGCCTCCCTCCATAGCAAACTAAGATTTAAATTCTCCATCTGCTGAGTCAATTGGTTGATCCCTTGCATCAATTGGTCAATAGCAGGCAACTGGAGCTAGGGCAGTTCTATTCTCTTCAGGTCTTCTCTCTCATATTACAGCACGTCTCGTCTCCACTAGAACCTCTCTCTACTTCTTTGTTAGCCTCTAAAGCTTCCACTCTTTTTCTCTTGCTAGCCTCAAAGCTTCGTCATATGTACCTGGTCTTTTCAGTTCAACCTTCTCCTTCAAGTCAACATGCAAAGATTGAATAAACATATCTCTTTTCAAAATAATGGGAGGATGCGATTGCTAGCATGCTTCACCCACCCTCTTGCTCTAGTTTTCTACTGCGAGCGCCCTCCCTCCGTGGTTCTCTCTGTTGCCTCCTGCGCCCCCCCCTCGCCTTCTCCTCCCCCTCTCTCTTCACTTCTTCTCTCTCCCCTTTGCTGCCTTCACCTCCCCCCCTTTGGTTTTCACCCACCTTTTGCTCTAGTTTTCTACTGCGAGCGCCCTCCCTCCCTAGTTCTCTCTGTTGCCTCTTGCACCCCTCCCTTGCCTTCTCCTCCCCCTCTCTCTTCACTTCTTCTCTCTCCCCTTTGCTGCCTTCACCTGCGCTTGGCCCTTCCCCTCTTCTCCCCCTCACCTGCTCCTCCCCCACTCTCGTTTCTTCCCTTTCCCCTTCGTTGCCTTTGCCTCCCCCCTCTGTTTCACCTCTTTAGTTTTTCTCTCTCCTCGCTACCCCCCTCTGGTTCACATGAGCCCTTTCCCCTCTTCTTTCCACTTGCTTCTTCTTGCGTGCTCGCCCTTTCTCTCCCATCATCGTCTATCCCCCCGGTCTTTTTTTCTCTCTTTCTTTTCCTCTCTTTTATTTTTTCTCTTTTTTTCTTTTTTTTTTCTTCTTTTTTATTTTTTTGTTTCTTCCTTTTTCCTCTAGTAGCGCCCTCAGCTTGTGGGCAATCCTTTATTTTTGGCAAGTATCAGCCTCTTCTCTGGTCTTTGCCCCTAGGAGGACTCCATGGCAGCTGCTCCGTCTCCCCCAATTGCCGCCGCCGTTACCTACCTTTCTTTTTCTGAAGTGGACCTGCAGCTTCTTGCTATGACTCTCGCATCCCTTATTGTAAGATTCCTCCCTAGCCCGTCAAGATGTCTAGTATCTTCCCCCTGTAATTAATCAATTCCCTCTTCAGAATAATAAAAGATCTTGTTTCTACCTATTTTGGCTTAGAGAGAGAAAATACTCTAGAGAGGTTATTCACATTTTAGATATTTTTGGATGGAAAAATATATCTTCTTATTAAAATAAATTTCCCCGAAACAGAAGTTCAAAAAGATTTTCAGAAGGTGCATTAGAAATAAATTATAATATGTTCAAAAGGCCTTATCCTAAGGGTCTTAATTTTTTAAAAATTTTAAATTAAGGTTCTGAGGGGCCAATCGGATTCATCCAAATGTATGGAGGAGATAAATTGAAGAAATAAAGAAAATCTCCCCAAAAATTAGTAAATACTCACATAAGATGAAGAGTGGACTAAGTACCAAAGGAAATACTAAAAAAAATAAATTTTTGAATTTTTGACACCTCAAGAGTGGGGATTCCCCCTCATGAAGGAGGTGCCTATTTCACATGTGTGGTGGAGTTTTAAATTCTCAAATATTGAGATATTTCATCTCTCCTCTCTCCTAATTCAAGTCTAGTTCCAAAAAGTAAGCTAAACTGACCCAAAATTGGATTGGTTAAAAATTGACCAAATTGATCTGGAAAATTCTAGAATTAGTTTGCTTGGTTAGAAGCTCACTTTTTCCTATAAATAGAAGCCTTCCCCTTTGTAGAGGCTTAATAGTGTTTTATGCACTGTTACTCTACTTCACCCCAGAGCTAAAAACAATGAATTTATTGATAATTCATTAGTTTTTGACCTTTCCCTCTTTAAAAGAATTGGTGGCCACTCTTGCTGCAAACAAGAGAAGATCCCTCAAACCATCAAGCCAAAGGAAAGCTCACAGAAATTCAAGTAAGCTAGAAATGCTACTTTTTCTTTATTCCTTTTAATGGTTTTCTAATTGTTGTTTTCTTTAAAATGAAAAAATGATGTTATGCCTTGTTGGAAAGGCTTTCCCCCTCTATTCATTCTTAAATTTAGCCTTTCTTTATCCTAGATAAGTAATCAAATTGCTAGAATTAAACTTTTCATAATGTTTCTCTTTTAAAAGTGAAATTTGATTAGTTTAGAATGCTTTAAACCATTTGGGATAATTTTTAAGTAACTTGAGGATAGAAAAAAATTAAAAAATGGTTAGCCATACAAAGGAGGTTATGGTAAAATTTTCTTAAATTTTGTGAAATAAGTTTTATCTTTTATTATTCAAAAAGAGTAATCCCCACCATTTGTGTATTCTAAAAGTGTTATTTTTATTCTAGGCGTAGAAAAATGCATAGTAGAAATATTTTTATTATAAAAGTGTTATTTCCATTAAAATTTAAATTCTATGCATAGAAAGATGCATATTGGTTATGTTTTTTATTATAAAAGAGTGATTTTCATTAGATTTAAATTCTATGAATAGAAAGATGCATATTGGATATTTTTTATTTTAAAAGTGTGATTTTCATTATAATTAAATTCTATGCATAGAAAGATGCATATTGGAAATAATGTTTTTTATTATAAAAGTGTTACTTTCACCAATATTGATTCTTATGCATAAAAGATTTTTTTAAAATTGTAAAAGTATTACTTTCACCAATATTGATTCTTATGCATAAAATGATGCATAAAAGAATTTTGATTATTATAAAAGTGTTAGTTTCACCAATATTGATTTTTATTCATAAAATGATGCATAAAAGAATTTTTTTGATTATAAAAGTGTTACTTTCATCAAAATTGATTTTTTGCATAAATAGATGCATAAAAGAATTTTTTATTATTATAAAAGTGTTACTTTCATCAATATTGATTTTTATGCATAAAAGAAAATTTTTATTATAAAAGTGTTACTTTCATCAATATTGATTTTTATGCATAAAATGATGCATAAAAGAATTTTTTCCTTGCCCGAAAAGCACGGGCGATTCCTCCAGGATAACTTTTCTCTAATGTAGTCAAAAGCCTTATCTAACAGAACTGATCTGACCGAACCCGTAAGTCCCATAGTCAGATCAGGAAAAAGATTGCACTTGGATCATAGAGACCAACGCTTTTTTCCTCATTGTTAAGAGGCACAGCCGTTGATTCTTTTCCATAGAACAATTTTTGTCCGGGATTTACTTCATCTATCGTACCATAACAGAATTGAGTCTCAATTTAGAGATCCTCTAGTCTAACCCCATCCAATTCCATGGGTTAGCCAACCGCCCAACCACTGTAGTGATGGGATCCAATTAGGAATTTGGTTAGGTTTTGTCCCGGGTACCAAGGAAAAGAGTTCCCAGGCCCCCTAACCGGATATTTATGCAAACTTAAAACTAGTCACACCACTTACACACCCAATATGAAATTGGCTTTTTCATCACAGAATCAGCTATCTTTAAAAATAATCATTTAATGAAACCATTGAGTCAGTGATCCTAATCCTCAAAATCTCCGGTTAAATCCTTATTTCCAATCATTCCTTCATCAATGTACCTATGGCATCATTGGCAAACTAGAACGCTCACCACTTGTCCACTCAGGGGCCTTTTCGATAGTTCCTAGCTCATAGTAACCGGCAAAACTCCGTTGAAGATCAGCACAACCAACGGATCCATATAAAAGGGCCATGGACTCAACTGTTGAGGACCAGCAAGGTTAATCAACAAGATCCATGCCCGAATTCAGAAAAAAACTCTTACTCCTTGTTCCAATATCTTCCACGATGCACGTGTGGGTATCGTCGGCGAATAAGAGCCCGAGCACCGTATGGTCAACACCCTCTAGGATCCTTTGCAGGTGACCTAGCGCTTCACTCATAGGATGCTTCCTTGGTCCCTCATCCACCGTACTAGAAGCTCACCATTTTAATCGAACCAAGGCTGGTCAAGACCTCAGCCCTATCCTCATAAATTACATCCTGTAAATCTGCATCAGAAATAGGCTGATCTATGATGTCGTTTGAAAGCCTACACTCTTTCCTATGTCTATTTAGTAGGCTTAGACGACAATGGCTCTATTATTGTCATCGATACTATGTATCAAGTGACAACCATTTTAACGTAGGCTGAGCAATCTGGCTTCTCCTTAGACACCCTGGCTCAGTTCATCTTCAATCTCTTCCACATGCCTACTATGTGTTGGTAGGGCTATGCACCTTGCTGGTGAAAATTCAAGGTCCCTCATTTGCCATGATTCTGAGACCATGGTTGTCCCCTCCTTATGCTTCCCAATCTGTAAAAATATAGAAAGTGGCACAATAAGCAGAAAGTGTAAGGGTTAATTCTAGACATGTAGTGGAATCAGATATACCTTTCTTCTCATCAACTTGAAACTTGATTGGAATAAACCATTTGTGATGGTAAATGTGTTCATGAAGATTCTATGGTGGCTGTTCTTGAGGAAGCCCATTCTGGTCCAGGCGGAGGACACAAGACGAGATACATACCTTGACACTCATACACCAACATAGCCAAACAAAACCAGTGTGCCTTCGAGGACTTGCAACTAGCCATCCTAAGGCAACATCAAAGTTTCACGAAGTGACATAGATGAAGTTACAAGTATCTGCACATGATTGTCAATACATGACAGGCTGTGCGTATGCATCTGGCCCTACCAACACATAGTAGGCATGTGGAAGAGCTTGAAGATGAACTGAGTATATGGAAAAATAGCCTTTGTTTTGATGCACATGAGGGCAAGAGTTTTAGGATCGAGGTGAAGGCAATGACAAGCTTTCAAGTCAACAAGGAGATGGAGATCAACATGAAGTAAATGTCACAAGAGGGGCAAAAAATGAAGACATTATAACAATTTTAGATTAGATGACATACTTGTAATTTTGTAGCAGGCTCTTTTTTAACCAATCTTTATTTAATTGAAATCTTAATATTTTTGCAAACTGTAATTTTTTTGTCTCTAGCGGTCTAGTGTGAAAAGGCCAAACTTTAAATTTTAACTACTATAAATAGCCAAAGGTGCCTTCTTTCTTGTAAGATTCCTCCCCAGCCTCTCAAGATGTCCAACATCTTCCCCTGTAATCAAATCCCTCTTCAAAAATATAAAAGATCTTGTTTCTACCAAATTTAGCCTACAGAGAGAAAATCTTCTAGAGAGTGGTAATTCAGTTTTTAAATATTTTTGGATAGAAAAATATATCTCCTTATTAAAATAAGTTTCCCTGAAACAGAAGTTCAAAAAGATTTTCAGAAGGTGCATTAGAAATTAAGTATAATCTGTTCAAGAGGCATTATCTTGGGGGGTCAGGATTTTTTTCAAAATTTTAAATTAAGGTTCCTATGGATTAATAAGATTCATCCAAATGTAGGGAGGATATAAATGAAGAAATAAAAGAAAAATCCCCCAAAATTGAGTAAATACTCACATAAGATGAAGAGTTGACTAAGGACAAGGTTAATAGTTAAAAAAGAGAGATTTAAAAGTAATGATGCACTTTTGACACCTCAGTATGGGGGAATTCCCCTCATGAAGGAGGTGCCTAATTCACATGTGTGGGAAAGTTTTAAACTCCTAAATAATGAGATATTTTTATCTCTCCTCTCTCCTGTTTCAACTAGATCCAAAAACTGGACTAAACTGACCCAAAAATGGTCAAAAATTGACCAAACTAATTTGGAAAATTCTAGAATCAGTTGGCTTGGTTAGAAGCACACTTTTTCCTATAAATAGAAGCCTTCCCCTTTGTTGAAACTTAATAGTGTTTTTGCACTGTTACCCTGCTTCTCCCAAGAGCCAAAAAATTGTGAATTTACTCATAATTCATTAGTTTTTTGACCTTCCCTCTTCTAAAGATTGGTGGCCACTCTTGTTTCCAAACAAGAGTAGAACCCTCAAACCATCAAGCCAAAGGAAAGCTCTCAAATTCCTTCGTAAGTTGGAGATTCTTCTCTTTTCTTTTCATTTTATGGTTTTTTATGATTTTTGTCTTCTCTAAATTGAAAATGATGTTATGCCTCATTGAAAAAAAGGCATTCCCCTCTCTTCTTTAGTAAATCCAACCATTCTTATCCTAGATGAATGATTAATGGATAAAATTAAAATTTTCATAATGTTTCTCTTTGATTAAAGTAGAAAATGTTTACATTAGAATGATTTAAATACTCTTGGTGAACTTCTAATTAATTATAAAGAGTTAAAATTTGAAAAATGATTAGCCATACAAAGGAGGTTATGGCAAAATTTTCTCAAAATTTATGAAATAAATTTCATCTTTTATTAATCAAAAAGAGTAATCCCCATCGTTAGAGTATTCTAAAAGTGTCATTTTCATTCATGCATAGAAAGATGTATATTGATTAATTTTTATAAAAGAATGATTTTCAATAGAATTAAATTCTATGTATAGAAAGATACATATTGATAAATTTTTTTAATGAAAGTGTTACTTTCTTCATTATGGATTTTTATGCATAAAATAATGCATAAAAGTATATTTTTTATTATTAAAGAGTTACTTTCATCATATTGAATTCTATGCATAAAAGTATGCATAAAAGAATATTTTTTTATTATAAAAGTGTTACTTTTATCATTATTGAATTCTATGCATAAAAGTATGCATAAAAGAATATTTTTTATTATAAAAGTGTTACTTTTATCATTATTGAATTCTATGCATAAAAGTATGCAAAAAAGAATATTTTTTATTATAAAAGTGTTACTTTTATCATTATTGAATTCTATGCATAAAAGTATGCATAAAAGAATATTTTTATTATTATAAAAGTGTTACTTTTATCATTATTGAATTCTATGAATAAAAGTATGCATAAAAGAATATTTTTATTATAAAAGTGTTACTTTTATCATTATTGAATTCTATGCATAAAAGTATGCATAAAAGAATAATTTTTATTATAAAAGTGTTACTTTTATCATTATTGAGTTCTATGCATAAAAGATTTTTTATTATTATAAAAGTGTTACTTTTATCATTATTGATTTCTATGCATAAACATATGCATAAAAGATATATTTTTTATATTAAAAGTGTGATTTTTATCATAAATGATTTTTATGCGTAAACATATGCATAAAGGATATTTTTTTAATATTAAAAGTGTGATTTTTATCATAAATGATTTTTATGCATAAACATATGCAAAAAGGATATATTTTTTTTAATTCAAAGTGTGATTTTCATCATAAATGATTTCTATGCATAAATATATGCATAAAAGATATTTTTATATTAAAAGTGTGATTTTCATCATAAATGATTTTTATGCATAAAGGATATTTTTTTAATATTAAAAGTGTGATTTTCATCATAAATGATTTCTATGCATAAAGGATATTTTTTTATATTAAAAGTATGATTTTCATCATAAATGATTTCTATGCATAAACATATGCATAAAGGATATTTTTATATTAAAAGTGTGATTTTTATCATAAATGATTTCTATGCATAAAAGATATTTTTTATATTAAAAGTGTGATTTTCATCATAAATGATTTTTATGCATAAACATATGCATAAAAGATATTTTTTATATATTAAAAGAGTGATTTTTTTCATAAATGATTTTTATGCATAAACATATGCATAAAAGATATTTTTTTATATTAAAAGTGTGATTTTCATCATAAATGATTTTTATGATGATAAAAGTGCGACTTTCATCAAAATTAGATTTTATGTATAAATAGATGCATATAGATTGATTATATTTTAATAAGGGTTCTCATAATCCTCTGTTTAATTTTCGTAAAAATTGGAAAAATGAATAAGTAGATAATCTGTGAGAAGAAATGCTACCGTTTCATATTCACTAAGATGGTAATGAGAAAATCCAATTAAACTATCGAAGTCGAAGATCGAGATAAATGATTATTTTATTCCTCATAAGAAATTCATGTTTTAGAAACCTGTAAGCAAATATTCGTCGAACGAAATTTAGAAAAAGAGAAATTGAAATAATACCTTGCGAGAAAGATAGTTTAGGAAGAACCTTTCCAGACCCAAACTCTAATTCAGACTATTGACCAAGACCTAATTCCTTCGTCAGTTTCAATCAATGACAATGTGCCTAGTTCAGGAAAAATGTACTCAAATCCCCCACTGAATCTGAAACTAAGTTAAGACTTTTGATTTTGATCTGAGGATCAAGTTAACAGAATTCAAGGAATTCTGTTTGGAATTCAGACCTCGATCTAGAAGTATTGAGATACGGATTTAAGATTTATTCATGGTAAAATCAAAACTGAAAACTTGCATAGAAACCCTGTTTTCTTAAAGGACTGTCTTACGCCAGAATGCTAGAGGGAGCATTTGGCATATGTGTTTTCTAAGGGAAGTTTGGTTGCAACAGCTGGCGGGGATCTCACGCGGAAAAACCTGCCCAGGTCTTGACCAGCCTGGGTATGGTGAAAAACGGTGTGCTTCCAGTACGATGGGCGAGGGCCGACGAAGCGGTCCCTGAGTGAAGTACCAGGACACCTAAGGAGGATCTTAGAGGGTTCTGACCAAGGGATGCACGGGCTCGCGGTGCCTAGGACACCCATTCGTATGTCGAGGAAGATATATATATGTATGTTGACGAAATGATTATTGTAATCAATTACTGGATCTCGTTGTTGACTAGCTGGTCGCAACAACGAAGAGTCCAAAGTGGTACTATTTTTGTGAAACAAGGGATTGAATGAAAATTTTGAATTATGAAATCTGTGACCATATATGTTTTGTGAATGGATTATTTTTATATTAAAGTTTTAAAGAGGAGTGTGTGCATATCTGTTTTAAAGAGGAGTGTGTGCATATCTGTTTTCTAAAGCTAAAGTTAAGAAAGGCATTTCAATTATGGGTGGGTGAGTACTTGTTTGGTTCTACCGATTCCAGTGGAATAGAGTTCAAGGGTACAGCCTGGATGATGGCATTATGTATTATAATCACAGGCTATGCATTCCTAATGAGGGAACCAAGGGTCAAATTTTGAATGAAGCCCATGACAGCCTTATAGCACGACATCCAGGTTTCATCAGAACCTACATGTCTGTAAAGAAAAGCTTCTTTTGGCCTGGTCTGAAAAAGGATGCACTGAATCATGTACGTCAATGTCTGACAAGCCAGAAAGTCAAAGCTAAAAGAGTAGAAATGCCTGGGAAGTTACATCCATTGGACATCCCCCAAATGAAGTGGGAATGTATCAGTATGGACTTTATTACTGGATTACCTTCAATGCAATCAGGTTACAACTCCATTTTCGTGGTAGTTGACAGACTAACCAAAGTTGCCCATTTGATCCCAGTAAAAGAAACCTACACTGCAGTGGATGTGGCCAGAGTGTTCCTCAAAGAAATGTTCAGATTGCATGGCCTACCCAGGAGAATAGTAAGTGATCGAGATCCCAAGTTTACTTCAAGGTTCTGGACTATATTTTTCAAAGCAGTGGGAACTTTCTTAGACCTCAGCACAGCTTATCACCCTGAGACCGATGGTCAAACTGAAAGGGTAAACCAAGTAATCGAAGATATACTTCGGTCATGCTGAGGGAACCCAAGAAGTGTCTAAATTATCTGCACCTAGTCGAGTTCGCCTACAATGCTTCTTATCACCGAAGTATTGGGATGAGCCCTTTTAAAGCTCTGTATGGACAAGATTGCTTAACTCCATTAACTTGGTCTGCCCCATTGATCAGGGTTCAGATGTCCAGACAGATGCTTGATGACATGGCACAGCAGTTGTAGGTAATTCGTAAAGATATAAAAGCTGCCCAGGATCGACAGAAACAGTATGCAGATAAGAAGAGGACAAACAAAAAGTTTGAAGAAGCAGATATGGTCTTCATTAGAGTATGGCCCAAAAGAAGTTCTCTATCTCTTGGGAAGTACAAGAAGTTATCCCCTAGATATTGTGGGCCATATCTAATTACAAAGAAGGTAGGTGACTTAGCCTACGAGCTTCTTCTGCCTCCTCATCTCAAAGTTCATAATGTATTTCATGTAAGCCTTCTAAAGAAATATATGCCAAGCCCAAATCATGTACTTGATGACGAAATCCTAACCTCTTCAACCCAAGGGAAGATGGAACTCCAACCTGAAGAAATTCTTGATGTTCGAGAAAAGATTCTTAGGAACAGAATTCTCAGAGAATTATTGGTAAAATAGAAGTTCTATCCTTTCAAAGACGCCACCTGTGGGACTACCCCCAGTTTGCGAGATGAGAGCATCCCACGTTTTTCAAGTGGGAGAGAATGTTATATTCCTTCCCAGCCTCTCAAGATGTCCAGCATCTTCCCCTGTAATCAAATCCCTCTTCAGAAATATAAAAGATCATGTTTCTACCAGTTTTTACCTAGAGAGAGAAAATCTTCTAGAGAGTGGTAATTAAGTTTTTAAATATTTTTGGATAGAAAAATATCTCATCTTATTAAAATAAGTTCCCTTGAAATAGAAGTTCAAAAAGATTTTCAGAAGGTGCATTAGAAATTAAGTATAATTTGTTCAAGAGGCATTATCCTGGGGGTCAAGATTTTTTTTGAAATTTTAAATTAAGGTTCCTGTGGACCAATAAGATTCATCCAAATGTAGGGAGGAGATAAATGAAGAAATAAAAGGAAAATCTCCCAAAAATGAGTAAATACTCACATAAGATGAAGAGTTGACTAGGGACAAGGTTAATAGTTAAAAAAGAGAGATGTTTAGAAGTAATGATGCATTTTTGACACCTCAGTATGGGGGAATTCCCCTCATGAAGGAGGCACCTAATTCACATGTGTGGGAGAGTTCTAAACTCCCAAATAATGAGATATTTTTATCTCTCCTCTCTCCTGTTTCAACTAGATTCAAAAAGTGGACTAAACTAACCCAAAAATGGTCAAAAATTGACCAAACTGATCTGGAAAATTCTAGAATCAGTTGGCTTGGTTAGAAGCTCACTTTTTCCTATAAATAGAAGCCTTCCCCTTTGTTGAAACTTTTATGGTTTTTTATGGTTTTTAATGATTTTTATCTTCTCTAAATTGAAAATGATGTTATGCCTCATTGAAAAAAGGGCATTCCCCTCTCTTCTTTAGTAAATCCAACCATTCTTATCCTAGATGAATGATTAATGGATAAAATCAAAATTTTCATAATGTTTCTCTTTGATAAAGTAGAAAATGTTTACATTAGAATGATTTAAATACTCTTGGTGAACTTCTAATTAATTGTAAAGAGTTAAAATTTGAAAAATGGTCAGCCATACAAAGGAGGTTATGGCAAAATTTTCTCAAAATTTGTGAAATAAATTTCATCTTTTATTAATCAAAAAGAGTAATCCCCATCGTTAGAGTATTCTAAAAGTGTCATTTTCATTCATGCATAGAAAGATGCATATTGATTAATTTTTATAAAAGAATGATTTTCAATAGAATTAAATTCTATGTATGGAAAGATACATATTGATAATTTTTTTAAATGAAAGTGTTACTTTCTTTATTATGGATTTTTATGCATAAAATGATGCATAAAAGTATATTTTTTATTATAAAAGAGTTACTTTCATCATATTGAATTCTATGCATAAAAGTATGCATAAAAGAATATTTTTTTAATTATAAAAGTGTTACTTTTATTATTATTGAATTCTATGCATAAAAGTATGCATAAAAGAATATTTTTTTAATTATAAAAGTGTTACTTTTATCATTATTGAATTCTATGCATAAAAGTATGCAAAAAAGAATATTTTTTATTATAAAAGTGTTACTTTTATCATTATTGAATTCTATGCATAAAAGTATGCATAAAAGAATATTTTTTATTATAAAAGTGTTACCTTTATCATTATTGAATTCTATGCATAAAAGTATACATAAAAGAATAATTTTTTTATCATAAAAGTGTTACTTTTATCATTATTGATTTCTATGCATAAAAGATATTTTTTATATATTAAAAGTGTGATTTTCATCATAAATGATTTTTATGCATAAACATATGCATAAAGGATATTTTTTTAATATTAAAAGTGTTATTTTGATCATAAATAATTTTTATGCATAAACATATGCATAAAGCATATTTTTTAATATTAAAAGTGTGATTTTCATCATAAACGATTTCTATGCATAAAAGATATTTTTTATATTTAAAGTGTGATTTTCATTATAAATGAATCCTATGCATAAAGGATATATTTTTTATATTAAAAGTGTGATTTTCATCATAAATAATTTCTTTGCATAAAGGATATTTTTTTAATATTAAAAGTGTGATTTTCATCATAAATGATTTCTATGCATAAACATAAGGATAAAGGATATTTTTTTAATATTAAAAGTGTGATTTTCATCATAAATGATTTTTATGCACAAACATATGCATAAAAGATAATTTTTTATATTAAAAGTGTGATTTTCATCATAAATGATTTTTATGCATAAACATATGCATAAAAGATAAATTTTTAATATTAAAAGTGTGATTTTCATCATAAATGATTTTTATGCATAAACATATGCATAAAAGATATATATATATATATATATATATATATATTAAAAGTGTGATTTTCATCATAAATGATTTTTATGATTATAAAAGTGTGACTTTCATCAGAATTAGATTTTATGCATAAATAGATGCATATAGAATGATTATATTTAAATAAGGGTTCTCATAATCCTCTGTTTAGTTTCTGCAAAAATTGAAAAAATGAATAAGTACATAATCTATGAGAAGAAATGCTACCGTTTCATATTCACTAAGATGGTAATGAGAAAATTCAATTAAACTATCGAAGTCGAAGATCGAGATAAATGATTATTTATTTCCTCATAACAAATTCATGTTTTAGAAACCTATAAGCAAATATTTGTCGAACAAAATTTAGAAAAAGAGAAATTGAAATAGTACCTTGCGAGAAAGATAGTTTAGGAAGAACCTTTCCAGACCCAAACTCTGATTCAGACTATTGACCAAGACCTAATTTCTTTGTCAGTTTCAATCAATGACGATGTGCCCAGTTCAGGAAGAATGTACTCAAATCCCCCACCGAATTTGAAACTAAGTTAAGACTTTTGATTTTGATCTGAGGATCAAGTTAACAGAATTCAAGGAATTCTGTTTGGAATTCAGACCTCGATCTAGAAGTATTGAGATACGGATTTAAGATTTATTCATGGTAAAATCAAAACTGAAAACTTGCATAGAAACCCTGTTTTCTTGAAGGACTGTCTTACGCCAGAATGCTGGAGGGAGCATTTGGCATATGTGTTTTCTAAGGGAAGTTCGGTCGCAACAGCTGGCGGGGAGTGTTCGAGGGACAGCTCACACGGCAAAAACCTACCCAGGTCTTGATCAGCCTGGGTATGGTGAAAATGGTGTGCTTCCAATACGATGGGCGAGGGCCGACGAAGCGGTCCCTGAGTGAAGTACCAGCACACTTAAGGAGGATCCTGGAGGGTTCTGACCAGGCGATGCACGG
This sequence comes from Cibotium barometz, assembly GCF_041138505.1. Classification (NCBI taxonomy): domain Eukaryota; kingdom Viridiplantae; phylum Streptophyta; class Polypodiopsida; order Cyatheales; family Cibotiaceae; genus Cibotium; species Cibotium barometz. The sequence goes on from NC_141100.1 coordinate 16,059,441, forward strand.
GCTCGCGGTGCCTAGGACACCCATTCGTATGTCGAGGAAGATATATATATGTATGTTGACGAAATGATTATTGTAATCTATTACTGGATCTCGTTTGCTGACCACCTGGTCCTAACGGAGAGTCTAGAGTGGTACTGTTTTTGTGAAACAAGGGATTGAATGAAAATTTTGAATTATGAAATCTGTGACCATATCAGTTTTGTCAATGGATTATTTTTATATTAAAGTTTTAAAGAGGAGTGTGTGCGTATCTGTTTTCTAAAGCTAAAGTTAAGAAAGGCATTTCAATTATGGGTGGGTGAGTACTTGTTTGGTTCTACCGATTCCAGTGGTAGGGTGGTGGCTAACCCATGGGCCGGATGGGGTTAGGCTGGAATCAGTGGAGTTTTAATAATCAAACTGAAAAATCTTAGGATTATGCTAGGATTCGAGTAATTAGTTAATTCCCTGATAAATTTCTCAATTGAGTGGATCAACGGTTGTGCTTGATCTTGATTAGGAAAAAAGTGTTGAATTTGCTCAGATGATCAAATTATATCAGTGATAGTTTCCTTCTATCTGGTTTATTCAGGTAAAGGATAGTTTAGAATTGATCTTGTTAGAAAAACTCGTTAAGAAAACTCAAAAAGGTGGAATCGTCCCCGCTTTTCGGGCATGGGAAATTTTCTCGATTTCGGTTTTCGGAGTGACCACTAGCCTAGTCTCATGCCCAAACATTCGAGGGCGAGGCCCCGAGTGAGAAACCCTACCTCGCGCATGATGGGGCTGCTTTCGTTGTCAGCTATCGGGAGTCCGATGTGCAGAGGGGGCAGAGGGATCTCACATTTCTCATTTTCACGCGATAGAAACCAAGCACGAGCTCACACTATCTCTTTGCATTCACATGGCTACCCACTTTGACAACTTCTATGAGTTCCTCTCCAAGAGCAAGCTCTTTGTTATGTTCTCTCATGAAGTCGACTTTGAATAGTCGCTCGCCCTTGTGTCCCAACATTATGAGACGCAGATTGCATACATGGAGCAATACTTGGCTCCCCACTCCATCTCCTTTCCCCATCGCCCTTGTGTCCCAACATTATGAGACACAGATTGCATACATGGAGCAATACTTGGCTCCCCACTCCATCTCCTTTCCCCATTGCCCCAATGATCGATGGGTGCCTGTTGAGCTGCTTAAGTACATTCAACAATATGCCCGCCCCTACATCCAGCACCTTGAACGCTTCATCGACACCTACATCCCCGCAGGAGCTTATTGTACCTTCAAATAAGCAGGAGGTGAAGAGGTTGGGGAAGGGCAATTTAGGAACTAGGTTCCTCTCGTGGCTCGCCACTTTTGCATTCCTCATCACCGAATGAGGATTTGGATGAGGAGGTAGAGATGCCTGCATTGCAGTTGGCAAGGTATTTGAGGGATGCCAAGGAAGTGAAGGTAGTAGGAACGAGTGCTGGTGTGGAAGAGCAGCTTGCATCAGAGCACTTTCCAGAGGGTGCACAATCTGCAACTGAACAGCCCACTATAGTAGAAGATGCGGGGCCATCTTCCCCACACGAGGAGAGCAAGGTGCTGCCAGAGCTTGAGATTAATCTCTTGAGCACCATTGTGGTGGAAGGTGAAGAATACTTATTTCTTCACATGACCTTGAAAAGGCAGCTGGCTTGAGAATGGATGAATGCTTGGGCATTATATGCACGTAATGTGAGGTGGACCTTGATACGTCCAACCTCGATCCTCACCTAGATAGTGCTATATTACCCCTTGGAGAATCTATCGTAGAGACAGTTGCTTTGGTCAAGGAAACTTTGGTTGAGACTACGGAGCAAGCCCTAGTTCTCCAGAGGAGGAATTCACAACCTTACAAGACAAGCTAGAGGCTGAAAAGGATACCCTTGCTGTTGGAGTGATGGAGGAGACCAAAGCACCAAAAAAAGGATGAGGCTAAGTCCTCGATTGACCTCTCCGCCCCCACCAGCACTTTGGCAAAAGAAGACGTTGAGCAAGAGGTAATAATTGACCTTTTACAACCTAGAAACAATTGTAATTATGTATAGGAAAATATTTTTATTTTTCCTTTTAGTGGCAGAGGGTGGTTGAAATTGACGCATTTGCTCTGGGAGAGGCGACGGCAGCAGAGACCAGGCCAAGGTCCATGGACATGATGCTGTGTTGGCGCACTATCTTGGTCGACTTCCTATGGATGGCATCGCCATTATCTATAGGGACTACACCCCTCAATCTGCCTTCACTCTCTTCTTTTTGAAAGCCCTCTCTAAGGTGCTTTGTGTAGCCTCTATGGCATATAGCACCAAATGTATAGTTCTAATTAAAAAATCCCTTGCCTTCGATGTTTTTTGGTTCTGGATTAGGGGTAAGCTTCTTGCTCGTATAGATATAGCCAAAAGCACAGGCATAGAGGATCCTCAAGAAATAGCCCAATCACTCCTTGAGCACACTCTGCCCACCAATAACAAGAGAAGGAAGCTCAATATTGTAAGAAAGCTTTTGTAAAGATGATGTATCACTTCTTATTATGAATACAATACAATTTTTGCAAACTTATTTTCATCAAGTATATCATTGTTTTTTCTAGTTTATACCATCAATGTTTTTGTGAATGCATCAGAAATGACCCTGGGAGCCTGGGGGAGCAGTGCCAGAACAGTGCAAATTTTGAGCCTGCACCGCTGCTGTAGAGCCCAAACTCGCATTGTTTTGGCACAGCTTCCCCAGCCCTTCAGGAGCGATTCTGATGCATTGGATGACAAATAATATATTTTTACACATGATTAAAGGTATTTTTATGTTGTAAATTACTGTTTTTATAATTAATGTACTCAACTTGATTATAAATGCATCAGAAATGATTCTGAGTGGTGGCTGGGGAAGCAGTGCCAGAATAGTGCGAATTTTGAGCTTGCACCGCTGCTGTAGAGCCCAAATTCGCACTGTTCTGGCATAGCTTCCCCAGCCCTCCAAGAGCAATTATGATGCATTGGATGACAAATAATGTATTTTTACACATGATTAAAGGTATTTTTATTTTGTAAATTATTGTTTTTATAATTAATGTACTCAACTTCATTATAAATGCATCAGAAATGATCCTGAGTGGCTGCGGGAGCAGTGCCAGAACAGTGCGAATTTTGAGCCTGCACCACCGCTGCAGAGCCTAAATTCGCACTGTTCTGGCATAGCTTCCCCAGTCCTCCAGGAGCAATTCTCATGCATTGGATGACAAACAATGAAATTTAACACATGATTAAAGCTTTTTTTATCTTATAAACTATTGTTTCTCACAATTAGTGTACTCAACTTCATTATAAATGCATCAGAAATGATCTTGAGTGGCTAGAAGAGCGGTGCCAGAATAGTGCAAATTTTGAGCCTGCATCGCCCCGCTGGCAGAGCTTAAATTTGCACCGTCCTGGCATAGCGTCCCCAGTCCTCCAGGAGCAATTCTGATGGATTGGATGATAAACACTATATTTTTACACATGAATAAAGGTGTTTTTATCTTATAAACTACTGTTTCTCACAATTAGTATGCTCAACTTCATTATAAATGCATCAGAAATGATCCTGAGTGGCTAGAGGAGAAGTGCCAGGACAGTGCAAATTTCGAGCCTACATTGCCGTTGCAGAGGTCAAATTGGCACTCTTATGGCACAGCTTTCTCAGTCCTCCAGGAGCATTTCTGATGCCTTGGTTGACAAACTGACACATGATTATAGACACTCCATGTTAAACATACATGATGACACCGAGACATTGTAAGAGAAACTTAAAATTTTAATTATCAGAAGGTGAAAGCCAGATAGGCTTGTTACAAAGGGGGGTTTGAAACAAAAGAGTTGCTTCAAAAAAAAGGTTAACATCTAAGATCTCTAGATCGTGTCTCGCTCGCTCGCCTCGAATGCGCCAAGCTAGTTGCATGTCCTTGGCAGATATGGGAATCCTCTTTGCATGTATTGCAAGGAGGTTGGTGTCTTCAAAAAGCCCAACAAGGTAAGCCTCGGAGGCTTCTTGCAATGCTTCAAGGGCAATCCCCTGCACACGGAACTCTGTTCTATATTGTTGGAGAATCTCCTTCATTGTGCAAGCAAAAGGGGCTCTTCCTCTGATAAAACTTGATTTCTTGTAGAGCCCTATGCCCTTGGCGCATCCTTCTCCTTGGAGCTCTCTGTGTCGTGCTAGTGCGTTGGCGAGGTTGGGACCTCCTTGGCTTGAAGAGCTTGACCTTTCTACGCTTGCGCACACTTGCAGGAACCTCCTCTTGGTCTTTCTCATAGTCTGAATCCTCCTCCTCCTGTTGCTGTGGTACCTGTGTATCAAGTTCCTCCCGGGTAGGTAGGGGACCCTGTCCTAGTTGTAGGGTCTTGCCACCTATGGTGCTGCGCAATGTAGGAATGTTTTCACCAACCCAGTCGAACTCCTCATCATCGGCCTCTCTGTCTTGATCTCTGGGGTGGCTGCATTGTGGGGTCTTCTTCACACGCTTGCTCCCACTAGAAGGGCCTGCATGTGTGTGCGTTGGTGTTGCTGTGGGAGGAGTGTTGGACTCTGGTGATCCCATTGGGCGTGTGCTAGAATCCAAGGGGTCACTCTCTTCTGTGGTGTCGCCAGTATGTGGTCGTTGGGTGCCTTGCACTGTGTTTTGTGAAGGCATGGTAACACGTGCGGTGTTCTTGGTGCGTGCCATATCCATGTACGACTATGCTAACATGGTGATGTGCTGGTGTCCTTATGTGGGTGTCTACGTAGATCTTGAGCTCAAGCTCTCTAAAAAAGGGAAATGAAAATGAAGTGAGAGAAGGAACTATTAATAGTTTTTTTTAAGGGCAAAAAAACCTAACTAAACTTATTTTCTTAGCCTTATTACATCTAGATTTATGCTGGTGTGCATGCACAACCCAACGCCTCCCTTATCTCCTCATTTGTGCATGCCAAGCACCATGCCTATGGGGAGCATTGGTCTGCAACCATTCAAGCCGAGCATGACTTTTTTCAGCCTTGCGTGCCTCTTGCGCAAGCTTAGATTGTTGGGCCCGCTCCCTAACCAATACCCTTCCAAAGGTTGTGCGATAAAACCAATTGAACATCTCTTGTAGATAGTTTGTACGTGTTCCTCTTGCTGAAGCTCCACCTCCATGTCTTGTATTTTTGAAATAAACCCCTCTTGCTTTATAATGTGATTTATCCATCCCTTGGGTACTCCACATGTCGAGCGATCCATACTTGTTCATGAAATACACACCATCATAAACTAATGGTGCTGTACACATGACAACAGAATTTAATTAGAAAAAGTCAAGGTTAAAATACCAGTTTATTTTTTTACTGTACAACTTACCATATAGTGTGTTACTTTGCTCTCTCCCCAAGCACCTAGCACACTTTTGGTGAATTCTATGATATGTTGTTGGAATGATGCTCATTCTTGGGCAGTTGTGCTACTTTGATTCATAATGCGAACCATGTTATTGAAATTTATCCAAAGCTCTTTGCCCATATTTACAAGAGCTGGCATTGGACAATCTACATTTGTGGTGATTGCACACAGGTCTCTCCAGAGTCCCCAAGTCTTCTTTGAATTCTCTATGTTTGCTGGCTTCTCCAAAAATCTCCTTGCCTTGATCCAGTCATGGAGACCTTTTGAGCAACCTCATATGACATTTGTGGTGATTGCACACAGGTCTCTCCAGAGTCCCCAAGTCTTCTTTGAATTCTCTATGTTTGCTGGCTTCTTTGAATTCTCTATGTTTGCTGGCTTCTCCAAAAATCTCCTTGCCTTGATCCAATCATGGAGACCTTTTGAGCAACCTCATATGACATCAGAGGCCTGCTTATTCACTGATGATGTTTTAAGTCCTTCTTTTGACATTGTAAAAGGCTGAATTATGATGATTACAATTGAGATCAGAGAATATGGGTTTGCCAAGCTCCACTTGTAGTCAATCTTCTGCAGTATCCTAACAAGCCAAGCTCTCCTTCACCACCAACAAATTGCGTAAAAGATGATAAATTGCCGAAAGGAGGGTTTTCCCTTAATGGAGGGTCAACTGGATAGAGATGCCCATCAACCCAAAGATCTACATTTTTCTCCTTAGCTATCCTATGTCCCTCTGCAGCCTCTAAAGCTTCCACTCTTTTTCTCTTGCTAGCCTCAAAGCAAATTAATATGTACCTGGTCTTTTTAGTTCAACCTTCTCCTTCAAGTCAACATGCAAAGATTGAATAAACATGTCTCTCTTCAAAATAATGGGAGGATGCGATTGCTAGCATGCTTCACCCACCCTCTTGCTCTAGTTTTCTACTGCTAACACCCTCCTTCCCTGGTTCTCTCTGTTGCCTGCCCCCCCCTTCGCCTGCTCCTCCCCCTCTCTCTTCACTTCTTCTCTCTCCCCTTTGCTGCCTTCACCTCCCCCCCTTTGGTTTGCCTGTGCTTGGCCCTTCCCCTCTTCTCCCCCTCACCTGCTCCTCCCCCACTCTTGTTTCTTCCCTTTCCCCATCGTTGCCTTTGCCTCCCCCCTGTGTTTCGCCTCTTTAGCTCTTCTCTCTCCTCGCTGCCCCCCTCTGGTTCGCATGCGCCCTTTCCCCTCTTCTTTCCACCTGCTTCTTCTTGCGTGCCCGCCCTTTCTCTCCCATCATCGTGTGTCCCCTTGGTCTTTTTTTTCTCTCTTTCTTTTTTCTTTTTTCTTTCTTTTTCTCTTTTATTTTTTCTCTTTCTTTCTTTCTTCTTTTTTATTTTTTTATTTTTTTTCCTTCTTTTTTTTTTTTGTTTCTTCCTTTTCCTCTAGTAGTTCCCTCATCTTGTGGGAAATCCTTTATTTTCGGCGAGTATCAGCCTCTTCTCTGGTCTTCGCCCCTAGGAGGACTCCATGGCAGCTACTCCGTCTCCCCCAATTGAGTCCGCCGTTACCTACCTTTCTTTTTCTGAAGTGGACTTGCAGCTTCTCGCTATGACTATCGCATCCATTGTAAGATTCCTCCCCAGCCCCTCAAGATGTCTAGTATCTTCCCCCTGTAATCAATTCCCTCTTCACAATAATAAAAGATCTTGTTTCTACCTATTTTGGCTTAGAGAGAGAAAATGTTCTAGAGAGAGATTATTCAGATTTTAGATATTTTTGGATGGAAAAATATCTCTTCTTATTAAAATAAATTTCCCCAAAACAAAAGTTCAAAAAGATTTTCAGAAGGTGCATTAGAAATAAATTATAATCTGTTCAAAAGGCCTTATCCTAAGGGTCCAGATTTTTTGTGAAAATTTTAAATTAAGGTTCAAAAGGGCTTATCCTAAGGGTCCAGATTTTTTGAAAAATTTAAATGTATGGAGGAGATAAATTGAAGAAATAAAGAAAATCCCCCTAAAAATGAGTAAATACTCACATAAGATGAAGAGTGGACTAAGGACCAAAGGAAATACTAAAAAAAATGAAATTTCGACACCTCAAGAGTGGGGATTCCCCCTCATGAAGGAGGCGCCTATTTCACATGTGTGGTGGAGATTCAAATTCTCAAATATTGAGATATTTCATCTCTCCTCTCTCCTAATTCAAGTCTAGTTCCAAAAAGTAAGCTAAACTGACCCAAAAATGGTCAAAAATTGACCAAACTGATCTGGAAAATTCTAGAATCAGTTTGCTTGGTTAGAAGCTCACTTTTTTCCATAAATAGAAGCATCCCCCTTTGTAGAAGCTTAATAGTGTTTTATGCACTGTTACTCTACTCCACCCCACAGCCAAAAACAGTGAATTTATTGATAATTCATTAGTTTTTGACCTTTCCCTCTTCAAAAGAATTGGTGGCCACTCTTGTTGCAAACAAAAGTAGATCCCTCAAACCATCAAGCCAAAAGAAAGCTCACAAAAATTCAAGTAAGCTAGAAATCCTACTTTTTCTTTATTCCTTTTAATGGTTTTTTAATTTTTCTTTTCTTTAAAATGAAAAAATGATGTTATGCCTTGTTGGAAAGGCTTTCCCCCTCTCTTCATTCTTAAATTCAACCTTTCTTTATCCTAGATAAGTAATCAAATTGTTAGAATTAAACTTTTCATAATGTTTCTCTTTTAAAAGTGGAATTTGATTAGTTTAGAATGCTTTAAACCATTTAGGATAATTTTTAAGTAGCTTGAGGATAGAAAAAAGTTGAAAAATGGTCAGCCATACAAAGGAGGTTATGGCAAAATTTTCTTAAATTCTGTGAAATAAGTTTTATCTTTTATTATTCAAAAAGAGTAATCCCCACCATTTGTGTATTCTAAAAGTGTTATTTTCATTCTAGGCATAGAAAAATGCATAGTAGAAATATTTTTATTCTAAAAGTGTTATTTCCATTAAAGTTTAAATTCTATGCATAGAAAGATGCATATTGGTTATGTTTTTATTATAAAAGAGTGATTTTCATTAGATTTAAATTCTATGCATAGAAAGATATATATTAGATATTTTTTTATTATAAAAGTGTGGTTTTGGTACGATGGGTGAGGGCCGACGAAGCGGTCCAGTGAAGTGCCAGGACACCTAAGGAGGATCCTGGAGGGTTCTAACCAGGCGATGCATGGGCTCGCAGTGCTTAGGACACCCATGCATGGGCTCGCAGTGCTTAGGACACCCATGCATATATCGTGGAAGATATATATATATGATGTGACAAAAAATTATTGTAATCTATTACTGGATCTCGTTGCTGACCAGCTGGTCTCGATGGAGAGTCCAGAGTGATACCTATTTTTGAGAAACAAGGAACTCAATGGAAATTTTGAGTTATGATATCTATAACCAATAATTGTTTGTCAATGGATTGTTTTATAAGTTAAAGTTTAAAGAGGAGTGTGTGCGTATCTGTATTCTAAAGCAAAAGTTAAGAAAGGCATTTAATTATGGGTGGGTGAGTACTTGTCTGGTTCTACCAATTCCAGTGGTTGGGTGGTGGCTAACCCATGGGCCGGATGGGGTTAGGTTGGAATCAGTAGAGTTTTAATAATAAATTTGATTAAAAGGAATACGCTTAGAACTCGAATATTTAAATAATAACCTGAAGACTTCTCAAATGAATAGATCAATGGCTGTGCCTGATTCAATTAGGAAAAAAGCGTTGATTCCTTCAAGATAAGTCTGTAATAGTTTTCCTTCTATCTGGTTTAATCAGATGAAGGTTAGTTCAGTATCTTGACCTCGTTAGAAAATTTCGTTAAGAAATTCAAAAATGGTGGAATCGTCCCTGTTTTTTGGGCATGGGAAGTTTTCCCGGTTTCGGTTTTTCGAATGACCACCGACTTAGTCTCATGCCCAGACATTCGAGGGGGCGAGGCCCCGAGTAGGAAACCCGGCCCCGCGCAAGAGGAAGCTACTTCTGCTACTACCATCCGGAAATCCGATGCGCAGAGGAGGCAGTTGGGATCCCACATCCCTAGAGACCTCCACTCTGGTATGCAAGATTGTCGGTAGCCGCCCCGCGCATGGCCAACTCAGAGATCTTCTTCATGCTAGCCTCCTAGGTGCACTTGCAAAGATCGCAGACATTCATCCTTTGGGGCGTGGCTACTGCCAGGTTGAGTTTGACTTGCCACCAGTAGTGTCTGATCGAGCATCCGACCCTCTTGCTGAGTTTCAGGCTTCCCTACCATGACAATCTTCTTTCCAAGCCTCAAGAAGTAATACCTTCCTCTTCTCATGGTGATTGGTGGGGCCATCGAGATAGTGATGGAATCCCCCCACCGTTACCTCGGCCCTCGTACGAGTAGCCAAGATTCCATCTCTTTGCATCTGTGTTGCCTCATCGAATACTATGCCTCACATGATATCTATTCCCAGCCTTCGAGGGGCGACCCCATTATGCAGCGAGTGGAGTACTCTGGCCTTCCAAGCCAATTCTTCATTTACAGAGACAGATGGGACAACTGGCCAGTACTTGCCCTTGGCAGAGCTTTCCCTCGTCAGGCCAGGGGACCACCCTCAGTGTTCCCTCCTCCCCCCCTTGGTTCCCGCTCAGATCCGCACCAAGGACCAAGCGAGGAGCAGGTTCCCAGAGGCAGCGGAGCACAAGGTCCCAACCATGGATGACCCACCAACTGAAGAGTGGTGGGGCGGACGGTTGGCCCCCGCCCGGGCTGCTAGCCAAGCACCAGGGCTAAGCGTCACCGTCGCGTGCACTAGGCTAGAGGAGCATGCAGGAGGATTCGGTTTTGTCAAAGAATCGAACGATCACTTATCAGAGCACTCGCCCCACAGATGGTGGGCCCCCTCTAGTCACGGGCAGAGACCTCTGCCCCCGCATTTTGGTGGTCGATTCATCTTCGCAACCTCTTCCAGCCCCTAGTGCCTAATGGAGCCGATAGACCCCACTCTCTCTTCAACGAGCCTCTCCCAATAGCCTTCCTCTTCGATGGATGCCTTTCAGCAGTGTCCCTCTCAACCTCACCGCTCCCCCTCGCCACCTCCACCACCTCCTCCCCTCCCCCACCCTCGCACCGACTCTACCCGCACCCGCTCCATATGCCCCTTCCTCTTCATCCAAGACCACCATCCCCCCCTCTTTCGCTGCTCCTCCAGAGCACTCCTGTTGGCCCCTTGCAATCCCCGATTCAGAGAGGAGGTAGTCGGCGAGTTCCGTTCGTCGCTTGATTCATCGTTTCTCAGAACAACCGGTTGAGATGACCATTGCAGCCTCCCAGATGAGGGCTCTCTGACCCGAGTCTCTGGCAGGCCCCCCAGGATTTTGGGGCAACCTGTGGATTATAGTTTCTTCCACTGTCTTCCGAAGGAAGGAATAGACTTGTTTGGGAGATTGTAGCTCCTATTTGGATCTATGTGGTCTTCCACCAATCCATACCTTCTACGCCAGAGAATGGCACGAAGGTCTTCTCCTTCCCCTTGAGTACAGCCCCAGCAAAATAGAGTGGGACCCAGAGTTGGTGCCCGCTACCATTCAGGGTGAGGCACTTGAGCTATCATAGCATCTTCAAGATCTCCGCATCACCGATGTACTTACTCATCTATGGCCACTGGCTAGGATGGAGCTTAGTGGATCAGCCCACAACAAAGACCAAGACGGGGAGATGGTGACCTCTAGCCTAGAGGAACTATTTTTTGTGTTCATGCATACTTCTATCGTAATACCTCTCTCCCCTTCTTATAGGTATCTTTGTTGTGATTGATGGATCATGGAGTATGAATACTCTCACGCTTGGATAAAGTGGCAGCATATGGAGGGCAGGATCCATGCCCACTTGGCGTGACTTCACACCAGGATGGATTGTGACTATTCTCCGTCTAAACTCGCATCCAAGATTCTTCAAGTGGAGGGCAGTTCCTGGTAGTTCCGCCTCACATAGAGATTGATATGAGGATTATCTCATAGAACATTCAGGGTTTAGGGGGGGCCTCACTGCTTTCAGAGATGAGGCATCCTTAGAGGAGAACTTCAGCGAGCTATGGTGGGGGGACCTATCGACATTCTTTTTATCCAGGAGAAGCACCTTGCTGAGGGGTGCACCTGCCATTATGGGAAGATTTTACCAGGCAAGAGTCATACTTTTTGGTCTCCATCCTTCAGGGATGCAAGGAGGACGCAAGGAGGAGTGTGTTTTTCTGTTAGTGAGCAACTCCATCCTTCGGCCCTTCAGGGACGCAAGGAGTTAGTGAGCAACTCTTGTAGCTCTAGTGACACGATCAGGAGTAATAGTTCCAGGGTGTGCATAGTGGGTTACCATTCTGATTGGTGAGGATAGCATTAGCTTCCTTAACAATTATGCCCCAAATGCTCCTGCAAGGTAGAGCTCTTTTTTGCAGCACTCTCCGACATGCCCTGACCCACAATGATTTTTGGTGCATGGGTAGTGACTTCAATATGATAGAGGTAGCAAAGGACAGACTTGGAGGTGGCACGACCACAGTCTCAAGAGAGGAGTACTCTACTTGGAGGATATGATACTGATTCTTAAGGGATAGGACCCTTGCATTTTCCAAAGTTTACGTGTAGCCCTAGGAGTCTTAGCTTCTCTCGACGATCGGATAGGAGAAGCACTCGCCCCACCAACATCTCTCAGCCAGTGGACAGGTTTTACGTTAACGAGTGGGCTTGCAGCCATGGGGGCATGGTTGGTATCTTGGCGGGAACTAGTTTTTCAGATCATGCCCCAGTTATTTTGTCCCTAGAGGACATGACAAACATGCGAGCTCCAAGATTCCAGACAACCTCATTCAAGACCCCGAGATCTGCAACCGGATTAAGCAGACATGGGCGGGATTGGACTTTTCCTCATGCTCTATAGCATGCACTTTGGATGGTGGCCTAGGGAGATCAGTGTTTTCTTACAAGAGGCACCCAAAGTAGATTGGAGGGATTTCGGGAGCATGAGAGGAGTCTCAGGAGGGGACTAGCCTCTTTACAGTGTCTTCAGGAGAGTTCCCCAAACAGCCCATGGGGATAGAGAGTCAACTTGCTGCCTCCCGCAGGGAGATTCAGTCCATAGAGGAGAGGAGGGTGGAGTAGAGATACCATGCAAGGGCTTCATTATGGATCTAGGCCAGTGATAGAGTTACAAGATATTTCTTTGAGATAGTTGGCTCCACAGGAGGAGAGACGGTATTTGTAGGCTGTGTGGCCAACTATTGTTTCTGATCCCCCCCATGTGAGAGCCATCGCCATGGATTTATTCCAATCTCTTCTCAACTGGCACCCCATTATCCCCCAAGGTGATGGATGCACGTGAGAGGGTCTGGCGACACACGAGAGAGGTGGTTCCTGAAAGAGTGCATAGAGCGGAAGCATACAAGCACTAGAGTGTGCTGAGAGAGAGTGCAAGAGATAGAGAGAGAGAGATAGAGAGAGAGAGATAGAGAGAGAGAGAGAGAGAGAGAGAGAGAGAGAGAGATATGTAGCAACTATGCTGAATATACTGCAATGAAATAGTCCCAAGCAAGAGGCATAAAAGGTCTCATAAGTGAGGGATACAAACTAAAGACTAGACTATGAAAAAAGAGGGAGGCAAGCCCACCTATAAATAGGTAAAGAGGGCTGGCCGACTAGACACCTAGAGCATCTCAAGATTTGTCTTCTCAAACTCTGTCTCCAAAGCATCCATGACTGAACGGATCCTCATAGAATAAGAACCTGTAAAGATGAGGTCATCAACATAGACCACAATGATAACAATTAACCCCCTCTCTAGGAGGATATAAAGGTTTGAATCTTCATGAGAACGGCAAAGGTCAAGCTTCCAAAAGAACTCATCCATCTGCTGGTACCAAGCCTGCGAAGCCTTCTTCAAACCATACAAAGCTTTCTTCAGCTATTGCACCTGATCTTGTTTGCCTGGAACCTCAAATCTCGGCTGTTGATCAACATAAACTTCCTGTGTAAGCTCTCCATTTAGGAAAGCCGACTTGACGTCCATCTCAAATACGGGCCATCTATGATGTCCTACTACAAGATCAAGAACTATGCGAAATGGTAGTCGTTCGGGTCGTCGAAGCGAAGGTCTCATTGAAGTGGACTCTAGGGCGCTGAGCATAACCCTTGGCAACCAACCTCACCTTGTGCTTTTCCAAGCTAGCATCAGCTCAGAACTTTGATTTGAAGATCCAGTGCAATAACCTTACATTGTAGTGGCCTAGGCACCAAAATCCAAGTGCCATTATGTTCAATAGCATCCAGCTCTACCTGCATAGCACGACGCCAAGGCTCATGTGAAAGAGCCTTGTCTACAGAAGTGGGATCAGAAGGACCATGAATAATAGAGGACATAAGAGCATAGTTCACAAACATGTTGCCCTCATGAATTTATTTCCATGAAACTCTGGAAGATCACGTGAGAACACCAAGCGGAGGAGAAGGAAGCTCACGTAACCTCAACCCTCCAATCACAAAAGTGTTGAAAAGCCTCATCCTTGGAATTCAAAAAGAAGACCCAAGTATATCTGGAGAAGTCATCCACCATCACAAGCATGTACAACACCTTACTCAAAGATGTGGTACTCATAGGACCACATAAGTCTGCATGAACAAGAGCAAGTGATGTCAAAGATCTATGTCATTATAGGAATTTTTTGGACCCAAAAAGGGCCTCCTAAGGATTCCTAATTTTAAGGGATTAGAGCTTAAAAAGCTGGGCTTAAGGGAGACAAAGGCTATGATGACCCCTATTTTTTACCTTGCCACATCAGCCATACCCCTCTAGTTTCACTTTTTAAAGGGAATATTCTCATACTCTCTCTCTTACTTTTTGACTTTTCTCATACTTTCTTACTTTTTGAATTTTTTATCTTCACTCTCTACAAATTGAATCTTTCTTGTCAGTTTGAAATCTCCTTTCTCATTAACTCCCACCATATCTCCCTTCCACATTAGCAAAACATTCTCATATTTAGGTGGGCCCCAAAAAGTGATTTTTTTTTCAATATTTTGAGGTGGAAAAAACACCACCCAACCAATATGTATGATGAAAATAATTTTTTCCCTCCAAAAACTTGTAATTCAAGGGTCACGTCACAAGCCTGTTAGGAGCCAGTACATCCATAACTAACTGTCAGGTCCCCACAACCCCATAAACATAACTAATTGTCAGGAACCACTACATCCATAAGATCCCAAAATTGTGGGGACCCCAAAAATTATTATCTTTTAATTTTTCTCATAAATGTAATTTATTGATGAAAAACTCCATGTTAGTATATTTGTATATCAAAAATATCATTTTCTACTTAGAAAAATGGATTTGTGTTAAACCTGCAAAGCAACAGCAAAGTTTTAACAGTCTCTCTCTCTCTCTCTCTCTCTCTCTCTCTCTCTCTCTCTCCTCTCTCTCTCTCTCTCTCTCTCCCCCCCCTCTCAGGATCTCTCTGCTGCTTTAGCTTCTTCCTCTGCTTAGCTATGGAGCCTTTGCAAGCTATGTGTGTAGCCCCTTGTGAAGCTAGAAAACGGAAGGTCGATTTACACATTCGTATTCCTGAAGAGTATGGCAGCCCTAAAAAAACCCATCCTACTGATGCACAATCTGTCCAATGTGAGAAGAACGGATGCCTGGATAGAGCAATTTAAGGTTCCAAAAGTATATATAGATGGTGGTGCTCAAGTCTGTTTTATGACCCAACACACCATGGAAGCCTTGAGATTAAAGGTGAGCGCTCCTTCAGAATTTAGAGTGAGAATGGTCAACAATGCGAAGGTGAGATGCTTTAGAGTGGTGAAGAAGCTGAAGGTAACCATACTTGGTCTGGAAGCTGAGCTAGATGTCCATGTAATGCCAGTAAGGACAGAGGCCTATCCATTAATATTAGGGAGACCACTGCTAATAGCCATGAAGGCAAGACAAGACTAGTGGGGAGAGGCACCTCATCCTAGGTTTGGATCAACCTACAAAAAAGAAAGTTAGATATGACATGGGAAAAGAAAGAGAGGTGATATCAGAAGAGAGCTCATCACTCATCAGAAGAAGAGGAGGATGAAAAAACCAACTCCACTGAGATTACAATAAAAGAGGAGGAGGAAAGCTTTGATGAGGAAGATGAGGGGGAAGTTCAGCTATGGAGCTAGCTTAACCCAGTCAGCACACGGAGGGGTCAGAAGTGGGTCAGCAGAGGATCAAGGAGGCCTCTGAGGTTGTGGATATGTGGTCAACTGACTGTTAAAGGAAAATTTTCTACCTAGGTACCAAAATAATCATTTCAGAGGCAAAAGACAATGGGTGAGTTGGTCGGGAGGGCTTCTGGTCAGACAGAGATCAGCTGACTAGTTTGTAAAGGTTTAGAGACCTATTTGTGCAGCCATATGATAGTGGAGGACACTCTAGGTTCTGGAGGACATAATTTCGATAGGAAACAAAGAGAGGACGTAAGAGGCAGATTCTGAGCCTTTCTGCGTCCGCTCGAGGTGGCTCTTGTTAGCTGAGCGTTAGCTGTAGTCAATAGAGGTTTTGAATTGATAGATTGAAGGCATTGGAGGTCAGTGCTGACCTTAGAGGACATTTTGAATAGGTATATGAGATGATAGGGACGATGGGAGGGTAGTGAAGTTTTCTGTTGTGTCAGTTAAGGGCCAGGGATCATCAGTTGGGGTTGTTGGTGTCCTCTGGTGTTTTTTCTTTTGGCTGGGGTTTGGTGCTAGTGTTAGCCTCCTCTCACGGTGGTGAGCTTCAGACGGAGCTATAGAGGTAGAGTTTCTTGAAGCCATCAACGCAAACAACAAATCCAAAGTATCCCATCGGGTTCAAAAGTCCATCCTCCAAAACAACCCTTCACGCCACATCAAACCAAATGCAGAACTAGTAGGGGGAGGGGTAGCCTCAGAAGCATCACAAAGAGAGCGAGAGGTAGACTCCTTAAAATGAGGAAGGGAAGCACGAATATAAATTGTAGTGGTAACAAAGTCCTCAAAAGAATCACTGAGAGCAGAAGTCTCTTCCCCATAGAATCAGATCCCAAGAATTAGCAACAAACAAATGATCCCTGTGAAAGGATCACACCTCACAAGCAAAATAACCTCCTTTCTCTGCAAACACTAGAAAGAACATAGGCTTGGACAAAATGAACTCTACTCAAGATCTTTGAAAAGATGACTACTCTTGTCAAGAAAGAACTACTCTCCTCCAAAATTTGCAAACTCCAGTCTCGCAAAAGCTCCACAGATACAGAACAACTCACGAAATTGATCCTCAAGTGAAGTAGCTGGGGATGGGGGCCCCCTCTTAGTGGTGTAGAAAATTCTTTTGGGAAGCAAAACACAGCCAAAACACGGTTGCCCAGCAAAAAAACAACACTCCACCACCAATAAAAGGCAAGGAACATAAAGAAACTGGGAAACTGTGTAGGCCAGGAACAAAACGTAGGTATAGATGCTCCAAAATTAGCAAAACACTGTCTTAAATCACAAAATTCAGTGTCCTTCTTAGGTACCAAACTGTCACCAAAGCCACAATCCACACAAAACCCCTCTGCGAAGTGATATGTGTCCACTTGAGAAGAAAAACTCAGCTAACAGAGGCTGCAAAAATAAAAGCCAACCATCTTCCACACCTAAGATGAGGAAAAAATGCTAAAGAGAAAGTACTTTTAGGTCCAAATGCTGAAGCCTAGGTGAAGGTAGAGTTATTAGCAGGAAGAGTCCAAAAAACGTAGCAAAATAGGGCTCCAAATTTGAAAATGCAGAAGTGAAAGGGGTAGTAGATAAGGCCAAATTTAAAAACACAAATCCTCGAAGGTACAACCAAGCCTCAGATCAACCAACCAACTTTAGCAAAACGAGCCTCTAGGAGAAAAAATGAAACAAATACACTATTGCTTCCCTGCATAGAGCAGGCAAATAGAACTACAGGAATGCCAAGGATATAGGCTAATGAAGATTGACCACAAAAGTGCAACAGTGAAGCGCCTAGAAGAGGGCAAACTGACCAACATCAGGCAGATTAAGAAAAAGAAAATGCAAGAAAGAGGAGGGAGCAACTAATACCGATGTTCTGAAACCATGAAGGAATACACAGTGGAAGATGGGAAAGTGGAAACACAGGAGAGAGAGAGAGAGAGAGAGAGAGAGAGAGAGAGAGAGAGAGAGAGAGAGAGAGAGAGAGAGAGAGAGAGAGAGAGAGAGAGAGAGAAACACATGTATATACCTGCTCTCAATATCACCAAACAAGAAACACATGCTGGTACAAGTCCCGAGCAAGAGGGGAAGATGACCTCGTATGTGGGGGACTGCAACAAGCCAAAAAAGTGTGTTTGTTGGATATGCACAGGATCGTAAGGCATACAAATGTTACAATCCACAAACTAGGCAAGTGGTTATCTCACGAGATGTGGTGTTTGATGAACTTCCTAGTTGGTACAAAGCAAAGGATGAGGGTGTCATTGATTCTCTTGATGCTGATGTGCATGTAAACTTGCCACAAGCAAGCTCTAGTTCTACTTCTATGTCTAGACCAGCAGAGTCAGAGAGTAGCACTGTACGTCCATGGTCAGGACGCTTGAGGCATGACAGTGTGAGCACTGGGAGTAGTGCTATGGATAAAGGAAAGAAGAAGGTTGAAGGAATTGGAATTACAGGCTATGAGTCATCAAGTTCAGAGAGTTTGGATGAGGAGCTTGGCATACCTGTTTTACGCACACCTGGTGCTAGGCAGGATAGATATGTGCCACCACATGCTAGAGTGACAGGTGTTCAGAGTGATCCGCATGCATTGCGGAGATCCCAAAGGGTCAGGTATCCAGTGACAGGTTGACATATCATGATTTTGCTATGCATTACGCATATATGACTTCTTTGGTGAAGCATGTGGAACCTACATGCTATACAGAAGATATTGGAAAGCATGTATGGGAGAAGGCAATGGATGTTGAGATGGACGCATTGGTTCATAATGACACATGGGATTTGGTTGCATTACCACAAGACAAAAATATCATTGGTTGTAAATGGGTTTACAAAGTGAAATGCAAGTCGGATGGTTCCATTGAGCGACATAAAGCGAGATTGGTAGCTAAGGGTTATACACAAACCCAAGGCTTGGACTATGTTGAAACATTTAGTCCAGTTGCAAAGATGGGTACAATGAGAGAAGTCATTGCTATGGATGTGAAAAATGCATTTCTAAATGGTGATCTACAAGAAAAAGTGTATATGGCACAGCCAGAAGGTTATGTACACCCAAAGTATCCCACTCATGTATGCAGATTGAAGAAGGCTTTATATGGTTTGAAGCAAGCACCTCGTGCTTGGAGTGATAAGATGAGCAGATATCTTATCTCCCTTGGATTTCAGGTTTTTACAGAGCAGATTCTTCACTCTATGTGAAGAAAACAGATCATGGGATTGTCTTACTTGTCATCTATATGGATGACTTGATTATCACAGGTGATCATGATACAGATGTGATGCATGTCAAGAAAGCATTGAGTGGGCAATTTGACATGAAAGACTTGGGTGAATTAAGATACTTTCTTGGAATTGAAGTGATCAAAGATCATGCAGGTACATGGTTAGTGCAACGCCAATATGCATTGGATATGTCGGCAAAATATGGCATGACAGGGTGTAAGCCAATGAGTACACCTTTGGAGCAGAATGTAAAGTTGCGAGCTGATTTTGGTGAGGAGTTGGATGATCCATCTATGTATAGAAAGATGGTTGGTAGTCTCATTTACATGCACCCAGATTTGAGTTATGCTGTGGGGCTGGTAAGCCAATTTATGCAGAGCCCCAGAAAACCTCATTTAGATGCAGTGAGACGCATTATGCGATATGTAAAGACCACTGCACATTATGGTATTCTTTATGAGAATGGTAAAGGCTTAGATATACATGGCTACACAGATGCTGATTGGGCAGGTAGCTCATATGACAGGAGGTCTACTAGTGGTTATGCCTTTACACTTGGAAGTGCCGTGGTGAGTTGGAGTAGCAAGAAGCAACCTACTGTTGCTTTATCCAGTACAGAGGCTGAATACAGGGGTGCAGCCATTGCTACTTGTGAGGCAATATGGTTAAAGAATCTCTTGGCAGATTTGGGTGAGCCTATTGATGGCAAAGTTGTTATTCATTATGACAACATGAGCAGTATACAGTTGGCCAAGAATCCAGTGTTTCATGTGCGGACCAAACACATAGAGGTCCATTATCACTTTGTCAGAGAGAAAGTGTTGGATCGTACAGTGGATCTACAGTATGTGAAGACTGAAGAGCAGATGGCCGACATCTTTACAAAGCCACTTAGCAGGGAGAAGTTTGAGTACTTCCGTACTATGTTGGGAGTACGTGGGATGAGCTTGAGGGGGAGTGTTGAGAGCTTTGATAGCCCAAGCTCATCTACATCTTCATCTATGGCAGTATATCATGAGCTTGAGAGGGGCTATTGAGATTCAAGCTCGATGTCAGTGTGTGCCAGCTGTGCTATGTGCTGGCATGTTAGGTAGGAACATGTGTGAGACATAAATGACCGCGTCTAGCTGGTCATAGTGTGTGGACATTAGCTAGGGTTAGATGTGTGTGGACACAACTCATAGTGTGTCTTGTGTATTATGGATTATGGCTTTATGCATTGTGTGAGAAGGGAGATGGCTTCTCTCTATGGTTAGGGTTTGCAATATACATTAGGGTTTGCTCCTGTGTGTGTGTCTCCTCTCCCTCTACTTGTTTTTCAACACAGCTAGCCTTCTGTGGGTATCATTTAAGCTCTATTAACGCATTCAAATTATGCCCTAAGCATTGATTGTAAGTCTTAACATAGCTATGAATTAGTCAATTATGTGTAATTTAGTGAATTATGTGTAATTTAGTGAATTATGTGTAATTTTAGTGGTAACACATAATTGATTAGTCAATTATGTGTAGTTTAGTGAATTATGTGTAATTTAGTGGTAACACATAATTGATTAGTCAATTATGTGTAATTTAGTGAATTATGTGTAATTTAGTGAATTATGTGTAATTTTAGTGGTAACACTAGCTTGCACAGAAATATGATTAGTGAATAGGTAATCTTGGCTTACACAAAGCTTGATTAGTGAAATATGATTATTTTAATGGAACGCTTTTGTTGCTTTATTATGCAGGGTGAGCTTTAATTGATTACCAATGATCATCACCGAGTTTAGTGACCATCACACCATATTTTTGGTGATTAATATGCTTTGGAGCATTGCAATATAAAGGCTGGAAACCTATAATAATGATATAAAACAATTAATTATGTATCTCCCAGCTTCACAACAATGAATTAATTGTTGGCACAAATGGGACATTAGAATGGGGTTTAGTGATAACAATAATCCATTGAATTATTGAAGGATGGGAGTTTTTAATTAGAGCAAGAATTGGTTTTAGAAAACCAATCAATGCAAGAGGTCTTTCTAATTATCACTAATACACTTGCCAATAGAGAGATTAACAAGGTGGGCCTTTGCCAATACCTCACACCAAAAAATTGCATCAACATTAACGCTTTCTAATGTATCATCATTGTTAGAAACTATAGAGATTAAGCAAAAACAAATGACAACCTTCATGGTTTGCTTTTTGTAGATTATTAATATAACTTTGTGGTTTTTCTTGCTTTTTGTAGATTATTAATATAAATTTGTAGTTTTTCTTGTTTTTTTTTGGATAATGTAGATCTACTAGGGAGCATATTTTTGCATGAATGTGGTATAGGGCTAAGTAATAGAAGGTGAGAGAAATGAAAGTTCTAGGCACTTTTACATCAGCCTATCTTTGGAGAATGATTACTTTCCAAAATCCCAAAATTCATTGAAATAATATTACCTGAAAAGTCTCCTCATGCCCCTCACATTTAGGGTTGCTTTTTGATAGACATCATGTCCATTTTTTTTTTGGATTTTGGCCATTATTCCATGTGACTATTAAAAAACCAAAGATAAAAGGTGGAAAAACATGCACTATTTCTACTAAACTTGTCATTTTGAAGGGCGACCGAGCCCACCAAAAAATGGGTTTGATTTTTTTGCGAGCTTTATTTGGTGAGCTTTTTGGAGATAAGATAGTTTTATGTGAGCTTGTAAGAAAAATGATACATTTTGGTGAGCTTTTATATAGTAAGTATTTATGAAAGAGAAATAAATACATTCACATACATACATATATACATGCATATTCTCAAACACACCTACCTACCTACCTACCTACCTTCCTACATATATACATACATATATACATACATGCATATATACACACATTTGTACAATACATACATACATATATGCATGCATACTCCCAAACATATACATGCATGCATACGTACATACCTACCTACCTACCTTCCTACATATAAACACACATTTTATGTCAAAGAAACTTAAATATAGGCACAAACATACCTATCTGTGTACCTTTCTTCCAATATTTATTTCAACACAAGTAAAAACAAGTATACCCGGCTCATATTTTCTTACAAAAATATTGAGTTCACATTTCCTTTTACAAGAAGATATATGGTTGGTACAACTCCTTTACCATAGCGTCGCAAGCTACCTACAATAAGACTTTAGAGTACGTGATAGTATACTCCATCCCAAAGCAAGACAAAAATATTGGGTTCAAATTTTCTTACAAAAAGATTGGCTTCACATTTCCTTACACAAGCTTAAGTAGGCACGAACATGAGAGGCTTGATTAAAGCTTAAGTATAGGCACAAACATCCTTGCTTCGAGGACGTGATAGTATATTGCCCACTTCCTCTGGTGATAGTAGGTTGATGCATTACCATATCCTCATTCTTATGTAATCCCAAAACTCGCAAGAAGACAAAATAGATATGCTTACATGCAACGTAAGACTTTCCTCTAGATTCACTTTGCATGAAATCAGGACATGTACACCAAGGTTGTACCTTGATGTGTATAAAATAGTCCTCTCCACTCTCACATGCCAAATGAAAAATAGAGTAGGGGGACGGCTGTATTGCACTCTCATTAAGGACTGTCACTGCCATGGCCTCGACACTACCAATCCTCTTTTTTGCTTCTTTGGAAATCCAATGCCGCCACTTGGTTGATCTCTTTGTATTCTGTGTAGCATCATGTGGCCTCTTGTCACTTTCTTTGTTGCCCGCTGCCACCCCTGACACAAAAGGTTCTTCATGAGAGTAACATCTAACTTGAACCCTGCCTTTACTAATTTCTCTACCTCTTGGCTGGTTATGTTGGTCCCAACATCCACTTTCCACATATCTGGGTATGATGGCTTGTATATTATGTTTGGATCTACATGCCATGTGTGTGAAACATCTAAAGGACAAAACCACATCATTTGAGCCTTTGGCCCTCCCAGACCAGGATGTCGTCGCTCTGAGTAGAAGCTAGGGGCAACAACTCCAATAGAGCTAGAGCTTCCCTATATGTACGAGTTGCACTTAAGTCTTCCATCAATACCTCCCAAACATTTGACTTCTGAGTTCAATGAGGTCCAGCGGCCTCTTCCTTTGCATGCATTTGTCCTCCACTCATTGTGCTGCCATAATGTTGTTTAGGCTCTTCATGTTCGACATCTTTGTTTCCTCCAGTCATTGGACTTTTTGGTCCTCCCCTTGAAGCGTGACTTGCTGCACTGTTTGTTCTAGATCTATCTCCAAAACTTACTCTTCTTGCTGCTCCCCAGTTTTGATGATGTCTGCTCTGCATGACATAACCTGGACGATGTGAGCATTGGTCTACTTCCATTGTTCTCACCCTCTTCCGTTGAATAGTCTCCTTATCTCCATGTAGAGGCCTTGATTCCTCATACATAGGAGTATTAGCTACTGTTTCATGGACCATGCAAGCCACTTGTGGTGGTGTCGGTCTTGACCTTGCTGCCACCCTGTCCAGCAACTTGCTCAAGCTTGGTCCCTCACCTTTGTGCTTCCCCATCTGATATGCATATTTCTTTGCACTTTGTAGTAAAGCGTTTGCCATATCTGAAATGCACGCGTCATACAAGCTAACCTTTTCCTTGTATCCTTCACCAGCAAGCCAACTCCCATGTACACTTTCAGATAAGTTTGTTCGAGGGGTTTGTGCTAAATCCATCGAGCTTAAGACCACCTGCACACAAGAGGTTTCATACGTGAATTCACAAAATTGACTCCAATGCAAATACATCCATACAACATATCATTTCTCCATATCATTTCTCACCCTTGACATGAGGTTGCCCCAATGTGCTATTCGTACTTCCCACCAACTCATCCACATATCCATTACTGAAAGTTTTCCCTCATGAACATGTCCATTTCTCCACCACTCACGAATCTCTTTACTTTTTAAGAAAGCTGACTCCTTATTGGTTGCCAATCTCCATTCTTCACACAAGTCAATATGGTGTTGTCGACTTTCTGCCTTCATGCATTGTTTAGCATGTTTGATCAAACTTTGTTTCCAATGGAATAAGCATGTTCGCTCCCTGTCCTCCATAATGTTGTGCGGACCCCCATTGAAAACGGTCCTAACTGCACACCAATTTGACCCTGCTTTATCAGCTAAACCCATAGAAGTGTGTGGGTGCATAACCGCATTGCTCCATTGTGCTATTCAACATTTCCCAAAATAGTACTTGGATTTTTGTATCCTCCTCCTTCATTTTGCATCTGGCAATTGTCAACAGCTCTTGAACACTATAGGATTTTGGAGAGAATTTTTTTCAATCAGCTATCATTTAAGGTAAATGAAAGAAAGGAAAAAATTGAAGTACGTAGTCTCACCTTGGGTCGTAAACATGACAAGCCATTGTTGACCAACCAAAAACTCGATGAGTGTGATCAAACAAAACCCAGGACTTTGACAAGTCACCTCCACTATCACACTGTGCATGCGATTCACCAAGTCCACTCTGATGCTGGTCCTCGCAAAGACATCTTAAAGACATAACATTTATCATCAGGGCCACCTTGTCCTAGGAAACGGCTACCTTGTATAAATGAATAGCGAGATCTTCTCTGTATAAGAAGGATGCTATCAAAGCCCTCTCCTGCCGGCATCAATTTTTTTTTCTCCTGGGATACAATTCGTCTAAACCTAAAAAACATAATTTCACAATAAAGAGAGGACCGAATGTAGAAAAATACATCCAAATATAATTAAGTTAGAGAATGAATACTCACCTCTGCTTTTCCACAAGAGGACTCAACTCCTCCAAAAAATTACAGAGCTCATGATCCCCAATACTTGTAGGTAGCTCATCATTTTGATTCATCATGGAGAAAAACAACATATCCTTCACAATATTCATTTGTATTTTTCGAGGACCTGCACTTCTCTGGGCTTTCAACACTTGAGAAACAAATATTTTCACGCGCTCCAACATTGACCTTGAAGTTCCTGGCTGAACTGGATGTTCATACAGCCCGGTGTGGAGCATCATTCTTGTAATAGTTGTGTCACGAGGCATTACGTAATACACAACACATCTACACACTTGCACACAGTGTGCAGTTTTGCGACAAAAGTGACAAACTATTTTAGTTTTCTCATCCTTTGTCAGAAGTCCAACTGCAATCTTGTTTGTCAGATGTCCATGAAAGAAGGTGTTGTTATACCTTTTATTGTTCAAGTAAAAAGGACAGCTGAGCCTATGGCATTCCAAAGTACCAACACAATAGCTAATACACACGGTACAACTTACAGACATGTTTGATGTTACTGGACGTTGTCATGCCATGGCACGTCTATGATGTGAAACCGTGCATGTGAGGCCATCAAATACACATCCAGATGCATGGGTTAAGTGCCATGACGAGTCATTATATGATGCCATGTACATATGTACATATTGTAAATGAGGTTCAATAAGACGAGCTGAGGCTGAGCCAGATCTAGGAGTTTTTGTATATGAGTATGGAGGATGATGTTTTTGCTGTTACTCAGAGCTCATGGGCAAGTTAGAAGCATCCAGTTATATATGATGGCATGAGGGCATACCAATGCACAAAGGAATGCATTTATGAAGGCATGGAGAAATACTTGAATGAGCAATTGGGGATTTTATAAATCACATGAGCCGATATGATGATTTATAAACTATGAAGGTGTCAAGAGAAATGGAGATTTAATGAACATCACAGTGCCGAAGAGTTCATTGAATGTGGGGGAAATGTGGAGATAGAAAACTGCACTTGGACTTCATGGATCATCATGTAGAGGTACATGTATCTTATGTATATCTAATGTGGAGATAGAAAACATGGGTCTTGTAAGCATGTTTTCATAGGTGTGAGAATGCTTTGGGAATCTTGTGGTTATGCCTTGCAACCTTAATGCTAAGGTTAAAAACAAAGCACTAAGGCTAGCAGCATACGTGGCTAGCAGCATACGTGGAAAAGGGAAGATAATTCTTTTATTTAGAATTTTCTGGAGCAAGCGCAGCATTTTGTAATTGGAAAATCCGGATGAATAGCTGCAAAAGGGTGGTAAGCCGAGTTCTCCGCGGGGAAAGAGAGATATATACCGGAGGCAGACGACGGCGAACCGGGGGTGTGAGGAAAAACTCTGCAGAGTGAGCGAACAGCGTCCATTCGACCAGTTTCTTTTATTCCAAAAATATATATATTGCTTGTGCTTTGTAGGTGCTAGAATTAATGGGTAAATTAAATACTACATGATGATATAATTTTGGGAAAAAAGCCATTTTCAAAATCGACTGAAGCGATGCTGCTGCAGATGTTTCTCCTTCGCATAATCGGCGAGCAGCTTGTGATTGGTGAAACAAATAAAGAGATACACGCATGTAAATCGTCAGTTAAGTGTTTTATTTTAATTTATTTTCTTTAAAATTACTCTCACTCTATATGAATTGAGAGAATCGAATATCCCATACATCAAAAAGAATTTGGAAATGAATAGAAGGACTTTGGGAAAAAGCTAAAGAATTTGGAGCTCGGAGATTTGTGAAAAATGCATTGAAGTCGAGGGTAATTTGCCTTACTTTCTACTCAAATGAATTTTGGAAATTACGAGTATGTTAAAGCTATGCCAAATGCTATCTTTGCTTGTGAGATGTTAGAATATTAAGGCAGGTTTTCAGGTGAAAAAGTGCATCTCGAAATAATGGTTTTGATGGCACTGGGTGTAAAGGATGTAACTGGTCACATGTATATTGGGAAATTTGGAAGGCCTTGTCATGCCTACATGTGAATGGTTCAAAGGATTTCATGCAATTTTGTGCAATCATCAGGATGAATTCAAGGATGTATTGAGGCAAGTTGACACATGTAATTGTCATTGGAAAAAGTGAAGTTCAATACCCCTTGGGAAATTTTGTGCATGAGTTTCCTTGTTAGACTGGACATTCACTCTCACAGCTAGAAGTTTCGTACTTTCCTGGCTGTACCGCACACTTCACGACAACTTTTTGGTGAACCCGACGTGAGACTGCTGGGGTGAGAGTGTGGTGAAATATACAGGGAAGCTATGGCTGAGAATTCTGAGGGTCAGGGGGTTCATTTTGACCCCGGAGTTATGCAGATGTTTCAAATGTTTACCATGTACATGCAACAGCAACAAGCTGCTGAGAGGGGACAGATTTCCACGACCAAGGCATTACAATCAATTGTGAAAAAGGTGGATCAATTTGATGGGAAGGACATTACAAAGTACCTGCGCAATTATATAAAGGAGATGGAGCTAAACAGGGTGACTGAGGAGGATATGGTTCGAAGTTTCGAGCTGGTATGCGTTCCTGAAATAAGAGAGCGCATAAAAAGATTGCAGACAGCACAGGGTGGCAGAAATTGGGAAGAGTTCAAGCTTGCTTTAAAGGATGAATACTTCATGGAGGATTCTGAGCGAGTGACCAAACGAACTTTCTTGGAATGGGTCACAAAACCTAAAATGGGAATTTCTGCCACAGAATTGCTAAGGGAGTTTGAGAAGCGTTATGCCCAGTTGTCAAGAATAGAGCGTGCAACTTTGGACAGAGAAAAGACAGAGCTCTTCTTGCAAGCAGCTGGGAAAGATCTCCAGGAGAAATTGGAAATCCTCCTTGAGGATAAGGATACAGAGCAGGGATTAAAGAGTGATTGGAATGATGTTGAGGATGCAGTCACTATGTTAGCAAAGCGACAGCGGAGGAGGGATAAAATGGTGATGGGCTCTGCAACCCCCATAACTGCTGTCACCCCTGAGAATCTATCCAAACCAGCTGCTACAATTCCAAAGATAGATGGGCCGATGGATGAGCTTATCAAGGGTATGCGTGACTTAAAATTGAAGATGTCCAGGATTGAAGAAAAAGGTCTACCATTGGGGCAGGCTTCTATGCAAAGGCCTCAAAGCAAAGAAGGGTTTACATATAGATGCATATGGTGTGATGACCCAGAGCATGCAAAGAAGGATTGTACCAGCTATAAAGAAGCTCTTAAAAATCAACTAGTGTTTTTCAAAGATGGGAAAATCCATCTTACAGAGACTGGTCTTCCATTGAGTACAAACTTTGGGAAAGGAGGGATGAAAAAGCTGGTAGAGGATATGGCTGCTAGTCATGCCATTTCTATGGTTGAGGCAGCAACCTATGGATTAAAGGTTGGTCAACTAAAGCAGGGATTTGAGAATGATGAGGATTATGAGAATGAGAATTTTTGGCCATCAACAATGGAATTAATTGCGTCAAAGAAAGTGTCAAAGCAAGCTTTGCATGAGGCAGGTGATTGTATACGTCTTGAGACTGGCTGGGAGGAGCCTGTGGATTCTTTATCCATTCATGCTTATATTGCCAAATGCCAAAATAATGAGGCACAGGTAGAGGAGAAGCGAAAAAGGGAAAATGAGGAAGGAGGGCCATCAAAAAGAGTTATACGTGGAAGTGAAAAGAAGGATCCTGGGCCATCACATATGCCTCCACAGCATAGCAGACCTCCACATGATGTTTCAATGGAAGAAGTGCCAGCAAAAATGAAGGAGAAGGGTAAAGGGAAAAGTCCACTCTACAAGCTTCAATCTGATATTGAAGTTGCAACAGATCTCAAAAAGGTGCTTGAAGAGAGAATTCTAAACAGCAGGGTGGAATTCACACTAGGGGAAGTCTTGGGGATTGCAAAGAAAGAATTTCATGATGAGATAATTGATATTATACGAAGAAAAAGGCAGTCCATAATTGAATCTATTCCATCACAAGGGGAGGCAAGCACTTCCAAGACTCATGGAGTACAGGTACAGAAAAAGGAAGAGAGAGAAAATGTGGTGGAATGTAATCACTCTGCTGATGGGGCACGACAAGTGCGCTTTGTGGAAGAGGATGATGAAAAAGAAGTTCTTACAAAGAGTCATTACTCCAGGAGCCATTGGGCAAGAGCAACCACTGAAACCCTTGTCAAGATAGGTGATTTGGAAGAGCCATATGTCGCTCTAATTGATCATGGGTCTGAAATAAATCTTATGGCTAAAAATCTCTACAACAAATGTAAGTGGCCAATGGATGTGGATCATGGGTGGATGATTAAAGCAGCTAATAATTCATCTGGTGAGCTTTATGCAGCATGTCCAAATGTAAGGGTAACTATAGGGGATGTGAAGGATGATTAGAATTTCTTTGTTCAGGAGATGTCATCGTATCCCCTCATTCTTGGGCAACCCTACATTACAGCTGTAAGGATGGAAACAAAGGTTTTGGATGATGGTTCAGCATATGCAAGAATAAGGAGTAAAGATGGCAAAAAAGCTGTTCAGTTTTTGACAGTTTGCATTAATCATGAAAGGAATCGTGAGTCTCTTAGGACACAGTCACTCCCAAAGATAAACAGAGAGTTCATGAATTACAGGGAGATGAGGGATTTTGGCCAGGTGCCATTGTAAAGCGGGATTCCAATGATACAAGGGGAAATGAGTTCTCGCAGGACTCAATCAATGTAAATAGTTTTTCAGCAAATTTTCAGGGATTCTCCAGCTATGGGTCACTGGTTTTTGTAAAAAGCAAGGATTTGAAGCGTGGCATGCAAAAACATATACAAAATGAACAAAAAGGTTTTGAGCAGTGTGGTCTTTTGGAGAAGAATGAGTTTATTTCAGGGGTGCTTGATGAGGTGTCATTTATAGATACTATGGATGTGCTTTTTGATATGGGAAGAGCATGCTTACAGGGTGGAAATGAAATGATAAAGGTGTCATCTGTGGAGATGTATGATATAATCTAGGAATTTGAGGGGGTGGAATGTAAAAACATGAATTGTGAGATGGATGCTCATGTTGATACAAAGTACAAAACGGTTGCAAAGAAGGTGAAACCAGTTGCCTTGCCCTTGCCACCGGGAAGCAAGGAGAAGATAGATGAAGCTTCTATGCAGCCAAATCTTAGAGATCCAAAGAAAATTGGGCATAAATTTACTCAAGAAACTCTGAAAGAGCTGAAGATTGGTGAGAAGGATTTTCTGTTGCCAGTTGAAAGGGAATGCTTTGAGGAGATGCTTGTAAAACATGGGAAAGCTTTTGCCTTTCAGCCGCATGAGATAGGCTGTGTTGATCCAAGTGTAACAGCACCAATGGTGATCTTTACTGTTCCACATGTGCCCTGGAACCTGCGGCCAATTCCAGTACCAAAGGCTCTCTTGCCAAAGTTGATGGAATTACTAAAGGAAAAGATCAGGATGGGAATCTTGGAGCCTTCATGTGCCCCATATTCCAACAGATGGTTTACTGTACCAAAGAAAAATGGGACATTGTGCTTTATTCAAGACATGCAACCTGTAAACAAAGTCACAATCAGGAATGTGGGAGCAGGTCCAATTGTGGATGAGTTTGCAGAAGCATTTGCAGGGAAAGCTATATACTCTATGGGTGATCTGTATTCGGGATATGATCAGTTCCAGCTGGATATACAAAGCAGGGACTTGACCACAATGAGAACTCCTTTGGGATTAGTAAGGATGTGTACCTTACCACAGGGAGCCACTAACTCAGTGGCACATATGATGAATGGAATGAATAAAGTCTTACGAGACTTCATACCACAAAAAACTATGCCATTTTTGGATGATGTGCCAATAAAGGGCTGTGATGAGAAAGACAAAGATGAGGATTTGGATTCAAAAGGGTGCCGCAAGTTTGTGGCAAATCATATAAAGGATTGTGATATGATTCTATCCAGGCTTGAAGAAGTGAATCTTACTTTATCTGGGCTGAAATCAGTGTTTGGAGTTGGTGAAGTGCTAATAGTGGGACATCTTTGTAGTACTAGTGGACGTCGACCTTGTCCAGCCAAAATAGATGCAATACAAAGAATGAAAGAGACATGCATTAATGTTACAGAGCTGAGGAGATTTCTTGGAGCATGTGTCTTTTATGTTATTTGGATATTCCCACATTATGCACATGTAGCAGATCCTCTTTATCAACTTTTGAGGAAAAATCAAAAATTTCTGTGGAGTGCAGTACATATTAAAGCTATGCAGAAGCTGAAATATTTGCTCCAATCATCACCCACATTGAGAAAGGCAGATTATGAGTGTGGCAGGCCTGTGATTGTTACAGTTGATACTAGTCCTACTGGGATAGGATGGGCAGTAGGGCAAGATGATGAGGATGATCATAGGTATGTAATTAGATTTGGAGCAAAGGTATTAAGCTTTCGGCAACGAAAGTATCCACAGATCAAGAGAGAATTATGGGGGATAGTCACAGCTCTAAAATGTGAAAAAGAATATCTTATTGGGGCATCTGTACTTGTGGAAACTGATTGCTTGCCACTTCTTGGGATGATAGCAAGTTGTATCACTCCAGATATTGCTATGCTTAGGTGGATTGCTTATATCAAGTCACTAAATCCTGAGTTTGAGCATATTGCGGGAAAAGATAATCCAGTTGCAGATATGCTATCAAGAGCCAGGTATGAAGATGAGAAAGAGATGATTAGTGACATTGATGATGTGGGTACAAAGTTCTATACTACAGCATATGCAAAAGGGGATCATATTTGCCTATCAAATGCACTTGAGTCTTTTATTGAGGAAATATATGAAGGAGATTGGTTGCTTATTGGTCAATATTTGAGTACTCTGACAAGGCAAGAAAATTGGTCTGACTCAGAATTTAAGAGGATCCGCAGAAAAGCATATGGTTACTTTCTAAAGGATGGGTATCTCTGGAAGCATCCTAAACAGAGGAATGCTATGCCACAGAGAGTCATATGTGATAAAGAGACTCAAGGAAAGCTTGTGAAAGAATTCCATGAGAGTCTCTGGGCTGGGCATAGAAGTGTGTGGGCCACCTTTACCAAAATAAAGGAAAAATATTGGTGGAGAGGAATGTACAAGGATATTTCCCAATATGTGGAAACATGCATAGTATGCCAAATGTACTCAAATGTGCGGCATCGTGATGGCTTGCAACCAACCTACCCACCTGCCATGCACTACAAATGGGTAGTGGATCTAGTTACAATGCCTTTGGGAATTTGGCAGATGCGGTATATAGCACTTGCAAGAGAAGATTTGACAAATCAGGTAGAAGGGCGTGCTCTTAGAACAAAGAGTACGGAAACAGTATGCAAATTTCTCTTGGAAGATGTGATCTGCCGATATGGTTGTGTTGGGAAAATAACAGCTGATAGGGGTGAGCTAGATGTTGAAGAAGCAAGGGAATTCTTCTCTAGAATTGGAATCAAACTGTCCCTAACATGTGCTTACAATCCCGAGGGCAATGGGAAAAGTGAGCGAGGACATCCTCCAATCATTAAAGCTTTGGCTAAGGCATGCAGAGAAAGAATGCGAGAGTGGCCAAAGCTGCTACCATATGCCTTGTGGGCTGACCGTACAACTCATAGCTCAGTGACAGGATACATGCCTGCAGAATTGATGTATGGTCAGAAGCCAGTGATGCCAGTTGAAGAAGTAGTTCTAACTTGGAATGTATTGCCCTGGGTGGAAGGATTGAGCAGAGATGACCTCCTTGCATTGCGAATAAGACAGTTGGAGAGGAGGCCTGAAGATGTAGAGCTTGCTAAAGCTCGCTTGAAAGATGCAAGGCTGAAAAATAAAGAAAGATTTGATAGTAGACATAGACTCCGGCCAAAACCTATTGAAGAAGGTGATTGGGTTCTAATGTATGATAGTAGCCTTGACAACCAATTCACTGTTCAAAGAAAATTTGCAAAAAGATGGTTTGGCCCTTACATTGTCAAGCATGTGCATGGAAATGCCACGTATACTCTGTGTGAGCTTGATGGAACAAAAGTAAAGAATCTTGTGGCTGGCAAAAGAATCAAGATATTTAAAAGAAGGCATGATGGTGATCCTTTTGATTCACAAGAGATTCAGGATGAGAAGCTTGACAGTGGTAGTATGGATATGATTGAAGAGGAAGAGGATAATCTTCCTGGAACTGCAGAAGATGAAGACGACATCCAGTTATATGTGGACCTTGATGATGATTTGGCACATACCAGAGGATGTGCAGGTTTAGAGGGGGTGGATGTCGTGCCATGGCACGTCTATGATGTGAAACCGTGCATGTGAGGCCATCAAATACACATCCAGATGCATGGGTTAAGTGCCATGACGAGTCATTATATGATGCCATGTACATATGTACATATTGTAAATGAGGTTCAATAAGACGAGCTGAGGCTGAGCCAGATCTAGGAGTTTTTGTATATGAGTATGGAGGATGATGTTTTTGCTGTTACTCAGAGCTCATGGGCAAGTTAGAAGCATCCAGTTATATATGATGGCATGAGGGCATACCAATGCACAAAGGAATGCATTTATGAAGGCATGGAGAAATACTTGAATGAGCAATTGGGGATTCTATAAATCACATGAGCCGATATGATGATTTATAAACTATGAAGGTGTCAAGAGAAATGGAGATTTAATGAACATCACAGTGCCGAAGAGTTCATTGAATGTGGGGGAAATGTGGAGATAGAAAACTGCACTTGGACTTCATGGATCATCATGTAGAGGTACATGTATCTTATGTATATCTAATGTGGAGATAGAAAACATGGGTCTTGTAAGCATGTTTTCATAGGTGTGAGAATGCTTTGGGAATCTTGTGGTTATGCCTTGCAACCTTAATGCTAAGGTTAAAAACAAAGCACTAAGGCTAGCAGCATACGTGGCTAGCAGCATACGTGGAAAAGGGAAGATAATTCTTTTATTTAGAATTTTCTGGAGCAAGCGCAGCATTTTGTAATTGGAAAATCCGGATGAATAGCTGCAAAAGGGTGGTAAGCCGAGTTCTCCGCGAGGAAAGAGAGATATATACCGGAGGCAGACGACGGCGAACCGGGGGTGTGAGGAAAAACTCTGCAGAGTGAGCGAACAGCGTCCATTCGACCAGTTTCTTTTATTCCAAAAATATATATATTGCTTGTGCTTTGTAGGTGCTAGAATTAATGGGTAAATTAAATACTACATGATGATATAATTTTGGGAAAAAAGCCATTTTCAAAATCGACTGAAGCGATGCTGCTGCAGATGTTTCTCCTTCGCATAATCGGCGAGCAGCTTGTGATTGGTGAAACAAATAAAGAGATACACGCATGTAAATCGTCAGTTAAGTGTTTTATTTTAATTTATTTTCTTTAAAATTACTCTCACTCTATATGAATTGAGAGAATCGAATATCCCATACATCAAAAAGAATTTGGAAATGAATAGAAGGACTTTGGGAAAAAGCTAAAGAATTTGGAGCTCGGAGATTTGTGAAAAATGCATTGAAGTCGAGGGTAATTTGCCTTACTTTCTACTCAAATGAATTTTGGAAATTACGAGTATGTTAAAGCTATGCCAAATGCTATCTTTGCTTGTGAGATGTTAGAATATTAAGGCAGGTTTTCAGGTGAAAAAGTGCATCTCGAAATAATGGTTTTGATGGCACTGGGTGTAAAGGATGTAACTGGTCACATGTATATTGGGAAATTTGGAAGGCCTTGTTATGCCTACATGTGAATGGTTCAAAGGATTTCATGCAATTTTGTGCAATCATCAGGATGAATTCAAGGATGTATTGAGGCAAGTTGACACATGTAATTGTCATTGGAAAAAGTGAAGTTCAATACCCCTTGGGAAATTTTGTGCATGAGTTTCCTTGTTAGACTGGACATTCACTCTCACAGCTAGAAGTTTCGTACTTTCCTGGCTGTACCGCACACTTCACGACAACGTGTCTATAGGTGACCATCATATTTTTGCTCCATTCTATCCATATTTCCTATTTTGCCATATGTTGGTGGAAACTCTAGGATGGAATCACCATCATAATGTCTTGGCACCTCCTGGACTTGGCTGAAGCAATCAGGTATCTAGGTGGAGCAATCACGATTGAGAATGAAGGCGGTTGAAATGAGACTAGCCTTTTATCTATTTTAGGATATATAGATATATTAGACTATATATCTATTAGGCTACACACACACACACACACACATATTTATTAAAATACATATAGCTTAATATGTGTGTGTGTGTGTGTAACCTGATAAATACCTAGACTAAAATATATATATATACATCAATATATAAATACCTATACTAAACTATATTCTCTCTCTCTTTTGAGCCTAAATGTTTAAAAAAGTTTTAAAAGAGCATGAGTTTTCTCTTTGTTGTGCATCACATATTCTCTCTCTCTCTCTCTCTCTCTCACACACACACACACACACACACACACACACACACACACTCACACACACACACACACACAATTTCAATAACATAAATAATAGAAAAGTTTTAAAAAAGTATGCCACACATATTGAACCATTGAACACATTGTTCAATGGTTCAATATGTGTGGCATACTTTTTTAAAACTTTTCTATTATTTATGTTATTGAAATTGTGTGTGTGTGTGTGTGAGTGTGTGTGTGTGTGTGTGTGTCTATCTATAGCTTAATATATTTTTAGCCATATATATGTATGTATCTATCTTTAGGCTATATATGTATGTATATGTATGTATATGTATGTATCTATCTGTAGGCTATATATATTTTAGGCCACACACACACATATATGGTACACATATTTTAGGGTACTCTCAACTCAGCAGGCGAATGGGCGAACGGGCGAACGCATCTGTGAAAAGAGGTACTGTTCTCTCTGCTGTTCCTTTTCTGTAAAATTGAGAGCCGGCGGCTGTGTTGGAGGTGGCGGTGGAGAAGATTGTGGCTATGTTGGAGGTGGCGGCTATGTTGGTGGCGGCAGCGATGGTGAGGGAGAGGGAGAGGGTGAGGTGGAGGTGGAGGTGGAGGAGGAGACCGGTTTAACCGGTCATGATGCCTCACCTTGCCCCCATTGCTCAAGCCACCCCAGGCTCCCGGTAGAGCCTGGGGATGGTGTGCGCTAGGGAGCTTGGGGTGGCTGGAGCAACGGGGGCAAGGTGAGATTTACGGTAGTTCCAGTAGAAGTCATAGTAGTGGGCCTTCACGTACTGGGTGTTATGCTAGCGGAAGGAGTGGTCTCTACAGTCTTGGGAACTTGCAGGAGGTGAATACCTACAGCAGCCATGGACATACGTGAGGCCAGCCTTAGGTGAATACCATGGAAAAGGGAGCATCGAATACTCTTGGACAAGGGAGTGTAGGAGTGACTGCGTAGGCAAGCAACCTATGGCCAGCCACCCCAGGCTCCCGGCAGAGCCTGGCGATGGTCTGCGCTAGCGATGGTTTGCGCTAGCGCAGACCATCGCCAGGCTCTGTCGGGAGCGTGAAGTGGCTAGAGCAACGTGAGAACCGTTCATAGATTTCCCACTTCCATGAGTTGGTTGTGCGATGTAGACTGCTTTCATCTCCTTTAGCTTGTGCTCACCAGCCGACAGCTTTCAATCTGTGCATCGAATACTCTTGGACAAGCAGGGAACGTAGGACTGGCTGCGTAGGCAAGCAGCCTGTGGCCAGCCACCCCAGGCTCCCGGCAGAGCCTGGCAATGGTCTGCGCTGGGGTGGCTGGCCACAGGCTGCTTGCCTACGCAGCCAGTGGGGCTGGAGCAACGTGAGAACCGTCCGCGGAGATCATGCGCATCCGACACTTCTCCTTTACGTGAAACGTGGACATATCACTGGAGCCGATACACTGCCGATACACCACCCATGGTCGTCTGCCTAGTGCGATGTAGACTGCTTTCATCTCCTTCAGCTTGTGTAAGTCCACCAGTCGCCGGCAGCTTTCATTCTCTGCACGCTACATCTTGACACTATTAACAAGCACTTGCATTGGAGGTCTCCTTCTCTCAAACTCTATTGCTCCTCCTTTGATGAGCTAGAGCTCACACAACTGCTTTTTGACGTGTGCATGCCGCGACAACACACCATACACATTATAATCCTCGCACACGTTGAAAATCCTCTTCTACCTCACCATACACTAACCTGACCATGGTCGTACCAGCAGGCGGTGCCGTGCATGGACCATATGATTTGGCATGCAATGCATAATGCAGCCATATCCTCCCACCACTCCTTTTTCTCACCCAAAAAAAGGCAGTTTGTCTAGTGTTTGGCATGCCCATTCTTAAACGGATTTGCTGCGGATGTTATTCAGAAGTAGCTTTAAAAAATTCTTTGAAATTAACAAGTTATTCAAAAGTCACTTTTAAAAAATTATCCTAAGTATGGCCAATGATGTAGTGGACGCGTGACATATTGATATGACATTAATATTCTAGAATCACTATGAGTACCACAAAAAACACTTTTGGTTTTGGCTTTTCCTTAATACATTAGAGTGCTCTACGAAAGAAAAAAAATTCAACCCTAACCTAACCAGGATGTAGACCTTAAAATCTCTAAAAACCATACTTATTTTGGGATGTATAACTAAAACATGTAAATTTCATCCATTAAAATTAAAGACAATGCCGAATTCCAACCGGGATTCTTAAATTTCAGTCGGGAAAGTTACACTACAAACCAAGTTATGTGAGCACTGATAATAGTTAGTACATTTTACTTTCCAGCTTGCCATAAGGAAGACACTATACTAAATGCTGCAAGATTTCCTCACAAAAGGTTCATCACCTTGATTCCCCAAAACCTG
Source organism: Cibotium barometz (assembly GCF_041138505.1). Taxonomy (NCBI): domain Eukaryota; kingdom Viridiplantae; phylum Streptophyta; class Polypodiopsida; order Cyatheales; family Cibotiaceae; genus Cibotium; species Cibotium barometz. The sequence continues at coordinate 16,096,890 of NC_141100.1, forward strand.
GAGGTAAATGTCAAAGAAAGCAACAACACAAGAGTCAAAGAAAGTAGAAACAAGAGTCAAAGAAAGTAGGGAGTTGGTGTTTTCACTTGGAGGAGAACAAATAAGCGACCTTCAGCTCTCATAGCCTAAGCATGACACTTGCATTATTCATAAGGGCTTTGTACAAACGACACCAACATTGTTTACAAGGGCCTTGCACTTTACAAGCATATCTTGCATAATAGGCACTCAAAATATCTAGCACCCACACTAAGTTTCATCATTGACACAACCTTCCCAATACATCTCTAGATGGGGGGTAGGGGACCACGGTGAGGGACAACATGGTCGTCCATGGTATGATCCATCACTTAGTGCAGGAACCTCTAAAGATCTTCAAAGAAAACAACTCTAACTAGTCTCCATTGGACCATTTGCCTCACCATTACACTGAATACTTTGGCAACGAGCAACAACAAAGTAGCCATGAGATCTGGGCATCATACCTTGCCGTGCTAAACAATTCTGGAACATCATCAGTCTTTGCCAATCAAATGAATTAACTATGCTACTCATAAGAATCCTCACAAGTTGTGAGGCTTATAGCTTGCGAGGCCTAGCCTAACATATTTCAAATTGGCTTTCTAACTCCCTACTTTCTTCGACTCCTATTTCTACTTTCTTCGAGAGGGAATCTAGGTCATGAAGCTTTTGCAACACCCCTATGTGAGTTTGATGAAGGTTTTGTATTAGCACTGGGCCAGAAATAAAAGGAAAGTAATAGACTAGGCTTGGCAAGGTGGTGAGACTCCAACTCCTTGCTTTCTTTGACATTTTTTCACTTTGGTTGAGAAAACAAAAATGAGGGCCTATAAATGCCAAGGGTATGTTGTTTGAGGTGGTGGTGTTGAGAAAAACGGGTAGTCCAAACAAATGGTAGAATAATCACTTATGTATGCACCATTCAAGGGAATCCAAGTGATGGTGGGTCATACCATGGACCATGCTTTCACCCCCATGGTTTCCCCATCCATAGATGTACTTAGACATATGTCGATGGTGATGAAGTGGACGTGACATATTGATATGAGATGCCTTGCATTGATATTCTAGAATCACTATTGGTTTTGGTTTTCCCCCTTAATAGAATTCCTCAGAAACAATAGCACCGAAGGAATGGGTTGAGAGAGGGGTTTCTGATTGGGAATATAAGAGATGTCCTTGGTGGTTGGACTATCCTCTAAATCATGTGCCTCCAAGTGAGGAGCTCCTAGACAAAGGTACTTTTTTGCTTTCTACTGAATTATATGCATGTAAATGTAAATGTATATGTATATGTAAACTTTCCTACCTATGCAAATACATACCTATACATACATATAAATATATATAAACTATCCATATGCATATACATATTAGATACATATACATACAGATATATACATATACAAATACATATGTAAACATATATGTACATATACATATGCATACATAAATACATACCTACATACATACACTAAATTATATACTAAATTCCTACATACATACAAAGTTCATGTTACATTTAAGATTTGGCATGTTAGATTTTAAAGAAACATTGTTAAGTTGTGAAGTTTATTTTGGGATTTTTTAGAAAATGCAAAGGAGATGCTGTCCAAATTTTTTACAAATTTGTACATACATACATACATACGTACATACATAGTTCATGTTACATTTAAGGTTTGGCATATCAAATTTTAAAAAAACGTTGTTAAGTTTTGATATATACATACCTACATACATATACATATAAATAGATACATATACCTACATACATATACATACACATACATATACATAGATACATACCTACATACATATACATATACATATGCATATACACATACATATACATGTACATATACATGTACATATACATATACATCTACATACATATACATATACATATACATATACAAAAAGGTCTGGGGATTTCTACCTTTTTACTAAATTATCTTGATCTATTTCTTGAAGAATTTAAGAATTACCAATCTGAGCTTGAAAGAGAGCCCCCAACTCAAGAAGGCTCTAGAATATCTTCCCCGCAGCCAACAAACTTGACCCAATCTCCAGTAGTTGGATCCTCATGCGTGGCCCCAAAACCATCCACACCACTGTCACAAGTGCCACAATCACACCAAGAGCATACATCTACATCGTCTCAAGTGCAACGTGAGAGGCGAACAAAGAGATGTCTTGACATTATGCATGATGTTCAAGAGGGAGACCCCACAAATGAAGATCAAGAAAGAGACCCTCCAGAGCATCTTCAAGAGGGGGAGGTGTCAGGAAAACATGACATCATGGACATGACTAGTAAGAGTACTTTCCATCACAAATTTATTTTGAGAAGTGTGTGCTTTCGAAATGCATCTCATTTTTTGTCTTGTTTACTTGCAGGTGAGAGATGTTCTTCACACATTGCTGGTAGATGTCCACACTCTTTTAGAGGGCTCAGATAGGTAAAAAGAATAATTTCACCATATAATTAGTTTTCCAAATTATACTTACCAAAACCAAACATCATAAATCTTTTTTGTAGTGTGGAAGAATTCTTGATGATGAAGGTTCCCAAGGCTCTATCTCATAGAGGTGCTCCCTCAGATATAGTGGCTCACCTCGTATGGGCTGACTTTCCTACAGGTTTACAGGTTGTTGATGTAGATACAGATGGGTATCCCTCATGGAATCAAGTTTCTTCATCATTGATACATGCCACACTCAGTTTTGTTGGTTTGTTTGTGGCTGATGAGGGTTGGTTTGTGTGTTTGAGTCTAATGGATCAACTTCCTAAAATATATTCCATGGGAAAGAAAGTTGGATTGGTCATCCATTGAACAATGTGTCTGTTCATGTGGAATCAAGTTATTTGTATGAGAATGGAGAAAGGGTAAGTCATAATCTCTCAAATATTTCCCTTTCTGTATACATGTTATGTGGTATGGATATCCAAACATAATGTTTTCTCGTTATGGTAGGTGGATACATTGGCGCTTAGTATGTTCTATCGAGTAAATTGCCATGTCCCTATTATTGATCGTGAGGCTGGGCAAAATGTTTCAAAGAAGTTATTCAACACTCAATGAAATTTCATTTTTGAGAAGAATAAGAAGCATCCATTCCAACAACGCATGATGGTCTTGGAGCGCTACATTCGAGGTGGTGCAGAAAGATCTCCTATGTTCTTTAGGTGAGACAATTTTCATTCTGTTCATTTTCATACCTGCTTTTTCAAAATACTTAGATGCACATTTATGATTGCATTTCATTGTAGGTGGCTAGTGGAGACCTTCTCAAGTGAAGGAGATGGTGTCTTGGATGTTTTTGCGGGATGTGGAGGCTTGGGATGTGTATGCCAAGAGTTAAAAAGGCACTATATGGGGATAGAGAATGACATGGAGGTAGCCAAAGCATGTCTGGGAGATTTCTCATTAGGTCGGGATGACACGTAGAAGAAAGCTATAATTTGTGGATCAAAAGACTTTGTAATCGAGATTGTCATGGTCTGGAAGTTTAAAGATCGATATATACATTTTTGATCTTTAAAAGATTGTGTTATATATTTAAGTAAGTAAGAAAGTATGTATGTAATGTATGTATATATGTTAGTGCTGCGTAGGTAGCTCTTGTATGTATGTATGTATATGTATATGTACACGGTGTATGAATTTAGGTAGATATATGTATATATATAATTATATCAATAAGTATGATGTGGATCAAAAGACTTTGTAATCAAGATTTTCATGATTTGGAACTTTAAAGATCGGTATATACATTTTTTATCTTTAAAGGATTGTTTTTTATATTTAAGTAAGTAAGAAAGTATGTATGTATGTATGTATGTAATATGTTAGTATGTAGGTAGCTCTTGCATGTATGTATGTATATGTATATTTTGTATGTGTATATATATGAGGTGCATGAATTTAGATAGGTATATGTATATATGTAATTATACATATTTAAGTAAGTAAGAAAGTATGTATGTATGTATGTATGTATATATGTTAGTATGTAGGTAGCTCTTGCATGTATGTATGTATATGCCCCCCCGTGTGAATAGACTTACAGCAACCCTCTCAGCCCTCCTCCACGTTTTTACCCTTAAGGACATCTCACAATCCCCCCCCCTTTGCGTAGACTTTAATAAGGGTTTTTTGCCTTAAGAAAGGGTTCGTGCATCATACTCTTTTGCTCATACGGTGAGCAAACGAACTCAGAATTCAGATCCGACTGAAGCGTTTCGATCGCAGCAGTGAGCTCTACAAGGCGACGTCTAAGATGGCTTCTTCTCGGAGACGTCAAAATATTGCCTCAAGAGGAGCGCGCAATAACGAGATTAGGGAAGATGCTCGCAATGCGGCTCCAGCCCTCCCTTTTCAAGCTCCTCAAGGAAATGGTGGCCAGGTTAGCTTGGTTAATTTTTAAAAGAAGAGATTTTTCTTAAATTAGTGTTAATAAATGGTATCTTTTTCTTTTAAAATGACGACATAAAAATTGTATGAAGTTACGAATTATGTGATGCTGTATTCGATAAATTGCGTTGAAATTGTTATCTTCACGAATTGTGAATGCTATATTTAATAAGTTGCATTGAAGTTGTTATCTTTAGAATTCAAGATTTTTTTTTTGGCTTCAATGCTAACTCCGTTCCATGCTTGTGTAGCCGGGCGGCGTCGTTAGCAAAGCCCGAGAATGGCCCAAGGTATCCCTCATACCATTGGGAGAATAAGGATCGCCGATTGAGGCGAGAGATTATGAGGCTGCCTAGTTCTGAGGGCCCAGGCTAGTGCGGTAAATAAGCCCACCCTAGTGTGCAGACATCCCTCTGAGGGGCGGGAGGATCAAGCGATGGAGCCTGAGAGGGCGACAGGCCAGCTTGAGTCCTCGCCAGCGGCCGACGATGAGGTGTATGGTCCCGTAGGGTTTTGCCCAGCATGTAGAGCTGCAAGGCCGAATTCTAGATCATCTCGGCAGTATAAGAATAAGAGAGCCGGTTTGGCTTGTATGGAATTGATTCATGTATAAACTTTTTATATAAATATATCTTGTCTTTGGCATGATTGTATTGTGTAAAAAGGCTGTTTTAACAAACCTTGTGAAAAAGGGCCTTAATTAAGGAATATGCTTATTTATGTCAAACAGTGTGGTAGGATTAATTAGAAAACAAATTGATGCGTGAGTAGGGTGGAAAGTGGGAGGATGGAATGCCCCGACGGCACCATCCTACGGACGGGTGGACCCGATTAGTCGGGTAGCTTTCTAGCAGATTAAGTGAAAGCCCTATGCTAGATAATTAGGTTCTTGGGCAACTCTATTCTAGAAGACTAGGCCAGCGGCTGTGCCTTGCATAAGATGAGGAAAAAAGCGTTGTCTCTAGAAATCAAGTTTAGTAGTTGCCCAATTTATGATCAATTGCCCTATGGGTGATTTGATGTTTAGAAAATCACGCTCCCCCTGCGGGATAGAGCTAGGTCATACCTATGAATCGTATCCTTGAATCTCTACAAGGTCAAGGTGTCGATGAATAGGAAATTTTTCCCAAGATAAGACTTAGTGGACTATCTTAAGTGTTTCCCCCATTTTAGAAAGGAGGAACCTTACAATTGGTATCAGAGCCGAGTTTAGCTCCTAGGAATTGCCATTTAAGGATTGTTTTGTAATGAATGTTTTACCTAACATAATGCTAATTAGTAAAAACATCCTACTAAAACAAATAAGTTGAATTGATGTTTGAATGATTGTAGGAAGAGGAAGATGCCTACTCCAAGTTTCTAGTTTTCCAATGCATCTTCGAGACTGCTAGTAGTCACTCCTTGAATTTCGAGTTCCGCGACACCATGGTGTAGATACTAGAGAAGATGTCCCTCCCTCATTTCTCTCATATTCAAAGAGGATGGGGTAGAGATTTCTGGAGTCGTGGGCCGAGATACTTCTTCATCCGAGCAGATCAAATTGGGAACCTTACCACCACCGACCTAAAGCGGATTCGTTGGATTGAGAAGTTGAAGATGATCCGTTTATTTTGGTTCGTCTCGGTAACCCCAGGGCCGACACCTCGGTGACTATAGATGGGGTTCGCATACCTCAGGATCGTTGGGTGTATGACCAAGTGATGCAGATCTTACCTGCTGCTGCTGATAGAGTAGCTGTGTTGGGATCTACCCCAATCCAGAGTCTACCACCCTTACCATCAGTTTTTAGAGTCTTAGAAACTATAGCGGAACCCCCATATTTCACCTATGTGGACCGCTCTACCCTTATGTCATAGTCAAGCCTAGGAATTTCCCTTAATGTCAAATAAGACTAATTATATTAGTCTCAGATCTTTGTAATAAAACTTGTCCTTGTAAATATTTGAAAATAAAATAATTTCAATGTTTTACTCTCCAAAAATAAGCGTTGTGCAAATATGAATCTTGTAATCTTAAAATTGCTTTTATAATGATGGCTAGGACAACCACCCTCGACTTCCCAATGCGCTTTACACCGATACCCAGGAGAAGAAGCTTCTGCTCAAGCAAATGCAACCTCTCTCCTTTAAAGGAGAAGGTTCAAAGGTTGAGAAGGATGCTGAAGTCTAGATTGAGGCGAGTGCTGGAGTAGCAAATCAGTCTATGCTCGCACGGTTTCGCCTCATCGGAGATGCTAAATTCTGGTGGAAACAGTGGTGCCGTGACAAGGAAGTCACCGAGCATTCTCAAACGTGGGAAGACATCAAGCAGGCAGTGAAGGAAAGATATCTTCCCCCATCCCATGAATCCATAAAGATGAATGAGTTTTTTAGTCTTAGGCAGTACAGCTTAACCCTTGAGGACTACTATTCCAAATTTATCACCCTTCGAAAGTATGCCCCAGCTATGACTACTTCCGAGCAAGTGGCTCGTTTCTGCCAAGGGCTAAATGAACCCTTGAACCCTTAGATTCCCGCCTTGAAGCAATGAGGCCAAGCACATTACAGGATGCTCTCATACGAGCAAAGCCCCTTGTGAAAGAAATGAAGGCTAACAAACCGAAGAATCAAAAGAGATCTTACCCTGAGGCAAGTCTTAAAGATCAACCCTACAAGAAACCCCAACAGAATTTCCCCTACTACAACATAGGGCGACAAGGCAACTCTTTTGTCCCCCGCTCGTATGCTGCTTCTTCCAGAGAAGGCCCTCTGTGTTTTGAGTGCAATGAGCCGGGACACTTTAGAGCCAACTGTCCCAAGATGGCAACATCATTTCCCCAAGGTAGTAGAGGAAATCAAGGCCGTGGAACCCCTATCCACCAAGGTGCAAGAGACAGTGGCCGTGGCGACAGAGGCCGCAGAGAGGAGCAGTTGCTAGGACTGCCTGTGTTATAAGTGAAGAACCAACCTTGGAAACGGCTGAAGAAGAGCGCGCCACCGTCCATGCGGCAGTAGAACACCAAGGTTCGAATAAACAATTTGGTGTAATCCAAACCCCCGCCACTCATCACGGTAAGCCATTTCAGCTTTTGATTGATTGTGGAAATACCCAAAGTCGATCATGAAATCGAGGTGATCCCTGGAGCTCAACCCGTCTCAAAAACTCCCTATAAAATGTCCCTTCCTGAAGCCATTGAACTTAAGGAGCAACTTTTCCAACTCATTGAATAAGGATTTGTACGCCCCAATAGCTCTCCTTGGGGAGCACCTGTTCTTTTCCAAAAAAAGAAGGATGGAACTCTCCGCCTCTGCATAGATTATCGAGGGCTAAATCAAGTCACTGTCAAGAATAAGTATCCTATCCCTCGCATCGACGAACTTCTTGACAGGCTTCATGGGACCAAAGTCTTCTCAAAAATAGATTTGAGGTCTGGTTACTATCAGATCAAAGTCAAGGAAGCAGATATACCCAAAACAGCCTTCAATACCCGTTATGGCCACTATGAGTTTACTGTAATGTCATTCGGGTTAACCAATGCTCCTGCAACCTTTAACCGCCTAATGCAAGATATATTCCGTCCTTACTTGGATGAATTTGTGCTTGTTTTCTTTGATGACATCTTAATCTACTCCAAATCAATGGAAGAGCATGAGGAGCATGTGTGTAGAGTTCTGCAATTGCTGCGCAGACACAAACTCTATGCCAAGAAAAGCAAATGTACCTTCTTTACTCTCATCAAATTGAGTATCTTGGATTCATCGTCTCCAAAGATGGCATCTCAGTAGACCCCGCCAAGGTCAAGGATATTCTAGAATGGCCACCCCCTAAATCAGTTCGTGAAGTTTGTGGGTTTTTGGGAATCACGGGATGGTATAGGATTTTTATCAAAGATTATGCCTTGGTAGCTGCACCTTTGACGGATCTTCTTAAGAAGGATTGCAAAATAGTGTGGCTGCCAATCCATCAAAATAGTTTTGATCAGCTCAAGGTCATTATCACTTCTGTCCCAGTCCTGAAACTTCCTGATTTTGCCAAGGAATTTGAAGTAGTTACTGATGCTAGTAGTCTAACACTTGGTGGTGTCTTAGGCCAAGAAGGAAGACCAGTTGCTTATACTTCCCGCGAGCTAAAGCAATATGAGGCAAATTATGCCACCCATGATTTGGAGCTCTTGGCAGTTGTTCATTGCCTCAAATTATGGAGACATTATCTCTTGGGGAGTAAATTCCAGCTTGTAAACTGATCACAAAAGTCTAAAGTGGATCTTCACCCAGCCTAACCTCAACATGCGGCAAAGGAGATGGATTGAAATTCTACAAGAATATGATTTCGACATCAAATTCCGCCCTGGGAAAGATAATGTGGTAGCAGATGCACTGAGCCGCAAATCTTTCTTGAGTGCAATTTCAATGCCAAATAATCCCATACTGGTCAAGGTGGAAGAAGTCTCATCTCATGATCCAGATTATCAGAGGATGATAAAGTTAGTAGAAGAAGGGGGACATTCAGAGAAAGAGAAAAATCTAATCAAGGGATACTCCACTCATGAAGGAAGCCTCTACTTCAATCACAGGCTATGTATCCCTAAGGATCCTGCTTTAAAGAAACTAATCCTCCATGAAGCTCATGATAGCCCTGCGCTGCTGCAGGACACCCAAGCTCATGAAGGAAGCCTCTACTTCAATCACAGGCTATGTATCCCTAAGGATCCTGCTTTAAAGAAACTAATCCTCCATGAAGCTCATGATAGCCCTGCGCTGCTGCAGGACACCCAAGCTATGCAAAAACATTAAATGCCGTAAGAAGGAGCTTTCATTGGGCAGGCTTGAAAAATGATGTCCTTCGGTACTTGAAGCAATGTCTCTCATGCCAAAGGATCAAAGCTGAAAGAGTCAAGATGCCTGGAAAACTTCAACCCTTAGATATTCCCCAAATGAAGTGGGAGTGCATTAGTATGGATTTTGTCACAAGTCTCCCCACTGTTCAAGGAGGATATGACTCCATTCTAGTAGTAGTGGACTTACTTACCAAAGTAGCTCACCTTATACCAGCGAAGAAGACCTTCAAAGCTTCTGATGTTGCTCGAGTATTCATCAAGGAAGTCCTCAAACTTCATGGTCTCCCAAAAAGGATAGTAAGTGACCGAGATTCTGACTTCACTTCAAAATTTTGGCAGTCCTTATTTCAAGCCCTGGGAACTCAACTTTGCTTTAGCACAGCTTATCATCCAGAGATCGATGGCCAGACTGAGAGAGTCAATCAAGTAATTGAAGACATTCTCAGAGCATACTGTGGGCGGGAACCAAGAAGGTGGATTCAATACCTTCCTCTGGTAGAATTTGCCTGCAATGCATCTTATCATCAAAGCATAGGAATGTCACCATTGGGCAAAAATGCTTGTCTCCTCTAAATTTCTCTGATCCAACCATAAGAGTTGAGGCATCCAGGAAAATGCTCGAAGAAATGGAGGAACAAACCAAGGCAATCCAAAAGGATATTAAAGCTGCCCAAGATTGACAGAAGCATTATGCTGACAACAAGAGGTCTGAAAGGATCTTCAAGGAAGGAGATAGAGTTCTTCTACGAGTGCGGCCCAAACAAAGTTCTCTATCACTTGGGAAATATAAGAAACTCAGCCCTAGGTATTGTGGTCCTTATACAGTTATCAAGTGTCTAGGTAAAAGTGCCTATAAACTCCAACTCCCAGCCCATATCAAAGTCCATAATGTATTTCATGTAAGTTTGTTAAAACCATATGTCCCCAGTCTCGATCATATTCTTGATGATGAACAAGTTGTAATCCCTACTCAAGGAGTCCTTGAATTACAGCCCAGTAGCATCATAGATTCTAGGGAAAGGCAACTCCGGAATAGAACTCTTGTAGAACATCTAGTACAGTGGAAAGATTACCCGAAGAGGATGCAACTTGGGAAGATGAAACTACACTCTTAAAGGATTATCCCCAATTCATGACGAGATGAGGACATCTCGATTTCTTTAAGGGGGGAAGGATGTAACATACCCATCTTCACTAATAAAGAAATGTCCATGTAATAGATAAATTTATGAGTTTTTATGGTATAAAAATCAATGATTTTATTATTTGAGTCATTTCTACTTAGAATCTTCAAATTCTGAGCCCAAATTTAGAATCTGCGTGCGATTTCACCCTAATATAGGATTTTACAGCATCCAAAACGGACACCGGATCAAGCCTATATGCAAATTTCAGTCATTTTAGTTTAAAAACGGCGACCTTTAAACCTTTAAGCCTATACGCAAATTTCAGTCATTTTAGTTTAAAAACGGCAACCTTTAAACCTTAATAAATGCATGACCGGGCGTCCGATTGACGAACGGTCTAAACCCCTACGACCAGGAGAACCTCTCGGACAAAAAAAATTTTCGCCCCTTGGGGTGGTCCGGCACGCAAATCGAGATAGGCGCCCCAAATTTGGGTATCCTGCTCAAAATTTGGTCCGTACACACTTACTAGGACGCCCGTACGTTGCTTGTATGGAATTGATTCATGTATAAACTTTTTATATAAATATATCTTGTCTTTGGCATGATTGTATTGTGTAAAAAGGCTGTTTTAACAAACCTTGTGAAAAAGGGCCTTAATTAAGGAATATGCTTATTTATGTCAAACAGTGTGGTAGGATTAATTAGAAAACAAATTGATGCGTGAGTAGGGTGGAAAGTGGGAGGATGGAATGCCCCGACGGCACCATCCTACGGACGGGTGGACCCGATTAGTCGGGTAGCTTTCCAGCAGATTAAGTGAAAGCCCTACGCTAGATAATTAGGTTCTTGGGCAACTCTATTCTAGAAGACTAGGCCAGCGGCTGTGCCTTGCATAAGATGAGGAAAAAAGCATTGTCTCTAGAAATCAAGTCTAGTAGTTGCCCAATTTATGATCAATTGTCCTATGGGTGATTTGATGTTTAGAAAATCATGCTCCCCCTGCGGGATAGAGCTAGGTCATACCTATGAATCGTATCCTTGAATCTCTACAAGGTCAAGGTGTCGATGAATAGGAATTTTTTCCCAAGATAAGACTTAGTGGACTATCTTAAGTGTTTCCCCCATTTTAGAATGGAGGAACCTTACATCCCCCTTTACCTTATCCACCAAAGGTGAGAACCAAAGGGAAATGAAAAAATCATTCACCCGTATGAGGAAGTAGTGGATCTTTTTTTCTAAGTAGTGGATTAATTTATTCACAACATCCATCTGCTACAATGAGCATGAATCAAATCCGTGGTGTTGCACTTACAAGGACACTAATTGTTTACCAACATTTGAGCTACACTCTAAGCGAGGATGTAAGATTCCTCCCCAGCCTCTCAAAATGTCCAGCATCTTCCCCTGTAATCAATCCCTCTTCAGAAATATAAAAGACTTGTTTCTAACTGTTTTAACCTAGAGAGAGAAAATATTCTAGAGAGAGAATATTCAGATTTTTAATATTTTTGGATAGAAAATTATCTCATCTTATTAAAATAAGTTCCCCTGAAACAGAAATTCAAAAAGAACTTTCCAATGTGCAATTGGAATTAATTGGAAATGGGTATTAAGGACCTTAGCCTAAGGGTCTAGATTTTCAGAAATTTTTGGATTATGGTCCAATTAAGGTTCCTATGGGCCAATAGCATCAATCCATGTGTAGGGAGGAGATAAATCCAATTTGTAAAAGAAGATACCCAAAAATGAGTAAATGCTCACATAAGATGAAGAGTTGAAAATGTACAAGGTTTATTAGTAAAAAACTATGAGCAATATTAAAAATATGAGATATTTTGGGTATAATGATTCCATTTTGACACATATGTAAGGAAGGGGAGTTCTTTAAAGGAGGTGCATATTTCACATAAGATGAAGAGTTGAAAATGTACAAGGTTTATTAGTAAAAAACTATGAGCAATATTAAAAATATGAGATATTTTGGGTATAATGATTCCATTTTGACACATATGTAAGGAAGGGGAGTTCTTTAAAGGAGGTGCATATTTCACATGCTTGAATGATCTTTAAACTCATAAAAATTGAGATATTTCATCTCTCCTCTCTCCTCATTCAAGTCTAGTTCCAAAAAGTTAGCTTAACTGACCTAAAAATGGTCAAATATTGACCAAACTGATTTAGAAAATTCTAGAATCAGTTTGTTTGGTTAGGAGCTCAATTTTTTCCTATAAATAGAAGCCTCCCCCTTGTTGAAAAATATATAGTGTTTATGCATCGTTACTCTACTCCACCTAAGCCAAGAACTGTGAATTCATTAATAATTCACTAGTTTTTGGAGCTTCCCTCTTTCTTCAATCCCCATTGGTGGCTCCATCAACATACTTAACCAATTGATTGGTTGGGGGCCTCTACCGTGAACAAAGAATCAAGAAATTTGTAAGGTAATAAGTGAATTTTGATCATTTTCTATAATTTCTCAATGTTTCTCTCTTCTCAACCCCTCTCAAGCTTGAGAAGCTTAATTGGAATGGTTTTTGAATGCTATTGAAGTTAATTGATGAATGATAGTGAAGAGTTACATAATTTGATGAATGCTATTGAAGTTAATTGATTAATGATAGTTAAGAATTACATAAATTTTCATTTATGCTTAATTCTAATGGTTTTTATGTAATTTCTCTCTCTCACTCAAGAAATGGTCATACTTATGACCCATTCTCAATCCAAATGAAGCTTTTCATAAAGCTTTTCCTTAATCCAAGATTAATCTATGCTTGAGGCCAAATTAATGACTTTTTTCTATGCTTTTAGTTTGTGTATTTCATGAATATTGATGATTCAATCCATTATAGATTAATGATCCAATTAGGGATCATTCTATTTATTTCCTTAATGATAATTTTATCCCTTAGATAATTTGAGATTTATCAGTCATAGCAGCGGAGCTATGGAAAAATTTTTATAAAAATTACGCATAAAATAATTTCATTCAAACTTGCATGAAAAGAGGACTTCCTACCATATTCTAGGAATTATCATCCTAGATTAATTGAAAGATATTCATTGTAATCATAGAGAAATTGATTTTTATATTATACATAATTGATTTTCATGCATAAAGGTATGCATAAAAGATTATTATTTTAACATAAAAGTGTTACTTTTATCATAATTAGATTTCATGCATAGAGGTATGCATAAAAGATTATTATCTTAATGTAAAAGTGTTACTTTTATCATATTTGAATTTCATGCATAGAGGTATGCATAAAAGATGATTATTTTATTACAAAAGTGTTACTTTTAGCATAATTGAATTTCATGCATAGAGGTATGCATAAAAGATGATTATTTTATTACAAAAGTGTTACTTTTAGCATAATTGGATTTCATGCATAGAGGTATGCATAAAAGATGATTATTTTATTGTAAAAGTGTTACTTTTATCATAATTGGATTCCATGCATAGAGATATGCATAAAAGTTGATTATTTTATTATAAAAGTGTTACTTTTATCATATTTGGATTTCATGCATAGAGGTATGCATAAAAGTTGATTATTTTATTATAAAAGTGTTACTTTTATCATATTTGGATTTCATGCATAGAGGTATGCATAAAAGTTGATTATTTTATTATAAAAGTGTTACTTTTATCATATTTGAATTTCATGCATAGAGGTATGCATAAAAGTTGATTATTTTATTGTAAAAGTGTTACTTTTATCATATTGGATTTCATGCATAGAGGTATGCATAAAAGATATTGTTTTTATACTAAAAGTGTGTTTTTCATCATAGATGGATTTTATGCATAACTTAGATGCATAAGAGAAATTCTTTTATTCTAAAAGTGTAATTCCTACCAAATTGAATTTATGCATAAGAAGATGCATAAAAGATTGATTTTAAATTTAAAAGTGTCATTCTCATCTAAATTGAATTTATGCATAGGAAAATGCATAAAAGGTTGAAACTTAATTCAAAAGTGTCATTTTCATTTAAAATGAATTTATGCATAGAAAGATGCATAAAAGATTGATTTTTACTTCGAAAGTATTAATCTCCTTAAATAGAATTTATGCATAACTAAATGTGTAAAGAAATCTTATATCAAATATAAGAATTCTCTTGTATTCTATAAATAGATATGAGATGTAATAAGATGTGATAAGAGGTGTATAAGATGTGATAAGAGGTGATAAGATGCTTATGAAATAAGTTAAGAGGTGATAAGATGAATTAAGATGTGATAAGATGTGTATGGGATGAGGTAAGAAGTGTATGTGATAGGATAAGATGTATGTGATAGGATAAGATGTATATGGGTTGTGATAGGGCGAGAATGGATGTGATGTAAAAGATTAGATGTGAAGGCATATGGGGCTATATGAATGGGAATGTGGAAATGGATGTATGTATGTGGATGTGTGGATGTGGAGATGGGAGTGTGGATGTATGAATGTGAAAATGGATGTATGCATGAAGATGTATATGCATAGATGTGAATGTGGATGTATAAATGTGAATGGGAATGTGGATGTGGATGTATGTGAATGTGGATGTAGATGTGGATGTATAGATGTGAATGTGGAATGTGGATGTGGATGTATGTATGTATGTGGATGTAGATGTGGATGTATAGATGTGAATGGGAATGTGGATGTGGATGTATGTGAATGTGGATGTAGATGTGAATGTATAGATGTGAATGTGGAATGTGGATGTGGATGTATGTATGTATGTGGATGTATAGATGTGAATGGGAATGTGGATATGGAGGTATGTATGTATGTGGATGTGGATGTATGAATGAGGACGTGATAGTGGATGTATGCATGTGGATGTGGATGTATGGATGTGTATGTATGAATGTGGATATGGGATGTGGATGTATAAATGAGGATGTGAAAATGGAGGTAAGCATGTAAATGTGGATGTATGGATGTGAATGTGGATGTGGATGTGGATGTATGGATGTGGATATGGATGTGTATGTATGAATGTGGATATGGGATGTGGATGTAAAAATGGATGTATGCATGTAGATGTGGATGTATGGATGTGAATGTGAATGTGTATATGAATTAATGTGTTGTCGATATGAGGAAATGGATGAGAATGAGTACACATTGAATGGAATGTGGAATAAGTAATGTGGACTAAGGAGGGATAATGTGGAAAGACGAGAGTTCGATTTAGAAACTGTATTTTGTGACTGTTTGTAAATGACGATTTTATGTCAAGAATGCTGGGGAAGCATTTTGACCGTCTTGTGGATTAAGGTCATGAAGACCTAACTGTTAAAGTTGCAACTGCTGACGGAGAGTCAATGGAGGACGTCTCGCGTAGCAAGGTCAACCGAGGTCTTGACCAGCCTCGGTTCGATTTAAATGGTGAGCTTCCGGTACGGTGGATGAGGGACCAAGGAAGCGGCCTATGAGTAAAGCGCTAGGTCACCTGCGAAGGATCCTAGAGGGTGCTGACCATACGGTGCTCGGGCTCTGGGTCACCGAAGATACCCACACGTGCGTCGTGGAAGATATTGGAATAAAGAATAAGAATTGTTTCCTGAAATCGGGCATGGATCTGGTTGATTAACCTTGCTGGTTCTCAACGGATGAGTCCATGGCTCTTTTATATGGATCTGTGGGATGATCTTGCTGATCTTCCACGGAGATTCCATTCTATTATATGAATATATTGCCGGTTACTATGAGCTAGGAACTATGGAAAAGGCCCCTGAGTGAACAGGTGGTGAGCGTTCTGGTTGCCAATGATGCCATAAGTATACCGATAAATGAATGACTGGAAATAAGGATTCAACCAGAGACTATGAGGATTGTCATCAGTGACATAATGGTTTTATTAAAGGATTGTTTTAAAGTTAGCTGATGCTAAGAAAAAGGCAATTTCATATTGGGTGTGTAAGTGGTGTGACTAGTTTTATGTTTGCATGAACTTCCGGCTAGGGGACCTTGGAACTCTTTTCCTTGGTACCCGGGACAAAACCTAACCAAATTCTTAATTGGATCCCATCACTACAGTGGTTGGGCGGTTGGCTAACCCATGGGACTGGATGGGGTTAGGCTGGACTGATGGATCCGTAAATGGAGATTTAATTTCTATTATTACGATAGATGAAGTAAATCCCGGATAGTAATTGTTCTATGGATAGGAATCAACGGCTGTGCCTCTTGATGGGGAAAAAAGCGTTGATCCCAATGATCCAAGTGCAAGTTTCTTCCTTGATCTGACCAAGTACCGTTAGAGGTGCAGTTGGATTAGTTTGATCAGTAATGATCTTGACTACGTTAGAGTAAAGAGTTATCCTGGTGGAATCGCCCGTGCTGCTTTCCGGGTAAAGGAAGTTTTTCCGGTTTCGGTTTTGGACAAACCGACGGATTAGTCTCTTGTCCGGATATCCGTGGGCGAGGCCCCGAGTGTGAGACCCCTACCCGCGCACGATGTGCTACTTCCGCTGCTAGCACCCCGAATCCGTTGCGCGGTGGAGACCGAGATCTCACAGTTGGTATCAGAGCGAAATTGAAAGCTAAAAAAGATAATTAAATTCTTATCTGAAATTGGTAATAAGAATTCAGAAACAGCATTTTCATAATGTATTTTCATTCCGTAAGCTTCTTTAATGAAGAAATTTTAATCAAAGAAATTATTTTTATAGATGGAAGTTCCCCATTTATCTGGTATTCCCGACCTCACCCAGTCTCAAGATATGATTGCATTTGCCTTCGAGCATTTCATCTCTTCCGCTTCAACACGAACAAGCCGAGCAAGACTCGCACGTCATTTCGAGGAATTATATTTTCCTAACCTAGTGGAGAGACAACATCATAAGTGGTTTGCAGGGCTATATATCCACGCCTCTTGCAACCGGCGTGCAATGCTGAGGCAGAACCTCTCATTGGCCATGATTTTGATAAAGCTGAAAATGATGCGTGGTGTCATTCTATATCTTTTCAATGCCTCAAAATTTCAGACTTGCTTGCCGAGTTTATAGACTCTTCAATCGATTTATCCCTAAGGAGAAAATAATAGCTCCCTTCGCAATTAGAGAAATTATGTAACAGGGCATGACTATGGCCCAGTACCGTCGTCTTATGCGTCTCTCGAGGAGATTTTGAATTTTGGAGCCAAGCCACTCTATGTATTTATTGCAACTTGTATATAAATATACAAATGTTTTTCCTGTTATTTAAGTGATTGTTTACGGATGATCGGATAAAGAAAAATCTGTTTATCAGACTTATGTCATAGATCTCCAATAAGATCAACTGAGGAGCCAATTATGTCAAAAATTTATCAAGACGCACAAAAAGGTTGTAATTGTGTGATATAATTCATACAATTTGTTATTCAAACTGAAATTCGTAAATTAGTAATTAGGACTTCAATTGGAAGTACCGCAATTGTATAGAACCCTGACTTGCTTGAGACCTAGACATGATGGTATTTACCTTATAGTTTCGAGTATCATGATTATCCGTATATACCGAGGGTATAACTGCAGCTCTTTACCGGCAGTATATACGAGTAAATCTAAGACTTGAAATTATAAGCATTAATGCTATCCAGTTGATGAATTCGAATGTGGTTGATATGATTTTTAATTCTGTGTGGGAACTGATGAATTGATTGGGATTCTGATTGAAAAATGATGATTTCTGAAATTTAGTTGAAATATAATAACCTGAGCAAAACCACAATGAGGATGAATGGGACGAGTCCCTGTGATGATAAATGATGATAATGATTTTAGCAAATCACTATGAGATTAGTGGATTATGCTGTCAAATTGCTACTGTTAATACTTGACACGGATGATCAAATTAAGGGATGTCAAATTGAGAACTTACTTAACTGAAATTCCTGTGGAGGAATGTTCAGAAGAAAATTTTTCGGTCTAATGGACCATTATCATGTTAAAGATATGAATGATATGATATGAATGAATTGTTATTTAATGATGAGTTCTATATAAGGGATATTTATCCCCGTATTCTGTTGGGTTGACCTGAATATAAGGAACCCCAGAATAAATTGGATCTTAAGAAAAAGAGTTGTCCTCTACTTTGCGAGATAAGGACATCTCGCACTTTTTAAATGGGGTAGAATGTAAGATTTCTTCCCCAGCCTTCGAGGTATACAGGAGTAAGAATCTTATAATTATTCCCTCTCTAAATAAAAGAAAGATTCTGTTTAAAAAGGGAAGACACTTTACCAGAATACTTTCTCAGGAGCCCACCTGTTTTAAAGATTCAGAACGATGAATTCAGAAGTGAGAACCGGTGTTTTGGATGCCAAGGTTTTGACCATCAGTTAAAAGACTGCCCGACTCCTACCATGAAAAGGGCACAGGGAAGTTTAGAACCCAAATTCAGAGACCAATTCCTTCATACCAATCTAATCAGGGTCCGTCTCTCTCGGACAAGATTGCTTAACTCCATTAACTAGGTCCGACCCATTGATTAGGGTCGAGATGACCAGTCAAATGCTTGGCGACTTAGAGCAACAGATGCAGGCAATTCATAAAGATATAAACGCTGCCCAGGATCGACAAAGACAATATACAGATAAGAAGAGGACAATCAGAGAATTCAAAGAAGCAGTTATAGTCTTCATTTGAATACGGACCAAAAGAATTTCTTTATCTCTAGGGGAGTATAAGTAGTTATCCCCCAGATATTGTGGACCAAAGAAAGTAGGTGACTTAGCCTACGAACTTCTTTTATCTCTTCATCTCAAAGTTCTTAATGCCTTCTATAGAAAAATGTGCCAAACCCAAATCATGGAAAGACGATAAAACTTCAGTGGCAAGATACCGTTGCCTTCTAAGTTACGCTAGCTCCTTCCTTTATATAAGTCGTAACTTTTACTTGTCGCTCACAGTAATCTTACTTCCATCAATCTCCCTTCTTCTTAATCTCCTTCATGGCTTGGCAACAGGAATTAGTTTTATCCATGATGATTTCTCACCTTCAAGACGCAAGTGAGTCTGTGAAGAAAGATTTTATAGAACAGTATGAGTGCTCACTTTTTCCTCACTTGGGAACGTCTGTAGCTCAGACCAAATGGCGGACCTATCAAGACATAACTAGGGTAACACCCTGGGGTCAGCAGCACTTTCGTAACAATGTCCGCTTGGCCATGGTTATTGAAGCCTTGGGTTTGGGTCCCCGATACTACTGCGTCATGAGATCAAGACATCTTGGGTTTTCTGAGCGGGTCTTCTTACTGGCGTGTTTTCTTCCTCATCAGAAGATATGCCTTTACCCCGTTTTTGGCTTGCCTCTCAGAGGTCCTTTTGTTAGATCACCTCATACCACTGAGATAGGTGCGGCAATAACCAACAGAATTATTCCCATAGATGAGTTACCTTATACGTGCGCAGCTTGTGAGTGCTGCTTTTGTGATCATATGATGGACGGGCTTATGGAAGTGTAAAGAGTTCTTCTATCTTTACTGTATATGTTCCAAGAATGAATAAAGTTTAAATCTTGTTCTTGTCTTGACCCTTACTCTCTTTGAGACTTTTTTAATTGGTGATTAATCTTAATTAAAAATTTTCTCTCAGTCTCATACTTGTGCATCTTGCGAAATTACCGCCAGTTTGCGAGATGAGAGCATCTCGCGTTTTTCAAGTGGGAGAGAATGTAAGATTCCTCCCCAACCTCTCAAAATGTTCAGCATCTTCCCCTGTAATCAATCCCTCTTCAGAAATATAAAAGACTTGTTTCTAACTGTTTTAACCTAGAGAGAGAAAATATTCTAGAGAGAGAATATTCAGATTTTTAATATTTTGGATAGAAAATTATCTCATCTTATTAAAATAAGTTCCCCTGAAACAGAAATTCAAAAAGAACTTTCCAATGTGCAATTGGAATTAATTGGAAATGGGTATAAAGGACCTTAGCCTAAGGGTCTAGATTTTCAGAAATTTTTGAATTATGGTCCAATTAAGGTTCCTATGGGCCAATAGCATCAATCCATGTGTAGGGAGGAGATAAATCCAATTTGTAAAAGAAGATACCCAAAAATGAGTAAATGCTCACATAAGATGAAGAGTTGAAAATGTACAAGGTTTATTAGTAAAAAACTATGAGCAATATTAAAAATATGAGATATTTTGGGTATAATGATTCCATTTTGACACATATGTAAGGAAGGGGAGTTCTTTAAAGGAGGTGCATATCTCACATAAGATGAAGAGTTGAAAATGTACAAGGTTTATTAGTAAAAAACTATGAGCAATATTAAAAATATGAGATATTTTGGGTATAATGATTCCATTTTGACACATATGTAAGGAAGGGGAGTTCTTTAAAGGAGGTGCATATTTCACATGCTTGAATGATCTTTAAACTCATAAAAATTGAGATATTTCATCTCTCCTCTCTCCTCATTCAAGTCTAGTTCCAAAAAGTTAGCTTAACTGACCTAAAAATGGTCAAATATTGACCAAACTGATTTAGAAAATTCTAGAATCAGTTTGTTTGGTTAGGAGCTCAATTTTTTCCTATAAATAGAAGCCTCCCCCTTGTTGAAAAATATATAGTGTTTATGCATCGTTACTCTACTCCACCTAAGCCAAGAACTGTGAATTCATTAATAATTCACTAGTTTTTGGAGCTTCCCTCTTTCTTCAATCCCCATTGGTGGCTCCATCAACATACTTAACCAATTGATTGGTTGGGGGCCTCTATCGTGAACAAAGAATCAAGAAATTTGTAAGGTAATTAGTGAATTTTGATCATTTTCTATAATTTCTCAATGTTTCTCTCTTCTCAACCCCTCTCAAGCTTGAGAAGCTTAATTGGAATGGTTTTTGAATGCTATTGAAGTTAATTGATGAATGGTAGTGAAGAGTTACATAATTTGATGAATGCTATTGAAGTTAATTGATTAATGATAGTTAAGAATTACATAAATTTTCATTTATGCTTAATTCTAATGGTTTTTATGTAATTTCTCTCTCTCACTCAAGAAATGGTCATACTCATGACCCATTCTCAATCCAAATGAAGCTTTTCATAAAGCTTTTCCTTAATCCAAGATTAATCTATGCTTGAGGCTAAATTAATGGCTTTTTTCTATGCTTTTAGTTTATGTATTTCATGAATATTGATGATTCAATCCATTATGGATTAATGATCCAATTAGGGATCATTCTATTTATTTCCTTAATGATAAGCTTTATCCCCTAGAAAATTTGAGATTTATCAGTCATAGCAGCGGAGCTATGGCAAAATTTTTATAAAAATTACGCATAAAATAATTTCATTCAAAGCATGAAAAGAGGACTTCCTACCATATTCTAGGAATTATCATCCTAGATTAATTGAAAGATATTCATTGTAATCATAGAGAAATTGATTTTTATATTATACATAATTGATTTTCATGCATAAAGGTATGCATAAAAGATTATTATTTTAACATAAAAGTGTTACTTTTATCATAATTAGATTTCATGCATAGAGGTATGCATAAAAGATTATTATCTTAATGTAAAAGTGTTACTTTTATCATATTTGAATTTCATGCATAGAGGTATGCATAAAAGATGATTATTTTATTACAAAAGTATTACTTTTAGCATAATTGAATTTCATGCAAAGAGGTATGCATAAAAGATGATTATTTTATTACAAAAGTGTTACTTTTAGCATAATTGGATTTCATGCATAGAGGTATGCATAAAAGATGATTATTTTATTGTAAAAGTGTTACTTTTATCATAATTGGATTTCATGCATAGAGATATGCATAAAAGTTGATTATATTATTATAAAAGTGTTACTTTTATCATATTTGGATTTCATGCATAGAGGTATGCATAAAAGTTGATTATTTTATTATAAAAGTGTTACTTTTATCATATTTGGATTTCATGCATAAAGGTATGCATAAAAGTTGATTATTTTATTATAAAAGTGTTACTTTTATCATATTTGAATTTCATGCATAGAGGTATGCATAAAAGTTGATTATTTTATTGTAAAAGTGTTACTTTTATCATATTGGATTTCATGCATAAAGGTATGCATAAAAGATATTCTTTTTATACTAAAAGTGTGTTTTTCATCATAGATGGATTTTATGCATAACTTAGATGCATAAGAGAAATTCTTTTATTCTAAAAGTGTAATTCCTACCAAATTGAATTTATGCATAAGAAGATGCATAAAAGATCGATTTTAAATTTAAAAGTGTCATTCTCATCTAAATTGAATTTATGCATAGGAAAATGCATAAAAGATTGAAACTTAATTCAAAAGTGTCATTTTCATTTAAAATGAATTTATGCATAGAAAGATGCATAAAAGATTGATTTTTACTTCGAAAGTATTAATCTCCTTAAATAGAATTTATGCATAAATAAATGTGTAAAGAAATCTTATATCAAATATAAGAATTCTCTTGTATTCTATAAATAGATATGAGATGTAATAAGATGTGATAAGAGGTGTATAAGATGTGATAAGAGGTGATAAGATGCTTATGAAATAAGTTAGGAGGTGATAAGATGAATTAAGATGTGATAAGATGTGTATGGGATGAGGTAAGAAGTGTATGTGATAGGATAAGATGTATATGGGTTGTGATAGGGCGAGAATGGATGTGATGTAAAAGATTAGATGTGAAGGCATATGGGGCTATATGAATGGGAATGTGGAAATGGATGTATGTATGTGGATGTGTGGATGTGGAGATGGGAGTGTGGATGTATGAATGTGAAAATGGATGTATGCATGAAGATGTATATGCATAGATGTGAATGTGGATGTAGATGTGGATGTATAAATGTGAATGGGAATGTGGATGTGGATGTATGTGAATGTGGATGTGGATGTAGATGTGGATGTATAGATGTGAATGTGGAATGTGGATGTGGATGTATGTATGTATGTGGATGTAGATGTGGATGTATAGATGTGAATGGGAATGTGGATGTGGATGTATGTGAATGTGGATGTAGATGTGAATGTATAGATGTGAATGTGGAATGTAGATGTGGATGTATGTGAATGTGGATGTAGATGTGAATGTATAGATGTGAATGTGGAATGTGGATGTGGATGTATGTATGTATGTGGATGTATAGATGTGAATGGGAATGTGGATATGGAGGTATGTATGTATGTGGATGTGGATGTATGAATGAGGACGTGATAGTGGATGTATGCATGTGGATGTGGATGTATGGATGTGGATATGGATGTGTATGTATGAATGTGGATATGGGATGTGGATGTATAAATGAGGATGTGAAAATGGAGGTAAGCATGTAAATGTGGATGTATGGATGTGAATGTGGATGTGGATGTGGATGTATGGATGTGGATATGGATGTGTATGTATGAATGTGGATATGGGATGTGGATGTATAAATGAGGATGTAAAAATGGATGTATGCATGTAGATGTGGATGTATGGATGTGAATGTGAATGTGTATATGAATTAATGTGTCGTCGATATGAGGAAATGGATGAGAATGAGTACACATTGAATGGAATGTGGAATAAGTAATGTGGACTAAGGAGGGATAATGTGGAAAGACGAGAGTTCGATTTAGAAACTGTATTTTGTGACTGTTTGTAAATGACTATTTTATGTCAAGAATGCTGGGGAAGCATTTTGACCGTCTTGTGGATTAAGGTCATGAAGACCTAACTGTTAAAGTTGCAACTGCTGACGGAGAGTCAATGGAGGACGTCTCGCGTAGCAAGGTCGACCGAGGTCTTGACCAGCCTCGGTTCGATTTAAATGGTGAGCTTCCGGTACGGTGGATGAGGGACCAAGGAAGCGGCCTATGAGTGAAGCGCTAGGTCACTTGCGAAGGATCCTAGAGGGTGCTGACCATACGGTACTCGGGCTCTGGGTCGCCGAAGATACCCACACGTGCGTCGTGGAAGATATTGGAATAAAGAATAAGAATTGTTTTCTGAAACCGGGCATGGATCTGGTTGATTGACCTTGCTGGTTCTCAACGGATGAGTCCATGGCTCTTTTATATGGATCTATGGGATGATCTTGCTGATCTTCCACGGAGATTCCATTCTATTATATGAATATATTGCCGGTTACTATGAGCTAGGAACTATGGAAAAGGCCCCCGAGTGAACAGGTGGTGAGCGTTCTGGTTGCCAATGATGCCATAAGTATACCGATGAATGAATGACTGGAAATAAGGATTCAACCAGAGACTATGAGGATTGTCATCAGTGACATAATGGTTTCATTAAAGGATTGTTTTAAAGTTAGCTTATGCTAAGAAAAAGGCAATTTCATATTGGGTGTGTAAGTGGTGTGACTAGTTTTATGTTTGCATGAACTTCCGGCTAGGGGGCCTTGGAACTCTTTTCCTTGGTACTCGGGATAAAACCTAACCAAATTCTTAATTGGATCCCATCACTACAGTGGTTGGGCGGTTGGCTAACCCATGGGACTGGGTGGATGGGGTTAGGCTGGACTGATGGATCCGTAAATCGAGATTTAATTTCTATTATTACGATAGATGAAGTAAATCCCGGATAGTAATTGTTCTATGGATAGGAATCAACGGCTGTGCCTCTTGATGGGGAAAAAAGCGTTGATCCCAATGATCCAAGTGCAAGTTTCTTCCTTGATCTGACCAAGTACCGTTAGAGGTGCAGTTGGATCAGTTTGATCAGTAATGATCTTGACTACGTTAGAGTAAAGAGTTATCCTGGTGGAATCGCCCGTGCTTTCCGGGTAAAGGAAGTTTTTTCGGTTTCGGTTTTGGACAAACCGATGGATTAGTCTCTTGTCCGGATATCCGCCGTGGACGAGGCCCCGAGTGTGAGACCCCTACCCGCGCACGATGTGCTACTTCCGCTGCTAGCACCCCGAATCCCTTGCGCGGTGGAGACCGGGATCTCACAGAGGATGATTTTTGGTGGGGAATTTTTTTTTGCGAGCTTTTTTTGCCGAGCTTTTTGGAGCAATGAACAAGGAGTCCGATCTTTGCAAAGGACTATGAACTTACTATGAGCTTTGTAAAGGACCAAGAACTTACTTACATATAAATAACAAGCTTTGAAAGATCAACATACAAAATATACATATACATATACCTATCTAAATTCATGCACCTCATACATATACACATACAAAATATAGGGGGGAGAAGAGTGAAGGACACTGCCTCTAAGCAAGAGGGGGATGGAGGAAAATTAGCTTATCTAAGAAGAGGCAAATGAGGGGGTGTGAGAGGGGTGGCTGCAAGGGGCGGCTGTACGACAGCAAGTACGTTGCGCAGGGACAGACGGCGGTACGGACGACGGCACAACAGGGCATACGCTACACAGAAATGCGTGCTGCCTGTGGAGCACCCCGGGGGTTTATATAGCTGAGGGGTGAGGGTACGGGCGCTGCGCAAAGCAAGGATGAAAGGATGGTGTACCGTCAAAGGCTATGGATTAGTGGCCTGCATGCTTCTAGGGGAAAGGTACGGTGTCAGTTGTCAGGGAAAGGAGTGGTACGCATGTACCTTATCTGGTCTGGGATAGCATGGGTGTCCACGTAGGGGTACGTGTGGACCATACAGTGGGCGACCGTCCTTTGGTTCTTGGGTGGCCATCGTACGGGCGTCCTAGTAAGTGTGTACGGACCAAATTTTGGGGCGGGGTACCCAAATTTGGGGCGCCTGTCTCAATTTGCATGCCGGACCGCCCCGGGGGGCGAATTTTTTTTTTTTATCCAAGAGGTTCTCTTGGTCGTAGGGGTTCAGACCGTTCGTCAATCGGACGCCCGGTCGTGCATTTATTAAGGTTTAAAGGTCGCCGTTTTTTAACTAAAATGACTGAAATTTGCGTATAGGCTTGGTCCGGTGTCCGTTTTGGACGCTGTAAAATCCTATATTAGGGTAAAATCGTGCGTAGATTCCAAATTTGGGCTCAGAATTTGAAGATTCTAAGTAAAAATGACTCAAATAATAAAATCATTGATTTTTATACCATAAAAACTCATAAATTTATCTATTACATGGACATTTCTTTATTAGTGAAGATGGGTATGTTACGGGGGATCATTGATAGCATGATACATGTATTCAATCATGTGGCATACATGCACTAATATACATACATTATATTAGTGTATGCCTAGCTCTCACAAATTTTTTAAAAAGTTGGTATGTCAATAAATTTGCTTGAGACAAATGTGTAGAAATCTGAAGAATAAGGAGAAATAATATTCCATGTAGCCAAATGGATAGCTAGTTTTACTACCAAAATGATCCCAATGATTACAAAAACTGCTCATTTTACATGGTCTAGCATTTAAGTTGTTTATTGAATTATTTGGAAGTTAATGAAAGGCATGAACATGTTTTTTGTGTGTGTGTGTGTGTGTGTGTGTGTGTGTGTGGGGTGGATGATAAGATGAGATAAGTGTGTGTGTGTGTGTGTGGGGTGGATGATAAGATGAGATAAGTGTGTGTGTGTGTGTGTTTTGGATGGTAAGATGTGTGTGTGTGTGTGTGTGTGTGTGTGAGAGAGAGAGAGAGAGAGAGAGAGAGAGAGAGAGAGAGAGAGATGATAAGATGTGTGTGTGTCTGTGTGTGTGTGGGGTGGATGATAAGATGAGAAAAGATGCTTCTGTGTGTGTGTGTGTGTGTGTGTGTGTGTGTGTGTTTGTGTTTTGGATTATAAGATATGTGTGTGTGTGTGTGTGTGTTGGATGATAAGATGTGTGTGTGTGTGTGTGTGTTGGATGATAAGATGAGATACCCATTTTCCAAACACTCTCCATGACTGACAGAGTGTTTTAATTGTGTTTACTATCTAATAAAACTATTCAATTATACTGATTGTTTGTTTTGATTGTCTACTTATAGATATGGTGACAAATGAAGCCTCTGCATGGTGCAACAACTCGGCTTGCAGCTTTGTGGGGGTCGTGCATGAGATTCGAACACACACCATCTCGCCACATGCAAACTCTTGTACTAGGCACACTTGGTGCCACACTACTTGAAAAAAGCACTCGCAGCAGATGAAGCCTCCCCACTAGCACAACAAGCATGGGGACCTTGCACAGGGGTTTATCCATAACTACCCACTAAGACACTATGTTAATCGAGTGATAATTCTAGCCTAACCGATACACAAGCCTGTGAATCATAGGTTTGTGAATTGGTTATGCTAGAATTATCACTTTGATTAATATAGTGTATTAATGGGCTACTAAGGATAAATCCCAAGGTCCCCTCCTCCCTCATAAGATCTCTTGGTCTCCATGTTTGTCCATGGCATTTACACTGCCACCTTTCTCCTTGTGGCTAATTAAAACACTATGTGGCATGAGTAGTAATTTTGAAGAAGATGAGAGATAGACACAGAGAGTTAAGAACTAATTTCCGTTTTGGTCCTCAATTCATTAATTTTTACCTCTTTCTTTGGTGTCTTATTTATCTCTATGCTATTTTCATGACTCTAGATATGTGTTACTAGTGCCCATGCATTCAACATGTATGGCAAGGATGTCTAGGTTTTTACATACACACACACATATATATAGATACATGCATACATACATACATACATACATACATACATACATATATATATATAATCTTCGTTTAGGTCAAATAAACTAATGCCCAATGATGTGAGCATTAATTAATTAAAATGGCATTAAGCATTCAATTATTCACAGAAAAACTATAAACTATATACTTTGGGCCTACATTCTTGTAAACTTTATTTTTGTCAAATTTGAAAAATTTGTATATTTTAAGTTATCTATGAAAGTGCAAGTTTAAGGACGTGTTCGAGAAAATGTTTTCTGTGTTTTTCTGTGAACACTGATCAAAGGTCCAAACAAAAGAAGGTAAGGTCATCGAGGATAATGCCGGCATGAGAGAGAGAGAGAGAGAGTCTCTATAAATGGGAAATCAACGCAGCAGGTTATCGTCTTTATAAATGGGTGACCAATGTAGCAGTAAACGATCAAAAACACACTCAGAGCCTCTCTCTCTCTCTCTCTGTCGAGAGAGAGAGTCTCTATAAATGGGCGATCAACATAGCAGGTTATCGTCTCTATAAATGGGCGATCAATGTAGCAGTAAGCGATCAAAAACACACACAGAGTCTCTCTCTGTGTAGAGAGAGAAAGTCTCTATAAATGGGCGATCAACGTAGCAGGTTATCGTCTCTATAAATGGGCGATCAACATAGCAGTAAGCGATTAAAAACACACTTAGAGTCTCTCTCTCTCTCTCTATAGAGAGAGAGAGTCTCTATAAATGGGCAATCAATGTAGCAGTAAAAGCGATGAAAAACACACTCAGAGTCTCTCTCTCTATAGAGAGAGAATATCTAGAAATGGGCGATCAACGTACTAGGTTATCATCTCTATAAATGGGCGATCAACATAGTAGTAAGCGAGCAAAAACACACTCAGAGTCTCTCTCTCTCTGTAGAGAGAGAAAGTCTCTATAAATGGGCGATCAACGTAGCAGGTTATCGTCTCTATAAATGGGCGATCAACGTAGTAGTAAGCGATCAAAAACACACTCTGAGTCCCTCTCTCTGTAGAGAGAGAGTCTCTATAAATAGGCGATCAACGTAGCAGGTTATCGTCTCTATAAATGGGTGATCAACGTAGCAGTAAGCGATCAAAAACACACTCAGAGTCTCTCTCTCTCTCTCTCTCTCTCTCTCCCCATAGAGAGAGAGTCTCTATAAATGGGCGATCAACGTAGCAGTAAGCGATGAAAAACACACTCAGAGTCTGTCTCTCTATAGAGAGAGAATCTCTAGAAATGGGCGATCAACATAGCAGGTTATCATCTTTATAATTACTGGGCGATCAACGTAGCAAGTTATCGTCTTTATAATTACTAGGCAATCAACGTAGCAGTAAGCGATCAAAAAACACACAGACTCTCTCTCTCTCTCTCTCTCTCTCTTTCGATTATCAAGGCCAGTAAGCATGTTTAATTTGCTTGCTGCCATTTTTGACAGACTCTCTCTCTCTCTCTCTCTCTCTCTCTCTCTCTCTCTCTCTCAACTTCGATTATCAAGGCAAGTAAGCATGTTTAATTTGCTTGCTGCCATTTTTGTGGAGGCCATGAATGTAATCAGAGGCATAGCGGCCAGCCCATGCAGCTGTTTGTGTACTCACCCGGCTAGCCCATGCAGCTGTTGTTGCTGCTCTTGCCATCTTTGTGGAGGCCATGAATGTTATCACAGGTGCACTCACCTAGCCCCCTACATCATGAAAATTTATGAATAGTCTTAAATGGTTATACAAGATATTTTTTTAATCAATATCTTGTTTTAGGAATAGTCATATAAAATCTATGAATAGTCTTAATGGTTATATAGGATATTGTCTTCAATGTTTATAATTAGGTTATAAAATATTGTTATCAATGGTTATATAGGGCTAGATTTTCAATAATTCTAGGATTTCTATAATGTTTATTATAAGTAATTAATGGGTTCTCCTTGTTGGTGATGAGCAACGATTTTTTTTAAAATGGTATTAATGGGATATAATGACATATTCAGGCAGGGCCTGTATTAATTTATTAATGCCCGATCCTTAGTATACACTAAGGTTCAGACGTAGCCTGTGCATAGAAATTAATGCTCAAACCTCAGTGTCAGACGTAGGCCCTGAAGCAGAGGGAAGCGCTGTAGACTAGGAGAGAGAGAAAGAACTCGGGTGCAAGAGAGAACTTGCACGGCAGAGAGAGCCCGTGCAAGAGAGAGAGAGAGAGAGAGAGAGAGAGAGAGAGAGAGAGAGAGAGGTTTTTTCCCTACTAGCATCTGACATCGACGTGTACTCCTAGTCCGACAGGCCTCCCTACTTCCAGCTTTCGCTAGCCCCCGTGAACAACCAAAAAAAAGCGAGAACTGCAGCTTGCATAAGGTTTATCTTCACCCGTGCTCGAAGGCTCTAGAACCGAATACTCCAGAACCCGCTCAGGTTAATCAATAATTTAATTGAATTTTGAAGGAGGTGACACATAGATCTTTGACATCACTTGCTCTTGTTCATGCAAACTTATGTGGTCCTATGAGTACTACATCTTTGAGGAAGGTGTTGTACATGCTTGTGATGGTGGATGACTTCTCCATATATACTTGGGTCTTCTTTTTGAATTCCAAGGATAAGGCTTTTCAACACTTTTGTGATTGGAGGGTTGAGGTGGAAAAAGAGACCAGTTCTTCGGTCAAGGCTCTCAGGACCAACACAAGGGGTGAGTTTACATCCCAGGAGTTTCAGCAATATTGCAAGGATCATGACGTTCGGAGATAGCTTACTACAACATATACTCCTTCACAAAACGGAGTTGCAGAGAGGAAGAATAGGGCCATCATGGAGATGGCTCATGATATGCTTGACCATTCTTCATTACCTCAACGTTTCTAGGCTGAGGCGGCTTCTACTGTTGTCTTCATTCAGAACAGGTCTCCCACTACTACTCTTCGAGATAAAACTACATATGAGGCTTTCCATGGTGAGAAGCCCTTTGTTGTTAATTTTCAGGTATTTGGTTGTTCGGCATATGTACATGTGCCTAAGGAGCATCGCTCCAAGATGGACTCGAAGTCTTAGCGCATGACTTTTCTTGGATACAGTTATGTGTCCAAGGCATAATATCGTCTTTATGATCAGCAAGCCGGCAAAGTTGTTGTGAGCCGTGATGTGGTGTTTGACGAGACTCCTACATCTTCAGAGGGGGGTGGTGAGCTTCTTCTTCCTCTGCCTCCTTCTTTGCCTTCTTCTCCTCCTCCCCCTTCTATTACAGCTCCAGCTGTGGATTCTCAGTTAGATGATGATGACTTTGCTCCTCCTCCGGTGCTAGTTCGAGCAGATCTGTGCATGGGTGGTATTTTCAGAGAGTTCGTGATTCGGGATTACGTGAGCTTCCTTCTGCTCCTCCACCTAGTTCTCTCACGTGATCTTCCAGAGTTTCATGGAAATAAATTCATGAGGGCAACATGTTTGTGAACTATGTCCTTATGTCCTCTATTATTCATGGTCCTTCCTGATCCCACTTATGTGGACAAGGCACTTTCACATGAGCCTTGGCGTCGTGCTATGCAGGTAGAGCTGGATGCTATTAAACGTAATGGCACTTGGATTTTGGTGCCTAGGCCATTGCAATGTAAGGTTATTGGTGTGCACTCGATCTTCAAATCAAAGTTCTAGCTGATGGTAGCTTGGAAAAGCTCAAGGTGAGGTTGGTTTGCCAAGGGTTATGCTCAGCGCCCTAGAGTCGACATCACCATCGCCACAAGAACCTTGTGTTTCATGCTCGTACGAAACACATTGAGATTCAATCTCACTATGTTTGTGAATGGGTTCTTTTGCTGGAGATTTGAGTTTGGAGTATTGTCCTTTGGCAAAGAATGTAGCAGATTTGTTCACCAAGTTAGTTTATTAGGATTCCTTTGCTCCTCATCTTCGGCTTCTCGGAGTTTGTTAGAGGGGGTGTTAGAACATTCATCCCTAGTTTCTGCTCATATTTGGAGTTCCTTTTGGTCCCTTTTCATGGCCCTTAGTTGTGGGTTGGCCATCCTATTTTTTTCATATTTTTTGGGCATTTTTCCCAGGTCAGTTACTTTATATCCAGTCCGCCAGCTACATAGTGTCCAGTCGGCTAGCTCTAGGTGTCCAGTCGGCCAGCCCTCTTTACCTATTTATAGGTGGGCTTGCCTCCCTCTTTTTTCATAGTCTAGTCTTTAGTTTGTATCCCTCACTTATGAGACCTTTTATGTCTCTTGCTTTGGACTATTGCATTGCAGTATATTTAGCATAGTTGCTTCATATATATCTCTCTCTCTCTCTCTCTCTCTCTCTTGCGCTCTCTCTCCAGCACACTCTAGTGCTTGTATGCTTCCGCTCTGTGCACTCTTTCAGGAACCACCTCTCTCGTGTGTCACACCAGACCCTCTCACGTGCATCCATCACCTTGGGGGATAATGGGGCACCAGTGAGAAGATATCAAACTAAATCCATGGCGATGGCTCTCACATGGGGGGATCAGAAACAATAGCTCCATCCTAGCCACACAACCTACGAATACCATCTCTCCTCCTGTGGGGGCCAGCTATCTCAAAGAAATCTCTTGTAACTCTATCACTGGCCTAGGTCTAGAATGAAGCCCTGGCATGGTATTGCTACTCCACCCTCCTCTCCTCTATGGACTGAATCTCCCTGCAGGAGGCAGCAAGTTGATTCTCCATCCACGGGCTGTTTGGGGAACTCTCCCTGAAGACACTGCAAAGAGGCTAGTCCCCTCCTGAGACTCCTCTCATGCTCTCCCGAAATCCCTCCAATCTACTTTGGGTGCCTCTTGTAAGAAAACACTGATCTCCCCCAGGCCACCTGTTGAGATATCGAGCTCGTCTAGTGAGGCGGTGGTTGGACACTAATGACCCGCCTGGGGGATAGGCCCCACACTTATACCACCGGCATGGTTGGTGAGATCTTGGGTGATATGCGGCCAGTGGGATGACAGGCTGTGTGACAGCCATTCTAGAGACTGGCATAGTTATAGCGCCATCTCATTTTAGTTGGGTTCACACTATAGAGAACCCTTGTATGTATTTGGTTGAGTACCTTTCATATTGTGTGTACTCTTATCTTTGTATATGGTGTGTTGAGTGTTGAGTGAAGAAGAAGAAGATTTTCAGCCTCTCACCTTGTGTGTTCTCTATTAGGGTTTTGTGAGTGTGTGTGTGCTTGCAAGAGCTCAAGCTCTCTTCCCCCCTGCACCTTTTCATGGTATCAGAGCCTGGTTTGTGCTAAGGGCTGAGCTGCAAGCAAGAGAACCACAGGAAGCGGTACGAGGGTAAGAGCTTCAACTACTCTTCCCTATTTGTGTTGGTGACTACACTCTTGTCGGGAGCTCTACGGGAGGCACCAGCAAACGATCTCTGATTGAGGAGCTTTCTTCTCAGGAGTAAAGCTATAGGGAAACTATACTATCCTATCGGACTACATTTTCTGGGCCGAAAATGCGTTTCGAGCGCGTCTGGACCTCTGTTTTTCAGAAAGCAGGCGATTTCAAGCACTGCCGGGTAAGTCATCGATTCTCTGCAGAACTCTGTTTTAAGAACTGCAGGAAGACAGATTGACTGTGCAGACACAGTGTGTGCTGCAAACAGGCCATTGGGTGTATGTATGCACATTGAGGTCACTGGTTGTGACATTTGAGAGTACTACAGTACCGCTGCAAAAATATAGCAGTTTGTGCAGGACAAACCAGAGTGCTGTTTCTGGTAAAATTGTGTGTCTGGCAAGATGTCAAATGATGGCATAACACAGATTGTGGCTGAGAAGCTTGATAAGAATAACTTCCATGCTTGGAGGTTCAGGTTGATGAATTTCCTGATGGGAAAGGGCTATTGGGACTACATAGAAGGTGAGCATGAAGAGGCACCGGAGATACCGGACATAAATCTGACTGCTGCAGATGTGAAAGAGTTTAAAGACTGGAACCAAGGAGCCAGGAAAGTTATGTATTGGCTCTCCATTAGTATACAGGACACTATGATTGGGCACATTCAGGATGCCAAGTCCCCCAAGGAGGCGTGGGACACCTTGGTAAAACTCTATGAAACAAATACCAAGGCACGTAAGATACAGTTGAAGAATGAACTTCATACTATGGAGAAAAAGATCATGTCTGTGAATGACTATGCATTGAAGATAAAGGGTATTGTGGAATCCCTTGCATCTATTGGTGTGTCAATAGATGATGATGATAAGGTGGAAGTCTGTCTACGTGGTCTCGGGCCACAATACAAGGCGTTCAAGACGTCTATTCAGACTCGGGAAAACATTCCCAACTTTACAGATTTGGTGTCTATGCTGATAATAGAAGAGAAGAGCTTGGGTGAAGACCAACAGTCTTCACAAAACAAAAACAGTTCAGAGCAACAGGCCTTCTACACAAGTTCAGGAAGAGGACGAGGTAGAGGAGGCCGTGGACGCGGTCAAGGAGGTGGCCGAACAGGTAATCAGAATTATGGCCAGTAGCAGCAACAACAACAATCCCAGAATACACAACAACAACATCAACAACACACAGGTGGAAGAGGCAAATTCAGAGGCAGGGGGAGTCAAAGAGGACGTGGAAATTGGCAAAGGCAATATAATGATGCACGTGAATGCTTTTATTGGTAAGCCTGGACATGTGCAAGCAGAATGTTATAAGAAGCAGGCTAACATGCAAAATGGGAAAGTGCAGCAGAACAACTATGCATCCTTAAGCAGAAACAATGAGGATAATAAAAGGTTGTTTGTTATGCAGTATGTCGTGAATGCCATGTCTGAAAATGTTGAAGCAGCACAAAAAGATGATATATGGTATGTGGATTCAGGTGCTTCGAACCACATGACAAGTCATGGGGAGTGGTTCAAGGAGATGAAAAACCTTGAAAGACCAAGTTTTGTGGAAACAGGGGATGACACTGCTCATCCAATTGCCCATGTTGGAGATGTGCCATTGTCTATGCAGGATGGCAAAGTGAAGTACCTTGCAGATGTACTCTTCACGTTTCGAACATAACAAAGAATCTAGTTTCAGTTGGCTAGATGATTGAGCAGGGTTTGCAGGTTTGGTTTAACCCTGATGGTTGTTATGTTGAAGACTTTAAAGACAAGTACATGTTGGTTGCAAAAGGCAACAGAGTGGGTAGAATGTTTACGTTGAATGTAGACATGCCTGAAATGAGTGCTGCGATGTTTGCAAATGGTTCAGGAATTGTTGCAGACACAGACATTTGGCATAAAAGAATTGGACATGTGAATGTACAGAGAATGAAGTCTATGCACACTAAAGGAATTGTGACAAGGCTGCCAAAATTTAAAGTGGAAGGTATGCAAAGAATATGTGAAGCATGCCAATTTGGAAAGCAAACAAAGCATGTATTTCCACGTAACAGATATATGAGCAGAAATGCACTAGATGTTGTGCATTCAGATGTATGGGGTCCTACGAAGACCATGTCTATGGGAGGCTGCAGGTATTATGTGACATTCATTGATGACCACACAAGGAAAGTGTGGGTATATTTCATGAAGGAGAAGAGTGAGGTGTTCACTCACTTTCAGAATTTCAGAGTTTTGGTTGAAAATCAAACAGGGAAATATGTAAAGTGCCTAAGGTCAGATGGAGGGGGAGAGTACTTCTCCAATGAGTTCTCTGAATTTTTGAAGAAGAATGGTATTCGGAGACAGTTTACATGCAGATACACTCCGTATAGCAAAATGGAGTTGCTGAGTGAAAAAACAGGCACACTGCTGAGATTGCTGAGATTGCGCGAGCATTGATGGAAGAGAAGAATATGCCGCATAGCTATTGGGCTGAGGCTGTTTCTACAGCAGTATACATCATGAACAAGACTCCAACTGTAGCCATACATGATGTAACTCCAGAGGAGAGGTTTACTGGCAGAGAACCTGATTTGTCTCATCTGAAAGTCTTTGGATGCATTGCATATGTGCATGTGCCAGATGAGCTGAGAACTAAGCTGGATCCAAAAGCTGAAAAATGTGTGTTTATTGGATATTCCCTTGAGTAAAAGGGATACATGTGTTATAACCCTGCTACACGTGAGTTGAGGGTAAGCAGGGATGTTGTCTTTGATGAGATGAGCAGCTGGTATGCTGCTAAAAAAGAAGCTGTTGGGGCTGATGTGAGTGTAAGTGTGGTTGCACAGAATGCAGGTCAACAATCACAGTCTTTGAGTGGACCAAGAGAGTCCTCATCTAGTGGGTCTGTTGATAGACCATGGAGTGGCAGGCTGCGTCATAATACCAGTCCTGCAAATGTGATTAGTACATCACGTAAAGGAAAAGAGAAAGTGGTTGAGCCCCTTGGTATGCCTGACATTTCTGCAGGGCATTCTCATGTTGATGGAGAGTCCTCATCTAGTGGGTCTGTTGATAGACCATGGAGTGGCAGGCTGCGTCATAATACCAGTCCTGCAAATGTGATTAGTACATCACGTAAAGGAAAAGAGAAAGTGGTTGAGCCCCTTGGTATGCCTGACATTTCTGCAGGGCATTCTCATGTTGATGGAGAGTCTAGTGGCTCAGATATGAGCCTTGATGAGGAGCTTGGGATCCCAGCTCTATGAGAACACCTGGTGTAAAGAAGGCTATGGAAGCCATGAATGAAAAGCTGCGATCTGGGAGAGTGAAAAACCCTGTGCAGAGGTTTACATATGATGGTTATGTGGCACGTAACTATGCATATATGGCAAAGGTTGTGCAGGTTGTAGAGCCCACACATGCATTGATGAGGCTGTTGGAAATGTGTGTTGGGAGAAAGCTATGGATGAGGAGATGGATGCACTATATGGAAATGAGACTTGGGATTTAGTGCAATTGCTTGAAGGCAAGAAAGCCATTGGATGCAAGTGGGTGTACAAAGTAAAATATAATAGTGATGGAAGCATAAACAGGTACAAGGCTAGATTGGTAGCCAAAGGATATGCGCAGACATATGGCATTGATTATGAGGAAACTTTTAGCCCAATTGCCAAGATGGCAACAGTGAGAGTTGTGATAGCAGTGGCTGCGTCAAAGCAATGGTCTTTACATCAGATGGATGTAAAGAATGCATTCTTACATGGGGATTTGCAAGAAGAGGTGTATATGTTGCAGCCACCTGGTTATGAGGATGTGAGTCATCCCGAGCATGTTTGCAGGTTGAAGAAAGCCTTGTATGGCTTGAAACAAGCACCAAGAGCATGGTCTGACAAGATTTCTGAATATCTTGTCACTATTGGCTTTCATGTAGCCAATGCAGATTTCTCGCTGTATGTGAGACATGGTGATAGAGGGGTTGTGCTTGTTGTCATCTATGTAGATGACTTGATCATTTTACGGGGGACCATGATGTAGAGATCTTTGATGTAAAGATCTTGCTTAGACAGAAATTTGAGATGAAGGATCTGGGGGAGCTCAAATATTTCTTGGGCATTGAGGTGATTAGGTCACCACATATTATTGGATTAGTGCAGAGACAGTATGGCTTGGACATGTTGTCCAAGTATGGTATGACAGGCTGTAAGCCTATTTCCGTGCCATTGGATCAGAATGGCAAGTTGAGTACAGATTCAGGAGAGATTTTGGAGGATCCTACTATGTATAGGTGCATAGTAGGAAGCTTGATCTACATGACGATCACCAGACCAGATTTGAGCTATGCTGTTGGGTTGGTGAGTCAGTTTATGTAGGTTCCACGAAAATCGCATTTGGATGCATTGAGACGCATACTGAGGTATGTGAGGTCTACTTTGCATTGTGGACTATTTTATGAGACTGGGACAGAGATATGTGTACATGGGTACACAGATGCTGATTGGGCTGGTAGTATCTCAGATAGAAGATCTACTAGTGGCTTCATGTTTTCTTTGGGGAGTGCTGCTATGACTTGGAGCAGCAAGAAGCAGCCTACGATTGCTCTATCCAGTACAGAGGCTGAGTACAGAGGAGCTGCTATGGCAGCATGTGAGGTAGCTTAGTTGAGAAAGCTACTTGCAGATTTGGGTCTATCAGTGTGGATAGACAAGTTGTCATTTTCTATGACAACATTAGCAGTATACAGTTGGCCACCAGGAACCCAGTTTTTCATGCTCGCATGAAGCATATAGAGGTTCACTACCATTTCGTCAGAGAGAAGGTCTTGGCAAGAGACCTTGACCTTGTTTATGTCTGTAAGATTCCTCCCCAGCCTCTCAAAATGTCCAGCATATTCCCCTGTAATCAATTCCCTCTTCAGAAATATAAGAGATCTCGTCTCTGC
This sequence comes from Cibotium barometz, assembly GCF_041138505.1. NCBI lineage: Eukaryota > Viridiplantae > Streptophyta > Polypodiopsida > Cyatheales > Cibotiaceae > Cibotium > Cibotium barometz. The sequence goes on from NC_141100.1 coordinate 16,135,099, forward strand.
CTGTTTTAACATAGAGAGAGAAAATATTCTAGAGAGAGAATATTCAGATTATGAATATTTTTGGATAGAAAAATAACTCATCTTATTAAAATAAGTTCCCCTGAAACAGAAATTCAAAAAGAACTTTCCAATGTGCAATTAGAATTAATTGGAAATGGATATGAAGGACCTTAGCCTAAGAGTCTAGATTTTCAGAAATTTTTGGATTATGGTCCAATTAAGGTTCCTATGGGCCAATAGCATCAATCCATGTGTAGGGAGGAGATAAATCCAATTTGTAAAAGAAGATACCCAAAAATGAGTAAATGCTCACATAAGATGAAGAGTTGACTATGTACAAGGTTTATTAGTAAGAAACTATAAGCAATATCAAAAATATGAGATATTTTGGGTATCCAAAAATGAGTAAATGCTCACATAAGATGAAGAGTTGAAAATGTACAAGGTTTATTAGTAAAAAACTATGAGCAATATTAAAAATATGAGATATTTTGGGTATAATAACTCTATTTTGACACATATGTAAGGAAGGGGAGTCCATTAAAGGAGGTGCATATTTCACATGCTTGAATGAGTTTTAAACTAAAAAATAATGTGATATTTTTATGATCTCTCCTCTCTCTTGAACCAAACCAAATCAAAATGGAACCAAACCGAATCAAAAAGTAACCAAACTAGGTCCAAATCTAGTCCAAATTCAACCAAACTGAATTTGGAAAATTCTAGAATTCAGTTAGCTTTGGTTAGAGCTTCCCTCTCCTATAAATAGAACATGAGTCCTTTGAAAAAAATAGAAGAATTTTACTATACTAGAGTTATGCTGAAATAATGCTAATTTCTACTATTCTCTAAAATTCTCTCCAAATTGAAGAAATTGGAGCTTCCCTCTTTCTCCAATCCCCATTGGTGGCTCCATCAACATACTTAACCAATTGATTGGTTGGGGGCCTCTACCGTGAACAAAGAATCAAGCAATTTGTAAGGTAAATGGTGAATTTTGATCTTTCCTATAATTTCTCAATGCTTCTCTCTTCTCAACCCCTCTCAAGCTTGAGAAGCTTAATTGGAATGGTTTTTGAATGCTATTGAAGTTAATTGATGAATGGTAGTGAAGAGTTACATAATTTGATGAATTCTATTAAAGTTAATTGATTAGTGATAGTTAAGAATTACATAAATTTCTATTTATGCTTAATTCTAATGGTTTTTATGTAATTTCTCTCTCTCACTCAAGAAATGGTCATACTCATGACCCATTCTCAATCCAAATGAAGCTTTTCATAAAGCTTTTCCTTAATCCAAGATTAATCTATGCTTGAGGTCAAATTAATGGCTTTTTTCTATGCTTTTAGTTTATGTATTTCATGAATATTGATGATTCAACCCATTATTGGATTAATGATCCAATTAGGGATCATTCTAATCATTTTCTTAATGATAAGCTTTATCCTTCAAAATAAATTGAGATTTATCAGTCATAGTAGCGGAGTTATGGCAAAATTTTTATAAAAATTACACATAAAATAATTTTATTCAAAGCATGAAAAGAGAACTTCCTACCATATTCTAGGAATTATCATCCTAGATTAATTGAAAGAATTTTATTGTAATCATGGAGAAATTGATTTTTATGTTATGCATAATTGATGATTATTTTATTGTAAAAGTGTTACTTTTATCATATTTGGATTTCATGCATAGAGGTATGCATAAAAGAATTATTATTTTAATATAAAAGTGTTTCTTTTATCATATTTGGATTTCATGCATAGAGGTATGCATAAAAGTTGATTATTTTATTATAAAAGTGTTTCTTTTATCATATTTGGATTTCATGCATAGAGGTATGCATAAAAATTGATTGTTTTATTATAAAAGTGTGACTTTTATCATATTTCGATTTCATGCATAGAGGTATGCATAAAAATTGATTATTTTATTATAAAAGTGTGACTTTTATCATATTTGGATTTCATGCATAGAGGTATGCATAAAAATTGATTATTTTATTATAAAAGTGTGACTTTTATCATATTTGGATTTCATGCATAGAGGTATGCATAAAAGTTGATTATTTTATTATAAAAGTGTGACTTTTATCATATTTGGATTTCGTGCAGAGGTATGCATAAAAGTTGATTATTTTATTGTAAAAGTGTGACTTTTATCATATTTGGATTTCATGCATAGAGGTATGCATAAAAGTTGATTATTTTATTGTAAAAGTGTGACTTTTATCATATTTGGATTTCATGCATAGAGGTATGCATAAAAGTTGATTATTTTATTGTAAAAGTGTTACTTTTATCATATTGGATTTCATGTATAGAGGTATGCATAAAAGATATTCTTTTTATACTAAAAGTGTGATTTTCATGGATTTTATGCATAACTTAGATGCATAAGAGAAATTCTTTTATTCTAAAAGTGTAATTCCTACCAAATTAAATTTATGCATAAGAAGATGCATAAAAGATTGATTTTTAAATTCAAAGTGTCATTCTCATCTAAATTGAATTTATGCATAGGAAGATGCATAAAAGAATGGAATTTCAATTCAAAAGTGTTATTCTCATCCAAATTGAATTTATGCATAGGAAGATGCATAAAAGATGGATTTTTAATTCAAAAGTGTCAATTCTCATCTAAATTGAGTTTATGCATAGGAAGATGCATAAGAGATGGAATTTTAATTCAAAAGTGTCATTTTCATTTAAAATGAATTTATGCATAGGAAGATGCATAAAAGATTGATTTTTAAATGAGATGTGATAATATGTGATAAGATGCGATAAAAGGTGTATGTATGTGGATGTGAATGTGAATGAAGATGTGGATGTGGATGTATGGATGTAGATTCAAATGTAGATGTATGTATGTGAATGTGGATGTATGAATGAGGATGTGAAAATAGATGTATGCATGTAGATGCGTATGTATGAATGTGAAATTGGATGTATGTATAATGTGGATGTATGAATGAGGATGTGAAAATAGATGTATGCATGTAGATGCGTATGTATGAATGTGAAATTGGATGTATGATGTGGACGTACGAACATGGATATGTATGTAGAATAATGAATGTGAATGTGTATGTGAAATAATGTGTAGTCTATATGAGTGAATGGATGAGAATGAGTACACATTGAATGGAATAGGGAATAAGTAATGTGGTCCGAGAGTGGATAATGTGGAAAGACGAGAGTTCGTTATAGAAACTGTATTTTGTGACTGTTTGTAAATGACTGTTTTATGTCAAGAATGCTGGGGAAGCATTTTGACCGTCTTGAGGATTAAGATTATGAAGACCGAACTGATAAAGTTGCAACTGCTGACAGAAAGTCAATGGAGGACGTCTCGCGTAGCAAGATCGGCCGAGGTCTTGACCAACCTCAGTTCGATTTAAATGGTGAGCTTCCGATACGGTGGATTAGGGACCAAGGAAGCAACCTATGAGTGAAGCGCTAGGTCACCTGCGAAGGATCCTAGAGGGTGCTGACCATACGGTGCTCGGGCTCTGGGTCGCCGAAGATACCCACACGTGCATCGAGGAAGATATTAGAACAAGGAGTAAGAGTTGTTTTCTGAAACCGGGCATGGATCTGGTTGATTGACCTTGCTGGTCCTCAACGGATGAGTCCATGGCTCTTTTATATGGATCTGTGGGTTGATCTTGCTGATCTTCCACGGAGATTCCATTCTGTTATATGAATATATTGCCGGTTACTATGAGCTAGGAACTATGGAAAAGGCCCCTGAGTGAACAGGTGGTGAGCGTTCTGGTTGCCAATGATGCCATAAGTACATCGATGAATGAATGACGGGAAATAAGGATTCAACCAGAGACTTTGAGGATTGTCATCAGAGCGACATAATGGTTTCATTAAAGGATTGTTTGAAAGATAGTTGATGCTGAGAAAAAGGCAATTTCATATTGGGTGTGTAAGTGGTGTGACTAGTTTTATGTTTGCATGAACTTCCGGCTAGGGGGCCTAGGAACTCTTTTCCTTGGTACCCGGGACAAAACCTAATCAAATTCCTAATTGGATCCCATCACTACAGTGGTTGGGAGGTTGGCTAACCCATGGGACTGGATGGGGTTAGGCTGGACTGATGGATCCATAAATCGAGATTTAATTTCTATTACTACGATAGATGAAGTAAATCCCGGATAGTAATTGTTCTATGGATAGGAATCAACGGCTGTGCCTCTTGATGGGGAAAAAAGCGTTGATCCCAATGATCCAAGTGCAAGTTTCTTCCTTGATCTGACCAAGTACCGTTAGAGGTGCAGTCGGATCAGTTTGATCAGTAATAATCTTGACTACGTTAGAGTAAAGAGTTATCCTGGTGGATACGCTCGTGCTTTCCGAATAAGGGAAGTTTTTCTGGGTTCGGTTTTGGAAAAACCGACGGATTAGTCTCTTGTCCGGATATCCGTGGGGCGAGGCCCCGAGTGTGAGACCCTGACCCGCGCAAGATGTGTTACTTCCGTTGCTAGCACCCTGAATCCGTTGCGTGGTGGGGACAGGGATCTCACAATGTCAGCACACAGAGGATCAGGTAGCTGACATCTTCACCAAAGCATTGGGTACAGAGAAGCTCCACAGATTCAGGGCTTCACTTGGTGTACATGAGATGGAGTTGAGCTCGAGGGGGAGTGTTGAGATATCGAGCTCGTCTAGTGAGGCGGTGGACACTGATGACCCGCCTGGGGGATAGGCCCCACACTTATACCACCGGCATGGTTGGTGAGATCTTGGGTGATATGCGGCCAGTGGGATGACAGGCTGTGTGACAGCCATTCTAGAGACTGGCATAGTTATAGCGCCAGCTCATTTTAGTTGGGTTCACACTATAGAGAACCCTTGTATGTATTTGGTTGAGTACCTTTCATATTGTGTGTACTCTTATCTTTGTATATGGTGTGTTGAGTGTTGAGTGAAGAAGAAGAAGGTTTTCAGCCTCTCACCTTGTGTGTTCTCTATTAGGGTTTTGTGAGTGTGTGTGTGCTTGCAAGAGCTCAAGCTCTCTTCCCCCTAGCACCTTTTCACCACCATCCAAAGTGCATGCTGCAGAGCCTGAGGAAAAGTCCAATCCCGTTTATGTCTACTCAATCCGGTTTTGCAGATCTCAGGGTCTTGAATAATGAGGTTGTCTAGAATCCTGGAGCTCGCATGTTTGTCATGTCCTCTAGGGACAAAATAACTGGGGCATGATCTAAAAATTAGTGCCTGACAAGATACCAACCATGCCCCCACGGCCCACTTGTTAACGTAAAACCTTCACCGAGGCTGAGAGAGGTTGGTGGGGCGAGTGCTTCTCCTATCCAATCGAGAGAAGCTAAGACTCCTAGGGCTACGCCCAAACTTTGGAAATTGCAAGGGTCCTGTCCCTTAAGAATCAGTATCATCTCCTCCAAGGTAGAGTACTCCTCTCTTGAGACTGTGGCCGTGCCACCTCCAAAGTCTGTCCTTTGCTACCTCTATCATATTGAAGTCACTACCCATGCACCAAAAATCATCCTGGGTCAGGGTCATGTCAGACAGTGCTGCAAAAGAGAGCTCTACCTTGCAGGAGCATTCGAGGCATAATTGTTAAGGAAGCTAATGCTATCCTCACCAATTAGAATGGTAACCCCCTATGCACACCCTCGAACTATTACTCATGATCCTGTTCACTAGCTACAAGAGTTGCTCTCATCACACTGACAGAAAGACACACTTCTCCCTGCGTCCCTGAAGGGCCGAAGGATGGAGACCAAAAAGTATGACTCCTTTGGAAAAAGCTTCCCATAATGGCAAATGCGCCCCTCAGCAAGGTGCTTCTCCTATGGATGAAAAGAATGTCGATAAGTCCCCCCACCATAACTCGCTGAAGTTCTACTCTAAGGATGCCTCATCTTTGAAAAAGCAATGAGGCCCCCCTAAACCCTGAATGTTCTATGAGATAATCCTCATATCAATCTCTGTGTGAGACGGAACTACCGGAACCGCCCTCCACTTTGAAGAATCTTGGATGCGAGTTTAGAGATGGAGAATAGTCACAATCCGTCATGGTGTGAAGTCATGCCAAGTGGGCATGGATCCTGCCCTCCATATGCTGCCACTTTATTCGAGCGCGCGAGAGTATGCATACTCCATGATCCATCAATCACAATGAAGATACCTGTAAGAAGGGGAGAGAGGTTTTACGATAGAGGTATGCATGAACACAAAAAGTAGCACCTCTAGGCTGGAGGTCACAATGAAGATACCTGTAAGAAGGGGAGAGAGGTATGCATGAACACAAAAAGCAGCACCTCTAGGCTGGAGGTCACCATCTCCCCATCCTGGTCTCTGTGGGCTGATCCACCAAGCTCCATCCTAGCCAGTGGCCACAGATGAGTAAGTACATCGGTGATGCAGAGATCTTGAAGATGCTATGATAGCGCAAGTGCCTCGCCCTGAATGGTAGTGTCCACCAACTCTGGGTCCCACTCTGTCGCTGGGGCTGCCTACTTGGGGAAAGAATAAGGTAATTGCAACCATCATTGACCTTCATGCCATTCTCTGGCGTAGAGGGTCTGGAGTGGTGGAAGACCACATAGATCCAAATAGGTGCTCCCTCAAACAAGTCTATCCCTTCCTTCAGATGACACTGGAAGAAACTATAATCCAGAGGCTGCCCCAAAATCCTGGGGGGCTCGCAGAGACTCGGGTCAAAGAGGCTGCAATGGTCATCTCAACTGGTTCTGAGAAATGATGAATCAAGCAACAAATGGAACTCGCTAACCTCTTCTCTGGAGGATCGGGGGATGCAAGGGGCTGACATGAGTGCTCTGGAGAGGCGAAAGAGGGGGGGGATGGTGGGCTTGGATGAAGAGAGGAAGGGGCACATGGACAAGGTGCGGGTAGAGTCGGTGGTGGCGAGGGTGGGGGAGGGGAGGAGGAGGAGGTGGACGTGGTGAGGGGGAGCAGTGAGGTTGAGAGGGACACTACTGAAAGGCATCCATCGAAGAGGAAGGCTGCTGCTGAGAGAGGCTCATTGAAGAGAGAGTGGGGCCGCTACCAGAGGAAAAAGGAAGAAACAAAAAAATAAAAAAGAAGGAAAAAAAAAGAAAAAAAGAAAAAGAAGAAAGAAAGAAAGAAAAAAAATAAAAGAGAGGAAAAGAAAGAAAAAAGAAAAAAGAAAGAGAGGAAAAAAAGACCGGGGGACAAGTGATGATGGGAGAGAAAGGGCGGGCGCACAAGAAGAAGCAGGTGGAAAGAAGAGGGGAAAGGGCACATGCGAACCAGAGGGGGGCAGCAAGGAGAGAGAAGAACTGAAGAGGCAAAATAGAGGGGGGGAGGCAAAGGCAACGAAGGGGAAAGGGAAGAAACGAGAGCGGGGGAGGAGCAGGCGAGGGGGAGAAGAGGGGAAGGGCCAACAAAAGGGGGGGAGGCGAAGGCAGCAAAGGGGAGAGAGAAGAAGTGAAGAGAGAGGGGGAGGAGCAGGCACGAGGGGGGGGGCAGGCAGCAGAGAGAACCAGGGAGGGAGGGCGTTGGCAGTAGAAAACTAGAGCAATAGGGTGGGTGAACCATGCTAGCAATCGCATCCTCCCATTATTTTAAAGAGAGATATGTTTATTCAATCTTTGCATGTTGACTTGAAGGAGAAGGTTGAACTGGAAAGACCAAGTACATATGACGAAGTTTTGAGGCTAGTAAGAGAAAAAGAGTGGAAGATTCATAGGCTAACAAAGAAGCAAAGGGAGGTTCTAGTGGAGACCAGACCTGTATGAGAGAGAAGACCTGAAGTGATTAGAAGTGCCCTAGCTCCAGCTGCTACTATTGACCAATTCATGCAAGGGATCAACTTGTTGACTTAGCAGATGGAGAATTTAAGTCTGAGTTTGCTGGAGGGAGGCATAAATACCCCTAGGGTATGAGAAAGAGATGGAATGAGAGTTAGGGGCAGAGCTGTCCCAACCTAACTGTTCAATGTTTTAATTGCATGGAAAGAGGGCATATTTCCCCTCAATGTTTTTACCCTAAGAGAATGGGAGGAGACATATATCCTCTAGTACCTAGAAGGGAGGAGAGACAAGGATGCCATGAGAGAAGAGGAGAGACAAGGATGCCATGAGAGAAGAGGAGAATCCAGTTCCTCAAGGACCTCAAGTGCAGCCACAATTTGCAAATGGACCTAGGCCTGGGGAGATTAATTTGCTGGGAATGGATGAAGAAGCTGAGTTGTTAGCAAACAAAAGGACCAGGGGTGCTGAAGGTGAGGATAAAGCTGGACCATCTAGAAGAAAAAAGGAGAAGCAGGTAGAGGATCAATTCAAGGAAGGAGAAAAGAATAGGAGACCCAGGAGAAAGATAGGGATGCAAGACTTTCCACTAGGAGAAGGGAAGGAAGAGTATGATCTGAAGAAAGATCTCCAGCAAAAAGGACCCACTTTGTCTTGGCCCTAGTTGTTGCAAATGTGTCCCAAACTTAGGAGCACCTGTAGAGCAGACTGGTTAGCATAAGGATTCCCAAGAAAGTGAAGAAGAGAGGACAACTCAACATAGTAAGAGTTAAAGGTGACAAGGATTACCTGCTATGACGGATGCCTGGATAGATCAGTTTAAGGTTCCAAAAGTATACATAGATGGTGGTGCTCAAGTCTGTGTTATGACCCAACACACCATGGAAGCCTTGAGATTAAAGGTGAGTGCTCCTTCAGAATTCAGAGTGAGAATGGCCAACAATGCGAAGGTGAGATGCTTGGGAGTGGTGAAGAACCTGAAGGTAACCATACTTGGTCTGGAAGCTGAGCTAGATGTCCATGTAATGCCAGTAAGGACAGAGGCCTATCCATTAATATTAGGGAGACCACTGCTGATAGCCATGAAGGCAAGACAAGACTGTTTAATGGTTACACAGCCAAGCAGTTAAGCAGATACAATTTCTCCACAAGAAACATGTTGATTAGGCGAAAACAGAGATTCAGACACAGCAGAAACGTAATGTATAGACAAAACTTTGACAGAGCAAGGTCACACAAGAGATAAAACCCTAAAAATCTACTTCATTCTCCCCTCTTCTCTCTTTTCTCTTCTTCTCTTCCAGTGCTTCCTCTTCTTTTCTACATTGCTCAAAAAATGTTTCTCTTTCCCCTTCTTTTCTACATTGCTCAAAAAATGTTTCTCTTTTCCCAAAACGTTATTCTTGAGTAACCGTTACATATCTTAACTTCCAAGATCCCAAGAAATTCATCATACATTCCTACCACCTTATAATTTTGACTTACTAAATATCTGACTCAGCAAATATCCGACTTAGCAACATTCTGACTTACTACATATCCGACTTAGCAACATTCTGACTTAAGAGAACTATGCCTTTAACACATGGCACTGTCCTGGTGGTAGATTTCAAAGAAATCTGACTCGGATCCACATATCCCTTGATCAGATCAAAATGTCAGACAAAAGTAAAATCATGCTGCTTCATCAAATAGTCTGGTCCACCTCCTTCATAAAATCAGGTTCAACAACCTGAACATCCTTGTCTGTTTGCTGCTGCTACATCCAAAACTGGTTCCTTGAACTGCTCAGCAACCTGTATCTGCTCTGCACCATGCATGCAGTCCCCAACTTAAAAAACTCCGAGCCAGTAAAGTCTGACTAAGCAACTTCCAACACAGCAGAATTCAGTCAAACAGACCCTGACAAAAGCTTCAGCAAATTTCAAGCTTTGCAACAACTGATCAAAACACCCTGTGCCATCAATTAAGCTTCTTGCCGTCATCTCAACATCTATGTTATGCCTTACGAACATCCATCGCTATGCTGTGTTCACTTCTGGTGAGTCAGATCTGACTTCCTCTTCAGCAAATCTGATTTCAGGGAATTCCTCCTGAGTTGATTCTTTATCTGTAATTCCACACACATCATCCATGGAACCTAGAAACAACTAAATCACATCCTCCTCTTCATTCATCTTGGTATCTGCGTCTTCAATTGCACTTTGAATGACATGAACAACATCATTGCTATGTATGATCTGCTTCTCCTCACAACATTCCTCATCAATTGAAAGTAAAAACTTCTCAATGTCATCATGCTCATCACAATCATGCATTTGATGCATATGATTATCATCATGAACCAGATACCCACTTTTGGCATCAACATCATCACAAAAATGAAGAAAACTATGTATGACATCATCTTCATCATGAACATCAACCTCAACATCAAAAACAACATCAAACACTTCATCAACATGCACATCCACCTTGTCATGATCTGCTGATTTGCATAAAATTTGAATTATGGGACATTCAGAGTTACTTCTCTTATTTGAAATTTGATGCATTTCAGCCCCATCTTCATGATCTTGGGCATCATTTGAGACCTGCCCTTCACCTTGCAACACTAGGTGAAGGAAACTTGCAAAAAACATGGACTTCTCAAATTCAAAGTACTCTCTTTGAGAGCTTTGAACTAAAATCTGATTTGGTTCCAGTTTTGAAAATTTAAAGTTGGAGTTTTGTGATGCAAAAACATTGCTCATGCAAATGATTTCATCATCATCTTGGTTGTTGGGATGCGTGTGGTGAAGAATTTCCCCATTTGGTTGAATACCTGATGTTGGCTTAGGGGTATCTATGGGTTCTTGGTGGCATCTTTGGCTCACTCCCACTTGTACTCCCTTTTCCTCAATCATCGACACTCCCATTGGGTATCCCCACTCATCATCGTCATCACTTGATTCACTCTCAAACTCATCATCGTCATCACGTGATTCACTCTCAAACTCATCTTCATAACTCTCATGCAATGCTTCACATGCTTTTTGCAATCTAGCTACCCGCTTAAGGCTTGAACAAGTTCTCTTCTTCCTACCCTCATGCTTTTCACAATATACATATGCATCATCAAGAACCTCTTCAAAGGCTTCTAGCTTCTCTCTAGCTCTCTCCATCTTCTCACAAGACCCATTTTTGGATGCATATTTGAACTTTGAAATGATTTTGTGAAGTTTTGTGCATAGATCAATCATGCAAAACTTCATGCATTGATCTCCTTTTGAACATGGCTCACACATGTATGAGCATTCATTTGTGGCATGGTTATGCCTCATGCAAATCAAACACTTCTTTTTCTTCTTTTGACCCATATTTGAAGTTAGAAATTAGATAGCTATGTGAGCTCTCATATTCAATGCAGCACACCAAATAGAGTCCATATGTATGCTTGGAATGGAGAGCTGCGGTGCTATACCGAGATCCACCCCACTCATGACAAATAGTAGGTGCTCAAACATTGCTAAAAACTTACTAAAATCAGAATTTTAGGTATTATTTTATGCAAAATCTGAATGATGGCTTACTTGGAACACGTCAACCCCTCCAATGTGAAGTAGCACTTTGAATGAGGAATTCCACCATCCCATCCAAGGATATGCAGATTCTAATTCAGCTGCACCTATAGATTCTGATTCTGTTGCACTTGTAGGTTCTGATTCTTCTCCAACTGCAGGTTCTGAGTAGTCTGCTGTGCAAGATCAGAGTAGTCTGCAGAATCAGAGTAGTTCGTAACAGGTTCAAAGCAGTCTATAGAGCAGGTTCAGAGGTGGAACTCGGATATCTAGAATGGCTTAAACTGAATCTGATTTCGCCTTATGAATCTGATTTCGCCTCCTGAATCTGATTTCAAAATAGCACCTGAATCTGTAGCAGTGCTTGAATCTGCAGCACTTGTTTTGCATACACCTATTGTAGGCTCCATCCTAATCAGCCATTGTGGTTGAAACCACCGTGAATCGCCAGTGTTTAATGGTTACACAGCCAAGCAGTTAAGCAGATACAATTTCTCCACAAGAAACATGTTGATTAGGCAAAAACAGAGATTCAGACACAGCAGAAACGTAATGCACAGACAAAACTTTGAAAGAGCAAGGTCACACAAGAGATAAAACCCTAAAAATCTGCTTCATTCTCCCCTCTTCTCTCTTTTCTCTTCTTCTCTTCCATTGCTTCCCCTTCTTTTCTACTTGCTCAAAAAATGTCTCTTTCCCCAAAACGTTATTCTTGAGTAACCGTTACATATCTTAACTTCGAAGATCCCAAGAAATTCATCATACATTCCTACCACCTTATAATTCCGACTTACTAAATATCTGACTCAGCAAATATCCGACTTAGCACATATCCGACTTAGCAACATTCTTACTTACTACATATCGACTTAGCAACATTCTGACTTAAGAGAACTATGCCTTCAATAAAGACTAGTGGAGAGGCAACTCATCCTAGGTTTAGATCAACCTACAAAAAAGAAAGTTAGATATGACATGGGAAAAGAAAGAGAGGTGATATCAGAAGAGAGCTCATCATTAGAAGAAGAGGAGGATGAAGAAACCAACTCCACTCAGAGTACAATAAAAGAGGAGGAGGAAAGCTCTGAGGAAGATGAGGAGGAAGTTCAGCTGTGGAGCCAGCTTAACCCAGTCATCAGTGGAGGGGTCAGAAGTGGGTCAGCAGAGGATCAAGGAGTCCTTAAGCGATCAAAAATACACTCAGAGTCTCTCTCTCTCTCTGTAGAGAGAGAAAGTCTCTATAAATGGGCGATCAACGTAGCAGGTTATCGTCTCTATAAATGGGTGATCAACGTAGTAGTAAGCGATCAAAAACACAATCTGAATCCCTCTCTCTACAGAGAGAGAGTCTCTATAAATAGGCGATCAACGTAGCAGGTTATCGTCTCTATAAATGGGCGATCAACGTAGCAGTAAAAGCGATCAAAAACACACTCAGAGTTGCTCTCTCTCCCCGTAGAGAGAGAGTCTCTATAAATGGGCGATCAACGTAGAAGACCCTGAACTTTCTCCTCTCCACTCCTCTGTTGTTGTAAAACAAGCTTTTCTTTTCCCTTCTTCCAGTAATGTGAGAAGACCTAGTGAGAAGGTGGAAGAGCTTGTGCTGCATAACACAAGAGATAAGAATAGAGTTTGGGCTCCAACAAGATTCAGGGTGGTTGGGGCTTGGGTCTACATGCAACCAAGCTCTAAGGGACCACATCGAGTGCGTCAACTGGGGAATATGCTACATCATTGGAAGGAGCAGCTACAAGGCTTCAAGCATACTAGGAAGGAAGGACTGGTTGCCATATTGCAACATGTGTATACTCTTGGAGACCTGTACATTCAAGGCCAATGACCAAGGTTTCCTTCAAATTGTCAGTGTAACATAAACACAGCTTTAACAACATGCTAATATTGGATTTTTTGTTTCAAATTTTCTTATGATTCTCCATTTTCTTATGTCTCTCTGCAAATATTTTCCCCTCTAATTATGTTGAGGAACAACCACTCCAAAGCCTCACTAGAGTTTTCTATGCTATGCATGCATCCATTGGAGAGGCAATGTTTGTATCTCAAAGCCCAAGTGATCTTGTACAGAACAATATCTTTTTCTTTTCTCACTCATATTTTGTAGATAAAAAACCATGTTTATTTGGCAATCTAGAAGAGATCCCCAACCCCCCTCTTAACAATCCTGAATGGCCCAAACCTAATGCTTGGACCATCTTATGCTTAAAGTTTAAGATGGTAAGTGATATCAAGACATCACTCAAGTTTTCAAAGGCATCTAGGTCAGTAGGGCTAAATTGGTTTTGTCCTTTACATGTTTTTGTGCACATGTTCAATTCCATGCCAATGCACCAAACAAAAACAATGTATATTTGTAAGGAGGTACGGTCTGACCTCATTCAAGGATTACTAGGAGAGGGTTGGGAGGTTAATGAGGGGCCACATCAAGGTGATGTGTACAAGTGTAATGTAGTAGATTCTATAGTGTCTTTCAGGTTCTTGAAGGCATGCGCTCTATTTTGTACATGCGTCTGCACTACCAAAGATGGATGCAAAAGCACAGGACATGGATCCCACTTCAAGCCTCAGAAGAAGAAATTATGCCTATTGAGGTAGCTGTGATGATGCAAAATGGATGCATTGAGCGAGTGGCAACAAGCAAGCATTGGAGCCTAGGAGACCTGCGTCAACACTTTAGCATCATGGGCTTTGACAATGTGGAAGAGTCAAGTTTCAAGTTGAAAGAAATGTATATCTGATTCCACTACATGTCTAGAATTAACCCTTACACTTTCTGGTTATTGTGCCACTTTCTATATTTTTACAGATTGGGAAGCGTAAGGAGGGGACAACCATGGTCTCAGAATCATGGCAAATGGGGGACCTTGAATTTTCAGCACTGTAAGGTGCATAGCCCTACTAACACATAGTAGGCATGTGGAAGAGCTTGAAGATGAACTGAGTATATGGGAAAATAGCCTCTGTTTTAATGCACACGAGGGGCAAGAGTTTTAGGATCGAGGTGAAGGCAATGACAAGCTTTCAAGTCAACAAGGAGATGGAGATCAACATGAAGTAAATGCCACAAGAGGGGAAAAAAATGAAGACATTATAACAATTTTAGATTAGATGACATGCTTGTAATTTTGTAGCAAGCTCTTTTTTAACCGATCTTTATTTGAAATCTTAATATTTTTGCAAACTGTAATTTTTTTTTGTCTAGCGGTCTAGTGTGAAAAGGCCAAACTTTAAATTTTAACTATAAATAGCCAAAGGTACCTTCTTTCTCATTTTCACGCGATAGAAACCAAGCACGAGCTCACACTATTATCTCTTTGCATTCGCATGGCTACCCACTTTGACAACTTCTGTGAGTTCCTCTCCACCACCCCGTGGGGCGGGCAAGAGCGAGCTCTTTGTCATGTTCTCTCATGAAGTCGACTTTGAAAAGTCGCTCGCCCTTGCGTCCCAACATTATGAGACGCAGATTGCATACATGGAGCAATACTTGGCTCCCCACTCCATCTCCTTTCCCCATTGCCCCATTGATCGATGGGTGCCTGTTGAGCTTCTTAAGTACATTCAACAATATGCCCACCCCTACATCCAGTGCCTTGAATGCTTCATCGACATTTGCATCCCCGCAGGAGCTTACTGTACCTTCAATAAGCAGGAGGTGAAGAGGTTGGGGAAGGGCAATTTAGGAACTAGGTTCCTCTCGTGGCTCGCCACTTTTGCGTTCCTTCAGATGAGGAGGTAGAGATGCCTGCATTGCAGTTGGCAAGGTATTTGAGGGATGACAAGGAAGTGAAGGCAGTAGGAATGAGTGCTAGTGTGGAAGAGCAGCTTGCATCAGCCAGAGGGTGCACAATCTGCTAAACAGCCCACTATAGTAGAAGATGTAGGGCCATCTTTCCCACACGAGCAGAGCAAGGTGCTTCCAGAGCTCGAGATCAATCTCTTGAGCACCATTGTGGTGGTGGAAGGTGAAGAATACTTATTTCTTCACGACCTTGAAAAGGCAGCTGGCTTGAGAATGGATGAATGCTTGGGCATTATATGCACACGATGTGAGGTGGACCTTGATACATCTAACCTCAGTCCTCACCTAGATCGTGCTATATTACCCCTTGGAGAATCTATCGCAGAGACAGTTGCTTTGGTCAAGGAAACTGTGGTTGAGACCGCAGAGCAAGCCCTAGTTCGAGAGGAGGAATTCACAACCTTACAAGACAAGCTAGAGGCTGAAAAGGATACCCTTGCTACTGGAGTGATGGAGGAGACCAAAGCACCAAAAAGGATGAGGCTAAGTCCTCGATTGACCTCTCAGTCCCCATCAGCACTTTGGCGAAAGAAGACATTGAGCAAGAGGTAATAATCGACCTTTTACAACCTAGAAACATTTGTAATTATGTATAGGAAAATATTTTGATTTTTCCTTTGATTGCAGAGGGTGGTTGAAATTGACGCATTTGTTGGGAGAGGCAGCGGCGGCAGCAGAGACCAGGCCAAGGTCCATGGACATGATGCTACGTTGGCGCACTATCTTGGTCGACTTCCTGTGGATGGCATCGCCATTATCCATAGGGACTACACCCCTCAATGTGCCTTCACTCTCTTCTTTTTGAAAGCCCTCTCTAAGGTGCTCTGTGTAGCCTCTATGGCATAGAGCACCAAATGTATAGTTTTGATTAAAAAATCCCTTGCCTTCGATGTTTTTGGTTCTGGATTAAGGGGTAAGCTTCTTGCTCGTATAGGTATAGCCAAAAGCATAGGCATAGAGGATCCTCAAGAAATAGCCCAATCACTCCTTGAGCACACTCTACCCAATAACAAGAGAAGGAAGCTCAATATTGTAAGAAAGCTTTTGTAAAGATGATGTATCACTTCTTATTATGAATACAATACAATTTTTGCAAACTTATTTTCATCAAGTATATCACTGTTTTTTCTAGTTTATACCATCAATGTTTTTGTGAATGCATCAGAAATGACCCTGGGAGCCTGGGGGAGCAGTGCAGTGCAAATTTTGAGCCTGCATCGCTGCTGTAGAGCCCAAATTCGCATTATTTTGGCACAGCTTCCCCAGCCCTTTGGGAGCAAGTCTAAGGCATTGGATGACAAATAATGTATTTTTACACATGATTAAAGGTATTGTTATCTTGTAAATTACTGTTTCTCATAATCAATGTACTCAACTTGATTATAAATACATCAGAAATGATTCTGAGTGGCTGGGGGAGCAGTGCCAGAACAGTGTAAATTTTGAGCCTGCACCACTGGTGTAGAGCCCAAATTCGCACTGTTCTGGCATAGCTTCCCCAACCCTCCAGGAGCAATTCTGATGCATTGGATGGCAAATAATGTATTTTTACACATGATTAAAGGTATTTTTATTTTGTAAATTACTGTTTTAATAATTAATGTACTCAACTTCATATTAATGCATTAGAAATGATCCTGAGTGGCTGGGGGAGCAATGCCAGAATAGTGCAAATTTTGAGCCTGCACCGCCATTGCAGAGCCTAAATTCGCACTGTTTTGGCATAGCTTCCCTAGTCCTCCAGGAGCAATTCTGATGCATTGGATGACAAACAATGTAATTTTACACATGATTAAAGCTGTTTTTATCTTATAAACTATTGTTTCTCACAATTAGTGTACTCAACTTCATTATAAATGCATCAAAAATGATCTTGAGTGGCTAGGAGAGTAGTGCCAGAACAGTGCAAATTATGAGCCTGCATCGCCGGCTGTAGAGCTTAAATTCGCACTGTTCTGGCATAGCTTCCCCAGTCCTCCAGGAGCAATTCTGATGGATTGGATGATAAACACTATATTTTTACACATGATTAAAGGTGTTTTTATCTTATAAACTATTGTTTCTCACAATTAGTGTGCTCAACTTCATTATAAATGCATCAAAAATGATCTTGAGTGTCTAGGGGAGAAGTGCCAGAACAGTGCAAATTTTGAGCCTACATCGCCGTTGTAGAGGCCAAATTCACACTGTTTTGGCACAGCTTCCTCAGTCCTCCAGGAGCATTTCTGATGCCTTGGGTGACAAACTGGCACATGATGATAGACACTCCATGTTAAACAAACATGATGACACCGAGACATTGTAAGAGAAAATTAAAATTTTAATTATCAGAAGGTTACAATGAAAGCCAGATAGGCTTGTTAAAGGGGGGTTTGAAACAAAAGCGTTGCTTCAAAAAAAAGGTTAACATCTAAGATCTCTAGATCGTGTCATCTTGCTCGCCTCAAATAATGCGCCAAGCTAGTTGCATGTCCTTGGCAGATATGGTAATCCTCTTTGCATGCATTGCAAGGAAGTTGGTGTCTTCAAAAAGCCCAACAAGGTAAGCCTCGGAGGCTTCTTGCAATGCTTTAAGGGCAATCCCTACACACAGAACTCTATTCTATATCGTCGGAGAATCTCCTTCACTGTGCAAGCAAAAGGGGCTCTTCTTATCAGCAAATCAGTGTTCCTCTGATAAAACTTGATTTCTTGTAGAGCCCTATGCCCTTGGCGCATCCTTCTCCTTGGATCTTTTTGTGTTGTGTTAGTGCATTGGCGAGGTTGGGACTTCCTTGGCTTAAAGAGCTTGACCTTTCTATGCTTGCGCACACTTGCAAGAACCTCCTCTTGGTCTCTCTCATAGTCTGAATCCTCCTCCTCCTGTTGTTGTGGTACCTGTGTATCAAGTTCCTCCCGGGTAGTTAGGGGATCCTGTCCTAATAGTAGGGTCTTGCCACCTATGGTGCTGCGCAATGTAGGAATGTTTTCACCAACCCAGTCAAACTGCTCATCATTGGCCTCTCTGTAAGATCCTTAGAGGGGGAGAGAGAGAGAAAGAGAGAGAGAGAGAGAGAGAGAGAGAGAGAGAGAGAGTGAGAGAGACTGTTAAGACTTTGTTGTTGTGCAGGTTTAACACAAATCCATTTTTCTAAGTAGAAAATGATATTTTTGATACACGAATATACTAACATGGAGTTTTTCATGTTGTAGTAAGCTATCCAAATGCCATGATCCTTGCAGTATTGCTGAAACTCCTGGGATGTAAACTCACCCCTTGTGTTGGTCTTGAGAGCCTTGACCGAAGAATTGGTCTCTTTTTCCACCTCAATCCTCCAATCACAAAAGTGTTGAAAAGCCTCATCCTTGGAATTCAAAAAGAAGACCCAAGTATATTTGGAGAAGTCATCCACGATCACAAGCATGTACAACACCTTACTCAAAGATGTGGTACTCATAGGACCACATAAGTCTGCACATAAGTCTGCATGAACAAGAGAGCAAGTGATGTCAAAGATCTATGTCATTAGGAATTTTTTGGACCCAAAAGGGCCTCCTAATAAGGATTCCTAATTTTAAGGGATTAGAGCTAAAAAAGCTGGGCTTAAGGGAGACAAAGGCTATGATGACCCCTATTTTTTGCCTTGCCACATCAGCCATACCTCCCTAGTTTCACTTTTTAAAGGGAATATTCTCATACTCTCTCTCTTACTTTTTGACTTTTCTCATACTTTCTCTCTTACTTTTTGAAAATTTTTATCTTCACTCTCTACAAATTGAATCTTTCTTGTCAGTTTGAAATCTCCTTTCTCATTAACTCCCACCATATCTCCCTTCCACATCAGCAAAACATTCTCGTATTTAGGTAGACCCCAAAAAGTAAAATTTTTTTATTTTTTATTTTTTACATTTTGAGGTGGAAAAAACACCACCCAACCAATATGTATGATGAAAATAAAATTTTCCCTCCAAAAAGCTTGTAATTCAAGGGTCACGTTAGAAGCCTGTCAGGAGCCAGTACATCCATAACTAACTGTCAGGTCCCCACAATCCCATAAACATAACTAAATGTCAGGAACCACTACATCCATGAGATCCCAAAATTGTGGGGACCCCAAAAAGTATTATCTTTTAATTTTTCTCATAAATTTAAAGGGAGTTGCAGAGAGGAAGAATAGGGCCGTCATGGAGATGGCTCGTGATATGCTTGAGCATTCTTCATTACCTCGATGTTTCTAGGCTGAGGTGGCTTCTACTGCTATCTTCAGAACATGTCTCCTACTATTGCTCTTCCAGATAAAACTACATATGAGGCTTTCCATGGTGATAAGCCCTCTGTTGTAAATTTTCAGGTATTTGGTTGTTCGACGTATGTACATGTGCCTAAGGAGCATCACTCCAAGATGCACTCGAAGTCTTAGCGCATGACTTTTCTCGGATACAGTTATGTGTCCAAGGCATAATATCGTCTATACGATCAGTAGGCTGGCAAAGTTGTTGTGTGAGCCATGATGTGGTATTTGACGAGACTCCTACATCTTCAGAGGGGGGTGGTGAGATTCTTCTTCCTCTGCCTCCTTCTCCGCCTTCCCCTCCTCCTCCCCATGTTTCTATTACAGCTCTAGTTGTGGATTCTTAGTCAGATGATGATGGCTTTGCTTCTCCTCCAGCTAATTCGAGCAGATATGTGCTGTCTTGGTGGTATTTTTAGATAGTTTGTGATTTTGGGTTACGTGAGCTTCCTTCTGCTCCTCCGCTTGGTTCTCTTACGTGATCTTCGAGAGTTTCATGGAAATAAATTCATGAGGGCAACATGTTTGTGAACTATGCTCTTATGTCCTCTATTATTCATGGTCCTTCTGATCCCACTTTTGTAGACAAGGCTCTTTCACATGAGCCTTGGCGTCATGCTATGCAAGGGCACTAGGGGCTGGAAGAGGTTGCGAAGATGAATCGACGCCAAAATGGGGGGGCAGAGGTCTCCTCCCGTGACTAGAGGGGGCCCACCATCTGTGGGCGAGTGCTGTGATAAGTGATCGTTCGATTCTTTGACAAAACCGAATCCTCGTGCATGCTCCTAGCCTAGTGCGCAGAGCGGTGACGCTTAGCCCTAGTGCTTGGCTAGCAGCTCGGCCAACCGTCCGCCACTCTTCAGTTGTTGGTGGGTCATCCATGGTTGGGACCTTGTGCTCCGCTCCATGGGAACCTGCTCCTCGCTTGGTCCTTGGTGCGTATCTGAGCGAGAACCAAGGGGGGGAGGAGGGAACACCGATGGTGGTCCCCTAGCCTGCTGACACCGAGGAAAAGCTCTGCCAAGGGCAAGTACTGGCCAGTTGTCCCACTGTCTCTACAAATGAAGAATTGGCTTGGAAGGCCAGAGTACTCCACTCGTTACATAATGGGGTCGCCCCTTGTGTAAGATTCCTCCCCAACCTGTCAGGATGTCCAGTATCTTCCCCTGTAATCAATCCCCTCTTTAGAAATATAAAAGATCTTGTTTCTGCCTGTTTTGGCCTACAGAGAGAAAATATTCTAGAGAGAGGTTATTCAGATTTTGAATATTTTTGGATAGAAAAATTTCTCATCTTATTAATATAAGTTCCCCTGAAACAGAAGTTCAAAAAGATTTCCAGAAGGTGCATTAGAAATCAAGTATAATCTGTTCAAGAGGCATTATCCTGAGGGTCAAGATTTTTTCAAAATTTTAAATTAAGGTTCCTATGGGGCCAATAAGATCAATCCATGTGTGGGGAGGAGATAAATCCAATTTGTAAAAGAAAATACCCAAAAATGAGTAAATGCTCACATAAGATGAAGAGTTGACTATGTACAAGGGTTATTAGTAAAAAACTATGAGTATTACTAAAAAACTATGAGTATTACTAAAAAATGAGATATTTTGGGTATAATGATTCCATTTTGACACATATGTAAGGAAGGGGAGTCCCTTCAAGGAGGCGCCTACTTCACATGCTTGAATGAGTTTTAAACTCAAAAATAATGTGATATTTTTATCTCTCCTCTCTCTTGGATCAAACCGAATCAAAAAGGAACCAAACTAGGTCCAAATCTAGTCCAAATTCAACCAAACTGAATCTGAAAAATTCTAGAAATCAGTTGGTTAGAGCCTCCCTCTCCTATAAATAGAACCTGATTCCTTTGTAAAAAATTAGGAGAATTATACTATCCCAGAATTATGTTGAAATAATGATAATTTTTACTATTCTCTAAAATTCTCTCCAAATTAAAGAAATTAGAGCTTCCCTCCTTCTTCAATCTCCATTGGTGGCTCCATCAACACACCAAACCAATTGATTGGTTGGGGGCCTCTACCGTGATCAAAGAATCAAGCAATTTGTAAGGGTAAGGGTGAATTTTGATCTTTTCTATAATTTCTCAATGTTTCTTTCTTCTCAACCCCTCTCAAGCTTGAGAAGCTTAATTGGAATAGCTTTTTAATACTATTGAAGTTAATTAATGAATGATAGTAAGGAGATGCATAAATTTCCATCTATGCTTAATTTTATGGTTTTTTATGATTTTTGTCTTCTCTAAATTGAAAAGGATGTTATGCCTCATTGAAAAAAGGCATTCCCCTCTCTTCTTTAGTAAATCCAACCATTCTTTATCCTAGATGAATGATTAATGGATAGAATCAAGATTTTCATTTCTTAAATAACTAGAAATTGCTTACATTAGAATGAATTAAATACTCTTGGTGAAATTCTAGTTGATTTTAGAAAGTTAAAAATTGAATAATGGTCAATTGGATTTATGCATGGATAGATACATAAAGAATTTTAATTAATCCAAAAAGTGTTATTTTTGTCAATTTTTATTTTATGCATAGAAAGATGCATAAAAGAATTTATTTTTAATTCAAAAGAGTGATTTTTATCATAAATGATTTTTATGCACAAATGGATGCATAAAAGAAATTCTTTTATATTAAAAGAGTGATTTTCATCATAAATGATTTGTATGCATAAACATATGCATAAAAGATATTTTTTAATATTAAAAGTGTGATTTTCATCATAAATGATTTTATGTATAAATTAGATGCATAAAAGAAATTCTTTTATATTAAAAGAGTGGTTTTCATCATAAATGATTTGTATGCATAAAAGATATTTTTTTATATTAAAAGTGTGATTTTCATCATAAATGATTTTATGCATAAATTAGATACATAAAAGAAATTCTTTTATATTAAAAGAATGATTTTCATCATAAATGATTTGTTTGCATAAACATATGCATAAAAGATATTGTTTTTATATTAAAAGTGTGATTTTCATCATAAATGATTTTATGCACAAATTAGATGTATAAAAGAAAATCTTTTATATTCAAAGAATGATTTTTATTATAAATGATTTGTATGCATAAACATATGCATAAAAAATATTTTTTTTATATTAAAAGTGTGATTTTCATCATAAATGATTTTATGCATAAAAGAAATTCTTTTATAATAAAAGAATGATTTTCATCATAAATGATTTGTATGCATAAACATATGCATAAAAGATATTTTTTTAATATTAAAAGTGTGATTCTCATCATAAATAGTTTTATGCATAAATTAGATGCATAAAAGAAATTCTTTTATATTAAAAGAGTGATTTTCATCATAAATGATTTGTATGCATAAACATATGCATAAAAGATATTTTTTTATATTAAAAGTGATATTTTTATCATAAATGATTTTATGCATAAATTAGATGCATAAAAAAAATTCTTTTATATTAAAAGAATGATTTTCATCATAAATGATTTGTATGCATAAACATATGCATAAAAGATATTTTTTTATATTAAAAGTGTGAATTTCATCATAAATGATTTTATGCATAAAAGAAATTTTATTATATTAAAAGAGTGATTTTCATCATAAATGATTTGTATGCATAAACATATGCATAAAAGATATTTTTTTTATATTAAAAGTGTGATTTTCATCATAAATGATTTTATGCATAAATTAGATACATAAAAGAAATTCTTTTATATTAAAAGAATGATTTTCATCATTTGTATGCATAAACATATGCATAAAAGATTTTTTTTTATATTAAAAGTGTGATTTTCATCATAAATAATTTTATGCATAAGGGAGGTTGCAAGATGAGGGTACTCATTTTCGTTCACTCTCTCTAAAATTGGGACATCCACGCATCTCGGGCGGAGTACCTCGATCATGATATCACCGTGAATTAAAACACGACACGTGCCTCCCAAGTCTAAAGCGACATATCTCGATCGAGATACCAACTAATGCCACGCTAGCAGGTCCAGGTTTCCAATCATCATCCATGTCACCACTACAGGTCACCGGCCACCACATTATCTCGATCGAGATATCTATGCCACTCGGATCCACATCAGGGCCACGCTGTATCACCCTAGGCATATTTGACTAGCCCATCTCCACCGTCCACGTATCTCGAACGAGATATCAAAATAAAATCTCGACCATTCATTGTTCGAGGTAAAGGGATACAATCTCCACCGTCCACATATCTCGAATGAGATATTGAGATACAATCTCCACCATCCAAATAGCTCGTTCGAGATACAGAGATACAATCTCCACCATCCAAATAGCTCGTTCGAGATACAGAGATGCAATCTCCACCATCCAAATATCTCGTTCGAGGTACAGAGACGCAATCTCCACTGTCCATTTAGGCACATTGGAAGATGCGATCTCAGCCGTTTAAAGATCTCGATCGAGGTATATAATGAATCTCGACCATCGACATACCTTGGTCGTGGTAATGACTTAAAATCTAAGCCGTCCATGTACCTCGAACGAGATACTAATATCAAATCTCAACCGTCGATCCTTCACCAACCCTAAAATTAAGTGTGTATCTTGGCCGTATGTTTCACTAACCCTAAAATCCAGAGCGTACATCTTGCAAACCCTAAAGTGCATGATGCCACCGAACCTCGATCGAGGTTATTAAACCGGAAAACTTTTTTTTTGTCTCATTGTCAAAAGTCGTTTTCACTCTCCTTGCTCTCTTGATTTGGATTAGCATTAGTGGGCCCATTAGCATTGTTTTATAGCTTCATTAGTGCTACTTAGCACTAAGCATTGGACCCTTCACATTGGAGCTTTCACATTGGACCTTTGTGTTAGGCTTAGGTTTTAGCATGGAGTCACACGAGGAGAGCCGCTCGTCTATTGTGGACCTCATCGCGGAGATAGACCGCGAGTTAGCGGCTATCCATAGGAGTGCTAGAGACACACTGTCTACATTACATATCGTGGCAGACTTGGAGGCAATGCTTTCGTCCCTTCCTAGCCTTCACGATATTGTTTATGTAGATGAGTGGATAGCCCACCATCGCACTGCTCCTGTGTCACATGGCTTGACATATCATCAGGTCTGTGATCTTGGTCTGATTAGGGATGGAGCCTACTTAGATCTTTTCCTCGATAGTCGTGGGATGAGGCCTGGGGGGCGGGCAAGCCCCTTACTATTTCGCGGTGTTCACATCCTCGTATGGCCGCACATATCTATAGTCGATATGTTGCCGTATATGGGAGGATGCCGAACAACCGCCAGATTCCCATATACTTTGCAAAGCAATTATATGCGGAGTTTGTCTTAGGGGAGGAGGTGGATTACACTAGCCATCGGCCGGGTGGTGGTGCTGGCCGAGGCCGTCTCCCAGGACCAGGGTAGGCGGCCTACCACTGAGAGACTCACTCAGGAGTTGGTAGAGGCCAGAGCGGAAATTGATCGCCTTAGAGCTGCATTACAGACGGCAGAGGTAGCTACTGCAGAGGCACGGCATCTGAGAGAGTCTCACATCCAGCAGGTAGGTTTCTCTTGCACGTAAAAGAGTTATAATTAAGGTCCTAAGTTATAAATTTCTTTAAGTAATACCTAATGAGAGAGACTAATCAATTATTTTTATGCTTTACTTTTTTGCGTAGGCTCGGACCGAGGTAGAGAGCTCTAGAGCTGAGGTGCAGCATCACCAGATTATGGAGTGGATTGCCCAGCATAGGGCAAAGCAGTTGATGCTGCATGTTCGAGAGTTTCGCACATCCTCAGACGTGACAGTGCCTTACTTGCCTTTATATCCACAGCCTGTTAGCAGAGGTTTTTCGACAACCTCTCCCTCAGGATGCACCACCCTTCCTACGTGATGCCTGCTACGCTCTATGTATCGAGGACATTGACACTACTGGTGGATATGCCTTGGGATGTGGACATTTTTTCCATTTGTCTTGCATCACCCAGGAGCTAGTACGCTTCTCAGCATGTCCCTCTTGCCGTGCACGCGTCGACCTAGCGACATACACAGTTTTGGTCATTGATGATCTTCACCCAGGCCTCGTTCGAGTAGATGCTAGGGCTGGCAGGCCTATTGATTTTACATTAGCTACCTTGGGACTCGACGCCTTCGATGATAGAGATCAGGAGCCTGAGGTGCCTCTAGAGATTGAGTGGAGCTCACATGAGTTTGATGCATACCAGAGAGTCCTTCATGAGAGCCAGCAGATCACAGCCTATGAGCGTGTGGGTGGTGCTGGTCCTAGTGGCACCTCAGGTGATGGTGCTAGCAGCAGTGCTGCTTCTCATGAGCAGCGTGTCCTTACAGCAGAGGAGCTTACACGAGCAGAGTGGCAGACACGTACCATTGCTGATTATAGATTTTGGATTTACAGACAGAGACGTCTTGCATTAGCACGACGTAGAGAGAGGGAGAGGGCTATAGCAGCTTTTGGGACTCGTGAGCTCCCGAGTGCACCGGCACCAGCTCACGATCCTGCCTTTGAGGCAGACCTCCCCGCAGACATTCGACGACCCCTGCAGGAGCCGGCACAGCCTCCTCGACGTGCACAGCAGCCTCAACACGCACGTCGACTGGCAGTTAGAGATGACGATTTTGATTGGGTTGCCGTTGATAGTGACTAAACTCAGACTAGCTGGGTTAGCTCACTTACATTCTACTTAGATTTATGGGCAGTGACTAACCTCAGACTAGCTGGGGTAGCTCATTTTCATTTTGATGTACTTATTTGATGTTTATATCATTATGAGTTTTTTCATTATTGAGTATCATTACATTTTAGTTGATGTTCTTGATTTTTTTAAATTTTTTAACACTTTGGCTATCATATTGTTTGTTGAAAATCTCCATGCCATCAAACCCAAACAGGCCCAGATGGGAACCAGACTTTGCAAGCATGGGGGGAGCCCACCCCCACATGCATGCAAACTTTAGTCATAATCGGAGTATGTTTGGATTGGTAATTAGCGCACAGTGCGGATTTTTCAAGTCTCTTGGTGCTTGGTGCTTAAGAGGCCATGGAAAATCCGGGCCTTCACCCAAACATGCTCCGATGGGGACCAAACTTTGCAAACATGTGGGGAGGACCACCCCCACATGCTTGCAAAGTTTGGTCACAATCAGAGCATGTTTCGATTGGTAATTAGCGCCAGTGCGGATTTTTCAAGTCTCTTGGTGCTTAGGAGGCCATGGAAAATCCGGGCGTTCCCCATACCATCATACCCAAACATGCTCCGATGGGGGCCAAACTTTGCAAACATGTGGGGGGGACCCACCCCCACATGCTTGCAAAGTTTGGTCACAATCAGAGCATGTTTGGATTGGTAATTAGCGTCCAGTGCGGATTTTTCAAGTCTCTTGGTGCTTAAGAGGCCATGGAAAATCCGGGCGTTCCCCATACCATCATAACCAAACATGCTCCGATGGGGAACAAACTTTGCAGACATGTGGGGGGACCCACCCCAACATGCTTGAAAAGTTTGGTCACAATCGGAGTATGTTTGGATTGGTAATTAGCGCCCAGTGCGGATTTTTCAAGTCTCTTGGTGCTTAACAGGCCATGGAAAATCCGGGCCTTCCCCATACCATCATAACCAAACATGCTCCGATGGGGACCAAACTTTGCAAACATGTGGGAGGGACCCACCCCCACACGCTTGCAAAGTTTGGTCACAATCGGAGTATGTTTGGATTGGTAATTAGCGCCCAGTGCAGATTTTTCAAGTCTCTTGGTGCTTAAGAGGCCATGGAAAATCCGGGCGTTCCCCATACCATCGTACCCAAACATACTCCGATGGGGACCAAACTTTGCAAACATGTGGGGGGGACCCACCCCCACATGCTTGCAAAGTTTGGTCACAATCGAAGCGTGTTTGGATTGGTAATTAGCACCCAGTGTCGATTTTTCAAGTCTCTTGTTGGTGCTTAGGAGGCCATGGAAAATCCGGGCATTCCCCATACCATCATACCCAAACATGCTCCGATAGGGACCAAACTTTGCAAACATGTGGGGGGGACCCACCCCCACATGCTTGCAAATTTTGGTCACAATCAGAGCATGTTTGGATTGGTAAATAGCGCCCAGTGCAGATTTTTCAAGTCTCTTGGTGCTTAAGAGGCCATGGAAAATCCGGGCCTTCCCCATACCATCATAACCAAACATGCTCTGATGGGGACCAAACTTTGCAAACATGTGGGGGGGACCCACCCCCACATGCTTGCAAAGTTTGGTCACTATCGAAGTATGTTTGGATTGGTGGACTAGTGCCCAGTGTAGATTTTTCAAGTCTCTTGGTGCTTAGGAGGCCATGGAAAATCCGGGCCTTCCACATACCATCATACTGAAACATGCTCCAATGGGAACCAAACTTTGCAAACATGTGGGGGGGACCCACCTCCACATGCTTGCAAAGTTTGGTCACAATCAGAGCATGTTTGGATTGGTAATTAGCGCCCAGTGCGGATTTTTCAAGTCTCTTGGTGCTTAAGAGGCCATGGAAAATCCGGGCCTTCCCCATACCATCATAACCAAACATGCTCCGATGGGAACCAAGCTTTGCAAACATGTGGGGGGGGGACCCACCCCCATATGCTTGCAAAGTTTGGTCACAATCGGAGTATGTTTGGATTGGTAATTAGCGCCTAGTGCGGATTTTTTAAGTCTCTTTCTGCTTAAGAGGCCATGGAAAATCCGGGCGTTCCCCATACCATCATACCCAAACATGCTCCGATGGGGACCAAACTTTGCAAACATGTGGGGGGGACCCACCCCCACATGCTTGCAAAGTTTGGTCACAATCGGAGCATGTTTGGATTGGTAATTAGCGCCCAGTGCGGATTTTTCAAGTCTCTTGGTGCTTAGGAGGCCATGGAAAATCCGGGCGTTCCCCATACCATCATACCCAAACATGCTCCGATGGGGACCAAACTTTGCAAACATGTGGGGGGGACCCACTCCCACATGCTTGCAAAGTTTGGTCACAATCAGAGCATGTTTGGATTGGTAATTAGCGCCAAGTGTGGATTTTTCAAGTCTCTTGGTGCTTAAGAGGCCATGGAAAATCCGGGCCTTCCCCATACCATCATAACCAAACATGCTCCGATGGTGACCAAACTTTGCAAACATGTGGGGGGACCCACCCCCACATGCTTGCAAAGTTTAGTCACAATCGGAGTATGTTTGGATTGGTAATTAATGCCCATGACACTATGTACTTGATTCTCCCAAGATTAATATACTTTATTTGAGGGAGGGGTCGGCCGTGGATCATCCACTATATCCTGGTCAACGATGCACTTTGGCCTAGTGCAACTCATCAGATAGTAGTCTACTCCCTCGCTATTTCCCTCATCACTGGCAATAACAGCAAATACATCACCCTCCTGTAGCAAATCTGTTAGGTCATCATAAAACTGACCATGAACGCAGGACCTGTGTACTCATCAGACAACACTGGATGTGAAGGATGCTCGGGGGAGAGGAATGTCTGTATCCATGCATCTGCCCATCCTCTCGAGGCACAATGTGACCAATCGCCATCCATACATGCTCCACAGAAGCATGCAAACTGTCATGTGTAAATTGTGGGAGCCGCCATGCACGTGCTCCTGATGGAATGTAAGCCCAAGGTGCCAGGTACTGTGTCACAATCATGGGAGGCTCTACGGTCAATCATGCCACCATCCACATGCCAAAAAAATCTCCTGACAATCCGAGCATCACGTTTGGGATACGATGATGCTGCACTCCCACACAAATGTTGGGAGCACCACTCGACTACGTGGCCTGCATCTCTGAACCGCTGAGCATCCTGCCACAGCTGATGACGCCTCAGGGCACGTTTCACACACGCGCTCGCACCATCATGCTCTCCCTTCCCGTGACCAGTCTCAAAGAAATGACCAAATCACTCAGATACTAGACTGCACATGCCACCTATAAATCCATAAAAGATAGTCTTAGTTATTGTTTTGTTTAAGATGTTCTAGTGAATTTAGTTTAATTGAAAATATAAGAGAACCATAAGTACTACCTGTAGAGCCAATAGAATTGTCGTGATGACTTGAACTGTGCGCCACAACCATCTGACCAAGCCCATCGCTGGCCACGTTTGATCCCACAATCTCCTAAAAAATTGTCATGGAGACGAAAACAGTGTTGCACAAAATGTGCATCATGTGAACGATCATCACTGATATAGAAATGATACTCTCGAATAATGACACGGGTCTCGGGGGTACTCGCTATCCCATCTACATGAGCCTCTGCATGTCGATAGCTAATGTGGACCATAATAGCAACCTGGTGAGGTAAGCAATACAGACGTTTAGGACACAAAAAATCAAATAAGTAATGTAGCTCAAACACGAAACAAATATTATGAAATATAACCATTACCTGCTCTGAGAAGTAATACTCAGATTGTATCTCCTGAAAAGGTGTGAAGTTGTAGTTCTCTGCAAAATCAATCATAGAGACGACCACACCAATAGGAAACTCTTCCAAGCATGCTCGGAACTGACGATCCTGCCACTTGGCACAATGACTGTGCGGTATATAGGGGTAGATATGCTCCCTAAATGTGGCTGTGAAGTGACAACGTGGTGTATGTTTGTCCCACGAGCTGCAACTTCCTGGACTGTCCACACCACTCTGGAGCTGGTGTGTCACATAATCATAACGTTGCCATGCCACTATCTCTTGGTCACTTGCATCAAGATCTACCATCTGTAGATGTGCAAGTGAACCACATGATGTGCAATTGCTCTCCACACAAGGCATCCTAAGGAACTGGGGATCCTCCTTGCATGCACACAAAAGAGAGTGGATGAAATCACGAGGACTACGAGGCAACTCTCTCTGCCCCACTAAGAGAACGGAACACATCATAAAAAAACATGGTAGCGACAACAACATGTGTCACGCTCACGTGAGTACCTCACAAACCAAGTCTTACACCCCTCAAATGACCTTTGCCCAATTTTAAGCTCTGGATACGAAGCCACGAACTGCATACAACTCAATTTGGGTCATTTCAAGAAAGCAAGCACCGTGCTCAATGAACACTCCTCTTGTCACTCTCTTACGCAAAGCTTTCTTGAAAACTGGTGAGGCACGACAATTCTCCTCCCAAAAACTTTCTATCAAGGTTCTAGTTGTTTCATCTAGTAGGCGATCATGCCTAGCTACCACTACTCGCCCACAAAGCACCAACCTCATTGGCATCTAAACTTTGTCATCTAATAGACCCAACTCTAAGTGCGTGTGGTTCTATGGAAAGGATGTGAGATGTGGCACTAACCTTACCCTTCATTTGGGAGCTACTTATGGCTGCCACAATAGCCCGTCGAGCAACCAAAGCGTCCGTAGAGTTCCTCTTCTTGTTAACTATATAGGAATGACGAACACTTTGTAGCACCGCCATGCCAGCTCTCCTCTCTCTTCGACCTCCAATGTCGGAAAGTGCCCTGCAGTTGGCCATGTTGGGCAGATCAATCAAAGCATCAAGCACACATGCCTGTGATGAAGGCGTGAGGTCTTTGAAATAGGAATGGAAGATTGCATGGGCACGATGATGTGCCCTGACTTTGATAGTTCTTTCCTATCCACACGATGGGCACCCAAAGGAGGGGGGTGGGTTCTTGTAGAAGAGAAGGGGACTCAGGAAGGGTGGGTTCATGTGGATTATCTAAACTAAAAGGGGTAGTGGGGGGGAAGAGGACGGAGGAAGAGGAAGTGGAAGAGGAGGAGCAAGGCTTGGATCATCGCCAACGGAAGGTATTGTTCGTTGACGTGCTCTCCACTCTCTCTTTCTCTCACGAGCTACCCTTCTCCTCTCCTCCTCTTGAACTTGGTGGACAGAGGGAAGTCTAGTCCTATCACGTTTCCGACTCCTATGACTTTAAGAACCCATTCTCAAGGAAGCTAAGAGAGAAAAAATTATAAAGGCTCAATGATGGGATAGTACTAGAGATGAGTGTGGGATAGTACTAGAGATGTGTGATTATATAGGAAAAATAGGTTATCCACTTCAAATCTCATTGGATTTCCTATCTAAGATTGATTGGATAATTAAGATAAACATAAAGATAATTAAAGATAAACTATTATTCACTTAAAAATTAATATTATTAATAATATTTATTAACAAGTCTAAATATTTATCATTACTAGATATATAAATATATCTTTAAATTTATCTTTTATTTTATAATTATATAACTGCTTCTTTAATAAAGTATTTTTTTCAAATTTTATTCAAAGGTTTATTCTACATAAAATGTTTTCCAGAAATATTTAAAATTAGTGATTTTAAATTCTTTTATTTAATAAGTTATATAGATTCTATTATTTAAAATTCTATATTCTATTTCTCTAAATTACTAAATTAACTTTTTCAAAAATATATTTTTGAAAAAAAAGGGAAGGTGGGAAGGAGGTGCCACATGTCACATGTGTGCATGACACATGGCATTCTCTTGACATGTGGCACTATTATGGTTGATGTGGCAATTCCATGATGTGGCATGCCATGTCACCAATTGCGAGGTGGCATGCAAAGGTGGCAAGAAGATGTGGCATTAATGATGACTAGGATGATGAGGTGGGGAGTCAACTAGGTTGACCATGTTGACATGGAGGGTGGAGGTGGCAAGGTGAGGTGGCAAGCTGCTTATGTGGATCCTCTCGAAGCTCATGTGGACATAAAGTGGCATGCATATATAAGATTTGTGTCTACCCAAGCCTCACACATAGAATGATACCTAAGCTTTGAAGTTTACCAAGCCTAGATTTCCAAACCTAACTAGGATTGGTTTTAGACTTGAAAAGGGGAGAGTGGACACAATATGGGAATTTTCACTTGGGAGGATTGAAAATGGACCTTCCCATACTCAAAGTAAGCCAAATTTTTTTATAATAAATTCATGGCAACAAGAGTATTGATCCCTAGAGTTTTTAGATTGAAATATTCAATATTTAATTTTTTAGAATTAAATTACAATTGATTTAATGGGCCTGTGGACAGTCACAACAAATTTTCCAAAGTAAATCTATAAAAATCCAACCGTTAGATTTGTAATTTTACCTTATACCCACATTATACTAATCTTTCCCAATCTAATCATCACTAGATCCATACAATTTGAGCATTTTAAATGGTAGATGTGGTGGGAGGATAAAATAGTATGTTTTTTTAACAATTCTAATACATTTTAAATAATATAGAAAATAGTAGAACACATAAAAAATTACTCGATAAATCAAGTTAAGCTCTATGTTATTTGTATTTGTGATATGCAAAGTGGGAACATCATATGAGTAATAATGTAAAAGTTATAGGCAATTTACTCACATTCACTGTACCTGTCTAAACCTACGAGACAGGGCTTGTATATACAAACTTGGTTCCCAAACAAAAGGGGATCTGCAATTATTGGATATTCGATCAGATTATAGTTTTAGGTGCCCAACTTTGCATATGATGTTTCATTAGAAGACCTTGAAGTGAAACTCCTTGGCTAACTAGGAGAGATTGGCTATTCTTCTTGAAAAAATGCTTGTTTTCCAGCTAAAGCCAAGGGCACCCACTACATGAAACTAGATAACCTCATCTTGCAACCACCCATAAATTAAATGCATAAGAGAAATTCTTTTATTCTAAAAGTGTAATTCCTAATAAATTGGATTTATGCATGGAAAGATGCATAAAGAATTTATTTTAACCCAAAAGTGTTATTCTCATCAATTTTGATTTTATGCATAGAAAGATGCATAAAGAAATCTATTTTTAGTTCAAAAGAGTTATTTTCATCAATTTTGATTTTATGCATGAGTGTTGGAATTAGGGTTGCAGGAAAGCACACAAAGCTTGGAGAAGAAGAACCAAGAATGCACACAACACACAATGTATTAGATTGTGTCAATGTACAAAAAATAAGTTAGCCCTAGAATGATGGGCGTATATACAAGCTAGGGAAAAAAACCTCCTAAAGAGGAAAAAAGTACCCCGGCGGTCCTAAGTGTGTTCACACACATCACTGGGAGTGATGGTGTGAACGAGAGCTGGCACTCATGTATAGGGAAGTGCCATGCCCAAAGTAGATCAGTCCACAAAGGGGAGCAAGCCCAAAGCTTTGCGGAAAGCTTCGAATCTCTCACGAGGAAGCGCCTTTGTGAAAAGATCGGCGAGGTTGTCCTGTGTTGGCACATAGACCAAGCTGATCTCTCCTGCTCTGCTGAGAGTCTCTCCCTGACATAGTGATAATGCACCTCAATGTGCTTTGTGCGAGCATGAAAAACTAGGTTTCTCGCAACTGCCAATGTGCTCTAACTGTCAGTGTAGATAGAGGTGGCAGACTCCTGTCCAACACCCAAGTCAGACACCATAAGCCGTCTGAGCCACACACACTCAACCGTAGTTGTGAAAGCTGCCCTGTACTCAGCTTCACAACTAGAAGTGGCCACAGTAGGTTGCTTCTTGCTCAACCAAGATATGCATGAGCTACCGAGCATGAAACAAAAACCACTTGTGGACACTCTTGTGTCATAGCAACCATCCCAATTTGAGTCCGAAAAAGCATGCAAATCTGGTGGCAACGATCCCCCCTTGGGATAAAACAACCCAAGATGTATGGTGCCACTCAAGTAGCGACGAAAGATGCATTTAACTGCCTTCCAATGCTGAGACCCTGGGCTATGCATAAACCTGCTCACCTATGAGACTGCAAACTGAATGTCCAGCCTGGTAATGCATACATAAATGAGGCAACCAACAACTGTCTGATAGAGTGTGACATCAAAGTGATCTCCAGCATCATGAAGACTCAACTTCAAACCTATCTCCATTGGAGTAGCAATAGGCTTGCAGTCTTCAAGGCCAAATCTCCGCAACAATGTCTCAATATACTTTGTCTGACACAAAGCAATACCTCCATCACACTGCTTAAACTGTATCCCGAAATAATGATGCAAATGCCCCAAATTTGACATCTCAAAAGAGGCATTCAAAACAGCCTTAAAGTGCAGTTAAATATGCATGTATCTTTTCATACCAAGCTTGTGGAGGTTGCTTTAGACCATATAAAGCCTTTTTCAACCTGCACACTTTGTTTTCCTGCCCTCTTTGAACAAAACCACGAGGCTGCGATACATACACCTCCTCATGAAAATCTCCATTCATCAAGAACGCAGTCTTTATATCCAACTGATGTACATTCCAACCATTATGAGCTGCCAATGCACAAATACTACGAATGGTAGACATACGACAAGTGGGAGCAAAGGTCTCATCAAAATCAATGCCCTTTTCTTGAGCATAGCCCTTTGCAACAAGTCTAGCTTTATAGCGATCAACACTGCCATCTGGCTTTCGTTTCAACTTAAAAACCCACTTACATCCAATGGCCTTTTTACCAATAGGCAAATCACACAAAGACCATGTACCATTCTTCATTATAGCATCATATTCACTTTGCATTGCAGCCAACCAATTTTCTGATTTTTGTGCCTCATCAAAAGAAAGAGGTTCTTCCTCTTCACACATACTAGACACAACCAAAGCATAACAATCTGATGCATAAGAGGCATACTGAAAACCTGAACGAGTACGACTAGATATAGGTGCATCAATTTTATCACGCAAGGTTTACACCAGCCATTTAGGCATAACTCTAGCCTGCTCATTTTCAGCCCTATCCTCATGAATTACATCTTGTAAATCTGCATCAGAAATAGGCTGATCTATGATGTCGTTTGAATTCTGCATAGGTTGAGTATTTACCTCATTAGGACTTACATTTGAATTCCCACATGTAAATAGAGGCAACAACGTATCAAATACATCCCGTGAGCTCACACCTGTCTCTTTGGTACATGATAATAAAGGCTGCACGGCATCCTCCGCAAAAACAACATCTCGACTAATCAAGATACGCTTTGACTGCGGATGATACAATTTGTAACCCTTTCTCTCAGCACTGTAACCAACAAAATTGCATTTGACAGCCTTATCATCCAATTTTTTGCATTGTTGCACACGCACTAAAGCATAGGCCAAGCAACCAAAGACACGCAAGTGACCAATAGAAGGCTTCCTGCCATGCCAAGCTTCGTATGGAGTAATAGACTGCAAGGCCTTAGTGGGACACCTGTTGAGTACATATGAAGCACACATGACAGCCTCAAGCCAAAACGCATGTGGCAAAGCTTAGCTCTTGACCATACATCGTGCCATCTCCATAAGTGACCTATTTTTCCTCTCAGCAACACCTTTTTGCTGAGGGGTATACGGCACTGTACATTGGTGTTTTATCCCACGACTAGCCAGAAATGCATCAAACTCTTTAGACATGTACTCCCCCCCCGATCAGAACGGAGGGTGCCCACAGTACAATTGGATACATTTTCAACCATAAGCATAAACTGTTTGAAGCACAAAAACACTTCGGACTTTGCCTTCAGTGGATATACCCATGCATGCCTTGAGTAATCATCAATGAAAGTCATGAAGTACAAGTGTTTACCAAATGATGGAGTTTGCATAGGCCCACATACATCACTATGTACAAGTTGCAATTTGCGAGTGACCCGCACAGAACCATCCTTTGGAAACGCAGAACGCTACATTTTTCCCAAAATACAGCCTTCACAAACATGTTTCAATGGTGCCTCAAGAGGGGGCAATGAAGCAACCATATCAAATTTCTGCAAACGCAGCAAACTAGCAAAGTTCAGATAACCAAAACGAGCATGCCATAGTTTTGCATTTGAAACTGCCTTTTCATCAGAAATTGCATTTGCTGAATCTTCCACACACTTGTCATAAGAATTGAGCCTATACAGCCCACGAAACAAGGTGCCAGATACAATAATCGTATCACCAAAAGTCAAATAATGAACAGTATATCTGTCATCTACAAATTTGAACTGCACGCTGCCTAGCCTTGTTTTGCCTAGACTACGCTTCTTGCAAGAGCTTGTTGACTAAAGTGTCATACTTGACAACATCAGGTCTGTCTCAGTAACTGTGAGATCCCTGTCCCCACACCGAGCAACGGATTCGGGGTACTAACAGTGGAAGTAGCACTTCTCGCGCGGAACAGGGGTCTCACACTCGGGGCCTCGTCCACGGATATCCGGACAAGAAACTAATCCGTCGGTTTTTCCAAAACCAAACCCGGAAAAACTTCCCTTACCCGGAAAGCACGGGCGATTCCACCAGGATAACTTTTCACTCTAACATAGTCAAGATCATTACTGATCACGCTAATCCGACTGCACCTATAAAGATACTCAGTCCGATCAAGGAAGAGACTTGCATTGGGATCAACGCTTTTTTCCCCATCAAGAGGCACAGCCGTTGATTCCTATCCATAGAACAATTACTATTCGGGATTTACTTTATCTATCGTAATAACAGAAATTGAGTCTCGATTTACGGATCCATCAGTCCAGCCTAACCCCATCCAGTCCCATGGGTTAGCCAACCACCCAACCACTGTAGTGATGGGATCCAATTAAGAATTTTGGTTAGGTTTTGTCCCGGGTACCAAGGAAAAGAGTTCCAAGGCCCCCTAGCCGGAAGTTCATGCAAACATAAAATTAGTCACACCACTTACACACCCAATATGAAATTGCCTTTTTCTTAGCATCAGCTAACTTTAAAACAATCCTTTAATGAAACTATTATGTCACTGATGACAATCCTCAAAGTCTATGGTTGAATCCTTATTTTCAGTCATTCATTCATCGGTATACTTATGGCATCATTGGCAACCAGAACGCTCACCACCTGTTCACTCAGGGGCCTTTTCTATAGTTCCTAGCTCATAGTAACCGGCAATATATTCATATAATAGAATGGAATCTCCATGGAAGATCAGCAAGATCAACCCACAGATCCATATGAAAGAGCCATGGACTCATCCGTTGAGGACCAGCAAGATCAATCAACCAGATCCATGCCCGGTTTCAGAAAACAACTCTTACTCCTTGTTCCAATATCTTCCACGACGCACGTGTGGGTATCTTCGGCGACCCAGAGCCCGAGCACCATATGATCAGCACCCTCTAGGATCCTCTCGCAGGGTAACCTAGCGCTTCACTCATAGGCCGCTTCCTTGGTCCCTCATCCACCGTACCGGAAGCTCACCATTTAAATCGAACCGAGGCTGGTCAAGACCTCGATCGACCTTGCTACGCGAGACGTCCTCCATTGACTCTCCGTCAGCAGTTGCAACTTTATCAATTCGGTCTTCATGACCTTAATCCTCAAGACGGTCAAAATGCTTCCCCAGCATTCTTGACATAAAACACTCATTTACAAACAGTCACAAATACAGTTTCTATAACGAACTCTTGTCTTTCCACATTATCCACTCTCGGACCACATTACTTATTCCACATTCCATTCAATGTGTACTCATTCTCATCCATTTACTCATATAGACTACACATTATTTCACATACACCTTCACATTCATTATTCTACATACATATCCATGTTCGTACGTTCACATC
Source organism: Cibotium barometz (assembly GCF_041138505.1). Classification (NCBI taxonomy): domain Eukaryota; kingdom Viridiplantae; phylum Streptophyta; class Polypodiopsida; order Cyatheales; family Cibotiaceae; genus Cibotium; species Cibotium barometz. Next base: position 16,173,072 of record NC_141100.1, read on the forward strand.
ATACTTTCAATTTCACATTCATACATACGCATCTACATGCATACATCCACATCCACATTCATACATCCATACTTCCATTTCCACTTTCACACATCCACATTCACATTCATACATCCACATTATCCATGCATACATCCATTTTCACATCCTCATTCATACATCCATATTACATTCATACATCTATATCTACATTCATACATCCATATTACATCCATTCTCACCCTAACATATCCCATATACATCTTATCCCATCAGATACACTCTCTACCTCATCCCATACACATCTTAACACATCCTAACTCATCTTAACACATTCTATCACATCTCATACACCTCTTATCATATCCTATCACATCTCATACACATCTTATTACATCTTTTCACATCTCATACACCTCTTATCACATCCTATCACTTTCCATACACATCTTATCACATCTTATATCTTTTTATAGAATAGAAGAGAATTCTTATATTTGATATAAGATTTATCTACACATTTATTTATGTATAAATTCCATTTAAGGAGATTAACATTTTCGAAATAAAAATCAATCTTTTATGCATCTTCTTATGCATAAATTCAATTTGGTAGGAATTACACTTTTAGAATAAAAGAATTTCTCTTATGCACCTAAGTTATGCATAAAATCCATTTATGATGAAAATCACACTTTTAGTATCAAAAGAATATCTTTTATGCATACCTCTATGCATGAAATCCAAATATAATAAAAGTTACACTTTTATAATAAAATAATCAATTTTTATACATACCTCTATGCATGAAATCCAAATATGATAAAAGTCACACTTTTATAATAAAATAATCAACTTTTATGCATACCTCTATGCATGAAATTCAAATATGATAAAAGTCACAATGTTATATACATACCTCTATGCATGAAATCCAAATATGATAAAAGTCACACTTTTATAATAAAATAATAAACTTTTATGCATACCTCTATGCATGAAATCCAAATATGATAAAAGTCACACTTTTATAATAAAATAATCACTTTTTATGCATACCTCTATGCATGAAATCCAAATATGATAAAAGTCACACTTTTATAATAAAATAAGCAACTTTTATGCATACCTCTATGCATGAAATCCAAATATGATAAAAGTCACATTTTTATAATAAAATAATCAACTTTTATGCATACCTCTATGCATGAAATTCAAATATGATAAAAGTCACTTTTATAATAAAATAATCACTTTTTATGCATACCTCTATGCATGAAATCCAAATATGATAAAAGTCTCACTTTTATAATAAAATAATCAACTTTTATGCATACCTCTATGCATGAAATCCAAATATGATAAAAGTCACACTTTTATATTAAAATAATAATTCTTTTAATTAATCTAGGATGATAATTCCTAGAATATGGTAGGAAGTTCTCTTTTCATGCTTTGAATGAAATTATTTTATGTGTAATTTTTATAAAAATTTTGCCATAGTTCCGCTACTATGACTTATAAATCTCAATTTATTTTGAAGGATAAAGCTTATCATTAAAAAAATGATTAGAATGATCCCTAATTGGATCATTAATCCAATAATGGATTAAATCATCAATATTCATGAAATACATAAACTAAAAGCATAGAAAAAAGCCGTTAATTTGACCTCAAGAATAGATTAATCTTGGATTAAGGAAAAGCTTTATGAAAAGCTTCATTTAAATTGAGAATGGGTCATGAGTATGACCATTTCTTGAGTGAGAGAGAGAAATTATATAAAAACCATTAGAATTAAGCATAAATGGAAATTTATGTAATTCTTTACTATCATTAATCAATTTAACTTCAATAGCATTCATCTAATTATGTAATTCTTCACTACCATTCATCAATTAACTTCAATAGCATTCAAAAACCATTCCAATTAAGCTTCTCAAGCTTGAGAGGGGTTGAGAAGACAGAAGCATTGAGAAATTATAGGAAAGATCAAAATTCACCATTTACCTTACAATTTGCTTGATTCTTTGTTTACGGTAGAGGTCCCCAACCAATCAATTGGTTAAGTATGTTGATGGAGCCACCAATGGGGATTGAAGAAAGAGGGAAGCTCCAATTTCTTCAATTTGGAGAGAATTTTGGAGAATAGTAGAAATTAGCATTATTTCAGCATAACTCTAGTAGTATAGTAAAATTCTTCTATTTTTTTCAAAGGACTCATGTTCTATTTATAGGAGAGGGAAGCTCTAACCAAAGCTAACTGAATTCTAGAATTTTCCAGATTCAGTTTGGTTGAATTTAGACTAGATTTGGATCTAGTTTGGTTACTTTTTGATTCAGTTTGGTTCCATTTTGATTTGGTTTGGTTCAAGAGAGAGGAGAGAAAAAAATATCACATTATTTTTGAGTTTAAAACTCATTCAAGCATGTGAAGTATGGACCTCCTTTAAGGGACTCCCCTTCCTTACATATGTGTCAAAATGGAATCATTATACCCAAAATATCTCATATTTTTGATATTACTCATAGTTTCTTACTAATATACCTTGTACATAGTCAACTCTTCATCTTATGTGAGCATTTACTCATTTTTGGGTATCTTCTTTTACAAATTGGATTTATCTCCTCCCTACACATGGATTGATGCTATTGGCCCATAGGAACCTTAATTGGACCATAATCTAAAAATTTCTAAAAATCTAGACCCTTAGGCTAAGGTCCTTTATACTCATTTCGAATTAATTCCAACTGCACATTGGAAAGTTCTTTTTGAATTTCTGTTTCAGGGGAACTTATTTTAATAAGATGAATTATTTTTCTATCCAAAAATATTCATAATTTGAATATTCTCTCTCTAGAATATTTTCTCTCTCTCTATGTCAAAACAGGTAGAGACGAGATCTCTTATATTTCTGAAGAGGGAATTGATTACAAGGAAATATGCTGGACATTTTGAGAGGCTGGGGAGGAATCTTACATTCTCTCCCACTTGAAAAACGCGAGATGTCCTCATCTCGCAAACTTGGGATAATTTCGCGAGATGCACGAACATGAGACTTAGAGAAAGATTTAATTAAGATTAACCACCAAATAAAAAAGTCTCAAAGAGAGTAAGGGTCAAGACAAGAACAAGATTTAAACTTTATTCATTCTTGGAACATATACAGTAAGGATAGAAGAACTCTTTACACTTCCATAAGCCCGTCCATCATATGATCACAAAAGTAGCACTCACAAGCTACGCACGTATAAGGTAACTCATCTATGGGAATAATTCTGTTGGTTATTGCCGCACCTATCTCAGTGGTATGAGGTGATCTAACAAAAGGACCTCTGAGAGGCAAGCCAAAAACGGGGTAAAGGCATATCTTCTGATGAGGAAGAAAACACGCCAGTAAGAAGACCCGCTCAGAAAACCCAAGATGTTTTGATCTCATGACGCAGTAGTATCGGGGACCCAAACCCAAGGCTTCAATAACCATGGCCAAGCGGACATTGTTACGAAAGTGCTGCTGACCCCAAGGTGTTACCCTAGTTATATCTTGATAGGTCCGCCATTTAGTCTGAGCTACAGAATTTCCTAAGTGAGGAAAAAGTGAGCACTCATACTGTTCTATAAAATCCTTCTTCACAGACTCGCTTGCGGTGAGAAATCATCATGGATAAAACTAATTCCTGTTGCCAAGCCATGAAGGAGATTAAGAAAGAAAGGAGATCAATGGAAGTAAGATTACTGTGAGCGACAAATAAAAGTTATGACTTATATAAAGGAAGCAGCTAGCGTAACTTAGAAGCCAACGGTATCTTGCCACTGAAGTTTTACCGTCTTTCCCTGATTTGGGTTTGGCACATTTTTCTATAGAAGGCAATAAGAACTTTGAGATGAAGAGATAAAAGAAGTTCGTAGGCTAAGTCACCTACTTTCTTTGGTCCGCAATATCTGGGGGATAACTACTTATACTCCCCTAGAGATAAAGAAATTCTTTTTATTCAATGAAGACTATAACTGCTTCTTTGAATTCTCTGATTGTCCTCTTCTTATCTGTATATTGTCTCTGTCGATCCGGGGCAGCGTTTATATCTTTATGAATTGCATGCAGTTGTTCCTCTATGTCGCCAAGCATTTGACTGGTCATCTCGACCCTAATCAATGGGTCGGAACTAGTTAATGGAGTTAAGCAATCTTGTCCGAGAGACGGACCCTGATTAGATTGGTATGAAGGAATTGGTCTCTGAATTTGGGTTCTAGACTTCCCTGTGCCCTTTTCATGGTAGGAGTCGGGCAGTCTTTTAACTGATGACCAAAACCTTGGCATCCAAAACACCGGTTCTCACTTCTGAACTCATCGTTCTGAATCCTTAAAACAAGTGGGCTCCTGAGAAGTATTCTGGGGAAAGTGTCTTCCCTTTTTAAATAGAATCTTTCTTTTATTTTAGAGAGGGAAGGGAGATTCTTACTCCTGCATACCTCGAAGGATGAGGGAGGAATCTTACATTCTACCCCACTTAAAAAGTGCGAGATGTCCTCATCTCGCAAAGTAGAGGACAACTCTTTTTTATAAGATCCAATTTATTCTAGGGTTCCTTATATTCTGGTCAACCCAACAGAATATGGGGATAATTATCCCTTAAATAGAACTCATCATTAAATAACAATTCATTCAAATCATATCATTCATCTCTTTAACACGATAATGGTCCATTAGACCGAAAAATTTCTTTATGAACATTCCTCCACGGGAACTTCAGACAAGTAAGTTCTGAATTTGTCATCCCTTAACTTGATCTACCGTAGCAATTTGACAGCACAATCCACTAATCTCATAGTGATTTGCTGAAATCATTATCATCATTCTGGTTATGAATATCAACATAGGGACTCGTCCCATTCATCCTCATTGAGGATTCGTTCCGCTTATTACATTTCAACCAAATTTCAGGGATCAACATTTTTCAATCAGAATCCAAATCAACTCATCAGTTTTCAAACAGAATTTAAAAATCATATCAACCACATTCGAAATCATCATCTGGATAGCATTAATACTTATAATTTCAAGTCTTAGATTTACTCGTATATACTGCCGGTAAAGAGCTGCAGTTATACCCTCGGTATATACGGGTAGTCATGGTACTTGGAACTATAAGGTAAATACCATCATGTCTAGGCCTCAAGCAAGTCAGGGTTCCATACAATTGCGGTACTTCCATTTGAAGACCCAATTACTAATTTACAAATTTTCAGTTTGAATATTAATTGTATGAATTAAATCACACAATTATAACCTTTTTGTGCTACTTGATAAATTTTTGACATATTTGGCTTCTCAGTTGATCTTTATTAGCCAATTAGCTCTGATACCAACTGTGAGATCCCTGTCCCCACCGAGCAACGGATTCGGGGTACTAGCTGCGGAAGTAGCACTTCTCGCGCAGAACAGGGGTCTCACACTCGGGGCCTCGTCCATGGATATCCGGACAAGAGACTAATCCGTCGGTTTTTCCAAAACCGAACCCGGAAAAACTTCCCTTACCCGGAAAGCACGGGCGATTCCACCAGGATAACTTTTTACTCTAACGTAGTCAAGATCATTACTGATCACGCTAATCCGACTGCACCTATAAAGATACTCGGTCAGATCAAGGAAGAAACTTGCAATTGGAACATTGGGATCAACGCTTTTTCCCCCATCAAGAGGCACAGCCGTTGATTCCTATCCATAGAACAATTACTATCCGGGATTTTCTTTATCTATCGTAATAACAGAAATTGAGTCTTGAGTTACGAATCCATCAGTCCAGCCTAACCCCATCCAGTCCCATGGGTTAGCCAACCGCCCAACCACTGTAGTGATGGGATCCAATTAAGAATTTTGGTTAGGTTTTGTCCCGGGAACCAAGGAATAGAGTTCTAAGGCCCCCTAGCCGGAAGTTCATGCAAACATAAAATTAGTCACACCACTTACACACCCAATATGAAATTGCCTTTTTCTTAGCATCAGCTAAGAAAACAATATGAAATTGCCTTTTTCTTAGCATCAGCTAACTTTAAAACAATCCTTTAATGAAACCATTATGTCACTGATGACAATCCTCAAAGTCTATGGTTGAATCCTTATTTTCAGTCATTCATTCATCAGTATACTTATGGCATCATTGGCAACCAGAATGCTCACCACCTGTTCAGGGGCCTTTTCCATAGTTCCTAGCTCATAGTAACCGGGAATATATTCATATAATAGAATGGAATCTCCATGAAAGATCAGCAAGATCAACCCACAGATCCATATAAAAGAGCCATGGACTCATCTGTGTTGAGGACCAGCAAGATCAATCAACCAGATCCATGCCCGGTTTCAGAAAACAACTCTTACTCCTTGTTCCAATATCTTCCACGACGCACGTGTGGGTATCTTCGGTGACCTAGAGCCCGAGCACCATATGGTCAGCACCCTCTAGGATCCTTCGCAGGGTAACCTAGCGCTTCACTCATAGGCCACTTCCTTGGTCCCTCATCCACCGTACCGGAAGCTCACCATTTAAATCAAACCGAGGCTGGTCAAGACCTCGATCGACCTTGCTACGCGAGACGTCCTCCATTGACTCTCCGTCAGCAGTTGCAACTTTATCAGTTCGGTCTTCATGACCTTAATCCTCAAGACGGTCAAAATGCTTCCCCAGCATTCTTGACATAAAACAGTCATTTACAAACAGTCACAAATACAGTTTCTATAACGAACTCTCGTCTTTCCACATTATCCACTCTCGGACCACATTACTTATTCCACATTCCATTCAATGTGTACTCATTCTCATCCATTTACTCATATAGACTACACATTATTTCACATACACCTTCACATTCATTATTCTACATACATATCCATGTTCGTACGTTCACATCTCCAATTTCACATTCATACATACGCATCTACATGCATACATCCACATCCACATTCATACATCCATACTTCCATTTCCACTTTCACACATCCACATTCACATTCATACATCCTCATTCATACATCCATATTACATTCATACATCCATATCTACATTCATACATCCATATTACATCCATTCTCGCCCTAACATATCCCATATACATCTTATCCCATTAGATACACTCTCTACCTCATCCCATACACATCTTAACACATCCTAACTCATCTTAACACATTCTATCACATCTCATACACCTCTTATCATATCCTATCACATCTCATACACATCTTATTACATCTTTTCACATCTCATACACCTCTTATCACATCCTATCACTTCCTATACACATCTTATATCTTTTTATAGAATACAAGAGAATTCTTATATTTGATATAAGATTTCTCTACACATTTATTTATGCATAAATTCCATTTAAGGAGACTAACATTTTTGAAATAAAAATCAATCTTTTATGCATCTTCTTATGCATAAATTCAATTTGGTAGGAATTACACTTTTAGAATAAAAGAATTTCTCTTATGCATCTAAGTTATGCATAAAATCCATTTCTGATGAAAATCACACTTTTAGTATAAAAAGAATATCTTTTATGTATACCTCTATGCATGAAATCCAGATATAATAAAAGTTACACTTTTATAAAAAAATAATCAATTTTTATGCATACCTCTATGCATGAAATCCAAATATGATAAAAGTCACACTTTTATAAAAAAAAAATCAACTTTTATGCATACCTCTATGCATGAAATCCAAATATGATAAAAGTCACACTTTTATAATAAAATAATCAACTTTTATGCATACCTCTATGCATGAAATCCAAATATGATAAAAGTCACACTTTTATAATAAAATAATCAACTTTTATGCATACCTCTATGCATGAAATCCAAATATGATAAAAGTCACACTTTTATAATAAAATAATCAACTTTTATGCATACCTCTATGCATGAAATTCAAATATGATAAAAGTCATACTTTTATAATAAAATAATCACTTTTTATACATACCTCTATGCATGAAATCCAAATATGATAAAAGTCTCACTTTTATAATAAAATAATCAACTTTTATGCATACCTCTATGCATGAAATCCAAATATGATAAAAGTCACACTTTTATAATAAAATAATCATTTTTTATGCATACCTCTATGCATGAAATCCAAATATGATAAAAGTCACACTTTTATAATAAATTAATCACTTTTTATGCATACCTCTATGCATGAAATCCAAATATGATAAAAGTCACACTTTTATAATAAAAGAATCAACTTTTATGCATACCTCTATGCATGAAATCCAAATATGATAAAAGTCACACTTTTATAATAAAATAATCAACTTTTATGCATACCTCTATGCATGAAATTCAAATATGATAAAAGTCACACTTTTATAATAAAATAATCACTTTTTATGCATACCTCTATGCATGAAATCCAAATATGATAAAAGTCTCACTTTTATAATAAAATAATCAACTTTTATGCATACCTCTATGCATGAAATCCAAATATGATAAAAGTCACACTTTTATATTAAAATAATAATTCTTTTAATTAATCTAGGATGATAATTCCTAGAATATGGTAGCAAGTTCTCTTTTCATGCTTTGAATGAAATTATTTTATGTGTAATTTTTATAAAAATTTTGCCATAGTTCCGCTACTATGACTGATAAATCTCAATTTATTTTGAAGGATAAAGCTTATCATTAAGAAAATGATTAGAATGATCCCTAATTGGATCATTAACCCAATAATGGATTAAATCATCAATATTCATGAAATACATAAACTAAAAGCATAGAAAAAAGCCGTTAATTTGACCTCAAGCATAGATTAATCTTGGATTAAGGAAAAGCTTTATGAAAAGCTTCATTTGGATTGAGAAAGGGTCATGAGTATGACCATTTCTTGAGTGAGAGAGAGAAATTACATAAAAACCATTAGAATTAAGCATAAATGGAAATTTATGTAATTCTTTACTATCATTAATCAATTTAACTTCAATAGCATTCATCTCATTATGTAATTCTTCACTACCATTCATCAATTAACTTCAATAGCATTCAAAAACCATTCCAATTAAGCTTCTCAAGCTTGAGAGGGGTTGAGAAGAGAGAAGCATTGAGAAATTATAGGAAAGATCAAAATTCACCATTTACCTTACAATTTGCTTGATTCTTTGTTCACGGTAGAGGCCCCCAACCAATCAATTGGTTAAGTATGTTGATGGAGCCACCAATGGGGATTGAAGAAAGAGGGAAGCTCCAATTTCTTCAATTTGGAGAGAATTTTGGAGAATAGTAGAAATTAGCATTATTTCAGCATAACTCTAGTATAGTAAAATTCTTCTATTTTTTTCAAAGGACTCATGTTCTATTTATAGGAAAGGGAAGCTCTAACCAAAGCTAACTGAATTCTAGAATTTTCCAAATTCAGTTTGGTTGAATTTAGACTAGATTTGGATCTAGTTTGGTTACTTTTTGATTCGGTTTGGTTCCATTTTGATTTGGTTTGGTTCAAGAGAGAGGAGAGAAAAAAATATCACATTATTTTTGAGTTTAAAACTCATTCAAGCATGTGAAGTATGCACCTCCTTTAAGGGACTCCCCTTCCTTACATATGTGTCAAAATGGAATCATTATACCCAAAATATCTCATATTTTTGATATTACTCATAGTTTCTTACCAATATACCTTGTACATAGTCAACTCTTCATCTTATGTGAGCATTTACTCATTTTTGGGTATCTTCTTTTACAAATTGGATTTATCTCCTCCCTACACATGGATTGATGCTATTGGCCCATAGGAACCTTAATTGGACCATAATCTAAAAATTTCTGAAAATCTAGACCCTTAGGCTAAGGTCCTTTATACTCATTTCCAATTAATTCCAACTGCACATTGGAAAGTTCTTTTTGAATTTCTGTTTCAGGGGAACTTATTTTAATAAGATGAGTTATTTTTCTATCAAAAAATATTCATAATTTGAATATTCTCTCTCTAGAATATTTTCTCTCTCTATGTCAAAACAGGTAGAGACGAGATCTCTTATATTTCTGAAGACCGAATTAATTACAGGGAAATATGCTGGACATTTTGAGAGGCTCGGGAGGAATCTTACCTTCTCTCCCACTTGAAAAACGCGAGATGTTCTCATCTCGCAAACTTGGGATAATTTCGCGAGATGCACGAACATGAGACTTAGAGAAAGATTTAATTAAGATTAACCACCAAATAAAAAAGTATCAAAGAGAGTAAGGGTCAAGACAAGAACAAGATTTAAACTTTATTCATTCTTGGAACATATACAGTAAGGATAGAAGAACTCTTTACACTTCCATAAACCCGTCCATCATATGATCACAAAAGCAGCACTCACAAGCTACGCACGTATAAGGTAACTCATCTATGGGAATAATTGTGTTGGTTATTGCCGCACCTATCTCAGTGGTATGAGATGATCTAACAAAAGGACCTCTGGGAGGCAAGCCAAAAACGGGGTAAAGGCATATCTTCTGATGAGGAAGAAAACACGCCAGTAAGAAGACCCGCTCAGAAAACCCAAGATGTCTTGATCTCATGACGCAGTAGTATCGGGGACCCAAACCCAAGGCTTCAATAACCATGGCCAAGCGGACATTGTTACGAAAGTGCTGCTGACCCCAGGGTGTTACACTTATATCTTGATAGGTCCGCCATTTAGTCTGAGCTACAGAAGTTCCTAAGTGAGGAAAAAGTGAGCGCTCATACTGTTCTATAAAATCCTTCTTCACAGACTCGCTTGCGTCTTGAAGGTGAGAAATCATCATGGATAAAACTAATCCCTGTTGCCAAGCCATGAAGGAGATTAAGAAAGAAAGGAGATCGATGGAAGTAAGATTACTGTGAGCGACAAATAAAAGTTACGACTAATATAAAGGAAGGAGCTAGCGTAACTTAGAAGCCAACGGTATCTTGCCACTGAAGTTTTACTGTCTTTCCCTGATTTGGGTTTGGCACATTTTTCTATAGAAGGCAATAAGAACTTTGAGATGAAGAGATAAAAGAAGTTCGTAGGCTAAGTCACCTACTTTCTTTGGTCCGCAATATCTTGGGGATAACTACTTATACTCCCCTAGAGATAAAGAAATTCTTTTGGTCCGTATTCAATGAAGACTATAACTGCTTCTTTGAATTCTCTGATTGTCCTCTTCTTATCTGTATATTGTCTCTCTCGATCCTGGGCAGCGTTTATATCTTTATGAATTGCATGCATCTGTTGCTCTATGTTGCCAAGCATTTGACTAGTCATCTTGACCCTAATCAATGGGTCGGAACTAGTTAATGGAGTTAAGCAATCTTGTCCGAGAGACGGACCCTGATTAGATTGGTATGAAGGAATTGGTCTCTGAATTTGGGTTCTAGACTTCCCTGTGCCCTTTTCATGGTAGGAGTCGGGGAGTCTTTTAACTGATGACCAAAACCTTGGCATCCAAAAGACCGGTTCTCACTTCTGAACTCATCGTTCTGAATCCTTAAAACAAGTGGGCTCCTGAGAAGTATTCTGGGGAAAGTGTCTTCCCTTTTTAAACAGAATCTTTCTTTTATTTTAGAGAGGGAAGGGAGATTCTTACTCCTGTATACCTCGGGGGAGGAATCTTACATTCTACCCCACTTAAAAAGTGCGAGATGTCCTCATCTCGCAAAGTAGAGGACAACTCTTTTTCATAAGATCCAATTTATTCTAGGGTTCTTCACAGACTCGCTTGCATCTTGAAGGTGAGAAATCATCATGGATAAAACTAATTCCTGTTGCCAAGCCATGAAGGAGATTAAGAAAGAAAGGAGATCGATGGAAGTAAGATTACTGTGAGCGACAAATAAAAGTTACGACTTATATAAAGGAAGGAGCTAGCGTAACTTAGAAGCCAACGGTATCTTGCCACTGAAGTTTTACCGTCTTTCCCTGATTTGGGTTTGGCACATTTTTCTATAGAAGGCAATAAGAACTTTGAGATGAAGAGATAAAAGAAGTTCGTAGGCTAAGTCACCTACTTTCTTTGGTCCGCAATATACGGGGGATAACTACCTATACTCCCCTAGAGATAAAGAAATTCTTTTGGTCCGTATTCAATGAAGACTAGAACTGCTTCTTTGAATTCTGTGATTGTCCTCTTCTTATCTGTATATTGTCTCTGTCGATCCTGGGCAGCCTTTATATCTTTATGAATTGCATGCATCTGGTGCTCTATGTCGCCAAGCATTTGACTGGTCATCTCGACCCTAATCAATGGGTCGGAACTAGTTAATGGAGTTAAGCAATCTTGTCCGAGACGGACCCTGATTAGATTGGTATGAAGGAATTGGTCTCTGAATTTGGGTTCTAGACTTCCCTGTGCCCTTTTCATGGTAGGAGTCGGGCAGTCTTTTAACTTTTGACCAAAACCTTGGCATCCAAAACACCGGTTCTCACTTCTTAACTCATCGTTCTGAATCCTTAAAACAAGTGGGCTCCTGAGAAGTATTCTGGGGAAAGTGTCTTCCCTTTTTAAACAGAATCTTTCTTCTATTTTAGAGAGGGAAGGGAGATTCTTACTCCTGCATACCTCGAAGGCTGGGGGAGGAATCTTACATTCTACCCCACTTAAAAAGTGTGAGATGTCCTCATCTCGCAAAGTAGAGGACAACTCTTTTTCATAAGATCCAATTTATTCTAGGGTTCCTTATATTCTGGTCAACCCAACAGAATACGGGGATAATTATCCCTTAAATAGAACTCATCATTAAATAACAATTCATTCAAATCATATCATTCATCTCTTTAACACGATAATGGTCCATTAGACCGAAAAATTTCTTTATGAACATTCCTCCACGGGAATTTCAGACAAGTAAGTTCTCAATTTGTCATCCCTTAACTTGATCTACCGTAGCAATTTGACAGCACAATCCACTAATCTCATAGTGATTTGCTGAAATCATTATCATCACTCGTCCCATTTATCCTCATTAAGGATTCGTTCAGCTTATTACATTTCAACCAAATTTCAGGGATCAACATTTTTCAATCAGAATCCAAATCAACTCATCAGTTTTCAAACAGAATTTAAAAATCATATCAACCACATTCGAAATCATCGTCTGGATAGCATTAATACTTATAATTTCAAGTCTTAGATTTACTCGTATATACTGCGGGTAAAGAGCTGCAGTTATACCCTCGGTATATACGGGTAGTCATGGTACTTGGAACTATAAGGTAAATACCATCATGTCTAGGCCTCAAGCAAGTTAGGGTTCCATACAATTGCGGTACTTCCATTTGAAGACCCAATTACTAATTTACGAATTTTCAGTTTGAATATCAATTGTATGAATTAAATCACACAATTATAACCTTTTTGTGCTACTTGATAAATTTTTGACATATTTGGCTTCTCAGTTGATCTTTATTAGCCAATTAGCTCTGATACCAACTGTGAGATCCCTGTCCCCACCGAGCAATGGATTCGGGGTACTAGCAGCGGAAGTAGCACTTCTCGCGCAGAACAGGGGTCTCACACTCGGGGCCTCATCCATGGATATCCGGACAAGAGACTAATCCGTCGGTTTTTCCAAAACCGAACCCGGAAAAACTTCCCTTACCTGGAAAGCACGGGCGATTCCACCAGGATAACTTTTTACTCTAACGTAGTCAAGATCATTACTGATCACGCTAATCCGACTGCACCTACAAAGATACTCGGTCAGATCAAGGAAGAAACTTGCACTTGGATCATTGGGATCAACGCTTTTTTCCCCATCAAGAGGCACAGCCGTTGATTCCTATCCATAGAACAATTACTATCCGGGATTTACTTTATCTATCGTAATAACAGAAATTGAGTCTCGATTTACGGATCCATCAGTCCAGCCTAACGCCATCCAGTCCCATGGGTTAGCCAACCGCCTAACCACTGTACTGATGGGATCCAATTAAGAATTTTGGTTAGGTTTTGTCCAAGGAACCAAGGAAAAGAGTTCCAAGGCCCCCTAGCCGGAAGTTCATGCAAACATAAAATTAGTCACACCACTTACACACCCAATATGAAATTGCCTTTTTCTTAGCATCAGCTAACTTTAAAACAATCCTTTAATGAAACCATTATGTCACTGATGACAATCCTCAAAGCCTATGGTTGAATCCTTATTTTCAGTCATTCATTCATCGGTATACTTATGGCATCATTGGCAACCAGAACGCTCACCACATGTTCACTCAGGGGCCTTTTCCATAGTTCCTAGCTCATAGTAACCGGCAATATATTCATATAATAGAATGGAATCTCTATGGAAGATCAGCAAGATCAACCCACATATCCATATAAAAGAGCCATGGACTCATCCGTTGGACCAGCAAAATCAATCAACCAGATCCATGCCCGGTTTCAGAAAACAACTCTTACTCCTTGTTCCAATATCTTCCACGACGCACGTGTGGGTATCTTCGGCGACCCAGAGCCCGAGCACCATATGGTCAGCACCCTCTAGGATCCTTCGTAGGGTAACCTAGCGCTTCACTCATAGGCCGCTTCCTTGGTCCCTCATCCACCGTACTGGAAGCTCACCATTTAAATCGAACCGAGGGCAGGTCAAGACCTCGATCGACCTTGCTACGCGAGACGTCCTCCATTGACTCTCCGTCAGCAGTTGCAACTTTTATCAGTTCGGTCTTCATGACCTTAATCCTCAAGACGGTCAAAATGCTTCCCCAGCATTCTTGACATAAAACACTCATTTACAAACAATCACAAATACAATTTCTATAACGAACTCTCGTCTTTCCACATTATCCACTCTCGGACCACATTACTTATTCCACATTCCATTCAATGTGTGCTTATTCTCATCCATTTACTCATATAGACTACATATTATTTCACATACACCTTCACATTCATTATTCTACATACATATCCATGTTCGTACGTTCACATCATACTTCCAATTTCACATTCATACATACGCATCTACATGCATACATCCACATCCACATTCATACATCCATACTTCCATTTCCACTTTCACACATCCACATTCACATTCATACATCCACATTATCCATGCATACATCCATTTTCACATCCTCATTCATACATCCATATTACATTCATACATCCATATCTACATTCATACATCCATATTACATCCATTCTCGCCCTAACATATCCCATATACATCTTATCCCATCAGATACACTCTCTACCTCATCCCATACACATCTTAACACATCCTAACTCATGTTAACACATTCTATCACATCTCATACACCTCTTATCATACCCTATCACATCTCATACACATCTTATTACATCTTTTCACATCTCATACACCTCTTATCACATCCTATCACTTCCCATACACATCTTATCACATCTTATATCTTTTGAAATAGAATACAAGAGAATTCTTATATTTGATATAAGATTTCTCTACACATTTATTTATGCATAAATTCCATTTAAGGAGACTAACATTTTCGAAATAAAAATCAATCTTTTATGCATCTTCTTATGCATAAATTCAATTTGGTAGGAATTATACTTTTAGAATAAAAGAATTTCTCTTATGCATCTAAGTTATGCATAAAATCCATTTATGATGAAAATCACACTTTTAGTATAAAAAGAATATCTTTTATGCATACCTCTATGCATGAAATCCAAATATAATAAAAGTTACACTTTTATAATAAAATAATCAATTTTTATGCATACCTCTATGCATGAAATCCAAATATGATAAAAGTCACACTTTTATAATAAAATAATCAACTTTTATGCATACCTCTATGCATGAAATCCAAATATGATAAAAGTCACACTTTTATAATAAAATAATCAACTTTTATGCATACCTCTATGCATGAAATCCAAATATGATAAAAGTGACACTTTTATAATAAAATAATCAACTTTTATCCATACCTCTATGCATGAAATCCAAATATGATAAAAGTCACACTTTTATAATAAAATAATCAACTTTTATGCATACCTCTATGCATGAAATCCAAATATAATAAAAGTCACACTTTTATAATAAAATAATCACTTTCTATGCATACCTCTATGCATGAAATCCAAATATGATAAAAGTCACTTTTATAATAAAATAATCAACTTTTATGCATACCTCTATGCATGAAATCCAAATATGATAAAAGTCACACTTTTATAATAAAATAATCAACTTTTATGCATACCTCTATGCATGAAATCCAAATATGATAAAAGTCACACTTTTATAATAAAATAATCAACTCTTATGCATACCTCTATGCATGAAATTCAAATATGATAAAAGTCACACTTTTATAATAAAATAATCACTTTTTATGCATACCTCTATGCATGATATCCAAATATGATAAAAGTCATACTTTTATATTAAAATAATAATTCTTTTAATTAATCTAGGATGATAATTCCTAGAATATGGTAGGAAGTTCTCTTTTTATGCTTTGAATGAAATTATTTTATGTGTAATTTTTATAAAAATTTTGCCATAGTTCCGCTACTATGACTGATAAATCTCAATTTATTTTGAAGGATAAAGCTTATCATTAAGAAAATGATTAGAATGATCCCTAATTGGATCATTAACCCAATAATGGATTAAATCATCAATATTCATGAAATACATAAACTAAAAGCATAGAAAAAAGCCATTAATTTGACCTCAAGCATAGATTAATCTTGGATTAAGGAAAAGCTTTATGAAAAGCTTCATTTGGATTGAGAATGGGTCATGAGTATGACCATTTCTTGAGTGAGAGAGAGAAATTACATAAAAACCATTAGAATTAAGCATAAATAGAAATTTATGTAATTCTTTACTATCATTAATCAATTTAACTTCAATAGCATTCATCTAATTATGTGATTCTTCACTACCATTCATCAATTAACTTCAATAGCATTCATAAACCATTCCAATTAAGCTTCTCAAGCTTGAGAGGGGTTGAGAAGAGAGAAGCATTGAGAAATTATAGGAAAGATCAAAATTCACCATTTACCTTACAATTTGCTTGATTCTTTGTTCACGGTAGAGGCCCCCAACCAATCAATTGGTTAAGTATTTTGATGGAGCCACCAATGGGGATTGAAGAAAGAGGGAAGCTCCAATTTCTTCAATTTGTAGAGAATTTTAGAGAATAGTAGAAATTAGTATTATTTCAGCATAACTCTAGTATAGTAAAATTCTTCTATTTTTTTCAAAGGACTCATGTTCTATTTATAGGAGAGGGAAGCTCTAACCAAAGCTAACTGAATTCTAGAATTTTCCAGATTCAGTTTGGTTGAATTTAGACTAGATTTAGATCTAGTTTGGTTACTTTTTGATTCGGTTTGGTTCCATTTTGATTTGGTTTGGTTCAAGAGAGAGGAGAGATAAAAATATCACATTATTTTTGAGTTTAAAACACATTCAAGCATGTGAAGTATGCACCTCCTTTAAGGGACTCCCCTTCCTTACATATGTGTCAAAATGGAATCATTATACCCAAAATATCTCATATTTTTGATATTACTCATAGTTTCTTACTAATATACCTTGTACATAGTCAACTCTTCATCTTATGTGAGCATTTACTCATTTTTGGGTATCTTCTTTTACAAATTGGATTTATCTCCTCCCTACACATGGATTGATGCTATTGGCCCATAGGAACCTTAATTGGACCATAATCTAAAAATTTCTGAAAATCTAGACCCTTAGGCTAAGGTCCTTTATACTCATTTCCAATTAATTCCAACTGCACATTGGAAAGTTCTTTTTGAATTTCTGTTTCAGGGGAACTTATTTTAATAAGATGAGTTATTTTTCTATCCAAAAATATTCATAATTTGAATATTCTCTCTCTAGAACATTTTCTCTCTCTATGTCAAAACAGGTAGAGACGAGATCTCTTATATTTCTGAAGAGGGAATTGATTACAAGGAAATATGCTGGACATTTTGAGAGGCTGGGGAGGAATCTTACATTCTCTCCCACTTGAAAAACGCGAGATGTCCTCATCTCGCAGACTTGGGATAATTTCGCGAGATGCACGAACATGAGACTTAGAGAAAGATTTAATTAAGATTAACCACCAAATAAAAAAGTCTCAAAGAGAGTAAGGGTCAAGACAAGAACAAGATTTAAACTTTATTCATTCTTGGAACATATACAGTAAGGATAGAAGAACTCTTTACACTTCCATAAGCCGCACTCACAAGCTACGCACGTATAAGGTAACTCATCTATGGGAATAATTCTGTTGGTTATTGCCGCACCTATCTCAGTGGTATGAGGTGATCTAACACAAGGACCTCTGAGAGGCAAGCCAAAAACGGGGTAAAGGCATATCTTCTGATGAGGAAGAAAACACGCCAGTAAGAAGACTCGCTCAGAAAACCCAAGATGTCTTGATCTCATGATGTAGTAGTATCGGGGACCCAAACCCAAGGCTTCAATAACCATGGCCAAGCGAACATTGTTACGAAAGTGCTGCTGACCCCAGGGTGTTACCCTAGTTATATCTTGATAGGTCCGCCATTTAGTCTGAGCTACAGAGGTTCCTAAGTGACGAAAAAGTGAGCGCTCATACTGTTCTATAAAATCCTTCTTCACAGACTCGCTTGCGTCTTGAAGGTGAGAAATCATCATGGATAAAACTAATTCCTGTTGCCAAGCCATGAAGGAGATTAAGAAAGAAAGGAGATCGATGGAAGTAAGATTACTGTGAGCGACAAATAAAAGTTACGACTTATATAAAGGAAGGAGCTAGCGTAACTTAGAGGCCAACGGTATCTTGCCACTGAAGTTTTACCGTCTTTCCCTGATTTGGGTTTGGCACATTTTTCTATAGAAGGCAATAAGAACTTTGAGATGAAGAGATAAAAGAAGTTCGTAGGCTAAGTCACCTACTTTCTTTGGTCCGCAATATACGGGGGATAACTACCTATACTCCCCTAGAGATAAAGAAATTCTTTTGGTCCGTATTCAATGAAGACTATAACTGCTTCTTTGAATTCTTTGATTGTCCTCTTCTTATCTGTATATTGTCTCTGTCGATCCTGGGCAGCCTTTATATCTTTATGAATTGCATGCATCTGGTGCTCTATGTCGCTAAGCATTTGATTGGTCATCTGGACCCTAATCAATGGGTCGGAACTAGTTAATGGAGTTAAGCAATCTTGTCCGAGACGGACCCTGATTAGATTGGTATGAAGGAATTGGTCTCTGAATTTGGGTTCTAGACTTCCCTGTGCTCTTTTCATGGTAGGAGTCGGGCAGTCTTTTAACTTTTGACCAAAACCTTGGCATCCAAAACACCGGTTCTCACTTCTAAACTCATCGTTCTGAATCCTTAAAACAAGTGGGCTCCTGAGAAGTATTCTGGGGAAAGTGTCTTCCCTTTTTAAACAGAATCTTTCTTTTATTTTAGAGAGGGAAGGGAGATTCTTACTCCTGCATACCTCGAAGGCTGGGGGAGGAATCTTACATTCTACCCCACTTAAAAAGTGCGAGATGTCCTCATCTCGCAAAGTAGAGGACAACTCTTTTTCATAAGATCCAATTTATTCTAGGATTCCTTATATTCTGGTCAACCCAACAGAATACGGGGATAATTATCCCTTAAATAGAACTCATCATTAAATAACAATTCATTCAAATCATATCATTCATCTCTTTAACACGATAATGGTCCATGAGACCGAAAAATTTCTTTATGAACATTCCTCCACGGGAATTTCAGACAAGTAAGTTCTCAATTTGTCATCCCTTAACTTGATCTACCGTAGCAATTTGACAGCACAATCCACTAATCTCATAGTGATTTGCTGAAATCATTATCATCACTCGTCCCATTCATCCTCATTGAGGATTCGTTCAGCTTATTACATTTCAACCAAATTTTAGGGATCAATATTTTTCAATCAGAATCCAAATCAACTCATCAGTTTTCAAACAAAATTTAAAAATCATATCAACCACATCGTCTGGATAGCATTATTACTTATAATTTCAAGTCTTAGATTTACTCGTATATACTGCCGGTAAAGAGCTGGAGTTATACCCTCGGTATATACGGGTAGTCATGGTACTTGGAACTATAAGGTAAATACCATCATGTCTAGGCCTCAAGCAAGTCAGGGTTCCATACAATTGCGGTACTCCCATTTGAAGACCCAATTACTAATTTACAAATTTTCAGTTTGAATATCAATTGTATGAATTAAATCACACAATTATAACCTTTTTGTACTACTTGAAAAATTTCTGACATCTTTGGCTTCTCAGTTGATCTTTATTAGCCAATTAGCTCTGATACCAACTGTGAGATCCCTGTCCCCACCGAGCAACGGATTCGGGGTACTAGCTGCGGAAGTAGCACTTCTCGCGCAGAACAGGGGTCTCACACTCGGGGCCTCGTCCATGGATATCCGGAAAAGAGACTAATCCGTCGATTTTTTCAAAACCGAACCCGGAAAAACTTCCCTTACCCGGAAAGCACGGGCGATTCCACCAGGATAACTTTTTACTCTAACGTAGTCAAGATCATTACTGATCACGCTAATCCGACTGCACCTATAAAGATACTCAGTCAGATCAAGGAAGAAACTTGCACTTGGATCATTGGGATCAACGCTTTTTTCCCCATCAAGAGGCACAGCCGTTGATTCCTATCCATAGAACAATTACTATCCGGGATTTACTTTATCTATCATAATAACAGAAATTGAGTCTCGATTTACGAATCCATCAGTCCAGCCTAACCCCATCCAGTCCCATGGGTTAGCCAACCGCCTAACCACTGTACTGATGGGATCCAATTAAGAATTTTGGTTAGGTTTTGTCCCGGGAACCAAGGAAAAGAGTTCCAAGGCCCCCTAGTCGGAAGTTCATGCAAACATAAAATTAGTCACACCACTTACACACCCAATATGAAATTGCCTTTTTCTTAGCATTAGCTAACTTTAAAACAATCCTTTAATGAAACCATTATGTCACTGATGACAATCCTCAAAGTCTATGGTTGAATCCTTATTTTCAGTCATTCATTCATCGGTATACTTATGGCATCATTGGCAACCAGAACGCTCACCACCTGTTCACTCAGGGGCCTTTTCCATAGTTCCTAGCTCATAGTAACCGGCAATATATTCATATAATAGAATGGAATCTCCATCGAAGATCAGCAAGATCAACCCACAGATCCATATAAAAGAGCCATGGACTCATCCGTTGAGGACCAGCAAGATCAATCAACCAGATCCATGCCCGATTTCAGAAAACAACTCTTACTCCTTGTTCCAATATCTTCCACGACGCACGTGTGGGTATCTTTGGCGACCCAGAGCCCGAGCACCATATGGTCAGCACCCTCTAGGATCCTTCGTAGGGTAACCTAGCGCTTCACTCATAGGCCGCTTCCTTGGTCCCTCATCCACCGTACGGGAAGCTCACCATTTAAATCGAACCGAGGCTGGTCAAGACCTCGATTGACCTTGCTACGCGAGACGTCCTCCATTGATTCTCCATCAGCAGTTGCAACTTTATCAGTTCGGTCTTCATGACCTTAATCCTCAAGACGGTCAAAATGCTTCCCCAGCATTCTTGACATAAAACAGTCATTTACAAACAGTCACAAATACAGTTTCTATAACGAACTCTCGTCTTTCCACATTATCCACTCTCGGACCACATTACTTATTCCACATTCCATTCAATGTGTACTCATTCTCATCCATTTACTCATATAGACTACACATTATTTCACATACACCTTCACATTCATTATTCTACATACATATCCATGTTCGTACGTTCACATCATACTTCCAATTTCACATTCATACATACGCATCTACATGCATACATCCACATCCACATTCATACATCCATACTTCCATTTCCACTTTCACACATCCACATTCACATTCATACATCCACATTATCCATGCATACATCCATTTTCACATCCTCATTCATACATCCATATTACATTCATACATCCATATCTACATTCATACATCCATATTACATCCATTCTCGCCCTAACATATCTCATATACATCTTATCCCATTAGATACACTCTCCACCTCATCCCATACACATCTTAACACATCCTAACTCATCTTAACACATTCTATCACATCTCATACACCTCTTATCATATCCTATCACATCTCATACACATCTTATTACATCTTTTCACATCTCATACACCTCTTATCACATCCTATCACTTCCCATACACATCTTATATCTTTTTATAGAATACAAGAGAATTCTTATATTTGATATAAGATTTCTCTACACATTTATTTATGCATAAATTCCATTTAAGGAGACTAACATTTTCGAAATAAAAATCAATCTTTTATGCATCTTCTTATGCATAAATTCAATTTGGTAGCAATTACACTTTAAGAATAAAAGAATTTCTCTTATGCATCTAAGTTATGCATAAAATCCATTTATGATGAAAATCACACTTTTAGTATAAAAAGAATATCTTTTATGCATACCTCTATGCATGAAATCCAGATATAATAAAAGTTACACTTTTATAATAAAATAATCAATTTTTATGCATACCTCTATGCACGAAATCCAAATATGATAAAAGTCACACTTTTATAATAAAATAATCAACTTTTATGCATACCTCTATGCATGAAATCCAAATATGATAAAAGTCACACTTTTATAATAAAATAATCAACTTTTATGCATACCTCTATGCATGAAATCCAAATATGATAAAAGTCACACTTTTATAATAAAATAATCAACTTTTATGCATACCTCTATGCATGAAATCCAAATATGATAAAAGTCACACTTTTATAATAAAATAATCACTTTTTATACATACCTCTATGCATGAAATCCAAATATGATAAAAGTCACACTTTTATAATAAAATAATCAACTTTTATGCATACCTCTATGCATGAAATCCAAATATGATAAAAGTGACACTTTTATAATAAAATAATCACTTTTTATGCATACCTCTATGCATGAAATCCAAATATGATAAAAGTCACACTTTTATAATAAAATAATCAACTTTTATGCATACCTCTATGCATGAAATCCAAATATGATAAAAGTCACACTTTTATAATAAAATAATCAACTTTTATGCATACCTCTATGCATGAAATCCAAATATGATAAAAGTCACACTTTTATAATAAAATAATCAACTTTTATGCATACCTCTATGCATGAAATCCAAATATGATAAAAGTCACACTTTTATAATAAAATAATCACTTTTTATGCATACCTCTATGCATGAAATCCAAATATGATAAAAGTCACACTTTTATAATAAAATAATCAACTTTTATGCATACCTCTATGCATGAAATCCAAATATGATAAAAGTCACACTTTTATATTAAAATAATAATTCTTTTAATTAATCTAGGATGATAATTCCTAGAATATGGT
Source organism: Cibotium barometz (assembly GCF_041138505.1). Lineage (NCBI taxonomy): Eukaryota > Viridiplantae > Streptophyta > Polypodiopsida > Cyatheales > Cibotiaceae > Cibotium > Cibotium barometz. The sequence goes on from NC_141100.1 coordinate 16,196,518, forward strand.
AGGAAGTTCTCTTTTCATGCTTTGAATGAAATTATTTTATGTGTAATTTTTATAAAAATTTTGCCATAGTTTCGCTACTATGATTGATAAATCTCAATTTATTTTGAAGGATAAAGCTTATCATTAAGAAAATGATTAGAATGATCCCTAATTGGATCATTAACCCAATAATGGATTAAATCATCAATATTCATGAAATACATAAACTAAAAGCATAGAAAAAAGCCATTAATTTGACCTCAAGCATAGATTAATCTTGGATTAAGGAAAAGCTTTATGAAAAGCTTCATTTGGATTGAGAATGGGTCATGAGTATGACCATTTCTTGAGTGAGAGAGAGAAATTACATAAAAACCATTAGAATTAAGCATAAATGAAAATTTATGTAATTCTTCACTACCATTCATCAATTAATTTCAATAGCATTCAAAAACCATTCCAATTAAGCTTCTCAAGCTTGAGAGGGGTTGAGAAGAGAGAAGCATTGAGAAATTATAGGAAAGATCAAAATTCACCATTTACCTTACAATTTGCTTGATTCTTTGTTCACGGTAGAGACCCCCAACCAATCAATTGGTTAAGTATGTTGATGGAGCCACCAATGGGGATTGAAGAAAGAGGGAAGCTCCAATTTCTTCAATTTGGAGAGAATTTTAGAGAATAGTAGAAATTAGCATTATTTCAGCATAACTCTAGTATAGTAAAATATTTCTATTTTTTTCAAAGGACTCATGTTCTATTTATAGGAGAGGGAAGCTCTAACCAAAGCTAACTGAATTCTAGAATTTTCCAGATTCAGTTTGGTTGAATTTAGACTAGATTTGGATCTAGTTTGGTTACTTTTTGATTCGGTTTGGTTCCATTTTGATTTGGTTTGGTTCAAGAGAGAGGAGAGATAAAAACATCACATTATTTTTGAGTTTAAAACTCATTCAAGCATGTGAAGTATGCACCTTCTTTAAGGGACTCCCCTTCATTACATATGTGTCAAAATGGAATCATTATACCCAAAATATCTCATATTTTTGATATTACTCATAGTTTCTTACTAATATACCTTGTACATAGTCAACTCTTCATCTTATGTGAGCATTTACTCATTTTTGGGTATCTTCTTTTACAAATTGGATTTATCTCCTCCCTACACATGGATTGATGCTATTGGCCCATAGGAACTTAATTGGACCATAATCTAAAAATTTCTGAAAATCTAGACCCTTAGACTAAGGTCCTTTATACTCATTTCCAATTAATTCCAACTGCACATTGGAAGAAAGTTCTTTTTGAATTTCTGTTTCAGGGGAACTTATTTTAATAAGATGAGTTATTTTTCTATCCAAAAATATTCATAATTTGAATATTCTCTCTCTAGAACATTTTCTCTCTCTATGTCAAAACAGGTAGAGAAGAGATCTCTTATATTTCTGAAGAGGGAATTGATTACAGGGAAATATGCTGGACATTTTGAGAGGTTGGGGAGGAATCTTACATTCTCTTCCACTTGAAAAACGCGAGATGTCCTCATCTCGCAAACTTGGGATAATTTCGCGAGATGCACGAACATGAGACTTAGAGAAAGATTTAATTAAGATTAACCACCAAATAAAAAAGTCTCAAAGAGAGTAAGGGTCAAGACAAGAACAAGATTTAAACTTTATTCATTCTTGGAACATATACAGTAAGGATAGAAGAACTCTTTACACTTCCATAAGCCCGTCCATTATATGATCACAAAAGCAGCACTCACAAGCTACGCACGTATAAGGGAATAATTCTGTTGGTTATTGCCGCACCTATCTCAGTGGTATGAGGTGATCTAACAAAAGGACCTCTGAGAGGCAAGCCAAAAACGGGGTAAAGGCATATCTTCTGATGAGGAAGAAAACACGCCAGTAAGAAGACCCGCTCAGAAAACCCAAGATGTCTTGATCTCATGACGCAGTAGTATCGGGGACCCAAACCCAAGGCTTCAATAACCATGGCCAAGCGGACATTGTTACGAAAGTGCTGCTGACCCCAGGGTGTTACCCTAGTTATATCTTGATAGGTCCGCCATTTAGTCTGAGCTACAGAAGTTCCTAAGTGAGGAAAAAGTGAGCGCTCATACTGTTCTATAAAATCCTTCTTCACAGATTCGCTTGCGTCTTGAAGGTGAGAAATCATCATGGATAAAACTAATTCCTGTTGCCAAGCCATGAAGGAGATTAAGAAAGAAAGGAGATCGATGGAAGTAAGATTACTGTGAGCGAAAAATAAAAGTTACGACTTATATAAAGGAAGGAGCTAGCGTAACTTAGAAGCCAACGGTATCTTGCCAGTCCACTGAAGTTTTACTGTCTTTCCCTAATTTGGGTTTGGCACATTTTTCTATAGAAGGCAATAAGAACTTTGAGATGAAGAGATAAAAGAAGTTCGTAGGCTAAGTCACCTACTTTCTTTGGTCCACAATATCTGGGGGCAATATCTGGGGGATAACTACTTATACTCCCTAGAGATAAAGAAATTCTTTTGGTCCGTATTCAATGAAGACTAGAACTGCTTCTTTGAATTCTCTGATTGTCCTCTTCTTATCTGTATATTGTCTTTGTCGATCCTGGGCAGCGTTTATATCTTTATAAATTGCATGCATCTGTTGCTCTATGTCGCCAAGCATTTGACTGGTCATCTCGACCCTAATCAATGGGTCGGAACTAGTTAATGGAGTTAAGCAATCTTGTCCGAGACGGACCCTGATTAGATTGGTATGAAGGAATTGGTCTCTGAATTTGGGTTCTAGACTTCCCTGTGCCCTTTTCATGGTAGGAGTCGGGCAGTCTTTTAACTGATGACCAAAACCTTGGCATCCAAAACACCGGTTCTCACTTCTGAACTCATCGTTCTGAATCCTTAAAACAAGTGGGCTCCTGAGAAGTATTCTGGGGAAAGTGTCTTCCCTTTTTAAACAGAATCTTTCTTTTATTTTAGAGAGGGAAGGGAGATTCTTACTCCTGCATACCTCGAAGGCTGGGGGAGGAATCTTACATTCTACCCCACTTAAAAAGTGCGAGATGTCCTCATCTCGCAAAGTAGAGGACAACTCTTTTTCATAAGATCCAATTTATTCTAGGGTTCCTTAAATTCTGGTCAACCCAACAGGATACGAGGATAATTATCCCTTAAATAGAACTCATCATTAAATAACAATTCATTCAAATCATATCATTCATCTCTTTAACACGATAATGGTCCATTAGACCGAAAAATTTCTTAATGAACACTCCTCCACGGGAATTTCAGACAAGTAAGTTCTCAATTTGTCATCCCTTAACTTGATCTACCGTAGCAATTTGACAGCACAATCCACTAATCTCATAGTGATTTGCTGAAATCATTATCATCATTCTACTTATGAATATCAACACAGGGACTCGTCCCATTCATCCTCATTGAGGATTCGTTCGGCTTATTACATTTCAACCAAATTTCAGGGATCAATATTTTTCAATTAGAATCCAAATCAACTCATCAGTTTTCAAACAGAATTTAAAAATCATATCAACCACATTCGAAATCATCATCTGGATAGCATTAATACTTATAATTTCAAGTCTTAGATTTACTCGTATATACTGCCGGTAAAGAGCTGCAGTTATACCCTCGGTATATACGGGTAGTCATGGTACTTGGAACTATAAGGTAAATACCATCATGTCTAGGCCTCAAGCAAGTCAGGGTTCCATACAATTGCGGTACTTCCATTTGAAGACCCAATTACTAATTTACGAATTTTCAGTTTGAATATCAATTGTATGAATTAAATCACACAATTATAACCTTTTTGTGCTACTTGATAAATTTTTGACATATTTGGCTTCTCAGTTGATCTTTATTAGCCAATTAGCTCTGATACCAACTGTGAGATCCCTGTCCCCACTGAGCAACGGATTCGGGGTACTAGCTGCGGAAGTAGCACTTCTCGCGCAGAACAGGGGTCTCACACTCGGGGCCTCGTCCATGGATATCCGGACAAGAGACTATTCCGTCGATTTTTCCAAAACCGTACCCAGAAAAACTTCCCTTACCCGGAAAGCACGGCCGATTCCACCAGGATAACTTTTTACTCTAACGTAGTCAAGATCATTACTGATCACGCTAATCCGACTTCACCTATAAAGATACTCGGTCAGATCAAGCAAGAAACTTGCACTTGCATCATTGGGATCAACGCTTTTTTCCCCATCAAGAGGCACAGCCGTTGATTCCTATCCATAGAACAATTACTATCCGGGATTTAATTTATCTATCATAATAACAGAAATTGAGTCTCGATTTACGGATACATCAGTCCAGCCTAACCCCATCTAGTCCCATGGGTTAGCCAACCGCCCAACCACTGTAGTGATGGGATCCAATTAAGAATTTTGGTTAGGTTTTGTCCCGGGAACCAAGGAAAAGAGTTCCAAGGCCCCCTAGCCGGAAGTTCATGCAAACATAAAATTAGTCACACCACTTACACACCCAATATGAAATTGCCTTTTTCTTAGCATCAGCTAACTTTAAAACAATCCTTTAATGAAACCATCATGTCACTGATGACAATCCTCAAAGTCTATGGTTGAATCCTTATTTTCAGTCATTCATTCATCGGTATACTTATGGCATCATTGGCAACCAGAACGCTCACCACCTGTTCACTCAGGGGCCTTTTCCAAAGTTCCTAGCTCATAGTAACCGGCAATATATTCATATAATAGAATGGAATCTCCATGGAAGATCAGCAACATCAACCCACAGATCCATATAAAAGAGCCATGGACTCATCTGTTGAGGACCAGCAAGATCAATCAACCAGATCCATGCCCGGTTTCAGAAAACAACTCTTACTCCTTGTTCCAATATCTTCCACGACGCACGTGTGGGTATCTTCGGCGACCCATAGCCCGAGCACCATATGGTCAGCACCCTCTAGGATCCTTCACACGGTAACCTAGCGCTTCACTCATAGGCCGCTTCCTTGGTCCCTCATCCACCGTATCGGAAGCTCACCATCTAAATCGAACCGAGGTTGGTCAAGACCTCGATCGACCTTGCTACGCGAGACGTCCTCCATTGACTCTCCGTCAGCAGTTGCAACTTTATCAGTTCGGTCTTCATGACCTTAATCCTCAAGACGGTCAAAATGCTTCCCCAGCATTCTTGACATAAAACAGTCATTTACAAACAGTCACAAATACAGTTTCTATAACGAACTCTCATCTTTCCACATTATCCACTCTCGGACCACATTACTTATTCCACATTCCATTCAATGTGTACTCACCTCATACCACTGAGATAGGTGCGGCAATAACCAACAGAATTATTCCCTTATACGTGCGTAGCTTGTGAGTGCTGCTTTTGTGATCATATGATGGACGGGCTTATGGAAGTGTAAAGAGTTCTTCTATCCTTACTGTATATGTTCCAAGAATGAATAAAGTTTAAATCTTGTTCTTGTCTTGACCCTTACTCTCTTTGAGACTTTTTTATTTGGTGGTTAATCTTAATTAAATCTTTCTCTAAGTCTCATGTTCGTGCATCTCGCGAAATTATCCCAAGTTTGCGAGATGAGGACATCTCGCGTTTTTCAAGTGGGAGAGAATGTAAGATTCCTCCCCAACCTCTCAAAATGTCCAGCATATTTCCCTGTAATCAATTCCCTCTTCAAAAATATAAGACATCTCGTCTCTACCCGTTTTGACATAGAGAGAGAAAATATTCTAGAGAGAGAATATTCAAATTATGAATATTTTTGGATAGAAAACTAACTCATCTTATTAAAATAAGTTCCCCTGAAACAGAAATTCAAAAAGAACTTTCCAATGTGCAGTTGGAATTAATTGGAAATGAGTATAAAGGACCTTAGCCTAAGGGTCTAGATTTTCAGAAATTTTTAGATTATGGTCCAATTAAGGTTCCTATGGGCCAATAGCATCAATCCATGTGTAGGGAGGAGATAAATCCAATTTGTAAAAGAAGATACCCAAAAATGAGTAAATGCTCACATAAGATGAAGAGTTGACTATGTACAAGGTATATTAGTAAGAAACTATGAGTAATATCAAAAATATGAGATATTTTGGGTATAATGATTCCATTTTGACACATATGTAAGGAAGGGGAGTCCCTTAAAGGAGGTGCATACTTCACATGCTTGAATGAGTTTTAAACTCAAAAATAATGTGATATTTTTATCTCTCCTCTCTCTTGAACCAAACCAAATCAAAATGAAACCAAACCGAATCAAAAAGTAACCAAACTAGATCCAAATCTAGTCTAAATTCAACCAAACTGAATCTGGAAAATTCTAGAATTCAGTTAGCTTTGGTTAGAGCTTCCCTCTCCTATAAATAGAACATGAGTCCTTTGAAAAAAATAGAAGAATTTTACTATACTAGAGTTATGCTGAAATAATGCTAATTTCTACTACTCTCTAAAATTCTCTCCAAATTGAAGAAATTGGAGCTTCCCTCTTTCTTCAATCCCCATTGGTGGCTCCATCAACATACTTAACCAATTGATTGGTTGGGGGCCTCTACCGTGAACAAAGAATCAAGCAAATTGTAAGGTAAATGGTGAATTTTGATCTTTCCTATAATTTCTCAATGCTTCTCTCTTCTCAACCCCTCTCAAGCTTGAGAAGCTTAATTGGAATGGTTTTTGAATGCTATTGAAGTTAATTGATGAATGGTAGTGAAGAATTACATAATTAGATGAATGCTATTGAAGTTAAATTGATTAATGATAGTAAAGAATTACATAAATTTCCATTTATGCTTAAATCTAATGGTTTTTATGTAATTTCTCTCTCTCACTCAAGAAATGGTCATACTCATGACCCATTCTCAATCCAAATGAAGCTTTTTATAAAGCTTTTTCTTAATTCAAGATTAATCTATGCTTGAGGTCAAATTAATGGCTTTTTTCTATGCTTTTAGTTTATGTATTTCATGAATATTGATGATTTAATCCATTATTGGGTTAATGATCCAATTAGGGATCATTCTAATCATTTTCTTAATGATAAGCTTTATCCTTCAAAATAAATTGAGATTTATCAGTCATAGTAGCGGAACTATGGCAAAATTTTTATAAAAATTACACATAAAATAATTTCATTCAAAGCATGAAAAGAGAACTTCCTACCATATTCTAGGAATTATCATCCTAGATTAATTAAAAGAATTATTATTTTATTATAAAAGTGTGACTTTTATCATATTTGGATTTCATGCATAGAGGTATGCATAAAAAGTGATTATTTTATTATAAAAGTGTGACTTTTATCATATTTGAATTTCATGCATAGAGGTATGCATAAAAGTTGATTATTTTATTATAAAAGTGTGACTTTTATCATATTTAGATTTCATGCATAGAGGTATGCATAAAATTTGATTATTTTATTATAAAAGTGTGACTTTTATCATATTTGGATTTCATGCATAGAGGTATGCATAAAAGTTGATTATTTTATTATAAAAGTGTGACTTTTATCATATTTGGATTTCATGCATAGAGGTATGCATAAAAAGTGATTATTTTATTATAAAAGTGTGACTTTTATCATATTTGGATTTCATGCATAGAGGTATGCATAAAAGTTGATTATTTTATTATAAAAGTGTGACTTTTATCATATTTGGATTTCATGCATAGAGGTATGCATAAAAGTTGATTATTTTATTATAAAAGTGTGACTTTTATCATATTTGGATTTCATGCATAGAGGTATGCATAAAAGTTGATTATTTTATTATAAAAGTGTGACTTTTATCATATTTGGATTTCATGCATAGAGGTATGCATAAAAGTTGATTATTTTATTATAAAAGTGTGACTTTTATCATATTTGGATTTCATGCATAGAGGTATGCATAAAAGTTGATTATTTTATTATAAAAGTGTGACTTTTATCATATTTGGATTTCATGCATAGAGGTATGCATAAAAGTTGATTATTTTATTATAAAAGTGTGACTTTTATCATATTTGGATTTCATGCATAGAGGTATGCATAAAAGATATTCTTTTTATACTAAAAGTGTGATTTTCATCATAAATGGATTTTATGCATAACTTAGATACATAAGAGAAATTCTTTTATTCTAAAAGTGTAATTCCTACCAAATTGAATTTATGCATAAGAAGATGCATAAAAGATTGATTTTTATTTCGAAAATGTTAGTCTCCTTTAATGGAATTTATGCATAAATAAATGTGTAGAGAAATCTTATATCAAATATAAGAATTCTCTTGTATTCTATAAAAAGATATAAGATATGATAAGATGTGTATGGGAAGTGATAAGATGTGATAAGAGGTGTATGAGATGTGAAAAGATGTAATAAGATGTGTATGAGATGTGATAGGATATGATAAGAGGTGTATGAGATGTGATAGAATGTGTTAAGATGAGTTAGGATGTGTTAAGATGTGTATGGGATGAGGTAGAGAGTGTATCTGATGGGATAAGATGTATATGGGATATGTTAGGGCGAGAATGGATGTAATATGGCAAGGACAACTAGAAAACTTTCCAACATAAAGTGAATTATAATGTGGATGTATGAATGTGAATGTGGATGTGTGAAAGTGGAAATGGAAGTATGGATGTATGAATGTGGATGTGGATGTATGCATGTAGATGCGTATGTATGAATGTGAAATTGGAAGTATGATGTGAACGTACGAACATGGATATGTATGTAGAATAATGAATGTGAAGGTGTATGTGAAATAATGTGTAGTCTATATGAGTAAATGGATGAGAATGAGTCTAACAAAAGGACCTCTGAGAGGCAAGCCAAAAACGGGGTAAAGGCATATCTTCTGATGAGGAAGAAAACACGCCAGTAAGAAGACCCGCTCAGAAAACCCAAGATGTCTTGATCTCATGACGCAGTAGTATCGGGGACCCAAACCCAAGGCTTCAATAACCATGGCCAAGCGGACATTGTTACGAAAGTGCTGCTGACCCCAGGGTGTTACCCTAGTTATATCTTGATAGGTCCGCCATTTAGTCTGAGCTACAGAAGTTCCTAAGTGAGGAAAAAGTGAGCGCTCATACTGTTCTATAAAATCCTTCTTCACAGACTCGCTTGCGTCTTGAAGGTGAGAAATCATCATGGATAAAACTAATTCCTGTTGCCAAGCCATGAAGGAGATTAAGAAAGAAAGGAGATCGATGGAAGTAAGATTACTGTGAGCGACAAATAAAAGTTACGACTTATATAAAGGAAGGAGCTAGCGTAACTTAGAGGCCAACGGTATCTTGCCACTGAAGTTTTACCGTCTTTCCCTGATTTGGGTTTGGCACATTTTTCTATAGAAGGCAATAAGAACTTTGAGATGAAGAGATAAAAGAACTTCGTAGGCTAAGTCACCTACTTTCTTTGGTCCGCAATATACGGGGGATAACTACTTATACTCCCCTAGAGATAAAGAAATTCTTTTGGTCCGTATTCATCAATGAAGACTAGAACTGCTTCTTTGAATTCTCTGATTGTCCTCTTCTTATCTGTATATTGTCTGTGTCGATCCTGGGCAGTGTTTATATCTTTATGAATTGCATGCATCTGTTGCTCTATGTCGCCAAGCATTTGACTGGTCATCTCGACCCTAATCAATGGGTCGGAACTAGTTAATGGAGTTAAGCAATCTTGTCCGAGACAGACCCTGATTAGATTGGTATGAAGGAATTGGTCTCTGAATTTGGATTCTAGACTTCCCTGTGCCCTTTTCATGGTAGGAGTCGGGCAGTCTTTTAACTGATGACCAAAACCTTGGCATCCAAAACACCGGTTCTCACTTCTGAACTCATCGTTCTGAATCCTTAAAACAAGTGGGCTCCTGAGAAGTATTCTGGGGAAAGTGTCTTCCCTTTTTAAACAGAATCTTTCTTTTGTTTTAGAGAGGGAAGGGAGATTCTTACTCCTGCATACCTCGAAGGCTGGGGGAGGAATCTTACATTCTACCCCACTTAAAAAGTGCGAGATGTCCTCATCTCGCAAAGTAGAGGACAACTCTTTTTCATAAGATCCAATTTATTCTAGGGTTCCTTATATTCTGGTCAACCCAACAGAATACGGGGATAATTATCCCTTAAATAGAACTCATCATTAAATAACAATTCATTCAAATCATATCATTCATCTCTTTAACACGATAATGGTCCATTAGACCGAAAAATTTCTTTATGAACATTCCTCCACGAGAATTTCAGACAAGTAAGTTCTCAATTTGTCATCCCTTAACTTGATCTACCGTAGCAATTTGACAGCACAATACACTAATCTCATAGTGATTTGCTGAAATCATTATCATCATTCTAGTTATGAATATCAACACAGGGACTCGTCCCATTCATCCTCATTGAGGATTCGTTCGGCTTATTACATTTCAACCAAATTTCAGGGATCAACATTTTTCAATCAGAATCCAAATCAACTCATCAGTTTTCAAACAGAATTTAAAAATCATATCAACCACATTCGAAATCATCATCTGGATAGCATTAATACTTATAATTTCAAGTCTTAGATTTACTCGTATATACTGCCGATAAAGAGCTGCAGTTATACCCTCGGTATATATGGGTAGTCATGGTACTTGGAACTATAAGGCACTACAAGGGATTGGGCTCATACCCGCGCTCTTAGCCGCTAAAAATGACTTGTGAAAAAAAGTAGCGGGCCCGTGTATCAGCGCGTGTATAATCGCGGCCAGAGACATGCGTGTAAAAACGCGTGTAAAATACCTCTCAGACGCGCGTATACACGGGTGTGTAGCCGCGTTTTTTTTTGCAGACGCGTTAATACACGCCAGTATACACGCTTCTTATTCTATTAGACGCGGTTATACACGGGTGTATAGCCGCATCCTGTTCAGTCCCAATGTCCCAGACGCGTTTTTACTTGCGTCTATACACGCGTTTCTTTTATTTAGATGCGCTTATACACGCGTTATTGCCAGTTTATACGCGTTTATACACGCGTAATTTCCAGTGTATCCGCGCAGATACACGCAATTTTTAGCAGTTTTGACGCGTTTATACACGCGAACAGAGAGCAAAAAAAAAATCCAGAGAGTGCTATTTGGTGCCTGAATACTGTTCCAGCATTCCAGCACCCAATAGCACTCTCTGGTTTAGGGTTTTTGGTGCATTAGACCATCCCCATTAGACCATCCACGAAGAACATATGCACGAGGGAGATTAAGACAAGAACGACATGAATGCATACATTGTCATTACACGATTCAAGACAGCCATGAATGTAATACTATCGATCAATCAATTCAATATTACTATCAAAATTTCATACATGTATACAAGGGAGTCCATATCTCGAAGTAGCCCATGGCTTGAGTTTACAAAAAAATATATACAATCACATCCTAAATATGGAATGTGATACTACAAATCTGAGTACTACTCAGACCCAGATGATGACTCGGTGCTCCCCTCATGCTCAGATGAGCTCGCATCGGTCGAAATGTCCGAGGAGTAGTGCTCACGTCCACCCTCTGCAGCGGCGGCCGGTGGATCATCAGCAGCTTGTGCCTGTTCAAGTAATATATAGTATATAAGTATATATATATATATATATGCAATTCAATAAACCAAAACCATTCGTTACGAATTTTCAAGTACCTGTCGACCGTATGGTCTCATGGCCAACTCAAACTGCGCGTCCGTAATACGTCCCTCGGCTCTGAAGATGGCCCACGTGTCACGTCTGCTATGCCGGCGAGCATACGCAGTATCGTGGGTTGTGGGCTTCCTCCCCGTAACCCGTCGCTGTATCATAATCAACACAATTTGTAAGATTAAAACAATTCATAGAATCAATGAATTAAGTAAACATTCAAATAAAGTGACAGGATACTTACGAACTCTGCCTCCCATGACTCGACGCCGCCAGATCCGAAATGCGAAGATCCAACGGTCTCCATCTGGATCCGTCGTGCCTCCACATGCTGCCTGCTCTTCACGCCACCCTCTGCTCGTTTCTTTGCCTCCTTCCACTCACGTTTGTGCGCAGTGGCAGGTTTCTCGGCAGGATAGCCACCCGCAGCTACATTTAGCCGGTCATCGTACGCGAGTTTTTTAAGGTGAGATCTTTTATTACTTAAGATCTCCCTTATTCGCGTCCTTCCCCATACATCCGAGAATGTAGCATGTGGGGGATTGGGGTACCGACTGTGTACAGCCTCTATCACCTCCCCAACTAATCGGCTATTTTGATCTTTAAATTTAATAAAACAATTTCTATATGAGTTTGATACTACCCCACGCATGTACTCCATTACCTCCCTCCCCCTCGCATCCATCACTATCCCGCCCCTATCCGTCACATCATAGCAAACCACTCTCTCCATCTCTCTCATCTCCTCCTCTTCCGAACTGTCTCCTCTAACTCTTCTCCCTCTATCTCCTCTCTCATCCCGTGCCCTACTACCTCCCCCACCTCCCCCACCTCCCCCACCAAAGCACCCGCCGCATCCTCCACTCCCACTCTTCCTACTGCTGCGGGTGGAGTCACGACTGGGGGATTGTCTACGTGACGGTGGCTGTGAGCCTTGACGTGACGGTGGCTCTGAGGGAGCACGTGATGGTGGCTGTGAGGGTGTACGTGAGTGTGTCTGGGACGAGGTATGTCTCCTCGGTGGACGTGGAAGAGGAGAAGCTGCATGCCGTCTCGTCGGACTCGGAGGAATAGACGGCACTGGAGTGCCCTGGATACTCGCGGTAGGGGTATAGACACCAGGCAGGGAAGGAGGGGGATGAGCATACATATACTCTGTAAGCTCAACCGGACCAGGTTGGCGCCCAAAGTGATTCATCATCTCCATCAACCAATTGCTATACGCAAATGGATCAGATGAAGAACCTGGAATATCCATAAAGAACCTGCATCAAACATCATCATGTACATCATTGACTCACACATTGTCATTACACAAGTCAAATGCCTGCAAACCATGAAATCTGAAACGCCGCAATTTTTTGTCTGCAGAAACGCGTGTATACACCCGTTAAAAAACGCGTGTATATACCCGGCAAAAAACGCGTGTATATGCGCGTGGAAAAACTCTGCAGACAGGTTACACGCGCTTCTACACGCGTTCGTACACGCGACCTGCGAAAAAAATTTCTCGAAAAGACCGACCCCCGACAAAAAACAGAATGTCCTTATAAAAGGACCAGCCATTGTCGCCCCTGTCAGGATGCAGCAACCCAATCGTGTGCAAAAAGACAAACCCAAAGAGCAAAGAGCAAAGTAAACAAATCTGACAAAAGAGACAAGGCACAGGACAAAGTGACTCACCTCTGAAAAAGTGAGTCCTCTCTGCTCCTTCTCTGCTCCCTCCTTCTCCCGTGTGTGTGCTCTTTTCTCTGCTCCCTCCTTGCTGTTGGAAGAGACGAAAATAGGCGAAAACGCATGCACTGTTGATTTCTAAGTTCAAAATCTATATTTGGGGAAGGCGGGCTATTTTTAGTTTAAATATGCCGCCGCGTTTATGGGTGCGTTTATGTTCGCGTTTATCAACGCAGGTATTTTCGCGTGTACAGGATTTCAGCTGCGTTTATACACGCGTTTTGCAGGAGGTAGCCGCGTGAATACACGCGTTTTTTAGGAAGTAGCCGCGTTTATACACGCAAGTTTTAGGAGATAGCCGCGTGAATACACGCGTTTTTGTGCTTTCATTAAAAATATATAATGAGTTTGTGTTTTCTGGTTTGTACACAGGATGTCATCAACCTCTTCAAGCAGTTCTGGGGAAGATGAGACACTGCGTCATCGTAATCGCGATGTGTGGTTGGGACAACGGATCAAATGTATGTGTAATCGATGTCAAGGATGCATTGTACGAGCACGTCGAATTACCTTGAATCACATCTCCATGTATGGAGAATGGAATCAAACAGGTTTAGAGGTGAGTAGATGTAAATTGATGGTATTCAAATGACTCATGGTATCCAAATTAAATTAATAGAGTTGTAACATATAATTTGATAAATTGAAGCAGGATGCAGTACCACACCCTAACATGGTACCCTACGCGCGACGAGAGCACGTAAAGCGTCGACGAGATGATGCTGGAGCTTCGGGATCTAATGTCAGAGATGAGTGGGAAAGGGACGACAATAGCCCTGCACCCCACGAAGTTGTGGAAGAGGAGGTGCTTGATGATATGGTGCGGAATCTTTTTAAGGATGATCCCAAAGGTATGGACGACGATGATATGGAACAAGAGCATCTTTATAAAGCTTCATCGACACCGGTGTTTGACGGGTGCACATTCTCAGTTTTACGTGCTTCCCTTGAACTACTTAATATACAAACAGTTTATGGATGGAGCAATGCAAGTCTTGACGCATTGTTGAAGTAAGCATTCTAACTTATAAATTTGAATTAGTGGTTTAAGGTTTAGGATTTAAGACTAATTATAATTGATGATATTGGATGCAGGCTATTGTCAAACATGCTTCCAAAGGAAAATAGACTGCCCACCTCAAGAGACATAGCGAGGCGCTATGTGACATCTCTTGGAGGACTGGATTATGATAAAATACATGCATGCGTCAATGATTGCATTCTCTTTCGTGGGACGCATAAGGAGGCTCTGACATGTCCCACTTGTGGTGAAGCAAGGTACAGAACAGATATGAAGAGTTTTGATGTACCTCGTAAAGTCTTGCGACACTTTCCTATAATTCCTCGCATCAAACACATGTTCAAGTGCAAATCCATAGCAGAGCTCATGTCATGGCATTCCTCACATCGATCGGATGATGGCATGTGGAGAATTCCCGCAGACACTCCTGCTTGGAAGCATATTGAAGATGAGTGGCCCAGCTTTAAAACAGAGCCCAGAAACTTGAGACTTGGCCTGGGTATGGATGGAGTGAATCCATTTGGTTTCAAAAGCACCGCGTACAGCGTGTGGCCAGTTGTGCTGGTGAATTATAACCTTCCACCATCAATGGCGATCAAGAAGGGACATCTTATGTTATCCCTTCTAATTCCAGGGAAACATAAAGTCAAGCATATGGATGTTTATCTTGAACCACTGATTGATGAGTTGGAGGAACTATGGAGAGGTGTTGCGGTGGTGGACATTAGTAGGCCTCCCTCCTCTCGACACTTCGACTTAAAAGCAGTGTTGATGTGGACAATGCATGACTTTCCAAGATACAGCGATTGTTCTGGTAAGAATTCTAATTACCTCCCTACTCTATTACTATTGGCTATATATATTAATTAGACGGTTTGACTTTATTATTCTAACTTTTATTTATATTTTAACAGGTTTGAAAACATCGGGTAAACATGCATGTCCTGTTTGTGGCCCTTCGTTAGTACATGAGTATGCTGATGGTTTGTGTAAGACTATATTCGATAATCATCATCGATTTCTCCCCTCAGATCATCCTAAATATGTTGCTAGTAAGAGTAACATTCCTCCACAAACACTTCGTGCAAAAGATTGGAAGCGTATTTGGGAGTCTACAACTATTCTTCCTCCAGATGGCATGAACAGGTATAGTGATGTTTTTTCAATCTTGTTTTGTGTAGTCTCTAATTGGATTAAAGGTCACATAGAGCAATCCCTTGTGCAGGTACTCCATTTTTTTCCGGCTGCCATATTGGACCCATCTTAAGATCAACCATCTTCTTGATCCCATGCACATCTTCAAGAATGTGGGATCTGGTATTTGGGAACATATTACTGGTAAACGAGACAATGTTAGCGTACGTGAGGACTTGCGGGTCGCAGGACGTATGCGTCAAGCTTGGCCACGAGAGGTGGGTGGGCACGTTCGTCTTCCGCCTGCACCATGGATTATATCAAAGAAAGAGGAGAAGCAGGTAAAGCAGGCCATCACCACTTTGCGTACTCCCACTGGATGCATGAGATCATTGAAGGGAGCCTTTACAACCACTAAGAAAAGAGGCGTTGAGCAACTATATGGGTTGAAGTCCCACGATTGGCACAAGATGCTTCAAGTAAGTGTTTTCCAAGTCTTGTACGTACGTTGAAATTAAATTTTGTAATGCCATAAACCATAAATGTGCTCTTATGTGCGCAGTTCATACTACCTACTAGCATCGACCATTGTGCGAATAAGAGTTTGAAAAAATGTATTTATAAGATGGGCGAGCTTGTGAGGTATGTAAAACCCATGCTCAGATCACCCTTCATTATACCTTGCAAAATGAACGTGCATGAGGTATAACGTACTATTTATTTATTTTTCAGGTATGTTAGTTCCAAAGCAATTGATCCAGCCACGTTGGATGATGCGCGTGTTATGGCAGTGGAGGTGGTTTGTTTGGTAGAGGAGACTTTTCCGCGAACCATTCTCACAAGTCAACTACATCTCATTGTGCATTTAGTGGACGAAATTGCTTTATGTGGTACTGTGCATGCACGTTGGATGTTCTTCCTAGAGCGCTTCATGAAGACCTTAAAAGACTTTGTGAGGCAAAGTGCAAGGCCTGAAGGAAGCATGGCCGAGGGTTGGTTGATACAAGAGTCTCTTGTATATATTTCAGAATTTCTTGGTCAGGTGGACAGCTCTTTGCCACGACTATGGAGCAATGAAGAGGACTTGAGGATGACCTCTATTGTGCCTCAAGGAAAAGGACAGAGTAAAGTAATTGACAGAACATTGATTGATGATCTCAATTTCACTTGTATCCTTAATAGTGATGTGATGAGCAGATGGGTTACAAGATATGAGGATGCAAAGACAAAAAGGCAAGCAGAAAGAGCTCTCTTTCGGAGGCAACATGGCTCTCGGAAGGCGTACCCTAAGCATCTAGCAACACTTCCGAATGATATCCATGTTGATTGGTTGCATGAGGAAATGGAGAGAGCAGAGAGTGACGAGGGGCTGCATATCACGGCGGAAGAATGGGAGTATGCACGAGGATGCATGTCAAAGGTACATAGAACTAATGTTTTGTATTAGTTGTAAGTGATTTTCTTTTAATATTTATTCACATTGCTTACACAAATATTGCTTCTATTTTGGTCCAGTGCACTATGTTCAATGCTATATGGTGTGAAGGCAAGCATTTTCGAACACAAAGAATTGATGAAAAGAGAAATACACAAGATTGCGGTGTCATTAGTAGCTTTGAGGGAGCTAATGGAAAAATGGATGATTATTGTGGCATAATCCAAGACATATTTAGGCTTGACTTTCGTCGCTTCTTTGTGTATGTTTTGGATGTCAAATGGCAAATGAACGTGGTGGAAAAAGGGCCTGATGCAACGATAAAACGCCATGCAAGTGGATATGTAACTATTGACTCTACAAAGTTCTGGCAAACAAAGAAAGATAGGCTCGTATTGCCACAACAATGTGAGCAGGTATGCATTTTTTTACTAATGTGTTTCATGTACATATATATCTAAGCTCGCGTACCCCTTGACTTTTGATATGCTAATTAATTACTGTACTGTGGGTATTTGAGTAGGTTATCTATCTACCAATGGTGCATGACATCAAATGGTGGTACGTCATCCCTATTGCACCACGTTCCAAAGTGATGTATAATACATTCACTGATATGGAGCATATGGAGGATGTAACAAGCCGCAATGAAGATGACGTCGAACATGCCATTGAAGATGTTGTGATCGATGATCAAGAAATAAGAGATGATCGTGATAATGAGGATGAGCATGCCATTTCTCATGATCATGAGAATGACCCTACCATTGAGGATGATGGTGATGATGATGAGGATGATCAGGACATCGATACCATTATCAATGGAGTACAGAATATCGATAGTGGAATAAATTTAATCGTAGCCTTACCAATTGATCAAATGGATATTGATGTTGATCGTTTGACAAGGATGGATCTTATTGAAGATGAGATCGAACCCTAACCAATCCGTCACTGTATGTTCTAAATTGATGACATTTCTATCATCTCATATGCATGATTTATTTTTGAATATATTTCATTGTTGTAAATGCATGTAGTGGGATTGTGTAATGATGTATACTGTAATGTACTATGAGATGGTTTAAGGAAAATAGTTTTTAATTTTGTTAAGGATACCAGTTTTTTTTCAGTTTTTCTCTGCCATGCGTGTATTAATCCGTGTACAGTGGCGTGTATTCTTCCGTGTATGATAGCGAGTATTACCCCGTGAATATTATCGTGTATTTTTCCGTGTATAATAGCGAGTATTACCCCGTGAATATTATCGTGTATTTATGCGTGTATTACTGCGTGTATATAAACGCGTTTATACACGCGTTGATAAATGCAAATATACACGCGAAGTTAAATGCTAAAATACACGCGCCCGATTTTATTCAAATACAAGCGCGACCATACACGCGTTCGTAATTTATCGCGTGTATGAAACGCGTGTATGGCAGCATTGTCTTGTAGTGAGGTAAATACCATCATGTCTAGGCCTCAAGCAAGTCAGGGTTCCATACATTTGCGGTACTTCCATTTGAAGACCCAATTACTAATTTACGAATTTTCAGTTTGAATATCAATTGTATGAATTAAATCACACAATTATAACCTTTTTGTGCTACTTGATAAATTTTTGACATATTTGGCTTCTCAGTTGATCTTTATTAGCCAATTAGCTCTGATACCAACTGTGAGATCCCTGTCCCCACTGAGCAACGGATTCGGGGTACTAGCAGCGGAAGTAGCACTTCTCGCACAGAACAGGGGTCTCACACTCGGGGCTTCGTCCATGGATATCCGGATAAGAGACTAATCCGTCGGTTTTTCCAAAACCGAACTCGGAAAAACTTCCCTTACCTGGAAAGCACGGGCGATTCCACCAGGATAACTTTTTACTCTAACGTAGTCAAGATCATTACTGATCACGCTAATCCGACTGCACCTATAAAGATACTCGGTCAGATCAAGGAAGAAACTTGCACTTGGATCATTGGGATCAACGCTTTTTTCCCCATCAAGAGGCACAGCCGTGGATTCCTATCCATAGAACAATTACTATCCGGGATTTTCTTTATCGATCGTAATAACAGAAATTGAGTCTCGATTTACGGATCCATCAGTCCAGCCTAACCCCATCTAGTCCCATGGGTTAGCCAACCGCCCAACCACTGTAGTGATGAGATCCAATTAAGAATTTTGGTTAGGTTTGTCCCGGGAACGAAGGAAAAGAGTTCCAAGGCCCCCTAGCCGGAAGTTCATGCAAACATAAAATTAGTCACACCACTTACACACCCAATATGAAATTGCCTTTTTCTTAGCATCAGCTAACTTTAAAACAATCCTTTAATGAAACCATTATGTCACTGATGACAATCCTCAAAGTCTATGGTTGAATCCTTATTTTCAGTCATTCATTCATCGATATACTTATGGCATCATTGGCAACCAGAACGCTCACCACCTGTTCACTCACAGGGGCCTTTTCCATAGTTCCTAGCTCATAGTAACCGGCAATATATTCATATAATAGAATGGAATCTCCATGGAAGATCAGCAAGATCAACCCACAGATCCATATAAAAGAGCCATGGACTCATCCGTTGAGGACCAGCAAGATCAATCAACCAGATCCATGCCCAGTTTCAGAAAACAACTCTTACTCCTTGTTCCAATATCTTCCACGATGCACGTGTGGGTATCTTCGGCAACCCAGAGCCCGAGCACCATATGGTCAGCACCCTCTAGGATCCTTCGCAGGGTAACCTAGCGCTTCACTCATAGGCCGCTTCCTTGGTCCCTCATCCACCGTACCGGAAGCTCACCATTTAAATCGAACCGAGGCTGGTCAAGACCTCGATGGACCTTGCTACGCGAGGACGTCCTCCATTGACTCTCCGTCAACAATTGCAACTTTATCAGTTCGGTCTTCATGACCTTAATCCTCAAGACGGTCAAAATGCTTCCCCAGCATTCTTGACATAAAACACTCATTTACAAACAGTCACAAATATAGTTTCTATAACGAACTCTCGTCTTTCCACATTATCCACTCTCGGACCACATTACTTATTCCACATTTCATTCAATGTGTACTCATTCTCATCCATTTACTCATATAGACTATACATTATTTCACATACACCTTCACATTCATTATTCTACATACATATTCATGTTCGTACGTTCACATCATACTTCCAATTTCACATTCATACATACGCATCTACATGCATACATCCACATCCACATTCATACATCCATACTTCCATTTCCACTTTCACACATCCACATTCACATTCATACATCCACATTATCCATGCATACATCCATTTTCACATCCTCATTCATACATCCATATTACATTCATACATCCATATCTACATTCATACATCCATATTACATCCATTCTCACCCTAACATATCCCATATACATCTTATCCCATCAGATACACTCTCTACCTCATCCCATACACAGATCTTAAGGGAAAGAGTTGTCCTCTCTAGTTTGCGAGATGAGGACATCTCGCGTTTTTTAAGTGGGATAGGATGTAAGATTCCTCCCTCCAGATTTTTGAGATGTGCAGGTGTAAGAACCTCCCCTTCTGATCTTATAATTATTCCCCTCTCTGAAATAAAAGAAAGATTCTGTTTTACCCTGTTTTGACCTAGAGAGAGAAAATGTCTAGAGAGAGATAGTCCAAAATTGAGATATTTTTGGATATAAAAATCCTCCTAGTGTCTAAAATGAATTCCCCTAAAAGAGAAATTCAAAAAGAACTTTCCAATGTGCAATTGGAATTAATTGGAAATGGATATAAAGGACCTTAGCCTAAGGGTCTAGATTTTTAGAAATTTTTGGATTATGGTCCAATTAAGGTTCCTGTGGGCCAATAGGATCAATCCATGTGTGGGGAGGAGATAAATCCAATTTGTAAAAGAAGATACCCAAAAATGAGTGAATGCCCACATAAGATGAAGAGTTGACTATGTACAAGGTTTATTAGTAAAAGACTATGAGTATGACTAAAAATATGAGATATTTTGGGTATAATGATTCCATTTTGACACATGTGTAAGGAAGGGGAGTCCCTTCAAGGAGGCGCCTACTTCACATGCTTGAATGAGATTTAAACTCAAAAATAATGTGATATTTTTATCTCTCCTCTCTCTTGGATCAAACCAAATCAAAAGGGAACCAAACTAGGTCCAAATCTTGTCCAAATTCAACCAAACTGAACATGGAAAATTCTAGAAATTAGTTGGACTTGGTTAGAGGCCTCCCTCTCCTATAAATAGATCCTTAGCCCTTTATAAAAAAATATGAGAGTTATACTATGCCAGTATTATGCTGAAATAATGATAATATTTACTATTCTCTAAAATTCTCTCCAAATTGAAGAAATTGGAGCTTCCCTCTTACACTACTACATGATAGCCTAATACCGGTGCTTATACCGACGTCATTGAACGGGGTCTAAAAAAGCCCCGTCTCATCGGTATAAACGCCGATATCTGCATCGGAACGACGACGTCGGTATAAGCGTCGGGGAAAAATACCGGCACCTATATCGGTGTTTATACCGACGTTACACCGGCACCCATACCGACGAGCATACCGGCGTCTATATCGGCCTCTATTCTGGCACGTATACCGGGGTCTATACCAGTGTCTATACCGTTGTTCTACCGGCGTCTATACCGACGACAATATCGGCATGTATACCAGCACATATACCGGCAACTATACCGGCGCCTGTACCGGTACCTATACCGGGGAATATACCGACGCTATAGCAGAATTTTTTTTTAGACAGAGTAGTGTTGCCTGGCTGTTGCCTGGCTGCCTGCAATGAACAGGACTCAACAACAGTAAACAGACATCACCATTCTATCTAAAAACGAGCACAAAAGACAACCGTGCTCGTCTTTTTATTTTTCAGATAAACAAGAAATTAAATTAAACATTAATACTCAAGAATCTTTTGATCATATACCAATAGTTTGAAGGTCATCTTACATTATGGTAATGCCTCCCAATTGACGGTCTCTCCTTCTTCTTCAAGCATCTCAAATAAGGCCACAAGGCCATGTTTGTGAGCGTACTTCTCTTCTCGCCTACTTGGTGGGCGATTCATGGCCAACTCCTACACAAACGATTAACAATTACAACTTTTAGAAATCAACATTTAGCCCACATACATACATTTAGATAAATAAAATTGCTACAAATACTTACGAATTCATGGCGCATGGTTTCGTACCCACCACTCCCAAGATGAAAAGCCCCTACTGTTTGGAGTCTTGCCCTTGCCGCCTCTCTTTGTTGTTGAAACCTCTCTTTGTTGTTGAAACCTCTCTGGTGTCTCTGTGAGCTCCTGAGCAATGGCTTCCCACTCCATGTCATCTAGCCAAACAGGTTTCTCTTTCCCCTCTCTAAATGCATCCCTCGCCTCTGACCTACGATGCCCCATCAAAATGCGAGCTGTATACTGTATCCACTCATTAGAGACGACATTCATAGGGTCAGATGGCTAAAACTCTTGCTTTATCTTTGTATTTATGTAATTTTTCTTCTCCTTATCTTGCTGATCCCATTGAGTCATGACGACAGAGTTGTGAAACTGTATAGTGCACAATTGTCGAATGCGTGTCTTCATTGCCTTCCCTGCACTATTCATTATTGGTGCCCCATCCCTAATTGTGTATATCTTGCTGTTGTCATGGTCATGTGCACCCCAGGGAGTGGAAGGTGAACCTATGGGTGTGCTATCAACAGATGAGAGCGAAGGACGACGCTCACATGGTGGTGGTGTCACAGCATCTGTGGCACTGAAGACCTACTACGTGAGCAACGTCTATATGAAGACGTGGTAGATCGAGCTGTAAGAGGAGTGGAAGGCTGTGTGGTATGAGGTGTGGGAGCTGCTGTCGTACCTACGGGTGTGGGAACTGGCGTCGGGAAGCCAGATGGTGAGGCAGATGTCCCTGCTCCAGAACCCCAATAACTCTGAGCCATGGCTCTCTGCTCTGGAGTCATGGACGAGAGAAAACCATATAACTGCTGGGGACTCATGCCCTGCGGTGTAGGGTTAAATGAGAAATCAGGACTGTAGTCGAGCGGCAGTGAGTCATCACCCATGGCCTGTTGGACAAAAAACCATATGACAAACTTGTGCGAAATGAAAATTACACGGTAAACAATGAAAGAACCATATGACAAACATTAACAATGATTAACAACAATGGTAAAACCATATCAATTTGCACCTTCAATGTCATAAAATCATTACAAATATGTCATAACTATTTGCATATTCATTAAGATACATCATTTTAAAAATCATTATCTATTCTATCATCCTCATTAAGATCAGTAGCCCCAAAGAGATCTATGTCTATGTACATTTCAGCATCCTCATCATTAAAAGTCCCTTGATGAAGGATGTCCTCATCATCTATGTCTTCTTCCTCAACATGTTTTCTAGCTTCATTGTTTTGCACCTCTTCATTTGGATCTTGCTCTAGTTGCTCCTCTTCATTTGCTTGCTCCTCTTCATTGTTGATATCGGCTTGTTCTTGCTGCTCCCCACCACCCTGTGAATCCACATCACCCTGTTGTAGCTCAAATTCTTCAAAAATTTGCTTACTGCGGGGGGCGACTTGAACCACAAATAGCCAGCGTGGATCTTTTGGATCCGCTTTAAAGACAACCTGCTCACAATGCTCTGGGCGCACAAAAGTATCTTGCTGATCGGTCCATACCTTTGTGGAGTCCACTTGGATGAGGCCACTCTTGTCTCTACGTACAGTTGCATGTGGCCCATTTGTGATTACCTTGAACCAATTCACATCAAAGATAAACAACTCAAAACTTCTGAAGCCAACCTTTAATATGTCTTGAATGGTTCCAAAGTAATCAAGCATTCCAGTAATTGTGTTATCATCACTTGCACTTGCACAACTTTCTTGATCAAACTGTGACGTGACACCACAATCAAAGGTTACTCTTCTTTGGTCTATTCGTTCTACTCGAAAATGACGTCCATGTGACCAAAACACCCCATATTTGTGATATTACAAATAGCACATAAAGATTGTTGATGGACAAACAAACACTGAGACATGTAGAGAAAAAAAAGAGAGACATGTAGAACTTAAACACTTACATGCCAATCGCATCCTTTTGTAAGCTCCTCCTCCTCCTCTGTTATAGTTAAACCAGCACGTTTGGCTTCTAAAATTGTAGCTTCTAGCCATCTACCTGTGGGAAAGTCCGGAAGAGCTTGCATACCTTCTGGATATGGGAGATTTCTTGTAGTCCGATTCCTTCTGAAACTTAAACGATCTTGTACTCGCTGTCGCTTGAGAGCTTCATATGTCTCAATCCACTTCTCCATTACATGAGAGTTCAAGATGCAAAATTTGTTGATTTTTTTCCTCAAATTGTTATCCATCTTTCTCTTAATGCCTTGGCCTTGAGGTTCCTCACCAATGACTCACCTGTTAGACTCTTGAGACCATACTCGAGGTATCTCTGGATCTGAAGAACTTAAATATTCAGTGATGTAAACAAGGGACTCTTGTCTCAGCCACCCTTCTGACATACTACCCTCTGGGCGAGCCATTTGGCGAACAAATCCCTTTAATGTCTTCATAAACCTCTCCAAAAAGAACATCCATCTTGAATGGACTGTTCCCAGGATAGAGAGCCTCTTCATCCCAGGACATGCCAAGTTGCCACATTCCTCCCATTTGATCTTCCAATCGCTTGCCTTCAGTGCACTTGGAGGAGGTCTTCCTAGATTACCATCCCGCAATTCATGATTTTCAGGAAGATACCTAACATGTCCTTGGTAGACATTCTTTTCTTAACACATCCTAACTCATCTTAACACATTCTATCACATCTCATACACCTCTTATCATATCCTATCACATCTCATACACATCTTATTACATCTTTTCACATCTCATACACCTCTTATCACATCCTATCACTTCCCATACACATCTTATCATATCTTATATCTTATTATAGAATACAAGAGAATTCTTATATTTGATATAAGATTTCTCTACACATTTATTTATGCATAAAATCCATTAAAGGAGACTAACATTTTCGAAATAAAAATCAATCTTTTATGCATCTTCTTATGCATAAATTCAATTTGGTAGGAATTACACTTTTAGAATAAAAGAATTTCTCTTATGCATCTAAGTTATGCATAAAATTCATTTATGATGAAAATCACACTTTTAGTATAAAAAGAATATCTTTTATGCATACCTCTATGCATGAAATCCAAATATAATAAAAGTTACACTTTTATAATAAAATAATCAATTTTTATGCATACCTCTATGCATGAAATCCAAATATGATAAAAGTCACACTTTTATAATAAAATAATCAACTTTTATGCATACCTCTATGCATGAAATCCAAATATGATAAAAGTCACACTTTTATAATAAAATAATCAACTTTTATGCATACCTCTATGCATGAAATCCAAATATGATAAACGTCACACTTTTATAATAAAATAATCAACTTTTATGCATACCTCTATGCATGAAATCCAAATATGATAAAAGTCACACTTTTATAATAAAATAATCAACTTTTATGCATACCTCTATGCATGAAATCCAAATATGATAAAAGTCACACTTTTATAATAAAATAATCAACTTTTATGCATACCTCTATGCATGAAATCCAAATATGATAAAAGTCACACTTTTATAATAAAATAATCAACTTTTATGCATACCTCTATTCATGAAATCCAAATATGATAAAAGTCACACTTTTATAATAAAATAATCAACTTTTATGCATACCTCTATGCATGAAATCCAAATATGATAAAAGTCACACTTTTATAATAAAATAATCAACTTTTATGCATACCTCTATGCATGAAATCCAAATATGATAAAAGTCACACTTTTATAATAAAATAATCAACTTTTATGCATACCTCTATGCATGAAATCCAAATATGATAAAAGTCACACTTCTATAATAAAATAATCACTTTTTATGCATACCTCTATGCATGAAATCCAAATATGATAAAAGTCACACTTTTATAATAAAATAATCAACTTTTATGCATACCTCTATGCATGAAATCCAAATATGATAAAAGTCACACTTTTATAATAAAATAATAATTCTTTTAATTAATATAGGATGATAATTCCTAGAATATGGTAGGAAGTTCTCTTTTCATGCTTTGAATGAAATTATTTTATGTGTAATTTTTATAAAAATTTTGCCATAGTTCCGCTACTATGACTGATAAATCTCAATTTATTTTGAAGGATAAAGCTTATCATTAAGAAAATGATTAGAATGATCCCTAATTGGATCATTAACCCAATAATGGATTAAATCATCAATATTCATGAAATACATAAACTAAAAGCATAGAAAAAAGCCATTAATTTGACCTCAAGCATAGATTAATCTTGGATTAAGGAAAAGCTTTATGAAAAGCTTCATTTGGATTCAGAATGGGTCATGAGTATGACCATTTCTTGAGTGAGAGAGGGAAATTACATAAAAACCATTAGAATTAAGCATAAATGGCAATTTATGTAATTCTTTACTATCATTAATCAATTTAACTTCAATAGCATTCATCTAATTATGTGATTCTTCACTACCATTCATCAATTAACTTTAATAGCATTCAAAAACCATTCCAATTAAGCTTCTCAAGCTTGAGAGGGGTTGAGAAGAGAGAAGCATTGAGAAATTATAGGAAAGATCAAAATTCACCATTTACCTTACAATTTGCTTGATTCTTTGTTCATGGTAGAGGCCCCCAACAAATCAATTGGTTAAGTATGTTGATGGAGCCACCAATGGGGATTGAAGAAAGAGGGAAGCTCCAATTTCTTCAATTTGGAGAGAATTTTAGAGAATAGTAGAAATTAGCATTATTTCAGCATAACTCTAGTATAGTAAAATATTTCTATTTTTTTCAAAGGACTCATGTTCTATTTATAGGAGAGGGAAGCTCTAACCAAAGCTAACTGAATTCTACAATTTTCCAGATTCAGTTTGGTTGAATTTAGACTAGATTTGGATCTAGTTTGGTTACTTTTTGATTCGGTTTGGTTCCAATTTGATTTGGTTTGGTTCAAGAGAGAGGAGAGATAAAAATATCACATTATTTTTGAGTTTAAAACTCATTCAAGCATGTGAAGTATGCACCTCCTTTAAGGGACTCCCCTTCCTTACATATGTGTCAAAATGGAATCATTATACCCAAAATATCTCATATTTTTGATATTACTCATAGTTTCTTACTAATATACCTTGTACATAGTCAACTCTTCATCTTATGTGAGCATTTACTCATTTTTGGGTATCTTCTTTTACAAATTGGATTTATCTCCTCCCTACACATGGATTGATGCTATTGGCCCATAGGAACCTTAATTGGACCATCATCTAAAAATTTCTGAAAATCTAGACCCTTAGGCTAAGGTCCTTTATACTCATTTCCAATTAATTCCAACTGCACATTGGGAAGTTCTTTTTGAATTTTTGTTTCAGGGGAACTTATTTTAATAAGATGAGTTATTTTTCTATCCAAAAATATTCATAATTTGAATATTCTCTCTCTAGAATATTTTCTCTCTCTATGTCAAAACAGGTAGAGACGAGATCTCTTATATTTCTGAAGAGGGAATTGATTACAGGGAAATATGCTGGACATTTTGAGAGGCTGGGGAGGAATCTTACATTCTCTCCCACTTGAAAAACGCGAGATGTCCTCATCTCGCAAACTTGGGATAATTTCGCGAGATGCACGAACATGAGACTTAGAGAAAGATTTAATTAAGATTAACCACCAAATAAAAAAGTCTCAAAGAGAGTAAGGGTCAAGACAAGAACAAGATTTAAACTTTATTCATTCTTGGCATATACAGTAAAGATAGAAGAACTCTTTACACTTCCATAAGCCCGTCCATCATATGATCACAAAAGCAGCACTCACAAGCTACGCACGTATAAGGTAACTCATCTATGGGAATAATTCTGTTGGTTATTGCCGCACCTATCTCAGTGGTATGAGGTGATCTAACAAAAGGACCTCTGAGAGGCAAGCCAAAAACGGGGTAAAGGCATATCTTCTGATGAGGAAGAAAACACGCCAGTAAGAAGACCTGCTCAGAAAACCCAAGATGTCTTGATCTCATGACGCAGTAGTATCGGGGACCCAAACCCAAGGCTTCAATAACCATGGCCAAGCGGACATTGTTACGAAAGTGCTGCTGACCCCAGGGTGTTACCCTAGTTATATCTTGATAGGTCCGCATTTAGTCTGAGCTACAGAAGTTCCTAAGTGAGGAAAAAGTGAGCGCTCATACTGTTCTATAAAATCCTTCTTCACAGACTCGCTTGCGTCTTGAAGGTGAGAAATCATCATGGATAAAACTAATTCCTGTTGCCAAGCCATGAAGGAGATTAAGAAAGAAAGGAGATCGAGGGAAGTAAGATTACTGTGAGCGACAAATAAAAGTTACGACTTATATAAAGAAAGGAGCTAGCGTAACTTAGAAGCCAACGGTATCTTGCCACTGAAGTTTTACTGTCTTTCCCTGATTTGGGTTTGGCACATTTTTCTATAGAAGGCAATAAGAACTTTGAGATGAAGAGATAAAAGAAGTTTGTAGGCTAAGTCACCTACTTTCTTTGGTCCGCAATATCTGGGGGATAACTACTTATACTCCCCTAGAGATAAAGAAATTCTTTTGGTCCGTATTCAATGAAGACTAGAACTGCTTCTTTGAATTCTCTGATTGTCCTCTTCTTATCTGTATATTGTCTCTGTCGATCCTGGGCAGCGTTTATATCTTTATGAATTGCATGCATATGTTGCTCTATGTCGCCAAGCATTTGACTGGTCATCCGGACCCTAATCAATGGGTCGGAACTAGTTAATGGAGTTAAGCAATCTTGTCCGAGACGGACCCTGATTAGATTGGTATGAAGGAATTGGTCTCTGAATTTGGGTTCTAGACTTCCCTGTGTCCTTTTTATGGTAGGAGTCGGGCAGTCTTTTAACTGATGACCAAAACCTTGGCATCCAAAACACCGGTTCTCACTTCTGAACTCATCGTTTTGAATCCTTAAAACAAGTGGGCTCCTGAGAAGTATTCTGGGGAAAGTGTCTTCCCTTTTTAAACAGAATCTTTCTTTTGTTTTAGAGAGGGAAGGGAGATTCTTACTCCTGCATACCTCGAAGGCTGGGGGAGGAATCTTACATTCTACCCCACTTAAAAAGTGCGAGATGTCCTCATCTCGCAAAGTAGAGGACAACTCTTTTTCATAAGATCCAATTTATTCTAGGGTTCCTTATATTCTGGTCAACACAACAGAATACGGGGATAATTATCCCTTAAATAGAACTCATCATTAAATAACAATTCATTCAAATCATATCATTCATCTCTTTAACACGATAATGGTCCATTAGACCGAAAAATTTCTTTATGAACATTCCTCCACGGGAATTTCAGACAAGTAAGTTCTCAATTTGTCATCCCTTAACTTGATCTACCGTAGCAATTTGACAGCACAATCCACTAATCTCATAGTGATTTGCTGAAATCATTATCATCATTCTAGTTATGAATATCAACACAGGGACTCGTCCCATTCATCCTCATTGAGGATTCGTTCGGCTTATTACATTTCAACCAAATTTCAGGGATCAACATTTTTCAATCAGAATCCAAATCAACTCATCAGTTTTCAAACAGAATTTAAAAATCATATCAACCACATTCAAAATCATCATCTGGATAGCATTAATACTTATAATTTCAAGTCTTAGATTTACTCGTATATACTGCCGATAAAGAGCTACAGTTATACCCTCGGTATATACGGGTAGTCATGGTACTTGGAACTATAAGGTAAATACCATCATGTCTAGGCCTCAAGCAAGTCAGGGTTCCATACAATTGCGGTACTTCCATTTGAAGACCCAATTACTAATTTACGAATTTTCAGTTTGAATATCAATTGTATGAATTAAATCACACAATTATAACCTTTTTGTGCTACTTGATAAAATTTTGACATATTTGGCTTCTCAGTTGATCTTTATTAGCCAATTAGCTCTGATACCAACTGTGCGATCCAACGGATTCGGGGTACTAGCAGCGGAAGTAGCACTTCTCGCGCAGAACAGGGGTCTCACACTCGGGGCCTCGTCCATGGATATCCGGACAAGAGACTAATCCGTCGGTTTTTCCAAAGCCGAACTCGGAAAAACTTCCCTTACCCGGAAAGCACGGGCGATTCCACCAGGATAACTTTTTACTCTAACGTAGTCAAGATCATTACTGATCACGCTAATCCGACTACACCTATAAAGATACTCGGTCAGATCAAGGAAGAAACTTGCACTTGGATCATTGGGATCAATGCTTTTTTCCCCATCAAGAGGCACAGCCGTTGATTCCTATCCATAGAACAATTACTATCCGAGATTTAATTTATCTATCGTAATAACAAAAATTGAGTCTCCATTTACGGATCCATCAGTCCAGCCTAACCCCATCCAGTCCCATGGGTTAGCCAACCGCCCAACCACTGTAGTGATGGGATCCAATTAAGAATTTTGGTTAGGTTTTGTCCCGGGTACCAAGGAAAAGAGTTCCAAGGCCCCCTAGCCGGAAGTTCATGCAAACATAAAATTAGTCACACCACTTACACACCCAATATGAAATTGCCTTTTTCTTAGCATCAGCTAACTTTAAAACAATCCTTTAATGAAACCATTATGTCACTGATGACAATCCTCAAAGTCTATGGTTGAATCCTTATTTTCAGTCATTCATTCATCGGTATACTTATGGCATCATTGGCAACCAGAACGCTCACCACCTGTTCACTCACAGGGGCCTTTTCCATAGTTCCTAGCTCATAGTAACCGGCAATATATTCATATAATAGAATGGAATCTCCATGGAAGATCAGCAAGATCAACCCACAGATCCATATAAAAGAGCCATGGACTCATCCGTTGAGGACCAGCAAGATCAATCAACCAGATCCATGCCCGCTTTCAGAAAACAACTCTTACTCCTTGTTCCAATATCTTCCAC
The DNA here is from genome assembly GCF_041138505.1 of Cibotium barometz. NCBI lineage: Eukaryota > Viridiplantae > Streptophyta > Polypodiopsida > Cyatheales > Cibotiaceae > Cibotium > Cibotium barometz. Next base: position 16,227,644 of record NC_141100.1, read on the forward strand.
GACGCACGTGTGGGTATCTTCGGCGACCCAGAGCCCGAGCACCATATGGTCAGCACCCTCTAGGATCCTTCGCAGGGTAACCTAGCGCTTCACTCATAGGCCGCTTCCTTGGTCCCTCATCCACCGTACCGGAAGCTCACCATTTAAATCAAACCGAGGCTGGTCAAGACCTCGATTGACCTTGCTACGCGAGACGTCCTCCATTGACTCTGCGTCAGCAATTGCAACTTTATCAGTTCGGTCTTCATGACCTTAATCCTCAAGACGGTCAAAATGCTTCCCCAGCATTCTTGACATAAAACACTCATTTACAAACAGTCACAAATATAGTTTCTATAACGAACTCTCGTCTTTCCACATTATCCACTCTCGGACCACATTACTTATTCCACATTTCATTCAATGTGTACTCATTCTCATCCATTTACTCATATAGACTACACATTATTTCACATACACCTTCACATTCATTATTCTACATACATATCCATGTTCGTACGTTCACATCATACTTCCAATTTCACATTCATACATACGCATCTACATGCATACATCCACATCCACATTCATACATCCATACTTCCATTTCCACTTTCACACATCCACATTCACATTCATACATCCACATTCCATTTTCACATCCTCATTCATACATCCATATTACATTCATACATCCATATCTACATTCATACATCCATATTACATCCATTCTCGCCCTAACATATCCCATATACATCTTATCCCATCAGATACACTCTCTACCTCATCCCATACACATCTTAACACATCCTAACTCATCTTAACACATTCTATCACATCTCATACACCTCTTATCATATCCTATCACATCTCATACACATCTTATTACATCTTTTCACATCTCATACACCTCTTATCACATCCTATCACTTCCCATACACATCTTATCATATCTTATATCTTTTTATAGAATACAAGAGAATTCTTATATTTGATATAAGATTTCTCTACACATTTATTTATGCATAAATTCCATTAAAGGAGACTAACATTTTCGAAATAAAAATCAATCTTTTATGCATCTTCTTATGCATAAATTCAATTTGGTAGGAATTACACTTTTAGAATAAAAGAATTTCTCTTATGCATCTAAGTTATGCATAAAATCCATTTATGATGAAAATCACACTTTTAGTATAAAAAGAATATCTTTTATGCATACCTCTATGCATGAAATCCAAATATAATAAAAGTTACACTTTTATAATAAAATAATCAATTTTTATGCATACCTCATTGCATGAAATCCAAATATGATAAAAGTCACACTTTTATAATAAAATAATCAACTTTTATGCATACCTCTATGCATGAAATCCAAATATGATAAAAGTCACACTTTTATAATAAAATAATCAACTTTTATGCATACCTCTATGCATGAAATCCAAATATGATAAAAGTCACACTTTTATAATAAAATAATCAACTTTTATGCATACCTCTATGCATGAAATCCAAATATGATAAAAGTCACACTTTTATAATAAAATAATCAACTTTTATGCATACCTCTATGCATGAAATCCAAATATGATAAAAGTCACACTTTTATAATAAAATAATCAACTTTTATGCATACCTCTATGCATGAATTCCAAATATGATAAAAGTCACACTTTTATAATAAAATAATCACTTTTTATGCATACCTCTATGCATGAAATCCAAATATGATAAAAGTCACACTTTTATAATAAAATAATCAACTTTTATGCATACCTCTATGCATGAAATCCAAATATGATAAAAGTCACACTTTTATAATAAAATAATTAACTTTTATGCATACCTCTATGCATGAAATCCAAATATGATAAAAGTCACACTTTTATAATAAAATAATCACTTTTTATGCATACCTCTATGCATGAAATCCAAATATGATAAAAGTCACACTTTTATAATAAAATAATCAACTTTTATGCATACCTCTATGCATGAAATCCAAATATGATAAAAGTCACACTTTTATAATAAAATAATCAACTTTTATGCATACCTCTATGCCTGAAATCCAAATATGATAAAAGTCACACTTTTATAATAAAATAATCACTTTTTATGCATACCTCTATGCATGAAATCCAAATATGATAAAAGTCACACTTTTATAATAAAATAATCAACTTTTATGCATACCTCTATGCATGAAATCCAAATATGATAAAAGTCACACTTTTATAATAAAATAATAATTCTTTTAATTAATATAGGATGATAATTCCTAGAATATGGTAGGAAGTTCTCTTTTCATGCTTTGAATGAAATTATTTTATGTGTAATTTTTATAAAAATTTTGCCATAGTTCCGCTACTATGACTAATAAATCTCAATTTATTTTGAAGGATAAAGCTTATCATTAAGAAAATGATTAGAATGATCCCTAATTGGATCATTAACCCAATAATGGAATAAATCATCAATATTCATGAAATACATAAACTAAAAGCATAGAAAAAAGCCATTAATTTAACCTCAAGCATAGATTAATCTTAGATTAAGGAAAAGCTTTATGAAAAGCTTCATTTGGATTGAGAATGGGTCATGAGTATGACCATTTCTTGAGTGAGAGAGAGAAATTACATAAAAACCATTAGAATTAAGCATAAATGGCAATTTATGTAATTCTTTACTATCATTAATCAATTTAACTTCAATAGCATTCATCTAATTATGTAATTCTTCACTACCATTCATCAATTAACTTCAATAGCATTCAAAAACCATTCCAATTAAGCTTCTCAAGCTTGAGAGGGGTTGAGAAGAGAGAAGCATTGAGAAATTATAGGAAAGATCAAAATTCACCATTTACCTTACAATTTGCTTGATTCTTTGTTCACGGTAGAGGCCCCCAACCAATCAATTGGTTAAGTATGTTGATGGAGCCACCAATGGGGATTGAAGAAAGAGGGAAGCTCCAATTTCTTCAGTTTGGAGAGAATTTTAGAGAATAGTAGAAATTAGCATTATTTCAGCATAACTCTAGTATAGTAAAATTCTTCTATTTTTTTCAAAGGACTCATGTTCTATTTATAGGAGAGGGAAGCTCTAACCAAAGCTAACTGAATTCTAGAATTTTCTAGATTCAGTTTGGTTGAATTTAGACTAGATTTGGATCTAGTTTGGTTACTTTTTGATTCGGTTTGGTTCTATTTTGATTTGGTTTGGTTCAAGAGAGAGGAGAGATAAAAATATCACATTATTTTTTAGTTTAAAACTCATTCAAGCATGTGAAGTATGCACCTCCTTTAAGGGACTCCCCTTCCTTACATATGTGTCAAAATAGAATCATTATACCCAAAATATCTCATATTTTTTATATTACTCATAGTTTCTTACTAATATACCTTGTACATAGTCAACTCTTCATCTTATGTGAGCATTTACTCATTTTTGGGTATCTTCTTTTACAAATTAGATTTATCTCCTCCCTACACATGGATTGATGCTATTGGCCCATAGAAACCTTAATTGGACCATAATCTAAAAATTTCTGAAAATCTAGACCCTTAGGCTAAGGTCCTTTATACTCATTTCCAATTAATTCCAACTGCACATTGGAAAGTTCTTTTTGAATTTCTGTTTCAGGGGAACTTATTTTAATAAGATGAGTTATTTTTCTATCCAAAAATATTCATAATTTGAATATTCTCTCTCTAGAATATTTTCTCTCTCTATGTCAAAACAGGTAGAGACGAGATCTCTTATATTTCTGAAGAGGGAATTGATTACAGGAAAATATGCTGGACATTTTGAGAGGCTGGGGAGGAATCTTACATTCTCTCCCACTTGAAAAACGCGAGATGTCCTCATCTCGCAAACTTGGGATAATTTCGCGAGATGCACGAACATGAGACTTAGAGAAAGATTTAATTAAGATTAACCACCAAATAAAAAAGTCTCAAAGAGATTAAGGGTCAAGACAAGAACAAGATTTAAACTTTATTCATTCTTGGAACATATACAGTAAGGATAGAAGAACTCTTTACACTTCCATAAGCCCGTCCATCATATGATCACAAAAGCAGCACTCACAAGCTACGCACGTATAAGGTAACTCATCTATGGGAATAATTCTGTTGGTTATTGCCGCACCTATCTCAGTGGTATGAGGTGATCTAACAAAAGGACCTCTGAGAGGCAAGCCAAAAACAGGGTAAAGGCATATCTTCTGATGAGGAAGAAAACACGCCAGTAAGAAACCAAGATGTCTTGATCTCATGACGCAGTAGTATCGGGGACCCAAACCTAAGGCTTCAATAACCATGGCCAAGCGGACATTGTTACGAAAGTGCTGCTGACCCCAGGGTGTTACCCTAGTTATATCTTGATAGGTCCGCCATTTAGTCTGAGCTACAGAAGTTCCTAAGTGAGGAAAAAGTGAGCGCTTATACTGTTCTATAAAATCCTTCTTCACAGACTCGCTTGCGTCTTGAAGGTGAGAAATCATCATGGATAAAACTAATTCCTGTTGCCAAGCCATGAAGGAGATTAAGAAAGAAAGGAGATCGATGGAAGTGAGATTACTGTGAGCGACAAATAAAAGTTACGACTTATATAAAGGAAGGAGCTGGCGTAACTTAGAAGCCAACGGTATCTTGCCACTGAAGTTTTACTGTCTTTCCTTGATTTGGGTTTGGCACATTTTTCTATAGAAGGCAATAAGAACTTTGAGATGAAGAGATAAAAGAAGTTCATAGGCTAAGTCACCTACTTTCTTTGGTTCGCAATATCTGGGAGATAACTACTTATACTCCCCTAGAGATAAAGAAATCCTTTTGGTCCGTATTCAATGAAGACTATAACTGCTTCTTTGAATTCTCTGATTGTCCTCTTCTTATCTGTATATTGTCTCTGTCGATCCTCGGCAGCGTTTATATCTTTATGAATTGCATGCATCTGTTGCTCTATGTCGCCAAGCATTTGACAGGTCATCTCGACCCTAATCAATGGGTCGGAACTAGTTAATGGAGTTAAGTAATCTTGTCCGAGACGGACCCTGATTAGATTGGTATGAAGGAATTGGTCTCTAAATTTGGGTTCTAGACTTCCCTGTGCCCTTTTCATGGTAAGAGTCGGGCAGTCTTTTAACTGATGACCAAAACCTTGGCATCCAAAACACCGGTTCTCACTTCTGAACTCATCGTTCCGAATCCTTAAAACAAGTGGGCTCCTGAGAAGTATTCTGGGGAAAGTGTCTTCCCTTTTTAAACAGAATCTTTCTATTGTTTTAGAGAGGGAAGGGAGATTCTTACTCCTGCATACCTCGAAGGCTGGGGGAGGAATCTTACATTCTACCCCACTTAAAAAGTGCGAGATGTCCTCATCTCGCAAAGTAGAGGACAACTCTTTTTCATAAGATCCAATTTATTCTAGGGTTCCTTATATTCTGGTCAACCCAACAGAATACGGGGATAATTATCCCTTAAATAGAACTCATCATTAAATAACAATTCATTCAAATCATATCATTCATCTCTTTAACACGATAATGGTCCATTAGACCGAAAAATTTCTTTATGAACATTCCTCCACGGGAATTTCAGACAAGTAAGTTCTCAATTTGTCATCCCTTAACTTGATCTACCATAGCAATTTGACAGCACAATCCACTAATCTCATAGTGATTTGCTGAAATCATTATCATCATTCTAGTTATGAATATCAACACAGGGACTCGTCCCATTCATCCTCATTGAGGATTCGTTCGGCTTATTACATTTCAACCAAATTTCAGGGATCAACATTTTTCAATGAGAATCCAAATCAACTCATCAGTTTTCAAACAGAATTTAAAAATCATATCAACCACATTCGAAATCATCATCTGGATAGCATTAATACTTATAATTTCAAGTCTTAGATTTACTCGTATATACTGCCGGTAAAGAGCTACAGTTATACCCTCGGTATATACGGGTAGTCATGGTACTTGGAACTATAAGGTAAATACCATCATGTCTAGGTCTCAAGCAAGTCAGGGTTCCATACAATTGCGGTACTTCCATTTGAAGACCCAATTACTAATTTACGAATTTTGAGTTTGAATATCAATTGTATGAATTAAATCACACAATTATAACCTTTTTGTGCTACTTGATAAATTTTTGACATATTTGGCTTCTGAGTTGATCTTTATTAGCCAATTAGCTCTGATACCAACTGTGAGATCCCTGTCCCCACCGAGCAACGGATTCGGGGTACTGGCAGCGAAAGTAGCATTTCTCGCGCAGAACAGGGGTCTCACACTCGGGGCCTCGTCCATGGATATCCGGACAAGAGACTAATCCGTCGGTTTTTCCAAAACCGAACTCGGAAAAACTTCCCTTACCCGGAAAGCACGGGCGATTCCACCAGGATAACTTTTTACTCTAACGTAGTCAAGATCATTACTGATCACGCTAATCCGACTGCACCTATAAAGATACTCGGTCAGATCAAGGAAGAAACTTGCACTTGGATCATTGGGATCAACGCTTTTTTTCCCATCAAGAGGCACAGCCGTGGATTCCTATCCATAGAACAATTACTATCCGGGATTTTCTTTATCTATCGTAATAACAGAAATTGAGTCTCGATTTACGGATCCATCAGTCCAGCCTAACCCCATCCAGTCCCATGGGTTAGCCAACAGCCCAACTGTAAGAAAGCATTATGGGCCCAAGGCCATGGACAACTAGTAAGTAGGTGTGAACTCTTGGGTGGAGTATAAATACCAATGTAAATGGGATTATGGCTCATTCATGATAATGTTATCTATTTCAAGAATCAATGGTGAGCTTCTCCCGTGAGATGCTAAGTGGTGACTCCTTCATGAGCCACTCCCTTGGTGAGGGACTAACCCACCCCAGTTACTTTCTTTCATTGGTATCAGAGCCTGGCTTTTGATCCAGGATTTTTAATTTTTCTTTTCTTCTTCTCATTTCGTGAAATTTCTGCTTCATTTGATTCATGGGGGAAGGGGATATGGCTAAGGTAGAGTTTGTGGTTCAAATCTGAGCACATGGACCTATTTTTTTGAATGAGTGGACCAAATTGGAAAAAATTTCTAATCTTGATTAGCAGTTGTTAATCAAAAACGTTTTTTTGTTTGGGAGCTTTCTTGCAAACCCTAGCCATGGAATCTCAACATGAGCAAAGGGCATTGAGTCTCTCATGTATCTAGCAATGTTTTATGAAGTATTTCACCTATTTTCCATGAGCAATGGGGCTCCCAATGTGGCAGAAAATCACTACCAAAGCTGCCCACGTTTTTCACCAAAGTGACCCTAATCTTCATCTCCTTCAACAAATTCAAGTATTAAGGCTTCCCGGGTGACATTGGTGAGTTGCTCCATCACTTCCTTACAATTTTGAAGCATTCTTTCAAGCTATGGAGTGAATTAGGGTTTTATTACACATAAAACCCTAATTTTCAGAAATTGGATTTTAATCATGGCCATTCATGCTGCTCTTTATGCATTATGAATGCTTGAATGCTACACATAGCCATTCAATGCTATGCCTTGCATATTGGCATAAGTGAGCATAGCTTTTGGCACATTTGGGGGATTGAATAAAATGTTTTGGGTTGGAAGCCCACTTTTTGGTGACCGTTTTTCATTGCCGGTTGCACGTTTTTGGTCATAACTCTCTCATACGAACTCCGTTTTTGGAGTTCTAGTACTCAAAACGACCGGCTCGTCGTCCTCTTCGAGACGAGCTATAGGTCTTGAGGTGCAGGATTCAGCAAGTGCTCTCTGTTTTCACTTTTGTACTGGATTTTCTAGTCCCGAGCAGGAACTCACGCCCAGAACACAACCCGAGATCACCGCTCCGTGACACTTGGATGTTGTTGATGTATGTGGAAATGTATTGACATTGCCATGAGTGGATGTGATGAAGGAAGCACTATGAACCATGTATTATGATATGAATGAGCATGAGTCATGCTATAAATCAATTGTAAGTCAACTCTACTCATTCATTTGAGCTTGTAACTCACGATTTTATTCCTAGAATCTAGAATGAAGTAAGGGTACCTTGGCATTTGGAGGAGAGGCCAAGGGGAGAATGTCTTGAATCTTCCTTGCCGTTAGTGCCGGGTAATGCGGTAAGGAAGAGGATTAGGTACTTGGTGGTAAAGAAATGGCCTCAACCTTCACCTTGGATGTAAACTTGGTGAAGGGGTGAGAAGTGCTTGGCCGGGAGATCGGCAAGCGTCGACGCGCTTCATCGACCACTTCATTCGACTTGAGCAAACAAGCAAATCCTCTACATCGACTTCTTATGCAAAAGGACAAAATTGATGCCATAAGGTCACATGCTCAGATGGAAAAATGATTGAGGATTGATTTGCTTACAGTGGTCAAATGCATAAGGATTTTAATACTTGATTGAGATGCTTTGATTTGATTGAGATTTGGTGCAAAAAGAGGGGAGACCATGGCAAAATTTTTGTAAAATTTGCCTACTTGCAGCTAGGACAAATCCTTGAATTTCTAGGTTTTTTTCAAAAGCTTTTCAAATCTGTCCTGAAAGCTCTTCAATCTACCCGAAAACCTCTTTCAAACAAGCTAAAGATCACTCAAATCGGAGTAGTATTGAGCGGTCAAAGTTAAGAGTTGACTTTCAGCTAGAACAGTTGACTGGTCAAAGGATGTTGACTTTTTCAAATTTGTTTTTGGGGATCCTTACTCGTCTTGTCAAGAGCTTCGCATCGATATAAAGATCACCCAAATCGGATAAGAATTGAGCGGTTAACATCAATAGTTGACTTTCAGCCAGTATAGTTGACTGGTCAAAGGCTGTTGACTTTTTCAGATCTGTTTTTGGGGATTCTTATTCGTCTCGTCAAGAGCTTCGCATAGATATAAAGATCACCCAAATCGGATACCGTTTGAATAGAGAAAAAAAATCAAGTAAGTGGTCTTTGCAAGGAGGGATCAACTACGCGCATGGAAATGACTAGAGGAGGTCAAAACAAGGGAGCCCGGAATGAAAATGATCAAAGACAACCGGAAGCAATGATGGCAATGAGTTCATCAACGAGGAATGAAGAAAGTTCAACCATAAAAGCACCATCTCCAGATGAATCTCAGCCAGTGGAAATGCCTCAATCTTTGGGAACTACTCCGCTAACAGTGGACATGATGTTAATGGCTATGGAGAGTATGTTTCAAAGGATTGAAAATAACCAAACAAATCGGCAACAACAATTTGGTGAACACCTCATGGAATGGTTCGACAAGCGACACCACTACCTGGATGACGTGATGCAAAGAGGGTTAAAAGACTTGGAGAAAGCCATTAGTGCATTGGCTCCTCTCAAGCTCAACCAAGAAGCCGATATGAATGCAATGGATGGTGTACATTATGATGCCAAACATGATGGAAAGCCTTCTATGCCAGAAGAGAACAAAGTAAGACAAATGATGCCACCTCAAATGATGCCACATTCTTCTTACATGGACAAGGGCAAGAGACCTATGGGTGATGCTTCTTATGAGAGATCCAATGCCAGTATTCCAAGAACTTCATCCTTTATGCAAGATGCAAGAAGAGGTTATGAACAGAAGGGATTTAAAGATGCAGGTGATTGGCAATTGGAAGATGAGCAAATGCATAGACACTTGGGTGAAGGAAGAGGATTTGATGATCCAAGAGCACGGCAGAGGGGTTCAAGAATGCATGGTGATTTTGACAATGCTGTGAAGGACAAAATCATATTTAATAAGTTCAAAGGAGAATCAAATTCTATCGAAGACTTTGAAGAGTGGGCAAACAAGATGGATCTCTACTTCGAAATCAGCCCAAGGAGCGAGATTGCCAAAGTCTACTTCGCCTCACTTCATCTTGAAGGTTTTGCTCACACTTGGTGGAGGAGGAAGCAATCTCATGGTTATGTCATCACTACTTGGGAAGAATTCAAGAATGACATGGCAGAAGAGTTTACTTCTCGCATGCAAAGGGACAATCACATTGTGGAATGGGACAAGCTAGAGCAAATCACTACCGTGAAGGAATATTCTCATAAGTTTCTAAAGCTTCTATTATACTTGGACGACTTTGATGAGCTCAAGTATGTAAGGGGCTTGAAAGCTCCTATTGGTGGTGATGTCAAGTCTCATGAACCCGCCACTTTGAAGAAGGCAATGATGCTTGCAGAAATTCATGAAGAGAAGTACTTGACAAAGTGGGCTAGCAAAGGGAATATCAAAGGGGAAGTGATCACAAGGAATGACATGGGTTCTCATGCAAACACAAGACCTAATCTTCCAAGATTTCCTACCGTGTATGGTAGAGGGTCTAATAGACTTCCATTTAAACCACCATTTATGTCCAACAAAGCTACATACAATGAGTCCAAGCCAGCAAATGGGGGTTCAAAAAGCAAGGTTATCAAGGAGGACCGTTTGCATGAAATGAGGCTCAAAGGTTTATGTTTCAAATGTGGAGAAAAACGGAACAAGGATCACTTCAAAGTATGCAAATCCAAGGATATTTCCATAAGCTACATTATCACTGAGGACAATGCTAATCATGAGGAGGAGGAATTCCTTGAATGCAATGATGCCTTAGGATGGGGAGATCCTCATGAGGGTGGAGGTTCTCATGATGATGGTTTTGATGAAGAAAATCCCGAGTTTCCTTTTGATCCGGGTGGGAAACTAAAGTTTGCTCATGACAAAATGGATGATGGGATGCCTCTATGCGTGTGGAATGAAAACAATAGTGCACATACTACCTTGTGTACAATCTCTCATGATGCTTATGCGGGAAGTAAGGGTGCCAACACATTGAGATTGAAGATCAAGGTGAATGGGAGAATAGCATATGCACTCATTGATACTGGAAGCACGCATAGTTTTGTCAATAAAAGGTCTTTGAACACTCTCAAAATGCAACCAACTTCTTTACCAAACAAGCACATGGTGCAAGTGGCCAATGGTGATTCAATGGGTTGCAATATGAAGTGTCAAAGTACAGAATTGGAGTTGTCCAAGAGCTACTCTTGCAAAGTTGATCTTTTGGTGATTGAATTGGGACCAATTGACATAGTACTTGGATGTGATTGGCTGTCCACTTTGAACTCTTTTACCATGAACTTACAGAAAAGTTTCATGAGTTTTGTGCATCATGGAGGGGTTATTACATTGAATGGAATGCAAGGGTCCAAGCTCTTCATGATCAATGCTACTCAAATGAAGAAAGAGTTCAAGAAAGAGGGCTATGTTTATGTACTACAGCTTTGCAAAGAGGAAGATAATAGCAAAAAGGATTGCATCGAAAATGTGGACATGGTTAAGCTACTCAAGGATTATGAAGATGTGTTTACCATGCCAAAATCAATGCCGCCAAAGAGGAGTGTTGATCACGCTATTGATTTGGAACCAAATGCCAAACCAATCAATAAGCCTCCCTATCGTTTGTCAAAGGTTGAAAAGGAAGAGGTGGCAAAGCAAGTCAAAGAACTCATTGACATGGGATGGGTTGAACCAAGTCAATCTCCTTTTGCTTCTCCGGTGCTACTTGTGAAGAAAAAGGATGGTACTTTTCGCATGTGCATTGATTACCGTGATTTGAATAAGATCACCATCAAAAATCGTTTTCCAATACCAAGGGTGGATGATCTTTTGGATGAGTTGAAGGGTGCCACATGCTTTTCAAAGATTGATTTGCGTTCCGGATACCATCAAATAAGGATGAAAAGTGGTGATGAGTTCAAAACAGCATTTCGTACAGAAAGGGGTCTTTACCAATTCATGGTTATGCCGTTTGGATTATGCAATGCACCGGCAACTTTTCAAGCATTGATGAACAAAGTGCTTCAACCTTTCCTCTACAAGTTTGTATTGGTCGTTTTCGACGACATACTTATCTATAGCAAAGATGAGGAAGTGCATTTGAAGCACGTGAAAGAGGTTTTGGAGGTCTTGAGGCAAAACAAGTTGTATGTTAAGGAGACAAAATGTACCTTCATGGCACATGAGGTGGAATATTTGGGTCACATTGTGAGCAAGGATGGCATTTGTGTGGATCCAAAGAAAGTGGAATGTATTAGGAATTGGCCGGTTCCTTCAAACACTACTCAATTGAGGGGATTTTTGGGGTTATCTTCATTCTATAGGCGCTTTATTGCCCACTATGCAGAAATTGCAGCCCCAATGAGACGGATAAATTGAAGAAGGAAACCTTCTTTTGGGATGCCATTGCCAACAAAAGCTTTGAAGATATGAAGAAGATGCTCACATCAGCACCTATTTTGGTATGTCCAGACTTCACCAAACCTTTCACAATAAGGGCGGATGCAAGTGGAAGAGGGATTGGTGCGGTACTTTACCAAGACCGTGGAGTCATTGCTTATGAAAGTAGAAAGCTGAATGACAAAGAAAGAGAACTCCATGTGTATGAGCAAGAGATGATTGCTATACTCCATGCTATCAAGAAATGGCACCATTACTTATATGGGAGTCATTTTTATGTGAGAAGTGATCATAGGGTGCTGAAGTATTTCCTCACACAACCCAATTTGTCTCCTAAGCAAAGAAGGTGGGTAGCAACACTACAAAACTATGATTTTGAAATCACATACACAAAGGGCAAAGAAAATGTGGTTGCCGATTCCTTGTCTCGTATGTGGGCCTGCTCATTGTATGCTATTTCTGAGGTGCATAAAGATTGGATCATGGAGATACAAGAAGAGTACTTGTTTGATGAAGAAACCTCACAAATAGTGCAGAAATTATAGCAAGGTGTATGTGAAGAGTTACCCCATTATGAGCTGAAAAATGGTCTCCTCTACTACAAAGGAAAAGTCTACTTGGTTCCTACTTCATCATTTATCAAGAAGATCATGGAAGAGATGCATTGTACTCCTATGGCTGGTCATTTGGGTGTCTACAAAACCTTTGATGCAATAAGGAAAAGTTTCTTTTGGAAGGGGATGTGGAAGAGCATTCATGCTTATGTAAGTGGGTGCCGGTCATGTCAATTGAACAAGGATCCTACACATAAACCGGGAGGTTTGCTTCAGCCATTGCCCATTCCCGAAGGCAAATGGAGTCATATATCAATGGATTTCATTACTAACCTTCCGCGCACAAAGAAAGGGTGGGACAGCTTGTATGTTGTGGTGGATAGATTGACCAAAGTGGCCCATTTCATTCCTTCCAAGGTCACATATTCAGCCCAAAATGTTGCCAAGCAATTTGTTGATGGGGTTTTCAAGTTGCATGGTATGCCGTCACAAATTGTGAGTGATCGCGATGTCAAATTCATGAGCACTTTTTGGAGAACATTGTTTGAATATATGGGAACCAAGCTTACTCCAAGCACCGCCTATCATCCCCTTTGGCTGAGTTTGCTTACAACTCAACATATCATGTGAGCATTGGCATGTCACCCTTTGAGGCTTTATATGGTTACAAGGTCAATTTGCCTATGTTGGTGGGTACATATGAGACTTCTAACCATAATGCCAAGGAGGAAGCTGAAAGGATGCAAGCTTTGTTGCAACAATGCAAAAGTAATTTGAAGGTTGCACAAGAGAAAATGAGACAATATGCCAATGTTCATCGAAGACCATTGGAATTCAAAGTGGGAGATTGGGTTCTTTTGAGAATACCAAAGTCAAGATATGCGTCTTTGAAGGGAAGCACCAACACCAAGCTAGCTCATCGCTATTATGGTCCTTATCAAGTGATACGAAGAGTTGGGGAGGTTGCATATCAACTCTTACTTCCATCTACAACAAAGATTCATGATGTGTTTCATGTCTCTCACTTGAAAGGATATGTGGGTATGATCGATCAAATGGTTGATGAGTTACCTCCAATGAATGAAGAGGGAATGATTGAATACATTCCAGAAGCTATCTTGGGTACAAGGAAAAAGGTACTTCGCACTCGTACCTTGGTGGAGTATCTTGTTCAATGGAAAGGTTTACCTAAGGAAGAAGCTTCATGGCAACCTATTTCAGCATTGGAGGGATATGAAGCATTGATAGAGCAATATGGGTTGGTGTAAATTCAGCCACATGGAACATTCTTCTCCGAATTTGGGGTATTCATTTGAGGTTTCGAGGACGAAACCATTGGGGAAGGGATGGTTTGTAAGAAAGCATTATGGGCCCAAGGCCATGGACAACTAGTAAGTAGGTGTGAACTCTTGGGTGGAGTATAAATGCCAATGTAAATGGGATTATGGCTCATTCATGATAATGTTATCTATTTCAAGAATCAATGGTGAGCTTCTCCCGTGAGATGCTAAGTGGTGACTCCTTCATGAGCCACTCCCTTGGTGAGGGACTAACCCACCCCAGTTACTTTCTTTCACCAACCACTATAGTGATGGGATCCAATTAAGAATTTTGGTTAGGTTTTGTCCCGGGAACCAAGGAAAAGAGTTCCAAGGCCCCCTAGCCGGAAGTTCATGCAAACATAAAATTAGTCACACCACTTACACACCCAATATGAAATTGCCTTTTTCTTAGCATCAGCTAACTTTAAAACAATCCTTTAATGAAACCATTATGTCACTGATGACAATCCTCAAAGTCTATGGTTGAATCCTTATTTTCAGTCATTCATTCGTCGGTATACTTATGGCATCATTGGCAACCAGAACGCTCACCACCTGTTCACTCAGGGGCCTTTTCCATAGTTCCTAGCTCATAGTAACCGGCAATATATTCATATAATAGAATGGAATCTCCATGGAAGATCAGCAAGATCAACCCACAGATCCATATAAAAGAGCCATGGACTCATCCGTTGAGGACCAGCAAGATCAATCAACCAGATCCATGCCCGGTTTCAGAAAACAACTCTTACTCCTTGTTCCAATATCTTTCACGACGCACGTGTGGGTATCTTCGGCGACCGAGAGCCCGAGCACCATATGGTCAGCACCCTCTAGGATCCTTCGCAGGGTAACCTAGCGCTTCACTCATAGGCCGCTTCCTTGGTCCCTCATCCACCGTACCCGGAAGCTCACCATTTAAATCGAACCGAGGCTGGTCAAGACCTCGATCGACCTTGCTACGCGAGATGTCCCCCATTGACTCTCCGTCAGCAATTGCAACTTTATCAGTTCGGTCTTCATGACCTTAATCCTCAAGACGGTCAAAATGCTTCCCCAGCATTCTTGACACAAAACACTCATTTACAAACAGTCACAAATATAGTTTCTATAACGAACTCTCATCTTTCCACATTATCCACTCTCGGACCACATTACTTATTCCACATTTCATTCAATGTGTACTCATTCTCATCCATTTACTCATATAGACTACACATTATTTCACATACACCTTCACATTCATTATTCTACATACATATCCATGTTCGTACGTTCA
Source organism: Cibotium barometz (assembly GCF_041138505.1). Classification (NCBI taxonomy): domain Eukaryota; kingdom Viridiplantae; phylum Streptophyta; class Polypodiopsida; order Cyatheales; family Cibotiaceae; genus Cibotium; species Cibotium barometz. Next base: position 16,243,026 of record NC_141100.1, read on the forward strand.
CATCATACTTCCAATTTCACATTCATACATACGCATCTACATGCATACATCCACATCCACATTCATACATCCATACTTCCATTTCCACTTTCACACATCCACATTCACATTCATACATCCACATTATCCATGCATACATCCATTTTCACATCCTCATTCATACATCCATATTACATTCATACATCCATATCTACATTCATACATCCATATTACATCCATTCTCGCCCTAACATATCCCATATACATCTTATCCCATCAGATACACTCTCTACCTCATCCCATACACATCTTAACACATCCTAACTCATCTTAACACATTCTATCACATCTCATACACCTCTTATCATATCCTATCACATCTTATACACATCTTATTACATCTTTTCACATCTCATACACCTCTTATCACATCCTATCACTTCCCATACACATTTTATCATATCTTATATCTTTTTATAGAATACAAGAGAATTCTTATATTTGATATAAGATTTCTCTACACATTTATTTATGCATAAATTCCATTAAAGGAGACTAACATTTTCGAAATAAAAATCAATCTTTTATGCATCTTCTTATGCATAAATTCAATTTGGTAGGAATTACACTTTTAGAATAAAAGAATTTCTCTTATGCATCTAAGTTATGCATAAAATCCATTTATGATGAAAATCACACTTTTAGTATAAAAAGAATATCTTGTATGCATACCTCTATGCATGAAATCCAAATATAATAAAAGTTACACTTTTATAAAAAATAATCAATTTTTATGCATACCTCTATGCATGAAATCCAAATATGATAAAAGTCACACTTTTATAATAAAATAATCAACTTTTATGCATACCTCTATGCATGAAATCCAAATATGATAAAAGTCACACTTTTATAATAAAATAATCAACTTTTATGCATACCTCCATTAGGAAATTTTTGAGCTCATTTTGGGGCCCTGTAAGAAAGTTTGACCGGAATATTCCCTCCAAAAAGGGGCACTGGATAAACTTTTTGCAAACGAACTCCAAATTTGTCGGACCTCACATATTTAGATTCTACTCTTCAAAAGCTATCCATTGATATATAACACGATAGGGTTCGGAGAAGGGACAAGATAGATACCTAGAAGATTCCTTTTTGCCTAGGAAAGATTCACGTCGAATCTTTCCTAGGCAAAAAGGAATCTTCTAGGTATCTATCTTGTCCCTTCTCCGAACCCTATCGTGTTATATATCAATGGATAGCTTTTGAAGAGTAGAATCTAAATATGTGAGGTCCGACAAATTTGGAGTTCGTTTGCAAAAAGTTTATCCAGTGCCCCTTTTTGGAGGGAATATTCCGGTCAAACTTTCTTACAGGGCCCCAAAATGAGCTCAAAAATTTCCTAATGTATGCATGAAATCCAAATATGATAAAAGTCACACTTTTATAATAAAATAATCAACTTTTATGCATACCTCTATGCATGAAATCCAAATATGATAAAAGTCACACTTTTATAATAAAATAATCAACTTTTATGCATACCTCTATGCATGAAATCCAAATATGATAAAAGTCACACTTTTATAATAAAATAATCAACTTTTATGCATACCTCTATGCATGAATTCCAAATATGATAAAAGTCACACTTTTATAATAAAATAATCAACTTTTATGCATACCTCTATGCATGAAATCCAAATATGATAAAAGTCACACTTTTATAATAAAATAATCACTTTTTATGCATATCTCTATGCATGAAATTCAAATATGATAAAAGTCACACTTTTATAATAAAATAATCACTTTTTATGCATACCTCTATGCATGAAATCCAAATATGATAAAAGTCACACTTTTATAATAAAATAATCAACTTTTATGCATACCTCTATGCATGAAATCCAAATATGATAAAAGTCACACTTTTATAATAAAATAATAATTCTTTTAATTAATCTAGGATGATAATTCCTAGAATATGGTAGGAAGTTCTCTTTTCATACTTTGAATGAAATTATTTTATGTGTAATTTTTATAAAAATTTTGCCATAGTTCCGCTACTATGACTGATAAATCTCAATTTATTTTGAAGGATAAAGCTTATCATTAAGAAAATGATTAGAATGATCCCTAATTGGATCATTAACCCAATAATGGATTAAATCATCAATATTCATGAAATACATAAACTAAAAGCATAGAAAAAAGCCATTAGTTTGACCTCAAGCATAGATTAATCTTGGATTAAGGAAAAGCTTTATGAAAAGCTTCATTTGGATTGAGAATGGGTCATGAGTATGACCATTTCTTGAGTGAGAGAGAGAAATTACATAAAAACCATTAGAATTAAGCATAAATGGCAATTTATGTAATTCTTTACTATCATTAATCAATTTAACTTCAATAGCATTCATCTAATTATGTAATTCTTCACTACCATTCATCAATTAACATCAATAGCATTCAAAAACCATTCCAATTAAGCTTCTCAAGCTTGAGAGGGGTTGAGAAGAGAGAAGCATTGAGAAATTATAGGAAAGATCAAAATTCACCATTTACCTTACAATTTGCTTGATTCTTTGTTCACGGTAGAGGTCCCCAACCAATCAATTGGTTAAGTATGTTGATGGAGCCACCAATGGGGATTGAAGAAAGAGGGAAGCTCCAATTTCTTCAATTTGGAGAGAATTTTAGAGAATAGTAGAAATTAGCATTATTTCAGCATAACTCTAGTATAGTAAAATTCTTCTATTTTTTTCAAAGGACTCATGTTCTATTTATAGGAGAGGGAAGCTCTAACCAAAGCTAACTGAATTCTAGAATTTTCCAGATTTAGTTTGGTTGAATTTAGACTAGATTTGGATCTAGTTTGGTTACTTTTTGATTCGGTTTGGTTCCATTTTGATTTGGTTTGGTTCAAGAGAGAGGAGAGATAAAAATATCACATTATTTTTGAGTTTAAAACTCATTCAAGCATGTGAAGTATGCACCTCCTTTAAGGGACTCCCCTTCCTTACATATGTGTCAAAATGGAATCATTATACCCAAAATATCTCATATTTTTGATATTACTCATAGTTTCTTACTAATATACCTTGTACATAGTCAACTCTTCATCTTATGTGAGCATTTACTCATTTTTGGGTATCTTCTTTTACAAATTGGATTTATCTCCTCCCTACACATGGATTGATGCTATTGGCCCATAGGAACCTTAATTGGACCATAATCTAAAAATTTTTGAAAATCTAGACCCTTAGGCTAAGGTCCTTTATACTCATTTCCAATTAATTCCAATTGCACATTGGAAAGTTCTTTTTGAATTTCTGTTTCAGGGGAACTTATTTTAATAAGATGAGTTATTTTTCTATCCAAAAATATTCGTAATTTGAATATTCTCTCTTTAGAATATTTTCTCTCTCTATGTCAAAACAGGTAGAGACGAGATCTCTTATATTTCTGAAGAGGGAATTGATTACAGGGAAATATGCTGGACATTTTGAGAGGCTGGGGAGGAATCTTACATTCTCTCCCACTTGAAAAACGCGAGATGTCCTCATCTCGCAAACTTGGGATAATTTCGCGAGATGCACGAACATGAGACTTAGAGAAAGATTTAATTAAGATTAACCACCAAATAAAAAAGTCTCAAAGAGAGTAAGGGTCAAGACAAGAACAAGATTTAAACTTTATTCATTCTTGGAACATATACAGTAAGGATAGAAGAACTCTTTACACTTCCATAAGCCCGTCCATCATATGATCACAAAAGCAGCACTCACAAGCTACGCACGTATAAGGTAACTCATCTATGGGAATAATTTTGTTGGTTATTGCCGCACCTATCTCAGTGGTATGAGGTGATCTAACAAAAGAACCTCTGAGAGGCAAGCCAAAAACGGGGTAAAGACATATCTTCTAATAAGGAAGAAAACACGCCAGTAAGAAGACCCGCTCAGAAAACCCAAGATGTCTTGATCTCATGACGCAGTAGTATCGGGGACCCAAACCCAAGACTTCAATAACCATGGCCAAGCGGACATTGTTACGAAAGTGCTGCTGACCCCAGGGTGTTACCCTAGTTATATCTTGATAGGTCCGCCATTTAGTCTGAGCTACAGAAGTTCCTAAGTGAGGAAAAAGTGAGCGCTCATACTGTTCTATAAAATCCTTCTTCACAGACTCGCTTGCGTCTTGAAGGTGAGAAATCATCATGGATAAAACTAATTCCTGTTGCCAAGCCATGAAGGAGATTAAGAAAGAAAGGAGATCGATGGAAGTAAGATTACTGTGAGCGACAAATAAAAGTTACGACTTATATAAAGGAAGGAGCTAGCGTAACTTAGAAGCCAACGGTATCTTGCCACTGAAGTTTTACCGTCTTTCCCTGATTTGGGTTTGGCACATTTTTCTGTAGAAGGCAGTAAGAACTTTGAGATGAAGAGATAAAAGAAGTTTGTAGGCTAAGTCACCTACTTTCTTTGGTCCGCAATATCTGGGGGATAACTACTTATACTCCCCTAGAGATAAAGAAATTCTTTTGGTCCATATTCAATGAAGACTATAACTGCTTCTTTGAATTCTCTGATTGTCCTCTTCTTATCTGTATATTGTCTCTGTCGATCCTGGGTAGCATTTATATCTTTATGAATTGCATGCATCTGTTGCTCTATGTCGCCAAGCATTTGACTGGTCATCTCGACCCTAATCAATGGGTCGAAACTAGTTAATGGAGTTAAGCAATCTTGTCCGAGAGACGGACCTTGATTAGATTGGTATGAAGGAATTGGTCTCTGAATTTGGGTTCTAGACTTCCCTGTGCCCTTTTCATGGTAGGAGTCGGGCAGTCTTTTAACTGATGACCAAAACCTTGGCATCCAAAACACCAGTTCTCACTTCTGAACTCATCGTTCTGAATCCTTAAAACAAGTGGGCTCCTGAGAAGTATTCTGGGGAAAGTGTCTTCCCTTTTTAAACAGAATCTTTCTTTTATTTTAGAGAGGGAAGGGAGATTCTTACTCCTGCATACCTCAAAGGCTGGGGGAGGAATCTTACATTCTACCCCACTTAAAAAGTGTGAGATGTCCTCATCTCGCAAAGTAGAGGACAACTCTTTTTCATAAGATCCAATTTATTCTAGGGTTCCTTATATTCTGGTCAACCCAACAGAATACGGGGATAATTATCCCTTAAATAGAACTCATCATTAAATAACAATTCATTCAAATCATATCATTCATCTCTTTAACACGATAATGGTCCATTAGACCGAAAAATTTCTTTATGAACATTCCTCCCCACGGGAATTTCAGACAAGTAAGTTCTCAATTTGTCATCCCTTAACTTGATCTACCATAGCAATTTGACAGCACAATCCACTAATCTCATAGTGATTTACTGAAATCATTATCATCACTCGTCCCATTCATCTTCATTGAGAATTCGTTCATCTTATTACATTTCAACCAAATTTCAGGGATCAACATTTTTCAATCAGAATCCAAATCAACTCATCAGTTTTCAAACAGAATTTAAAAATCATATCAACCACATTCGAAATCATCATCTGGATAGCATTAATACTTATAATTTCAAGTCTTAGATTTACTCGTATATACTGCCGGTAAAGAGCTGCAGTTATACCCTCGGTATATACGGGTAGTCATGGTACTTGGAACTATAAGGTAAATACCATCATGTCTAGGCCTCAAGCAAGTCAGGGTTCCATACAATTGCGGTACTTCCATTTGAAGACCCAATTACTAATTTACAAATTTTCAGTTTGAATATCAATTGTATGAATTAAATCACACAATTATAACCTTTTTGTGCTACTTGATAAATTTTTGACATATTTGGCTTCTCAGTTGATCTTTATTAGCCAATTAGCTCTGATACCAACTGTGAGATCCCTGTTCCCACCGAGCAACGGATTCGGGGTACTAGCAGCGAAAGTAGCACTTCTCGTGCAGAACAGGGGTCTCACACTCGAGGCCTCGTCCATGGATATCCAGATAAGAGACTAATCCGTCGGTTTTTCCAAAACCGAACCCGAAAAAACTTCCCTTACCCGGAAAGCACAGGCGATTCCACCAGGATAACTTTTTACTCTAACGTAGTCAAGATTATTACTGATCATGCTAATCCGACTGCACCTATAAAGATACTCGGTCAAATCAAGGAAGAAACTTGCACTTGGATCATTGGGATCAACGCTTTTTTCCCCATCAAGAGGCACAGCCGTTGATTCCTATCCATAGAACAATTACTATCCGGGATTTACTTTATCTATCGTAATAACAGAAATTGAGTCTCGATTTACGGATCCATCAGTCCAGCCTAACCCCATCCAGTCCCATGGGTTAGCCAACCGCCCAACCACTGTAGTGATGGGATCCAATTAAGAATTTTGGTTAGGTTTTGTCCCGGGTACCAAGGAAAAGAGTTCCAAGGCCCCCTAGCCGGAAGTTCATGCAAACATAAAATTAGTCACACCACTTACACACCCAATATGAAATTGCCTTTTTCTTAGCATCAGCTAACTTTAAAACAATCCTTTAATGAAACCATTATGTCACTGATGACAATCCTCAAAGTCTATGGTTGAATCCTTATTTTCAGTCATTCATTCATCGGTATACTTATGGCATCATTGGCAACCAGAACGCTCACCACCTGTTCACTCAGGGGCCTTTTCCATAGTTCCTAGCTCATAGTAACCGGCAATATATTCATATAATAGAATGGAATCTCCATGGAAGATCAGCAAGATCAACCCACAGATCCATATAAAAGAGCCATGGACTCATCCGTTGAGGACCAGCAAGATCAATCAACCAGATCCATGCCCGGTTTCAGAAAACAACTCTTACTCCTTGTTCCAATATCTTCCACGACGCACGTGTGGGTATCTTCGGCAACCCATAGCCCGAGCACCATATGGTCAGCACCCTCTAGGATCCTTCGCACGGTAACCTAGCGCTTCACTCATAGGCCGCTTCCTTGGTCCCTCATCCACCGTATCGGAAGCTCACCATTTAAATCGAACTGAGGCTGGTCAAGACCTTGATCGACCTTACTACGCGAGACGTCCTCCATTGACTCTCCGTCAGCAGTTGCAACTTTATCAGTTCGGTCTTCATGACCTTAATCCTCAAGACGGTCAAAATGCTTCCCCAGCATTCTTGACATAAAACAGTCATTTACAAACAGTCACAAATACAGTTTCTATAACGAACTCTCGTCTTTCCACATTATCCACTCTCGGACCACATTACTTATTCCACATTCCATTCAATGTGTACTCATTCTCATCCATTTACTCATATAGACTACACATTATTTCACATACACCTTCACATTCATTATTCTACATACATATCCATGTTCGTACGTTCACATCATACTTCCAATTTCACATTCATACATACGCATCTACATGCATACATCCACATCCACATCCACATTCATACATCCACATCCACATTCATACATCCATACTTTCATTTCCACTGTCAAACATCCACATTCACATTCATACATCCACATTATCCATGCATACATCCATTTTCACATCCTCATTCATACATCCATATTACATTCATACATCCATATCTACATTCATACATCCATATTACATCCATTCTCGCCTTAACATATCCCATATACATCTTATCCCATCAGATACACTCTCTACCTCATCCCATACACATCTTAATACATCCTAACTCATCTTAACATATCCTATCACATCTCATACACCTCTTATCATATCCTATCACATCTCATACACATCTTATTACATCTTTTCACATCTCATACACCTCTTATCACATCCTATCACTTCCCATACACATCTTATCACATCTTATATCTTTTTATAGAATACAAGAGAATTCTTATATTTGATATAAGATTTCTCTACACATTTATTTATGCATAAATTCCATTTAAGGAGACTAACATTTTCGAAATAAAAATGAATCTTTTATGCATCTTCTTATGCATAAATTCAATTTGGTAGGAATTACACTTTTAGAATAAAAGAATTTCTCTTATGCATCTAAGTTATGCATAAAATCCATTTATGATGAAAATCACACTTTTAGTATAAAAAGAATATCTTTTATGCATACCTCTATGCATGAAATCCAAATATAATAAAAGTTACACTTTTATAATAAAATAATCAATTTTTATGCATACCTCTATGCATAAAATCCAAATGTGATAAAAGTCACACTTTTATAATAAAATAATCAACTTTTATGCATACCTCTATGCATGAAATCCAAATATGATAAAAGTCACACTTTTATAATAAAATAATCAACTTTTATGCATACCTCTATGCATGAAATCCAAATATGATAAAAGTCACACTTTTATAATAAAATAATCAACTTTTATGCATACCTCTATGCATGAAATCCAAATATGATAAAAGTCACACTTTTATAATAAAATAATCAACTTTTATGCATACCTCTATGCATGAAATCCAAATATGATAAAAGTCACACTTTTATAATAAAATAATCAACTTTTATGCATACCTCTATGCATGAAATCCAAATATGATAAAAGTCACACTTTTATAATAAAATAATCACTTTTTATGCATACCTCTATGCATAAAATCCAAATATGATAAAAGTCACACTTTTATAATAAAATAATCACTTTTTATGCATACCTCTATGCATGAAATCCAAATATGATAAAAGTCACACTTTTATAATAAAATAATCACTTTTTATGCATACCTCTATGCATGAAATTCAAATATGATAAAAGTCACACTTCTATAATAAAATAATCAACTTTTATGCATACCTCTATGCATGAAATCCAAATATGATAAAAGTCACACTTCTATAATAAAATAATCAACTTTTCACACTTTTATATTAAAATAATAATTCTTTTAATTAATCTAGGATGATAATTCCTAGAATATGGTAGGAAGTTCTCTTTTCATGCTTTGAATGAAATTATTTTATGTGTAATTTTTATAAAAATTTTGCCATAGTTCCTCTACTATGACTGATAAATCTCAATTTATTTTGAAGGATAAAGCTTATCATTAAGAAAATGATTAGAATGATCAAAGCCATTAATATGACCTCAAGCATAGATTAATCCTGGATTAAGGAAAAGCTTTATGAAAAGCTTCATTTGGATTGAGAATGGGTCATGAGTATGACCATTTCTTGAGTGAGAGAGAGAAATTACATAAAAACCATTAGAATTAAGCATAAATGGCAATTTATGTAATTCTTTACTATCATTAATCAATTTAACTTCAATAGCATTCATCTAATTATGTAATTCTTCACTACCATTCATCAATTAACTTCAATAGCATTCAAAAACCATTCCAATTAAGCTTCTCAAGCTTGAGAGGGGTTGAGAAGAGAGAAGCATTGAGAAATTATAGGAAAGATCAAAATTCACCATTTACCTTACAATTTGCTTGATTCTTTGTTCACGGTAGAGGCCCCCAACCAATCAATTGGTTAAGTATGTTGATGGAGCCACCAATGGGGATTGAAGAAAGAGGGAAGCTCCAATTTCTTCAATTTGGAGAGAATTTTAGAGAATAGTAGAAATTAGCATTATTTCAGCATAACTCTAGTATAGTAAAATTCTTCTATTTTTTTCAAAGGACTCATGTTCTATTTATAGGAGAGGGAAGCTCTAACCAAAGCTAACTGAATTCTAGAATTTTCCAGATTCAGTTTGGTTGAATTTAGACTAGATTTGGATCTAGTTTGGTTACTTTTTGATTCGGTTTGGTTCCATTTTGATTTGGTTTAGTTCAAGAGAGAGGAGAGATAAAAATATCACATTATTTTTGAGTTTAAAACTCATTCAAGCATGTGAAGTATGCACCTCCTTTAAGGGACTCCCCTTCCTTACATATGTGTCAAAATGGAATCATTATACCCAAAATATCTCATATTTTTGATATTACTCATAGTTTCTTACTAATATACCTTGTACATAGTCAACTCTTCATCTTATGTGAGCATTTACTCATTTTTGGGTATCTTCTTTTACAAATTGGATTTATCTCCTCCCTACACATGGATTGATGCTATTGGCCCATAGGAACCTTAATTGGACCATAATCTAAAAATTTCTGAAAATCTAGATCCTTAGGCTAAGGTCCTTTATACTCATTTCCAATTAATTCCAACTGCACATTGGAAAGTTCTTTTTGAATTTCTGTTTCAAGGGAACTTATTTTAATAAGATGAGTTATTTTTCTATCCAAAAATATTCATAATTTGAATGTTCTCTCTCTAGAATATTTTCTCTCTCTATGTCAAAACAGGTAGAGACGAGATCTCTTATATTTCTGAAGAGGGAATTGATTATAGGGAAATATGCTGGACATTTTGAGAGGCTGGGGAGGAATCTTACAGTAACAAGTCTCCATGTGGAAGCAAAAGTCTGATATGACTCAAGTAATGCATCAAGAACAGTCTGCACAAGAGAATGATCAGGAATAATCTCACCTGCAAAAATCAACTCTTCCTTGAGATCTTTAATCTCAGCAAGAAAAACATTCATGTCATCATCTTCTTGCATAATCTTCGATTCTATCTCTTTACGCAGGTAAGAGATTTTTGCCTCGTTACGACCTGCATACAAACCAACTAGAATATCCCAAGCCTATTTTGCTATTTTAGCTGAACGAATATGTGGGGTGATGTTACGTTTGACAGAAAGTGCAATCAAGGCATGAGCCTACGCATCTTTACCATCCCAAACGAGCTTGTTCAGTAGTGGGTAAAACAGTAGCAATAGTAGAGCTGCTAGAACCTACAACATCCTCAACAGATCCTACATCCACAGAACCTGGACGTACATCCATACCCTGCACAATGTTCCACACTCCTTTTGCAACCAAAACATGTTGCATCATGTATGCCCAAAGTGGGTAGTTGCTGTCTCCATCCAGTTTGTCATCAGTATAGACAACATGCGAAATACATCATTGCTGTTATCAGCCAAGGCCACTGACTGAAACTGATGCAAAAGCCACCTATAATGAAGCAAAGACTGAACAGAAAACAACTCGTACTATGTAGCACGGTCCACAACAATAGAATACATATGCCTATTTTGCAAAAAACTGCACTATCAAATTTTTAGCACAAAATGACGAAAACACCTGTGCAGAACTTGAAATGCAAAAACAAAGCCTGAAACAACCTCAGAGTATAGGGACTTGCAAGCGCTCGTGAAAGCTCACCTCAATCGGAGAACATGAGTCGGAGGGTGCTGGCGGCATAGCCCTGGGAGCCGATGCCTGCTCTGATACCAATTGTTGGAATTAGGGTTGCAAGAAAGCACACAAAGCTTGGAGAAGAAGAAGCAAGAATGCACACAACACACAATGTATTAGATTGTGTCAATGTACAAAAGATAAGTTAGCCCTAGAATGATGGGCGTATATACAAGCCGGGGGAAAAAACCTCCTAAAGAGGGAAAAAGTGCCCCGGCGGTCCTAAGTGTGTTCACACATATCACTGCCTATATATATGGCAACAATGAGAAGATGCATAAAAGATTGAATTTTAATTCAAAAGTGTCATTCTCATTTAAAATGAATTTATGCATAGAAAGATGTATAAAAGATTTATTTTTATTTTGAAAGTATTATTCTCATAAAAATGAAATTTATGCATAGTAAAATGCATAAAAGGATTATTATAAAAGTGTTATTCCTACTAAAGTTGTCTTTATGCCTAATAAGATGTGTATGAGATCTAATAGGATGTGATAAGTTGTGTATGAGAAGTGATAGGATGTGATAAGATGCGTAAGAGATGTGATAGGATGTGATAAGTTGTGTATGAGATGTGATAGGATGTGATAAGATGTGTCTGAGATGTGATAGAACATGATAAGATGCGTAAGAGATGTGATAGGATGTGATGAGATGAGATAGGATGTGATAAGATGCGTATGAGATGTGATAAGATGTGTATGAGATGTGGATGTGGATGTACGAATGAGATGTGGATGTGGATGTGGATGTATGAATGTGGATGTGGATGTATGAATGTGAATGTGGATGTAGATGTGCGAATGAGATGTGGATATGGATGTATGAATATGAATGTGGATGTATGGATGTGAATGTGGATGTGGATATGGATGTATGTATGTGGATGTGGATATATGAATGGGAATGTAGAAATGGATGTATGAATATGAACGTGGATATGGATGTATGGATGTGGATGTGGATATGGATGTATGAGTATGGATGTGTTTGTATGGATGTGGATGTATGAATGAGGATGTGGATGTATGAATGTGAATGTGGATGTGGATGTGCGAATGAGGATGTGGATGTGCGAATGAGGATGTGGATGTGGATGTATGAATGTGAATGTGGATGTGGATGTACGAATGAGATGTGGATGTGGATGTATGAATGTGGAATGAGGATGTATGAATGTGGAATGAATGGATGTGGATGTATGAATGTGGATGTGAATGTATGAATGTGGAATGAGGATATGGATGTATGAATGTGGAATGTGGATATGGATGTATGGATGTGAATATGAATGTGGATGTATGGATGTGGGTATGGATGTGGATGTATAGATGTAGATATGGAATGTGGATGTGGATATATAAATGTGGATGTGGAAATGGATGTATGCATGTGGATGTGGATGTGAAAATTAATGTATGCATGTGGATGTGGATGTGGAAATTAATGTATGGATGTGGATGTATGAATGAGGATGTCGATGTATGGATGTGGATATGGATGTGTATGTGGAATTGGATGTATGATGTGGATGTACGAATGTGGATGTGTATGTAGAATAATGAATGCGAATGTGTATGTGAAATGATGTGTCGTCGACATGAGTGAATGGATGAGATGTGATGACATGTGAATTGGGATGTGAATATATGATATGTGATGTGAATGAATCTGAGGGGATGAGATGGAAAATGATGTGATTGGATGAGAATGAGTACACATATGAATGGAATGTGGAATAAGTAATGTGGACTGATGAGGGACAATGTGGAAAGAGGAGAGTTCAATATAGAAACTGTGTTTGTGACCTGTTTGTAAATGACTGTTTTATGTCAAGAATGATGGGAAAGCATTTTGACCGTCTTGTGATTAAGGTTGTGGAGACCTAACTGATAAAGTTGCAACTGCTATGATGGAGACTCAATGGAGGACATCTTGCGTAGCAAGGTCGGCCGAGGTCTTGACCAGCCTCGGTTCGATTTAAATGGTGAGCTTCTGGTACAGTGGATGAGGGACCAAGGAAGTGGCCTATGAGTGAAGCGCTAGGTGACCTGCGAAAGATCCTAGAGGGTGCTAACCATACGGTGCTCGGGCTCTGGGTCGCCAAAGATACCCACACGTGCATCATGGAAGATATTGAATCAAGGACTAAGAGTTGTTTTCTGAAACCGGGCATGGATCTGGTTGTTTGACCTTGCTGGTCCTCAACGGATGAGTCCATGGCTCTTTTATATGGATCTGTTGGTTGATCTTGCTGATCTTCAATGGAGATTCCATCTTGATTTTTATAAGTGATTATTTTGCCGGGTACTATGAGCTAGGAACTATTGAAAAGGTCCCTGAGTGGACAGGTGGTGAGCGTTCTAGTTGCCAATGATGCCATAGGTACTCCGATGAACAAATGATTGGAAATTAAGATTCAATCGGATATTTTGGAGGATTGTGATCAGTTATACTATGGTTTCAATAAATGATTGTTTTAAAGATGGCTGAATCTGTGAAAAAGGCAATTTCATATTGGGTGTGTAAGTGGTATGACTGGTGTTAAATTTGCATGAATATCCGGCTAGGGGGCCTGGGAACTCTTTTCCCTAGTACCCGGGACAAAACCTAACCAAATTCCTAATTGGATCCCATCACTACAGTGGTTGGGCGGTTGGCTAACCCATGGGACTGGATGGGGTTAGGCTGGACTGATGGATCCATAAATCGAGACTCAATTTCTGTTTAGTTCGATAGATGAAGTAAATCCCGGACAAAAAAGTTGTTCTATGGAAAAGAATCAACGGATGTGCCTCTCAATGAGGAAAAAAGCGTTGGTCTCTATGATCCAAGTACAGTCTTTTTCCCTGATCTGACTATGGGACTTACGGGTTCGGTCAGATGAGCTCAGTTAGTTAAGGCTTTTGATTACGTTAGAGAAAAGTTATCCTAGTGGAATCGCCCATGCTTTCCGGGCAAAGGAAGTTTTTTCGGGTTCGGTTTTGGAAAAACCGATGGATTAGTCTCTTGTCCGGATATCCATGTGGTGGGCGAGAGTGTGGGACCCTGACCCACATAAGAAGTGCTACTTCCGCTCTGCTAGCACTCTTGAAATTGTTGCGCAGTGGGGACAGGGATCTTACAATTGGTATCAGAGCTAATTGACTAATGAGGATCAACCGAGAAGCCAAATATGTCAAAAATTTATCAAGAAGCACAAAAAGGTTGTAATTGTGTGATAAAATTCATACAATTTGATATTCAAACTGAAATTCGTAAATTAGTAATTGGGTCTTCAAATGGAAGTATTGCAATTGTATGGAATCCGTGACTTGCTTGAGGCCTAGACATGATGGTATTTACCTTATAGTTCCAAGAACCATGACTACCCGTATATACCGAGGGTATAACTGCAGCTCTTAACTGGCAGTATATACGAGTAAATCTAAGACTTGAAATTATAAGCATTAATACTATCGAGATGAATTCAAATGTGGTTGATATGATTTCAAATTCTGATTGAGAAATGATGAGTTGATTTGGATTCTGATTGAAAAATGAAGATTTTTGAATTTTGGTTGAATTGTAATAACTAAGTAAAACCTGAGTGAGGATGAATGGAACGAGTCCTTGTGATAATGTTCATAGCTAGAATGATGTTAATGACTCTAGAAAATCACTATGAGATTAGTGGATTGTGCTGGCAGATTGCTGCTATTAACACTTGACCTAGTGGATCAAGCTAAAGGAGGTCAATTTAAAAATCTGCATAAATGAAAAATTTCCATGAAGAACACATAAAAATTTTGGTCTAATGGATCATTATTGTGATAAGGAATTGAATGTTATGATCTGAGTGAATTGTTATTTAATGATGAGTTTTATATAAGGGATCTTTATCCCAGGATTCTGTTTGGGTTCACCAGAATATAAGGAGCCCATAATCAGTTAGATCTTAAGAAAAAGAATTCTCCTCTAGTTTTGCGAGATGAGGACATCTCGCGTTTTTTAAGTGGGGTAGAATGTAAGATTCCTCCCCAGTCTCTCAGGATGTCCAGTATCTTCCCCTGTAATCAATCTCCTCTTCAGAAATATAAAAGATCTTGTTTCTGCCTGTTTTGGCCTAGAGAGAGAAAATGTTCTGGAGAGAGGTTATTCAGATTTTGAATATTGTTGGATAGAAAAATTTCTCATCTTATTAATATAAGTTCCCCTGAAACAGAAGTTCAAAAAGATTTCCAGAAGGTGCATTAGAAATCAAGTATAATCTGTTCAAGAGGCATTATCCTGAGGGTCAAGATTTTTTTCAAAATTTTAAATTAAGGTTCCTATGGGCCAATAAGATCAATCCATGTGTGGGGAGGAGATAAATATAATTTGTAAAAGAAAATACCCAAAAATGAGTAAAGGCTCACATAAGATGAAGAATTGACTATGTACAAGGTTTATTAGTAAAAAAACTATGAGTAATATTTAAAAAATGAGATATTTTGGGTATAATGATTCCATTTTGACACATATGTAAGGAAGGGGATTCTCTTCAAGGAGGTGCCTACTTCACATGCTTGAATGAGTTTTAAACTAAAAAATAATGTGATATTTTTATCTCTCCTCTCTCTTGGATCAAACCAAATCAAAACCGAATAAAAAAGGAACCAAACTAGATCCAAATCTAGTCCAAATTCAACCAAACTGAATCTGGAAAATTCTAAAAATCAGTTGGTCTTAGTTAGAGCCTCCCTCTCCTATAAATAGAACCTGAGTCCTTTGTAAAAAAATAGGAGAATTATACTATCCCAGAATTATGTTGAAATAATGATTTTTTACTATCCTCTAAAATTCTCTCCAAATTGAAGAAATTGGAGCTTTCCTCCTTTTTGAATCTCCATTCGTGGCTCCATCAACACACCAAACCAATTGATTGGTTGGGGGCCTCTACCATGATCAAAGAATTAAGCAATTTGTAAGGGTAAGGGTGAATTTTGAATCTCCATTCGTGGCTCCATCAACACACCAAACCAATTGATTGGTTGGGGGCCTCTACCATGATCAAAGAATTAAGCAATTTGTAAGGGTAAGGGTGAATTTTGATATTTTCTATAATTTCTCAATGTTTCTTTCTACTCAACCCCTCTCAAGCTTGAGAAGCTTAATTGGAATAGCTTTTTAATGCTATTGAAGTTAATTGATGAATGATAGTAAGGAGATGCATAAATTTTCATCTATGCTTAATTTTATGGTTTTTTATGATTTTGTCTTCTCTAAATTGAAAAGGATGTTATGCCTCATTGAAAAAAGGCATTCCCCTCGCTTCTTTAGTAAACCCAACCATTCTTTATCCTAGATGAATGATTAATGGTGGATAGAATCAAGTTTTTCATAATGATTTTCTTAAATAAGTAGAAATTCTTACATTAGAATGAATTAAATACTCTTGGTGAAATTCTAGTTGATTTTAGAAAGTTAAAAATTGAATAATGGTCAGCCATACAAAGGAGGTTATGGTAAAATTTTCTAAAATTGTGTAAAAATAAGTTTTACTTTTTTATTCTAAAAGTGTAATTTCTACTAAATTGGATTTATGCATGGATAGATGCATAAAGAATTTTAATTAATCCAAAAGTGTTATTTTCATCAATTTTTATTTTATGCATAGAAAGATGCATAAAGAATTTTATTTTTAATTCAAAAGAGTGATTTTCATCATAAATGATTTTTATGCATAAATGGATGCATAAAAGAAATTCTTTTATATTAAAAGAGTGATTTTCATCATAAATGATTTGTATGCATAAACATATGCATAAAAGATATTTTTTTAATATTTAAAGTGTGATTTTCATCATAAATGATTTTATGCATAAATTAGATGCATAAAAGAAATTCTTTTATATTAAAAGAATGATTTTCATCATAAATCATTTGTATGCATAAACATATGCATAAAAGATATTGTTTTTATATTAAAAGTATGATTTTCATCATAAATGATTTTATGCATAAATTAGATGCATAAAAGAAATTCTTTTATATTAAAAGAGTGATTTTCATCATAAATGATTTGTATGCATAAACATATGCAAAAACTATATATTTTTTATATTAAAAGTTTGATTTTCATCATAAATGATTTTATGCATAAATTAGATGCGTGAAAGAAATTCTTTTATATTAAAAGAATGATTTTCATCATAACTGATTTGTATGCATAAACATATGCATAAAATATATATTATTTATATTAAAAGTGTGATTTTCATCATAAATAATTTTATGCATAAATTAGATGCATAAAAGAAATTCTTTTATATTAAAAGAGTGATTTTCATCATAAATGATTTGTATGCATAAACATATGCATAAAAGATATATTTTTTATATTAAAAGTGTGATTTTTGTCATAAATGATTTTATGCATAAATTAGATGCATAAAAGAAATTCTTTTATATTAAAAGAATGATTTTCATCATAAATGATTTGTATGCATAAAAGATATTTTTTTATATTAAAAGTGTGAATTTCATCATAAATGATTTTATGCATAAAAGAAATTCTTTTAGATTAAAAGAGTGATTTTCATCATAAATGATTTGTATGCATAAACATATGCATAAAAGATATTTTTTTATATATTAAAAGTATGATTTTCATCATAAATGATTTTATGCATAAATTAGATGCATAAAAGAAATTCTTTTATATTAAAAGAATTATTTTCATCATAAATGATTTGTATGCATAAACATTTGCATAAAAGATTATATATATATATATATTAAAAGTGTGATTTTCATCATAAATGATTTTATGCATAAATTATATGCATAAGAGAAATTCTTTTATTCTAAAAGTGTAATTCCTACTAAATTGGATTTATGCATGGAAAGATGCATAAAGAATTTATTTTAACCTAAAAGTGTTATTCTCATCAATTTTGATTTTATGCATAGAAAGATGCATAAAGAAATCTATTTTTAGTTCAAAAGAGTTATTTTCATCAATTTTGATTTTATGCATGAGAAGATGCATAAAAGATTGAATTTTAATTCAAAATTGTCATTCTCATTTAAAATGAATTTATGCATAAAAAGATGTATAAATGATTTATTTTTATTTCGAAAGTATTATTCTCATTAAAATTAAATTTTTGCATAGTAAAATGCATAAAAGGATATTATAAAAGTGTTATTCCTACTAAAGTTGTCTTTATGCTTGATAAGATGTATATGAGATGTGATAGGATGTGATAAGTTGTGTATGAGAAGTGATAGGATGTGATAAGATGCTTAAGAGATGTGATAGGATGTGATAAGTTGTGTATGAGATGTGAAAGGATGTGATAGGACATGATAAGATGCGTAAGAGATGTGATAGGATGTGATGAGATGAGACAGGATGTGATAAGATGCGTATGAGATGTGATAAGATGTGTATGAGATGTGGATGTGGATGTACGAATGAGATGTGGATGTGGATGTATGAATGTGGATGTGGATGTATGAATGTGAATGTGGATGTGGATGTGGATGTATGAATGTGAATGTGGATGTATGGATGTGAATGTGGATGTGGATATGGATGTATGTATGTGGATGTGGATATATGAATGAGAATGTAGAAATGGATGTATGAATATGAACATGGATATGGATGTATGGATGTGGATGTGGATATGGATATGGATGTATGAATATGGATGTGTATGTATGGATGTGGATGTATGGATGTGGATGTGGATGTATGAATGTGGATGTGGATGTGCGAATGAGGATGTTGATGTGGATGTATGAATGAGGATGTGGATGTATGAATGTGAATGTGGATGTGGATGTGCGAATGAGGATGTGGATGTGGATGTATGAATGTGAATGTGGATGTGGATGTACGAATGAGATGTGGATGTGGATGTATGAATGTGGATATGAATGTATGAATGTGGAATGAGGATATGGATGTATGAATGTGCAATGTGGATATGGATGTATGGATGTGAATATGAATGTGGATGTATGGATGTGGATGTATAGATGTAGATATGGAATGTGGATGTGGATGTGGAAATGGATGTATGGATGTGGATGTGGATATGGATGTATGAATGAGGATGTGGATGTATGGATGTGTATGTATGAATGCGGATGTGTATGTGGAAATGGATGTATGGATGTGGATGTGGATATGGATGTATGAATGAGGATGTGGATGTATGGATGTGTATGTATGAATGCGGTTGTGGAATTAGATGTATGATGTGGATGTACGAATGTGGATGTGTATGTAGAATAATGAATGCGAATGTGTATGTGAAATGATGTGTCGTCGACATGAGTGAATGGATGAGATGTGATGACATGTGAATTGGGATGTAAATATATGATATGTGATGTGAATGAATCTGAGGGGATGAGATGGAAAATGATGTGATTGGATGAGAATGAGTACACATATGAATGGAATGTGGAATAAGGAATGTGGACTGATGAGGGATAATGTGGAAAGACGAGAGTTCAATAAAGAAACTGTATTTGTGTCCTATTTGTAAATGACTGTTTTATGTCAAGAATGCTGAGAAAGCATTTTGACCGTCTTGTGATTAAGGTCATGGAGACCTAACTGATAGTGCTCGCGCTCTGGGTCGCCGAAGATACCCACACGTGCGTCATGGAAGATATTGAATCAAGGAGTAAGAGTTGTTTTGTCAAACCGGGCATGGATGTGGTTGATTGACCTTGCTGGTTCTCAACGGATGACTCCATGGCTATTTTATATGGATCTCTTGGTTGATCTTGCTGATCTTCAATGGAGATTCCATCTTGATTTTTATAAGTGATTATTTTGCCGGGTACTATGAGCTAGGAACTATTGAAAAGGTCCCTGAGTGGACAGGTGGTGAGCTTCTGGTTGCCAATGATGCCATAGGTACTCCGATGAAGGAATGATTGGAAATTAAGATTCAACCGGATATTTTGGAGGATTGTGATATCAGTGATACTATGGTTTCAATAAATGATTGTTTTAAAGATGGCTGAATTTGTGAAAAAGGCAATTTCATATTGGGTGTGTAAGTGGTATGACTGGTGTTAAATTTATATGAATATCTGGCTAGGGGGCTTGGGAACTCTTTTCCTGGTACCCGGGACAAAACCTAACCAAATTCCTAATTGGATCCCATCACTATAGTGGTTGGGCGGTTAGCTAACCCATGGGATTGGATGGGGCTAGGCTGGACTGATGGATCCGTAAATCGAGACTCAATTTCTTTTTAGTTCGATAGATGAAGTAAATCACAAACAAAAAAATTATTCTATGGAAAAGAATCAACAGATGTGCCTCTCAATGAGGAAAAAAGCTTTGGTCTCTATGATCCAAGTACAGTCTTTTTCCCTGATCTGACTATGGGACTTACGGGTTCGGTCAGATGAGCTTAGTTAGTTAAGGCTTTTGACTACGTTAGGGAAAAGTTATCCCGGTGGAATTGCCCGTGCTTTTCGGGCAAAGGAAGTTTTTCCGAGTTCGGTTTTGGAAAAACCGATGGATTAGTCTCTTGTCTGGATATCCGTGGGCGAGGCCCTGAGTGTGGGACCCTGGCCTGTGATGAAAAACAGGTAGAGGGAGAGGAGACGCACACACATGAGCAACCCTAATGTATATTGCAAACCCTAACCATAGAGGGAAGCCATCTCCCTTCTCACACAATGCATAAAGCCCAAAATCAAGAATATACAAGACACACTATGTGTTGTGTCCACACACTACTAACCCTAGCTAATGTCCACACACTATGACCAGCTGGACGCGGTCATTTATGTCTCACACATGTTCCTACCTAACATGCCAGCACATAGCATAGCTAGCACACACTGACATTGAGCTTGAATCTCTCACTCACTCATAAACCCTAATAGAGAGCACCAAGCTCTCATACCATGATGAAAAATAGGTAGAGGGAGAGGAGACACACACAGGAGCAAACCCTAATGTATATTGCAAACCCTAACCATAGAGGGAAGCCATCTCCCTTCTCACACAATGCATAAAGCCCAAAATCCATAATACACAAGACACACTATGTGTTGTGTCCACACACTAGTAACCCTAGCTAATGTCTGTTGAGATATCGAGCTCGTCTAGTGAGGCGGTGGACACTGATGACCCGCCTGGGGGATAGGCCCCACACTTACACCACTGGCATGGTTGGTGAGATCTTGGGTGATATGCGGCCAGTGGGATGACAGGTTTTGTGACAGCTATTCTAGAGACTGGCATAGTTATAGCGCCAGCTCATTTAGTTGGGTTCAGACTATAGAGAACCCGTGTATGTATTGGTTGAGTACCTTTCATATTATGAGTACTCTTTTCTTGTATATGGTGTGTTGAGTGTTGAGTGAATAAGAAGAAGATTTTCAGCCTCTCACCTTGTGTGTTCTCTATTAGGGTTTTGTGAGTGTGTGTGTGCTTGTAAGAGCTCAAGCTCTCTTCCCCCTTGCATCTTTTCATGGTATGAGAGCCTGATTCGTGCTAAGGGCTGAGCTGCAAGCAAGAGAACCACAGGAAGCGGTACGAGGGTAAGAGCTTCAACTACTCTTCCCTATTTGTGTTGGTGACTACACCCTTGTCGGGAGCTCTACGGGAGGCACCGGCAAACGATCTCTAATTGAGGAGCTTTCTTCGCGGGAGTAAAGATATAGGGCAACTATATTGTCCTATCGGACTGAATTTTCTGGGCCGAAAATGCGTTTCGGGCGCGTCTAGACCTCTGTTTTTCAGAAAGCAGACGATTTCGAGCACTGCGGGTAAGTCATCGATTCTCTGCAGAACTCTGTTTTAAGAACTGCAGGAAGACAGATTGACTGTGCAGACACTGTGGGTGCTGCAAAGAGGTCAACAGTTGCCATTGGGTGTATGTATGCACATTGAAGTCACTGGTTGTGACATTTGAGAGTACTACAGTACCCTGCAGAAAATACAGCAATTTGTGCAGGACAAACCAGAGTGCTATTTCTAGTAAAATTGTGTGTTTGGCAAAATGTCAAATGATGGGATAACCCAGATTGTGGCTGAGAAGCTTGATAAGAATAACTTCCATGCTTGGAGGTTCAGGTTGACAAATTTCCTGATGGGAAAGGGCTATTGGGACTACATAGACGGTGAGCATGAAGAGGCACCAGAGATACCGGACATAAATCCACCAACTGCTGCAGATGTGAGAGTTTAAAGACTGGAACCAAGGAGCCAGGAAAGTAATGTATTGGCTCTCCATTAGTATAGAGGACACCATGATTGGGCATATTCAGGATGCCTGTAAGATTCCTTCCCAGCCTCTCAAAATGTCCAGCATCTTCCCCTGTAATCAATCCCTCTTCAGAAATATAAAAGACTTGTTTCTAACTGTTTTAACCTAGAGAGAGAAAATATTCTAGAGAGAGAATATTCAAATTTTTAATATTTTTGGATAGAAAATTATCTCATCTTATTAAAATAAGTTTCCCTGAAACAGAAATTCAAAAAGAACTTTCCAATGTGCAATTGGAATTAATTGGAAATGGGTATAAAGGACCTTAGCCTAAGGGTCTAGATTTCAAAAAATTTTGGATTATGGTCCAATTAAGGTTCCTATGGGCCAATAGCATCAATCCATGTGTAGGGAGGAGATAAATCCAATTTGTAAAAGAAGATACCCAAAAATGAGTAAATGCTCACATAAGATGAAGAGTTGAAAATGTACAAGGTTTATTAGTAAAAAAACTATGAGCAATATTAAAAATATGAGATATTTTGGGTATCCAAAAATGAGTAAATGCTCACATAAGATGAAGAGTTGAAAATGTACAAGGTTTATTAGTAAAAAACTATGAGCAATATTAAAATGATTCCATTATGACACATATGTAAGGAAGGGGAGTTCTTTAAAGGAGGTGCATATTTCACATAAGATGAAGAGTTGAAAATGTACAAGGTTTATTAGTTAAAAAAAAACTATGAGCAATATTAAAATGATTCCATTATGACACATATGTAAGGAAGGGGAGTTCTTTAAAGAAAATGTACAAGGTTTATTAGTAAAAAAAACTATGAGCATTATTAAAATGATTCCATTATGACACATATGTAAGGAAGGGGAGTTCTTTAAAGGAGGTGCATATTTCACATGCTTGAATGAGTTTTAAACTCATAAAAATTGAGATATTTCATCTCTCCTCTCTCCTAATTCAAGTCTAGTTCCAAAAAGTTAGCTTAACTGACCTAAAAATGGTCAAAAATTGACCAAACTGATTTGGAAAAATCTAGAATCAGTTTGTTTGGTTAGGAGCTCAATTTTTCCTATAAATAGAAGCCTCCCCCTTGTTGAAAAATAGATAGTGTTTATGCATCGTTACTCTACTCCACCTAAGCCAAGAACTGTGAATTCATTTAATAATTCACTAGTTTTTGGAGCTTTCCTCTTTCTTCAATCCCAATTAGTGGCTCCATCAACATACTTAACCAATTGATTGGTTGGGGGCCTCTACCGTGAACAAAGAATCAAGCAATTTGTAAGGTAAATTGTGAATATTGATCTTTTCTATAATTTCTCAATGTTTCTCTCTTCTCAACCCCTCTCAAGATTGAGAAGCTTAATTGGTATGGTTTTTTAAATGCTATTGAAGTTAATTGGTGAATAGTAGTGAAGAGTTACATAATTTAATAAATGCTATTGAAGTTAACTTTCATTTATGTTTAAATTCTAATGGTTTTTATGTAATTTCTCTCTCTCACTCAAGAAATGGTCATACTCATGACCCATTCTCAATCCAAATCAAGCTTTTCATAAAGCTTTTCCTTAACCCAAGATTAAGCTATGCTTGAGGCCAAATTAATGGCTTTTTTCCATGCTTTTAGTTTATGTATATTGATGATTCAATCCATTATGGATTAATGATCCAATTAGAGATCATTTTAATTATTTCCTTAATGATAAGCTTTATCCCTTAGAAAAATTGAGATTTATCAGTCATAGCAGCGGAGCTATGGCAAAATTTTTATAAAAATTATGCATAAAATAATTTCATTCAAAGCATAAAAAGAGGACTTCCTACCATATTCTAGGAATTATCATCCTAGATTAATTGAAAGATATTCATTGTAATCATAGAGAAATTGATTTTTATAGTATGCATCATTGATTTTCATGCATAGAGGTATGCATAAAAGATTATTATTTTAACATAAAAGTGTTACTTTTATCAAATTTTAATTTTCATGCATAGAAGTATGCATAAAGGATAATTTTTTATATCAAAAGTGTTACTTTTATCAAATTTTAATTTTCATGCATAGAAGTATGCATAAAGGATAATTTTTTTTATCAAAAGTGTTACTTTTATCATTTTTAATTTTCATGCATAGAAGTATGCATAAAGGAAAATTTTTTATATCAAAAGTGTTACTTTTATCATTTTTAATTTTCATGCATAGAAGTATGCATAAAGGAAAATTTTTTATATCAAAAGTGTTACTTTTATCATTTTTAATTTTCATGCATAGAAGTATGCATAAAGGAAAATTTTTTATATCAAAAGTGTTACTTTTATCATTTTTAATTTTCATGCATAGAAGTATGCATAAAGGAAAATTTTTTATATCAAAAGTGTTACTTTTATCATTTTTAATTTTCATGCATAGAAGTATGCATAAAGGAAAATTTTTTATATCAAAAGTGTTACTTTTATCATTTTTAATTTTCATGCATAGAAGTATGCATAAAAGAAAAATTTTTATATCAAAAGTGTTACTTTTATCATATTGGATTTCATGCATATAGGTATGCATAAAAGATATTCTTTTTATACTAAAAGTGTGATTTTCCTCATAAATGGATTTTATGCATAACTTAGATGCATAAGAGAAATTCTTTTATTCTAAAAGTGTAATTTCCTACCAAATTGAATTTATGCATAAGAAGATGCATAAAAGATTGATTTTAAATTCGAAAGTGTTAGTCTCCTTAAATGGAATTTATGTATAAATAAATGTGTAGAGAAATCTTATATCAAATATAAGAATTCTCTTTTTTTTTTAAAAGATATGAAATGTGATAAGATGTGATACGAGGTGTATGAGATGTGATAAGAATTGATAAGATGCGTATGAAAAGTGATAGGATGTGATAAGAGGTGTATGAGATGTAAAAAGATGTGATAAGATATGTATGAGATGTGATAAGATTTGATAAGATACGTATGGAAAGTGAAATGATGTGATAAGAGGTGTATGAGATGTAAAAAAGATGTGATAAGATGTGTATGAGATGTGATAGAATGTGTTAAGATGAGTTAGGATGTGTTAAGATGTATATGGGATGTGTTAGGACGAGAATGGATGTAATATGGTTGTATGAATGTGATGTGGATGTATACATGTAGATGTATATGTATGAATGTGAATGTTGATGTGGATGTGGATGTATGGATGTAGATACGGATGTGTATGTATGTATGTGGATGTGTATGTATGAATGAGGATGTGAAAATGGATGTATGTATGTAGTTGTGGATGTATGGATGTATGTATGTAGATGTGGATGTATGGATGTGAATGTGAATGAAGAGGTGGATGTGGATGTATGGATGTAGATACGGATGTGGATGTATGTATGTGAATGTGGATGTATGAATGAGGATGTGAAAATGGATGTATGCATGTGAATGTGGATGTATGAATATGAATGTGGATGTGTGGATGTGGAAATGGAGGTATGGATGTATGAATGTAGATGTGGATGTATGCATGTAGATGCGTATGTATGAATGTGAAATTGGATGTATGATGTGGACGTACGAACATGGATATGTATGTAGAATAATGAATATGAAGATGTATGTGAGATAATGTAGTCTGTATGAGTGAATGGATGAGAACAATGGAATGTGGAATAAGTAATGTGGTCCGAGAGTGGATAATATGGAAAGACAAGAGTTCGTTATAGAAACTGTATTTTGTGACTGTTTGTAAATGACTGTTTTATGTCAAGAATGCTGGAGAAGCATTTTGACTCTTCCACGCAGATTCCATTCTATTATATGAATATATTGCCGGTAACTATGAGCTAGGAACTATGGAAAAGGCCCCTGAGATAACAGGTGGTGAGCGTTCTGGTTGCCAATGATGCCATAAGTACACCGATGAAAGAATGACTGGAAATAAGGATTCAACCAGAGACTTGAGGATTGTCATCAGTGACATAATGGTTTTATTAAAGGATTGTTTTAAAGCTAGTTGATACTAAGAAAAAGGCAATTTCATATTGGGTGTGTAAGTGGTATGACTAGTTTTATGTTTGTATGAACTTCCGGCTAGGGGGCCTTGGAACTCTTTTCCTTAGTACCCCCGGGACAAAACCTAACCAAATTATTAATTGGATCCCATCACTACAGTGGTTGGGCGGTTGGCTAACCCATGGGACTGGATGGGGTTAGGCTGGACTGATGGATCCGTAAATCGAGATTTTAATTTCTATTATTACGATAGATGAAGTAAATCCCGGATAGAAATTGTTCTATGGATAGGAATCAACGGCTGTGCCTCTTGATGGGGAAAAAAGCGTTGATCCCAATGATCCAAGTGCAAGTTTCTTCCTTGAATTGACCAAGTACCGTTAAAGGTGCAGTCAGATCAGTTGATCCGTAATGATCTTGACTACGTTAGAGTAAAGAGTTATCCTGGTGGAATCGCCCATGCTTTCCGGGGAGTCCTACCCCTGGGATTATATGATGGAATCCTTGGAATGGATTGGCTCCAAAAGAATCACGCTGACATTCATTGTCACAAAGGAACCATCTCTTTCCTTGACCTTCACGGGAATAAAGTTCAAGGAATTGGAATTTCCAGATCCCCAGTGCTATAATTAGTCAAGGCTTCCAAATTGCAAGCTGTGTATGTCGTTAAAATGAGTCCAGTAGACATAAAATGCAAGGCTAAAGAACCAGAGTGGTTAAGTGAGTATGCAGATGTGTTTCCTGAAGAGAGCTGACTGAGATGCCTCCATCTCGTGAAGTAGATCATGAGATCGAATTGACCCTCGGAGCTCAGCCACTAGCCCAACGTGCATACAAAATGCCAGTCCCTGAAGCCATAGAACTTAAGGAATAGTTAAGACAACTATTAGAGCAGGGATTTGTCAGACCCTGCATGTAAACTGTCTCCGAATACCATTCTTCTTCAAAAATTCAGAGAACTCATTGGAGAAGTACTCTCCCCCTCCATCTGACCTTAGGCACTTTACATATTTCCCTGTTTGCTTTTCAACCAAAACTCTGAAATTCTGAAAGTGAGTGAACACCTCACTCTTCTCCTTCATGAAATATACCCACACTTTCCTTGTGTGGTCATCAATGAAAGTCACATAATACCTGCAGCCTCCCATAGACATGGTCTTCGTAGAACCCCATACATCTGAATGCACAACATCTAGTGCATTTCTGCTCACATATCTGTTATGTGGAAACACATGCTTTGTTTGCTTCCCAAATTGGCATGCTTCACATATTCTTTGCATACCTTCCACTTTAAATTTTGACAGCCCTGTCACAATTCCTTTAGTCTGCATAGACTTCATTCTCTGCACATTCACAAGTCCAATTTTTTTATGCCAAATGTCTGTGTCTGCAACAATACCTGAACCATTTGCAAACATCGCAGCACTCATTTTGCAGGCATGTCTACATTCAACGTAAACATTCTGCCCACTCTGTTGCCTTTTGCAACCAACCTGCACTTGTCTTTAAAGTCTTCAACATAACAACCATCAGGGTTAAACCGAACCTGCAAACCCTGCTCAATCATCTGGCCAACTGAAACCAGATTCTTTGTTATGTTCGAAACGTGAAGTACATCTGCAAGGTACTTCACTTTGCCATCCTGCATAGACAATGGCACATCTCCAACATGGGCAATTGGATGAGCAGTGTCATCCCCTGTTTCCACAAAACCTGGTCTTTCTGGGTTTTTCATCTCCTTGAACCACTCCCCATGACTTGTCATGTGGTTCGAAGCACCTGAATCCACATACCACACATCATCTTTTTGTGCTGCTTCAACATTTTCAGACATGGCATTCACGACATGCTGCATAACAAACAACCTTTCATTGTCCTCATTGTTTCTGCTCGAGGATGCATAGTTGTTCTGCTGCACTTTCTCATTTTGCATGTCAGCCTGCTTCTTATAACATTCTGCCTGCACATGTCCAGGCTTACCACAATAATAGCATTCATGTGCATCATTATACTGCCTTTGCCAATTTCCACGGCCTCTTTGACTCCCCCTGCCTCTGAATCTGCCTCTTCCACCTGCGTGTTGTTGTTGTTGTTGTTGTGTATTCTGGGACTGTTGTTGTTGCTGCTGCTGGCCATAATTTTGATTACCTGTTCGGCCACCTCCTTGACCGCGTCCACGGCCTCCTCTACCTCGTCCTCTTCCTGAACTTGTGTAGAAAGCCTGTTGCTCTGAACTGTTTTTGTTTTGTGAAGACTGTTGGTCTTCACCCAAGCTCTTCACTCTATTATGTTCCCATCTAGGCTAAACTGAATAAGGTCAGTCTCAAGGTGAGTGAAAAGAATCTTCCCACTGGCTAATTGCACTTGCATAGGTTTCCATGATTTTTTATTTAGGATTAATTTACGCAGACATCCTGGGGAAATAAAAGAATGAGTACTGCCTGAATCAATCAAAAGCTTGAATATCTTACCCTGGTACTCTGCTAGAGTCTAGAGGACTGAGAATTGACGATTATTCCCTTGATGCGCATAGATCTGTCCTTTCTCTTCCTCCACTTCCTCAGCTATGGTGACTGCTGCTATGGTTGCTGCAGTCTGAGGTGTGGAACTCTCTCTCTTTGGTTATTCCAATTCTGGGAGGGAGTTCGGAGATGTAAGATTCCTCCCCAGCCTCAGGATGTCCAGTATCTTCCCCTGTAGTCAAATCCCTCTTCAAAAATATCAAAGATCTTGTTTTTACCTGTTTTGGCCTAGAGAGAGAAAATATTCTAGAGAGAGGTTATTCAGATTTTGGATATTTTTGGATAGAAAAATATCTCTTCATATTTAAATAAGTTCCCTCGAGACAAGGTCAAAAAGATTTTCAGAAGATGCATTCGAAATAAATTATAATCTGTTCAAAAGACCTTATCCTGGGGGTCCAGATTTTCTGAAAATTTTAAATTAAGGTTTTGAGGGGCCAATCAGATTCATCCAAATGTGTGGAGGAGAAAATGGAAGAAATAAAGAAAATCCCCTCAAAAATGAGTAAATGCTCACATAAGATGAAGAGTTGACTATGTACAAGGATTATTAGTAAAAAACTATGAGTATTACTAAAAAAATGAGATATTTTGGGTATAATGATTCCATTTTGACACGTGTAAGGAAGGGGAGTCCCTTCAAGGAGGCACCTACTTCACATGCTTGAATGAGTTTTAAACTCAAAAATAATGTGATATTTTTATCTCTCCTCTCTCTTGGATCAAACCGAATCAAAAAGAAACCAAACCGAATAAAAAAGGAACCAAACTAGGTCCAAATCTGGTCCAAATTCAACCAAACTGAATCAGAAAAATTCTAGAAATCAGTTGGTCTTGGTTAGAGCCTTCCTCTCCTATAAATAGAACCTGAGCCCTTTGTAAAAAAAAATAGGAGAATTATACTATGCCAGAATTATGCTGAAATAATGATAATTTTTACTATTCTCTAAAATTCTCTCCAAATTGAAGAAATTGGAGCTTCCCTCCTTCTTCAATCTCCATTAGTGGCTCCATCAGCATACCAAACCAATTGATTGGTTGGAATTAGTAAGGTAAAGTGTGAATTTTGATCTTTTTCCATAATTTCTCAATGTTTCTCTCTTCTCAACCCCTCTCAAGCTTGAGAAGCTTAATTGGATAAAATCAGTTTTCCATAATGTTCCTCTTAAATAAGTAAAAAATGTTTACATTAGAATGATTTGTATACTCTTGGTGAAATTCTAATTAATTTTAGAGAGTTAAAAACTCAAAAATGGTCAGCCATACAAAGGAGGTTATGGCAAAATTTTTTAAATTTGTGTAAAATAAGTTTTTCTTTTTTTAATTCAAAAAGAGTAATTCCCATCGTATATGTATTCTTAAAGTGTTAATTTTCATCCTAGATATGAGAAAATGCATACTAGAAATATTTTATTAAAAAAGTGTTACTTCCTTTAGAATTAAATTCTATGCATAGAAAGAAGGATATTGAAATTGTTATTTTGATTATAAAAGTGTTATTTTTATCATAAATGATTTTATGCATAAATTAGATGCATAAAAGAAATTCTTTTATATTAAAAGAGTGATTTTAATCATAAATGATTTGTATGCATAAACATATACATAAAAGATATTTTTTATATTAAAAGTGTGATTTTCATCATAAATAATTTTATGCATAAAAGAAATTCTTTTATATTAAAAGAGTGATTTTCATCATAAATGATTTGTATGCATAAACATATGCATAAAAGATATTTTTTATATATTAAAAGTGTGATTTTCATCATAAATGATTTTTATGCATAAATTAGATGCATAAAAGAAATTCTTTTATATTAAAAGAGTGATTTTCATCATATTAAATGATTTTTATGCATAAACATATGCATAAAAGCTTTTTTTATATTAAAAGTGTGATTTTTATCATAAATGATTTTTATGCATAAATTAGATGCATAAAATAAATTCTTTTATATTAAAAGAGTGATTTTCATCATAAATGATTTGTATGCATAAACATATACATAAAAGTTTTTTTATATATTAAAAGTGTGATTTTCATCATAAATGGATTTTTTGCATAAATTAGATGCATAGGAGAAATTCTTTTATTCTAAAAGTGTAATTCCTACTAAATTGGATTTATGCATGGAAAGATGCATAAAGAATTTATTTTAATCCAAAAGTGTTATTCTCATCAATTTTAATTTTATGCATAGAAAGATGCATTAAGAAATCTATTTTTAGTTCAAAAGAGTTATTTTCATCAATTTTGATTTTATGCATAGGAAGATGCATAAAAGATTGATTTTTAATTCAAAAGTATCATTCTCATTTAAAATGCATTTATGCATAGGAAGATGCATAAAAGATTGATTTTTAATTCAAAAGTGTCATTCTCATTTAAAATGAATTTATGCATAGGAAGATGCATAAAATATTGATTTTTATTTCGAAAGTTGTCCTTAAAATAGAATCTATGCATAAATAGATTGTAAAGAAATCTCATATCAAAAATAAGAATTCTCTTGTATTCTATAAATAGATATGAGGATGTGAAATAAATCAGATAGATGAAAATGAACGAACAATAGATGGAGATGTATGTATGTGAAAGAATGGATGTAGTTATATGTATGTGATAGAATGGATGTAGATATATGTATGTGAAAGAATGGATGTAGTTATATGTATGTGAAAGAATGGATGTAGATGTATGTATGTGAAGGATGTATGTGAAAGGAAAGGTGTATGCGTATGTGGATAAGTGTGGATGTGGATGTATGAATGTGGATGTGGATGTGGATGTATGAATGTGGATGTGAAAATGGATGTATGGATGTAGATGTGGATGTGGATGTGAAAATGGATGTATGGATGTAGATATGGATGTGGATGTATGAATGTGGATGTGAAAATGGATGTATGGATGTAGATATGGATGTGGATGTGGATGTGGATGTATGGATGTGGATGTGGATGTACGAATGTGGATGTGAAAATGGATGTATGGATGTGGATGTGGATGTATGAATGTGGATGTGGATGTGGATGTGAATGTATGAATGTGGATGTGGATGTATGAATGTGGATGTGAAAATGGATGTATGGATATAGATGTGAATGTGGATGTACGAATGTGGATGTGTATGTGGAATAATGAATGCAAATATGTATGTGAATAGATATGAAGTCGATATGAACGAATGGATGAGATGAGATGTCATGTGAATTAGAATGTGAATGAATAATATAAGATGTGAACGAATGAGATGTAATGAGAAATGGATGTGCTGAGACGTAATGTAAATTAAGAAAGATAAGAATGGATGTTATGTGAAGTGAATGAATCTGATGTGATGGTGTAAGGTTCCCCCCTTCTAAAATGGGGGAAACACTTAAGATAGTCCACTAAGTCTTATCTTGGAGAAAATTTCCTGCTCATCGACACCTTGACCATGCAGAGATTCAAGGATACGATTCATAGGTAAGACCTAGTTCTATCCAGCAGGGGGAGCGTGGTCTTCTAAAAATCAAATCACCCATAGGGTAATTGATCATAAATTGGGCAACTACAAGACTTGATTTCTAGAGGCAATGCTTTTTTTTCTCATCCATGCAAGGCACAGCCCGCTGGCCTAGTCTTCTAGAATAGAATTTCCCGAGAACCTATTTATCTAACGTAGGGCTTTCACTTAATATGTTGGAAAGCTACCCGACTAATCGGGTCCACCCGTCCGTAGGATGGTGCCGTCGGGGCATTCCATCCTCCCACTTTCCACCCTACTCACCCGTCAATTTGTTTTCTAATTAATCCTACCACACTGTTTGACATAAATAAACATGTTCCTTAATTAAGGCCCTTTTCACAAGGTTTATTAAAACAACCTTTTTTCACAGTACAATAATGCCAAGACAAGATTTAAAAGAAAAGTTTATACATGAATCAATTTTATACAAGTCAAACCGGCTCTCTTATTCTTTTCCTTTATACCGCCGATGATCTAGAATTCGGCCTTCCAGCCTCTACATACTGGGCACTACGGGACCATACACCTCATTGTCGGCCGCTGGCAAGGACTCAAGCCGGCCTGTCACCCTCTTAGGCTCCATCGCTCGATCCTCCCGCTCCTCAAAGGGATGTCTACGCACTAGGGTGGGCTAATTCACCACACTAACCCTAGGCCCTCAGAACTAGGCAGCATCACAATCACTCACCTCAATCGGCAAACCTCATTCTCCCAATGGTATGAGGGATACCATGGGCCAACTCTGGGCCTTACTAACGTCTCCGCCGTCCGGCTATACAAGCACAAGAACGGGGCATCGTCAAGGCAGGGAGAGTTGTACTTGTACCTTAATTTAAGCAAGATAACAATCCATTTACTCAACTAAACCATAGGACTAGAATCCATGTTACCTTCTTAAGAAAACAATCCTTTTCACAAAGATTTTTGCATTTCAACTTGAGATTGCGGATAAGACATTCTTTATTTAGGCATATGCTATTGTTTAAAAGAATACAAACTTTAAATAGTAAATAAATAAAATAGATCACTATAATCAATAGAGAAGCCGGGGCCATACCTCAACCCCTAAGAATGATATATAATTGAAAAACAAAATATGTATATACCTTATAGAAACTTATCATTTATCGTTGTCTTTGCTGGTTAACAAGAGCTTTAGAACTTGACATATGAGAATAGAGTCTTCTAATACCTTGTCTTACGATTGAAATCATCCAATCATCCCCAAACTTTATCTCTTCTTACTTGTACTGTGACTCTTCTCTCTTTCTAAGGTCTATGGCAAAATAGCCTTCTCTTACAAGACTACAGCATACTATTCTTTCTCTAAAAGAAAAGCTATGGAGTTTTGGTCTCTTCCTCCGAAAGACCATAGCAATCTAAGCTTCTTTTCTACGATATTAGATAAGAATGAAAGGATATATATATCTCAAACTCTAGGATTACCTTGAGGCTACTTGCTGCCTTCTCACAGTTTTCTCCGTGTAGAGACCCTTACAGAAACAGCAAATTGTTTCGGCCATAACTCTCTATTCAAAACTTAGAATATAGTCATATAACCAATCAAAAGAACGGAAAGGCATCTGGTCTACAAGCCAATGTGGGCAGAATAGGCAAAAACGTCTGTATATAGCCACAAACGTGCCATCTTTAGAAACGCATTGTTTTTCCACATTTTTAGTATGCATGGACTCTAAATGTGTAAAAGTGCTCTAAATATGACCTCTTATCACCTAAATCCGAAATTCTATTTTTGTGGATACTTATCTCTTAATAGAACTATTCTTATGTTCGTATTTCTTTTAAGATTTTTGGAGCTAATATTTTTATTCTAACACTTTCCTAATGTTTCTAGCCTTGTTGTCTCACTTTTCTCTAATTACACTCTCTTTCCTTATTGAATTCTATATTAAAAGAGACACATACATACATGGCTTGGGAGGGACCTTACAGATGGGATGAAAAATGATGTATCTGGTTAAGAATGGTTACACATATGATTTGGATTTGGGTTAAGTAATATGGATTGATGTGGAACAATCTGGATTATAGAAACTGTATCCAAGAACCATGACTACCCGTATATACTGAGGATATAACTGTAGCTCTTTACTGGCAGTATATACGAGTAAATCTAAGACTTGAAATTATAAGCATTAATGCTATCCAGATGATGAATTCAAATGTGATTGATATGATTTTAAATTCTGATTGAGAAATGATGAGTTGATCTGGATTCTGATTGAAAAATGAAGATTTCTGAATTTTGGCTGGATTGTAATAACTAAGCAAAACCTCAATGAGGATGAATGGGACGAGTCCCTGTGATAATGTTCGTAGTTAATGACTCCAGTAAATCACTATGAGATTAGTGGATTGTGCTAGCAGATTGTTGCTGTTAACACTTGACCCAGTGGATCAAGTTAAAGGAGGTCAAATTAAAAATCTGCATAAATGAAAAATTTCCATGAAGGACTGTTCAGATAGAAATTTTGGTCTAATGGACCATTATTGTGATAAGGAATTGAATGTTATGATCTGAGTGAATTGTTATTTAATAATGAGTTTTATATAAGGGATCTTAATCCGAGGATTTTGTTTGGGTTCACCAAAATATAAGGAACCCATAATCAATTGGATCTTAAGAAAAAGAATTCTCCTCTAGTTTTGCGAGATGAGGACATCTCGCGTTTTGAAGTGGGGTAGAATGTAAGATTCCTTCCCAGCCTCTCAGGATGTCCAGTATCTTCCCCTGTAGTCAAATCCCTCTTCAAAAATATCAAAGATCTTGTTTCTACCTGTTTTGGCCTAGAGAGAGAAAATATTCTAGAGAGAGGTTATTTAGATTTTGGATATTTTTGGATAGAAAAATATCTCTTCATATTTAAATAATTTCCCTCAAAACAGAAGTTCAAAAAGATTTTCAGAAGGTGCATTCAAAATAAATTATAATCTATTCAAAAGACCTTATCCTGGGGGTCCAGATTTTTTGAAAATTTTAAATTAAGGTTTTGAGGGACCAATCAGATTCATCCAAATGTGTGGAGGAGATAAATGGAAGAAATAAAGAAAATCCCCTCAAAAATGAGTAAATGCTCACATAAGATGAAGAGTTGACTATGTACAAGGGTTATTAGTAAAAAACTATGAGTATTACAAAAAAAATGAGATATTTTGGGTATAATGATTCCATTTTGACACGTGTAAGGAAGGGGAGTCCCTTCAAGGAGGCGCCTACTTCACATGCATGAATGAGTTTTAAACTAAAAAATAATATGATATTTTTATCTCTCCTCTCTCTTGGATCAAACCGAATAAAAAAGAAACCAAACCGAATAAAAAAGGAACCAAACTAGGTCCAAATCTGGTTCAAATTCAACCAAACTAAATCTAGAAAATTCTAGAAATCAGTTGGTCTTGGTTAGAGCCTCCCTCTCCTATAAATAGAACCTGAGCCCTTTGTAAAAAAATAGGAGAATTATACTATGCTAGAATTATGCTGAAATAATGATAATTTTTACTAGAAATCAGTTGGTCTTGGTTAGAGCCTCCCTCTCCTATAAATAGAACCTGAGCCCTTTGTAAAAAAATAGGAGAATTATACTATGCTAGAATTATGCTGAAATAATGATAATTTTTACTATTCTCTAAAATTCTCTCCAAATTGAAGAAATTGGAGCTTCCCTCCTTCTTCAATCTCCATTGGTGGCTCCATCAGCATACCAAACCAATTGATTGGTTAGGGGCCTCTACCGTGATCAAAGAATCAAGCAATTTGTAAGGTAAAGTGTGAATTTTGATCTTTTTCCATAATTTCTCAATGTTTCTCTCTTCTCAACCCATTCAAGCTTGAGAAGCTTAATTGGAATGGCTTTCTAATGCTATTGAAGTTAATTGATGAATGGAAGTAAGGAAATACATAAATTCCCATGTATGCCTAATTTTTATGATTTTTTATGATTTTTGTCTTCTCTAAAATGAATATGACGTTATGTCTCATTGAAAAAAGGCATTCCCCTCTCTTCTTTTTAGTAAATTCAACCATTCTTTATCCTAGATGAATGATTAATGGATAAAATCAAGTTTTCCATAATGTCCCTCTTAAATAAGTAGAAAATGTTTACATTAGAATGATTTGAATACTCTTGGTGAAATTCTAATTAATTTTAGAGAGTTAAAAATTGAAAAATGATCAGCCATACAAAGGAGGTTATGGCAAAATTTTCTAAAATTGTGTAAAATAAGTTTTATTTATTTTTATTAAAAAAGAGTAATTTTCATCGTATATGTATTCTTAAAGTGTTAGTTTTCATCCTAGATATAAGAAAATGCATACTAGAAATATTTTATTAAAAAAGTATTACTTCCTTTGGAATTAATTTCTATGCATAGAAAGAAGCATATTGAAATTGTTATTTTGATTATAAAAGTGTTATTTTCATCATAAATGATTTTATGCATAAATTAGATGCATAAAAGAAATTCTTTTATATTAAAAGAGTGATTTTCATCATAAATGATTTGTATGCATAAACATATGCATAAAAGATATTTTTTTATATTAAAAGTGTGATTTTCATCATAAATGATTTTATGCATAAATTAGATGCATAAAAGAAATTCTTTTATATTAAAAGAGTGATTTTCATCATAAATGATTTATATGCATAAACATATGCATACAAGATATTTTTTATATATTAAAAGTGTGATTTTCATCATAAATGACTTTAATGCATAAATTAGATGCATAAAAGAAATTCTTTTATATTAAAAGAGTGATTTTCATCATAAATGATTTGTATGTATAAACATATGCATAAAAGCTTTTTTTATATTAAAAGTGTGATTTTCATCATAAATGATTTTTATGCATAAATTAGATGCATAAAAGAAATTCTTTTATATTAAACGAGTGATTTTCATCATAAATGGTTTGTACGCATAAACATATCCATAAAAGATTTTTTTATATTAAAAGTGTGATTTTCATCATAAATTTTTTGCATAAATTAGATGCATAAGAGAAATTATTTTATTCTAAAAGTGTAGTTCCTACTAAATTAGATTTATGCATGGAAAGATGCATAAAGAATTTATTTTAATCCAAAAGTGTTATTCTCATCAATTTTAATTTTATGCATAGAAAGATGCATTAAAAAATCTATTTTTAGTTCAAAAGAGATATTTTGATCAATTTTGATTTTATGCATAGGAAGATGCATAAAAGATTGATTTTTAATTCAAAAGTGTCATTCTCATTTAAAATGCATTTATGCATAGGAAGATGCATAAAAGATTGATTTTTAATTCAAAAGTGTCATTCTCATTTAAAATGCATTTTTGCATAGGAAGATGCATAAAAGATTGATTTTTAATTCAAAAGTGTCATTCTCATTTAAAATGAATTTATGCATAGGAAGATGCATAAAAGATTGATTTTCAACTCAAAAGTGTCATTCTCATTTAAAATGAATTTATGCATAGGAAGATGCATAAAATATTGATTTTTATTTTGAAAGTGTTATTCTCCTTAAAATAGAATTTATGCATAAATAGATTGTAAAGAAATCTCATATCAAAAATAAGAATTCTCTTGTATTCCATAAATAGATATGAGCATGTGAAATGAATCAGATAGATGAAAATGAACGAAGAATAGATGATGTATGTACGTGAAAGAATGGATGTAGATGTATGTATGTGAAAGAATGGATGTAGTTATATGTATGTGAAAGAATGGATGTAGATGTATGTATGTGAAGGATGTATGTGAAAGGAAAGATGTATGTGTATGTGATAAGTGTGGATGTGGATGTATGAATGTGGATGTGGATATGGATGTATGAATGTGGATGTGAAAGTAGATGTATGCATGTAGATGTGAATGTGGATGTATGAATGCGGATGTGAAAATGGATGTATGGATGTAGATATGGATGTATGGATGTAGATATGGATGAGGTTCTCCCCTTCTCCTTTGAAGGGTCCTGGTGGCTGAGTTTTATGAAGAGCCTTGCGAATGTGAGGGTCCATCTCATCATCTTCAGAGAGAGGGTCTGGCTGATGGCCACGGTTTCCTCGTCTCATGATTCTGCCAAAAATGATATATTATTAAATTTTTATTTTTGATATCGTCCACGAGATCCTAAGACTTAAGAGGTTCAGAAAACAATTTCTTAAACAAGAGAAATGATCTTATTGGAGATCTATGACATATGTCCGATAATAGATTTTTCTTTATCAGTTCGCCAAACAATCACTTATACAGCAGGGAATTTTTCTCCAGAAAACATTTCTTTATTTATATAAAAATTTCAATATATACATAGAGCAGCTCGGCTCCAGATTTCAAAATCTCCTTAGGAGACGCATAAGACGGCGATACTGGCATGTCCTGATACAAACGTTCACTTACTGCCAAGGGAGCTATTATCTTCTCCTTAGGAATAAAGCGACTAAGGAGTATATAGATTTGGCATGAGAATCTGAAATTCCAAGGCGTTGAATGATATAGAATGACACCATGCACCACTTTCAACTTTATCAGAATCATGGCCGATGAGAGGTTTTGCCTTAGCGTTGCATGCCGGTTGCAAGAGGCGTGGACATACTACCCTGTAAACCACTTATGCTGTCGTCTCTCCGCTGGATTAGGAAAATATAAATCCTCGAAATGGCATGCGAGTCTGACTGGGCTTGTTCGAGTTGCAGTGGAAGAGATGAGATGCTCAAAGGCTAACGCAGTCATGGCTTGATTGGGTGAGGTCAGGAATATCAGATAAGTATGGAACTTCCATCTATAAAAACAATTTCTATGATAAAAAATTCTTCATTAAAGAAGCTTATGGAATGAAAATAGATTATGAAAAATGCATTTTTCTAATTAGAAAATAAGCTTAACTTAAAGTAATATCGGTATAGTTTAGTTCACAGATGATAATACAAAGGAATGAGGATCTATTTATAGGTGAGGGAGGCCACTAATTGAGTCCAACTGAGTTCTAGAATTTTCTAGGTGAGGGTCTATTTATAATTGAGTCCAACTGAGTTCTATAATTTTCTAGCTTCAGTTTGGCTTAATTTGGACGAGATTTGGACTAGTTTGGCTCCCTTTTTGATTTGGTTTGATTTAGGAGAGAGGAGAGATAAAAATATCCTATTATTTTTTAGTTTAAAACTCATCCACACATGTGAAATAGGCGCCTCCTTGAAGGGACCCCTTTTCCTTACCCATGTGTCAAAAATGAATGATTACTCTAAAATATCTCATTTGTTTATTAATACTTCATAATTTTTAACTAATAAACCTAGTACTTAGTCAACTCTTCATCTTATGTGGGCATTTACTCAATTTTGGGTATTTTCTTTTATTCTTTGGATTTATCTTGTCCCAACACTTGGATTAATCTTATTGGTCCATAAGAACCTTAATTGGACCATAATCAAATTTTTTTCAAAAATCTTGACCCTTAGGATAAGGTCTTCTAAATCATTTTTAATTAATTCCAATTGTACCTTGAAAAATCTATTTTGATTTTCTGTTTTAGGGAAACACTTTTTTGACGTCTGAAGAATTTATTTATCCAAAAATATCCCAATATTGATTTACCACTCTCTAGAAATTTTTATCTCACTAGGGAAAACAAGGAAAAATAATATTTTCTTGTATCTAGAAACATAGAATGATTACAAGGGATTGAAGTAGAGGCTTAATTGTTAATTGTTATTCAGGAATCTTACAAGAAGAAGATAGAAGAAAATTCAGCCCATCTATCTCTCTCTTATGTCTTCCACTCTCTTGTGTGTGTGTGTGTGTGTGTGTGTTTGCTTGCAAGAAATTCAAGCTCTCCCTCTCCCTCACATTCTCTTTATGGTATCAGAGCTTCGGTTCATGTGAGTTGGAGCAGTAAGAATTAGCCAATAGTTGCCTTGTCGAGTATAAAGGCAGAGTATAGGGGTGCTTGTGAGGTAGCTTGTTTCTTGCACTCTCTTATGTGTGTGTGTGTGTGTGTGTGTTTGCTTGCAAACTCAAGCTCTCCCTCTCCCCTGCATTCTCTTAATGGTATCAAAGCTATGCTTGCAAGAAACTCAAGCTCTCCCTCTTCCCCACATTCTCTTAATGGTATCAAAGCTCCAGTTCATGTGAGTTGGAGCAGTAAGAAGCAGCCAACAGATGCCTTGTCAAGTACAAAGGTGCTTGTTGTGAGGTAGATTGGTTTCAGATCTACTTTGCTGATATGGGTTAGCCTGTGGATAGGGCATTTATCATTTATTGTGACAACATGAGTAGCATATAGTTGGCTAGTAACCCAATATACCATGCTAGAAGAACGAAGCACATTGAGGTGCATTATCACTTTGTGAGGGAGAAGGTTCTAACAGGTGATGTAGATCTGGTATATGTCAGCAAAAAGGATCAAATGGTTGTCATGTTCACGAAGTCATTGGGCACAAAGAAGCTCCATAGGTTTAGAAGCTTACTTGGAGTGTAGTGTGTAGAGTTGAGCTCAAGGGAGAGTGTTGAGATATTGAGCTCAACTAGTACTATGGCAGCAGACATGGCAGCAGACAATGATGACCCACCTGGGTGATAGCTTCTACACTTACGCCACTTGCATGTTGGTAAGATTATGGTTGATATGCTGCGGATGAGAGGCTATGTGACAGCCACTTTGGAGTACTAGAGTTATGGCATAGTTATAGCACCAGCTCATATAGTCGGGTTCACACTATGGATTAACCATTGTATGTTATTGTAGAAGAGTTCTTTCCCTTTATGTATGTACTCTTATCTTTTAGATACATGGTTATAGAGAAGAGAAAAAGATGAAGAAAATTCAGCCATCCATCTCTCTCTTGTGTCTTGCACTCTCTTGTGTATGTGTGTCTACTTGCAAGAAACTCGGGATCCTAATATGGGATTGATCATGGTGATTAGTAATAGGATTAAGCATAAACTATGGTGGGTCAAACCACACCAAGAACTTCATGGCTAGAGAGAGAGAGAGAGAGAGAGAGAGAGAGAGAGAGAGTAGCACACTTAACAATACTCTATTACATATGTTATGAACCATACAATGAAAGGCTTCTAATATAGATATCCTTGACCCAATATTCTTTGCACATCGCCAAAGGGTGTGTCACTCACCGCTCAACCGCCGCCTTGAAGGATTCCCGCGTCGCAGTGTAGAAGGAGAAGCCGCCGTCGCTGCTCTACCGCCTCTCCGCCGCCGTGCCGCTACACAGTGCTCGATTGCTCTCTCACTCTCTCTCTCTCTCACTCACACACGCAGGAGAAGGAAACCAAGGAGATAAGGCAAGAGCACTCTTGTATTCACAACACATGAGAATGAAAATTTTAGGGTTACATTTGACTCTTATAGGTGACTTGGCCGTTCACACTTGGGCGCCCATACATGGCAGGCCGATCCTAACCCTTATCCTACTAATATTCAAGGTGCACCTCTCATCGACGATCACCCAATCCCTTCATCATTAACATATGGTGCCGACAAGCCCGGCCCATGACTCAGAATATTTAAATTAATGACGTAAAACATAGTACGTCTCAATGTCCGTCATAGGTTAACATGCCCCCCTTCCTGATGTAGATTCCGTCCTCGGAAGCTATGGTATGGTAAGCTCGAGAGGGTTGTTGTTGACCGTCTGCAAAACAGGGAAGTAGAGTGAAAGTATGCTGGAACTCAAAAGATATAAAGTGTATAAATTGAAGCATGTTAGACCACAATGGATGTTGCTATGAGAACTTAGTTTAAGGGTCACATGAATGAGCTAGTGTAGTAAATTAACAGGAGTTTAAAATTATTGAAAGTAAATCAAGAGTAAGCAAGGTGTCAAAGGAAAAAAACCAAGCTAAATAAATAAACAGATGACCACACTGTGTCTACTCCGAAAGGAGCATGGGTGCTCATGCAACCTACTAAAAGAAAGAGACCCCAGACAAAAAACATTTTCTTGGCATCATGGAAGGGAAGAGTACGAGATTTTAAAATCACCAGAGGAAAGATATCGAACAAGTTAATACCACAAGCCTAGGGACACAAGAAACATCAGGGTTACAGGAGCTTTTTGCCTTTATTTTTTTTTTTAATGCACGTGACAATTTTTACACACAATGGCGACCTTCCTAAGGCAAAACTAACATCGATCATGGTACCATGTTTAACACAAGGCATTATCCAGGAATCTATTAGCTCACTTTAGGCAAGGCTACCCCCTACCAACCAAGGCATCGGGTCTGGAGTAGAATACTCCTCGCCTACCAAGTATCAATAAGGCGATAGGCCAACATTAAAGCACATCATAGACTTGTATTGCCATTTATTGTAGGCTTTTTTTTTTAAAATCTATTTCTTTTGATCTTCGCTCCTGAACTATAATTTGTCTTGCATCCTTTCGACAAAGGGGTAATAGCTATGTCCTAGAGGTCAACACACACATGGCCAGGTGTCAAACATTAAGATGGTTTGACCCTAGACCTAAGGCAATCGTATTCCAAGGTTAACTAAAGACGTCATGCTGCCTAGGAATATTTCCAATAAAGTTAAGCTCATTAATGATTTACACTATCATGCAAGCAACTTCAAAATCTAAGTAGTACATTGACAATTTCCATGTGGTTATGCATTATAGTTTTTGCAATTAATTGAACAGTAAAAACGAAAGAGAGTGGGTATGGAAGAATTACACCTGTAATTGGAGATCTCCTTGATTTGACGAGACAGCTTGCAATTTGATGTA
The DNA here is from genome assembly GCF_041138505.1 of Cibotium barometz. NCBI lineage: Eukaryota > Viridiplantae > Streptophyta > Polypodiopsida > Cyatheales > Cibotiaceae > Cibotium > Cibotium barometz. Next base: position 16,286,354 of record NC_141100.1, read on the forward strand.
GATATATTTTGAGGAACGTTGCGGCAGTCTCAGGACTTGAAAGCGAACCCACCTCAAACTTTTCAACCTGTACAATCAACTAACAAGCACTATACCTCGAGAGGCACATCAGTGTGAAAATTTCAAGACTTGTTTAAGGAATCTAAACTAGAAAAAAACTTGAAAACACTAACCTACCTACCAGTCACCACACTACTACTGAGGATACGGTAAGAGGATGTTGTAGAGTCCTGGCTCTAGCCCTAAGGCTAAGCCTCTATCCGCATCATCCAAACAAATAAAGTCAACCTCAGTAGTGCCATGAGTTTCATCCGTCCATTCATCATTGTCAGATATTTCCTTTTCAATTTCCCATCCACATAAACTCATAAAAAATGTAACCATGCGAGGATAGTCATCTTGTGGAAAAGGAAAGCATTGGGCTATCGGGGATATGTCCTCTACGGAGTAGGGGTCAGTCATGGTCAATAGGTGAATTAGCCATTCTAATTCCTCAACATTTTTCTCTCTGGCTAGTACATCTATATGATCCCATTCAGTTTCAATTACAGGATAGCACATGTGGAATATCTGAGAAAGGTACAGATGATACCTCGCACCAAAGGTAGGAGTGGATGAAGTGTATGATGATTGGGCATCTTCCATATCTGCAAACACAGATATAGCATCAGTAGGTTTATGACAGGTCAATCTAGTTCTTGATTGTATATGTATATTTCTCTTGTTTTTGTGCTCTTGCTCTTTTTACTATTTTTTGTTTTTCTTTTCTTTGTTTTTTTTAAAAAAAATGTATGAAGCTATATATATACATCCCCTTGAATTTGGCAATTACATGGTCAGGGGAGAAGGTTAAGGAGGAAGCATTAGAATGTCGAGCGTGAGTACATGCTCCCCCTTTCCTTGGGTAGATCATATTATTTGCAATGATGTTGGAGCCTCTTGGAACCAATTTGTCCAGCGGGTCATAGGTTGTGATGTGGGCAGATAGCTTTTTATGACCCTTGTGGCCACATCCAATTGCAGAGATGGTAGTGTACGCTCCCATTGACGAATGGAGGAAATGGTTTCCGACGATACTATTACAAGGGGAGACGTAAACTCATCGGTTTTTTGTTGGGTGTTGACAAGAGTAGGTGTAGAGCATGTAGAAACTTCTATATGAGTGTGTGCCTGGCATGAGGAGCTAGAAGCTTCATGTGGCTCCCCCCTTCCTGAGCTAGGTGGTAATGATCGATATCGTTTGGGAATCCAAACTAACTCTGGAAGAAGTGGTGCGGAGCACTCTATTACCTTTCCCTTACCACGGTCTTGAATTGTCATTGAGGTGGCAACAATTGGTTTGCAAGGTTTTACAGGTGATGTAGAGGGATTCAACTTATGTTTAGGGACCCAAATCTCGTTATTCCCCTCGTAGTACCCTTGGGCTACTAATAATTTTTTAGGGATCCATCGCGATGTTACATTGCCCTTTCTCGGGTGGGTAGCTACTTTCCTTTTACGAGGCTTCTTGGTGGCTGAACGAGATTGAGCAAGGGAAGTAGCTGTTAACGAAGCTTTGGGGACCCATTTGTATGTACTCTTTGGCATAGTAAGCGAAGCTTTAGGGACCACCTTGCCTGTTTCCACTCTTGGCGTTGAAGCGTTAGAGGGGTGGCCAACAATCGAAGATGGTTTTGCCACTGGACTTTGTGATTTTTCATTATCTAATATTTTTGTGGATGACTTAGGTGTGGGATTTTGAGCGGTCAGACCTAGTGTTGGTTCTTGCGTTGTGACTTGTCTGGTTGCCCAATCAATATTGCACTTGGTGGCCATCATCCATTTGCGCCCTAAGATTACAGTCCCTTCCATGGTACCAGCAGGCATAACCAAAAAGCTTTGAGTTATGGTTCCCTTGTCATAAGCAATCGGAGTGTGCAGAATTCCTGAGACAGGGGTTTTCTTCTTGTTGATTCCTTGAACTTGGATAGAACTCTTGGATAAAGGTGGTTTTCCCAGTTGACACCACACGCCATATGATAGCAAATTGTGTTGAGCTCCTGTATCCAATAATGCATTATACAGCACCTCCCCGTAAGGACTCTGTAACTCAATTGGGTATCTTAGAGGTGGGTCAGATTCCAGTGCATCCTCCTCTGCTTCCTCGAAAAATACTTGCGTAATTCCCAAGTTGGCTTCTCGTTGTCTCCTAGCACGCTGTTGACGTTCTTTGGCTTCGACTCTCGCTTGTATCTTTTTAAGCTCAGCTTGTTCTTTAGCTGCCTTCTTTTGATGGATTGCATGTAACTCCTCCTGGCTCAGGGGGTCATAGTATCTTTTGAATTTACTCCCATTAAGGAATCCAATGGTTTCAACTCCGTCGAGAGTCTCCACTCTGATGGTACCTTGCGGGGTAATTTCACATACTCTATACGGTCCCTTACCAGCATATTTGAGCTTCTTCTTTTCGTTTCGCACTCCATACATCAGGACTTTATCCCCAACATTGATGTCCTTGTCCTTTAGATGGCGATCAAACCATTTTTTCCTTCTATCCTTCTCCACAAGGGCATTGTACATAGCCAATTGTCTTTCTTCGTTTAGCCGCTCAAGGATATACAGACGCTCTGCTAAGGGATTACCATCCCAACCCTCTTGAGTAGCAACACGAAGACTAGGAATGACAAATTCCCACGGCATGACTGCTTCTTGGCCATATACCATTTTGAATGGTGTAAAATTAATAGCCACTTTGTACGCAGTACGATAGGCCCATAAAGCTGTCGTAAGCTTTAGATCCCAATCCGTGCGATGAGCTTCAACTGTCTTTGTCAAAATAGAGATTAAAGTCTTGTTGGTACTCTCGGCTTGGCCATTCGCTTGCGGATAGTAAGGAGTAGATTTATGATGGGATATCATGAAATTTGTTGTAAGCTCCTTAATCACTTCATTTATAAAATGCGTACCATTGTCGCTCACAAGTTCAAAAGGACAATCGAATCGTGTGGTTATATTTTCAAACTAGAACTTGGCTGTTGTCCTCGCATCTGCCTTACGTGTCGCTTTCGCTTCAGCCCATTTGGTCATATAGTCAGTGGCCACAATAATATAGCGAGATCGTGTGTTTCGGGCCGCTGGACTAATTGGACCTACAAAGTCTAAACCCCACTTTTCAAATGGCTGGTTTACTTTGATCGGATGTAGGGGCATCTGATCTTTCCTCTGGGGTTTCTTATATCGTTGGCATTCATCGCAACCCTTCACAAAGAGTGATGCGTCTTGGAACATATTGGGCCACCAATACCCTGATTGTAAGATCTTTCGCGCAGTTAAGTCTCCTGAGAAGTGACCACCGGCTACGCCCATATGTGCCTCTTGCAAAATGTATAGATACTCATCCTCTCGGGAACAACGCCTAAGAACGTCATCCTTTCCTCTTTTATAAAGAGTCCCGGCTATCAGGCAATAGGGTTCGCATTCTTTGATTAGCTTTCGAGCTAGATCTTTACGAAGCTCCTTGGGTGGAAAGCCATTAACCAAAAAGTTAACAATCTTCTCACCCCATTCAGGCATTGTCTCCACCATGAACAGGGAAGTGTCATCAACCCCCATAGGAGCCTCACCATTAGGTATGCGAGACAAATGATCAGCCATAACATGTTTTTTGCCAGGTCTCACAACAACAGTGAAATCAAACTCAAGAAGAATCAATAGCCATCGTGTGATTCTTCCTGTGGAGCATGGTTTGTTTACCAGATACAACAATGCTTGATGATCTACATAGAAAACAAACTTGGTGGCAAGGAGGTAATAACAAAATTTCCTTACTGCATATATCATTGCTAGTTACCCTTCTCGCTCCGTAGTGGTGTAGTTCATCTCAGCATCGTTCAACTGGCGACTGGCAAAGCTAATGGGGTAGTCTAGCTTGTGTTCTCTAGGTTGAGTTAATACACACCCAATAGCAAAGTTTGATGCATCAATATGCACATGGAAGAGTAAATCCCAGTTAGGCATTCTCAAGATTGGAGCACTCGCCAAGGCCTTCTTTAATAGCTCATAGGCACGGTCACATTCTTCGGTCCAAATAAACTCGATGAGAAGCTTATACAATGGTCGAGCTATCTCGGCGAAGAATAGAATAAACCTTCGATAATAACCAACGTGGCCCATAAAGCATTGGACTCCCTTGTAGTTGGTGGGTGGTGGCAATTCCAGAATGACCTTGATTTTACTCTCGTCCGTGGAAATCCCATTTTTGGACACTATATGCCCTAAGATAACTCCATATTTAACCCAGAATTGGCATTTGAAAGGATTCAAGGAGATGCGATATAATCTACACCTTTCAAATATTTTTCGTAAACACATCAAGTGCTCATCCCAAGAGGAATGAACACAAAGATCATCTAAGAAAGCTTCACAGAAGTCCCTTAGATATTCCTTAAAGGCCGTGTTTATCAATCGTTGGAATGTTGCAGGTGCATTGGTCAAGCCAAAAGCCATGACGCGGAAGGCAAACACTCCAAACTCCATGATAAATGCTGTTTTAGCTTGGTCCTCGACTGCAATTGTTTGTAACCCGAGTACCCATCTAAAAAGATATATGCCTCCTTGCCTGCCACTCTTTCAAGCACATGTTCAGAATATGGCAAGGGGTAATGATCCCTTCTGGTGGCTGCATTAACCTTTTTGAGATCAACGCACACTCTGAGTTTCCCATTCTTTTTTGGTACGATGACTATCGGAGAAACCCATTCTGAGTGCTCAATAGGGTATATGAATCCACATTTTACAAGCTTTTCAATTTCCTCTTGTACAATCTTTGCGTACTTAGGATTCATTGGGTAGGGACGTTGCTGGACTGGTTTAGCAGTGCTAATCATTGGAATCATGTGTTGCACCACCGAGGGTGGAACACCCTTCATATCATGATATGTCCAAGCAAATATGTCCTTGAATTCTTTAAGAAGCTTCGTAAGTGCAGCTTCTTCCGCCTTGGTGAGGTCTTGAGCAATAAAAACTGGTTTAGACTCCTCACCCGGATCTGCTAAGTCTATCTCCTTAACTACCGCAGGGCCATCGTAGACACCGCTACTCCCATTGGTAGGCGTTCGTTGGGCTTTTGTGTAGACTACTTTACGTTTCCCTGTGGTGAAAGATTTGAAATGCTCAGGTGCGGGGTGTAAGTCTATTGGTTCTTGTTGTGCCCGGTTTTTTTCTTTTAATTCCGCCTCCTTTTGTTGTTGAGCCAACTCTTGGTTTTGCCGCCTTCTTGCAGTACGACTTAGTTTTGGCTTCTCTTCGATTTCTAATTGGGCGACGTCATGAGGTTGCGGAATACACCACATGACACTTTGGAGGTATTGTCCCCAATTATCCGCTATCTTCCGATGAGCGTCAATGGCTCCTACATAACTAAGCCATTCTGCAGTGGATCGCTCCTTGTTTATTGTAGTTCGTACATTAGCTCGATAGCGTTGGCGCTTATGTCTCGTTTTCTTCTTACCAAGTTTTTGATTTTTGTTTCTATCATATTCGAACTCACTTGGTCGATCTTCACTTGTGTCCCCCTCACTCTCGGATGAACTGTAGGAGGTCACTGTCCTAGGCCTTGAGCACCTTGCTTCCACATTTGGGTGAATATTTGATTCATCCCCCCCATCAGGCTCAGAGTGAGTTTCTTCTTGAGATTCATACTCAAAGTTGCATTGGTCAGAGTCTTCGCTACTTTCAGTGTCAGTGGAGTTTGCCACTTTCTCGCCATCAAGAGTCAAGTGCATAACACCTATCATGTTTATTGGCACTAACGGTGGCATATCTTGCCCCTCAGGTGTTACCCAACTTGTGCCTCTATTTCCCCATGTGTCTATGGTTGCCGCTAGGTGTACCCAATCCACGTTATCCGACTCAGTCATCATACCCGGTAGGACATCCATATAAGGAGAATCTTTCCCATCATCAGTCTCTTTTTTGCATGTATAGCAATACCTTAATGGGGCGGAGTGAATAGTGGTATCCGATCGATTATCAATGATAACCTTACTTCCTAAAGGATGTGCACGACCATTCTCAAGATCAACTCGAATGACAGAGTCCTGGAATTGTAGATAGACATGGTTTTTCGACCAGTCATGCACCATTTGTGCTTCCCTCATGAAAGGACATCCTAAGATCATTTGATATGACATAGGATGCTTGGAGAAATCCATTACAATGAAGGTATGTTTTACCTTGTATCCCAGAACCTCGATCTTAAGGTCCCTTAACATTCCAATAGGTTTAGCAATAGTTCCGTTTGCCATCTTAACCACTATGTTTGTGACTTCGAGGTGAGGTCTTCCCATAGATTCCCAACAGTTTTTAGTCACAATGCTCATGCCAGCACCACCATCAAGGATTCCCTTTAGAGTTAATCCCTTGGTAGTAATGGGGAGGGTTGCATTAGATTCGTCACCTTCAAAGTACTGTCCCAACTTGTTAACGAGGTATTTCAACGACCGAATCTTCATCTAAGTTGGGTTGTAGATCCCAATGCTCCCCTTCATCTTGAAGCGTGTCGGGTCTATCTATATTTGCAAATTGTGGTAGCCCCGCCTTTAGTTCTCCATTGAGAAATGCCCGAAGAGCTAAGAATAGCTCAGGATCTCCGTATAATTTGAATATGATCGTGGTTCTGATTTCAGAGGACATGAAATCCATTAGCTTGGACACATTCAATGGTACTTTTCGAGATATCGCTCCTTGACTAGGAACTGGTGAAGATGGAATCACTTCCTCTTCGATGGGGTCAGGCATTCCCTCACTAAACATTCTTTCAAGCAAAAAGGGTGTTTGCCCACTTCCTGATGTCCTATCTTCACTTTCTTCCCGAATGATACTAGGTATAGCTAACGGTTTATGGTTCCTGTGAGGCTGAACTTGCATTAGGAAGTGAATGGGGTCTTCTTGGGCCCTTTAATTTGCCCAAGCCTAATCAAGCTGATTAAGGAATAGCCAAATGGGGGTTGCCATGTGGACTGAAATGTTGGGTTTGTAAGAGAGGTGTAAGAGTGGTCAAAGGGTGCACTTTTCCCCCCAAAAAGGGAGGGAGGCAATTTTATAATTTTTGGACCTCCATAACTTCTACATACGAGCTCCGATTTGAGCGGAGATTATAGATCCGTGATCTACACATCAAGAGCTTTCCATAGATATGTTACATGATATGGTTTTGTCCGCTAGATTTTAAATTCCATTTTCCCCCCAAAATTCAAATTCGAATAAAGTAGCCGTTTTGAAGCTTCTAATTAGAAAACGTTTCTTCTTAAGAGAAAAGGTTTGACTCCTTAAACTGCCAAATAAAAGGGCCCAAGAAGCCTTCCATTGAGGTCCTAATGGCGTAGGAAACACTGTGTCTGAAATTTTGATTTTTCTCGGGTTTGGCTCCAGTTCTCTTTGTGTTTCTTCCACCAAACCCCTTAAGTGTTGCACTTGTTCAATCTCCTACTGGGTTTGGATAAGTTCCAATCTTTTTCTTAAGGGTTTTTGGCCCACGTGGCTTGTCTTGGGGAGTCTCAGTCAGTTTGGATGGTCGAGAGGGCATTAACTGGCTTGGTTGTGGGACCGAGGAAGTTTCCTTCTGTTTCCCCTTATTTATGTACTCGCTTGATTCTCCTTCATTGAACTCCCGAGTGGGTTTCTCCCTTAAGGTAGTGGCTTTGGTCCCCATGGTTTCTATTGAATCAGAATCATCTTCAGGATCATTCATATACATGGGGTCGTCTCCTGTCCCTATGTTAGTCTTTGAACTGGGGCTTGGAGCTCGTGGCATTAAGCGATCTCTTCCGCCGTGTTTTCTTTTTCTTTGCCTGAGCGATTGATGCAGTATCCCTCTCTTCAAGAATGTAGTTTTGATTTTGAAGCATTGACCGTGTAACTACATTCGCGGCAGGTACAATGGGTGTGGTTCCTTGTGCTTGGTTGTTGACCTCAACCAAATTCAATGGCGTAATCTTGGGTGCATTGGGATTATGTGGACATTGAGCAATCAAATGATCTATGCCACAACGATTACATGTAAGTACCGGCATTCCCGATGTGCTCCCTTGATTTGGTTGCATCTGAGTAGCGATCTTCTGTAGCCTATTAGGGCACTCCGCTATACGATGCGGTCCACCACAATCGTAGCATTGAAGAGGTGGTCTCCTCGCCAAGGTATTAAGGTTTTGCCCTCTTGTGGCGAGAGCAGCCGCTTGATATACAGGCTTGACTTGCCCGAAATGATCCTCCATGTAGTACTGGGGAATCATTTCAAACGTATCAATCCCATATGGAGCAGTGGGGTCTATCTCCTCTTCATAATCCCCACACGCACTATGTGACTCACAACCCATCTGGTTTATAGGGGTAATCCTTGGATGTGGAGGTTGTGGTCCTAGCACTGGCGGTGGTAACGGCACAGACTGGACTACATTCGGGTTCCTTGGAACTATGTGCTGTGACGGTTGCTCGACAGGTTGTGCAGGCATTAGCGCGGGTACTTGAGGTGTGTTGACCAGGCTAGTGGTGTCTGATTTGCTAACATCCGCTTAAGTACTAGGCAATCCTTAGATTGATGGCCGTACTTACCACATGCATTGCAATTCCCATTGAATTTAACTCTGAATGTGGGACATTCACTCGTGCTATGTGGTCCTAAGCACACCGAACACCATTGTTGCTCTCTCCTTGGGTACATATGGCTATTCTGAGGAGCTCGATTACCCCTAAAGTATTCTTGGATAGCCTTAGTAAGGTCGGTCACACAGACATTTCAGATATCTTGGGCTCCTTGGCAATAGGTTTTACCGTCATTGGCTCGTGCCTAGATACTTGCGAACTAACGGATTTTGTTTTCGAAGACACCTTTTTACCTGCAATCATCAAGTTGTCTTCTAACTGGATTGCATTGGTAGTGACTGCTTCCCACGTTGTAAGACCTCTAATGACTAGGCCATTGTAAATGTCCTCGTGGCGCAATCCTCGGATGAATCTATCGAGCAGTTGGTTATTATTGAAGCGCTCATCGGGAGTGCAGCGAGAATTTAGATGCTTCAATTGACTTATAAAGTCTCTCAGTGACTCCCCTTCCTCGCGTTCAGCTTTTTGGAGTTGAGATGCTACTCCCCAAAGCACACCCTCACGTATGTATTCTTTCAAGAACAATCTCTTGAGAGTGGGGTAGTGAGTGCGCTCTTCAACCCTTAAGGTTCGATACCAATCTCCGGCCTTCCCACTCAAGGTTAAGCCTAAGGCTTTACACTTATGCAGCTCATTGTGCTCTTCCAAGGAATCACACACGTGTTCAAAGACTTCAATGTGCTTCCTAACATCCTCGTTACCACTGAAGTTTTGAGTGAGCTTAGCCACTTGTATTGCCTTGCTTCTAGGTTCTCTCTCAGGCATGCCCCGCATGTTTTCCGCAATAGATCATCCGATCGTCTGAGCAAACGCTGCGAGATCACCTAGGTGAGCAGGCATAGCTGGTGGAGGCACTTTTGGGATAGCCTGGCTGATAGGAGTTGGCGTCGGTCTGAGTATGTTGGCAAATGACATAGGATATGATATGTGGCTAGGCCTAGCTCCTCTTGGATAAGGGTTGTGATAAGGCGGTCGTGGAGCATACGCCATTGGTATACTAAGAGGCGTAGGAGCTACATGAGCATGAGTAGCGATAGGTACATAGGGTCGATAGGCACTGGCACGCATTGTTGTAGGTACTGTTCCACTAGGTAGCAGTGTCGTACTAACTATAGTGGTAACAGGTGCGCTTTCTATCATGCTCATCATTGGGGTAGGCATTGTGGATTCCTTAATGGAAAGTTGAGCCAAGGTTGGAAAGCTAAAGTTACTGCTCGTGGGCTCAACCTGCATTGAGACTCCAGGCGAAACAACATACGAAGGGTCTATGGGACTCACCGAGGGAGTCTCCAATTGTGATAGGGTTGGTTGTTTGGCCTTGCCTGTATCCAAAAATCTCATAGGGCCAGTGGAACCTAAGTTCACTCCCCTATTTTGCCTCTCAATTTGGATAATTCTATGAATAACCTCACATATCATTTGCTGTTGCTCTTCTAGATTAGTGGCGCTAGATGTAGATCGTAGGACTTCTAACCAACCTACATGGTATGTGTAACCCGTGTATAGGTCCGTTAGAGTCTCTGTGTGTAGATCATATTCCCAATTTTCATTGAGAAATATCCCATCTAGACTTGGTGTGCCAAACGGTTCTCTTGAAGTGGACGCAATGTCACTTCTTATGGATTGGCTTCTAGGGACCTCTACTTTAGGAAGAGCATCGGAATGTGGTAGCTCAGTAGGGCCCTCATTAAACGAAGTGGGTAGAATATCCACATGGACACTCTTTGGAAATTGGCAGGGTAGGGTCTACATGAGATGTGAATGGCAAATCCACTACCCCTCCTTCTTCATTTACTTCGCTTGTCGCATGTTCAGAGCGTGTAGCTCTACTAAAGGTCTCTATTAGACGACTAAACATGCTAGATCCGGGTTGTGGGGCCCACACTGGCATGTTTTGGCTTGTCTCCTCAGGGTTCTTGGTAGGGTGCCCTTCCATGGCTTCTGAGTCAGAGGACGAGTCACTATCCACTATTCGTGGATCTTGGGTTGCACTCCCTTGGGTTCCAGCCGAAGGCCAAGATGCTAACGTGGAGGGATGGTGTGAGCCTGCGTAAACTGAAACGCTTTCTAGTGGCTCAGGCTCTAGCACCCGACCAGAACGTAGATGCATGTGACGTGGGTACCCTACGTGCGTTGGTAACTACCCTTGAAACTCACACAAGTGGTTTCTTAGGTGTTTCGCACCCCGTTTTTACTTGTTTTTAGATTGTTTTTAACTCGTTTTTGATCCCCTTACTTACGGTCGAACTTGGACTAGGGCGTGTGATAGCTCGAAACGAGCGTATCGTTCAAAGGGTCCTAGTGTGCTTTACAGCACCGTGTTTGCCTATCCGGAGCTCTCGTGGCCCTCAAAACAGTCCATTTCCCTATGGGGGAAGGGGCAAAAGCCTATTTGCTTGTGGAGGAAAGGGTGAGGGCTTTATCCCACATGCTCACTTTACTCCTTGGGGAGTGGGCTACATATAGGGCACAACTTCCCATAAGCTCTCACTTGAAAGAAAGCTATGGAGGCTCACTCTCCTATATATATATATCAAAAGACCGAGACCGAGACCGAGATCGAGACCGGGGCCGTGGGTCAATTGGGGTTCTTTCTTTTCAAAATTTTTTTCTCCAATTAGATAATCTTTCCTCTCCACACGTTTGGTTCTTTCTTTAAAAATAAAATTTAATTTTTTATTTTTTGTAATTTTTATTTTCTGTTTTTTTTAGATAAGTTTTCTAGGGTTTCTTTAGGGTTCAGTCTTGGCCGCGGCGCAGTTCGCACACAGCACAGATGTGGGGATTCAGAAATCCCCCCCACACGCAGAAAACCAGATAACAGAACGCACGCCCACACGCGGAGCGAAAAAATAACAAAAGAAACAGAAATGCAGAAGACAACTTGCAGAAAGAGATTGCAAAACACAGAAACATCTCAACAACAAACACACAGTGGCTTTCCTACAGTGTAGATTAAACTTCACACAGCAGCCGAGCTGCAAACTGGAGCTTGGTGCAGGGCAACTCCCCAGCAGCGGCGCCAAAAATGTGCGCTTTTGCCGCACAGGTCGTAGCTGGGGACTTGCCGAACACCGTATGCGAGCCACGAAAGGCTGCAAGCATACAACAAGGAAAGCAAGCTCAAACAGAATGCCAAAGGGTGTGTCACTCACTGCTCAACCGCCGCCTTGATGAAGGATTCTCCCATCGCAGTGTAGAAGGAGAAGCCGCCGTCGCCGCTCTACCGCCTCTCCGCCGTCGTGCCGCTACACAGTGCTCGATCGCTCTCTCTCACTCTCTCTCTCTCTCTCACTCACACACGCAGGAGAAGGAAACCAAGGAGATAAGGCAAGAGCACTCTTGTATTCACAACACATGAGAATGAAGATTTTAGGGTTACATTTGACTCTTATAGGTGACTTGGCCGTTCACACTTGGGCGCCCATACATGGTCGGCCGATCCTAACCCTTATCCTACTAATATTCAAGGTGCGCCTCTCATCGACGATCACCCAATCCCTTCATCCTTAACATATGGTGCCGACAAGCCCGGCCCATGACTCAGAATATTTAAATTAATGACGTAAAACATAGTACGTCTCAATGTCCGTTTCATAGGTTAACAGTACTCCAATGTGGCTATCACATAGCTTGTCATCTATTGGTGGCATATCAACCATAATCTCACCAACCATGCGAGTGACATAAGTGTGGAAGCTATCACCCAGGTGGGTCATCAATGTCCGCTGCCGTAGCACTAGAGCTCGATATCTTAAAAGGGGGAACATATTTGTACTATTTGTTTTTGGGTTTAGTCTTTATTGTGCCACAATTACATCTTTGAAGGACAATCATAAGCATTTGACAATAATTGTAGAAAATTATTTCTTTCTTTTGCATGTAGTACTATATGTATGGTACATGCATCCAATCAGGTGTCAATGATCCACCTTTGTGTCAAATAAAATAATTTTCAATTATGAAGAGACATTTAAGACATCTTTGGGACTTTGGTCATGAATTATTTACTAGCCATAGAAAGAGGTGATCTCTCAACCTTAGTTGCTTTGGCTATACCACGATTTATGTAAAATTGACTTGTAGGCTACTACATATATATGTATATATATAGTATGCTTGCCAGTTACATTTAGGCTACACACACACACACACACACACACACACACACACACACACACACACATAGCCTACAGGGTAACTTTACATAAATTAGGGTATAATGTTATACACACAAACACACACACACACACACATACACGCACAGAGTATGTGTGCTAGTTGTGATATATACATATACATAGTACTAGTGTGCTAGAGTTGTGATGTATATATATACATAGTATGTATATATATATATTCTATAGATACATTTATATAGTATATATACACACACATTATATAAAGGTTGAATGCTATACTTTATATATATAGTGTGTGTGTGTATATATATACACACACACTATATATATATATACATGTATATAGCATATATATACACACAGTATGTAAAGGTTGAATGCTATACTTTTTAAGGTGTGTGTAGATGTATTGTATAATATATTATATATATACCACAATTAGCAAGAATGTTTAACCTTGTTGTTGGCATATTTAACCTTGTTATTGGCATATTTAGAGCTAGGGATAAAAAATGGACAAGGGAGGTTTGAAATATATGAGGAAGGAAAAAATAGATGGCTAAAGTAGAAGATGTTGATAGGTGGACTCAGAAGTGATCTAGAGGCATGAAAGGGGTGGGAGAAAGGCACCGAGTTAGGAGCAAACAGATTTAGAGCTAGGGATAAAAAATGGATAAGGGAGGTTTGAAATAGATGAGGAAGGAAAAAATAGATGTCCATAGGTCAAAAGATATCATAAAAATGATGTCAAGAAAGGAAAAAATGGTAGATGGAAGGGATGAAGGGATGGAGGAGGGAGTTTTTTAGTAGGGGGCTGAGTGGTGGTGGATGATGAAAGTATTTGACTAGGGGCATCACTAAAAGAAATGTACAATATCACATGAGTGCATAAGAGATGGTTTTTTTTAAAGATACACAAAAGATATTTGCATGAAGGAAACTGTGGATTTTCTAATAAGCAAGGGTCCCACATGCATATTGGGGGCTAGGAAAGGAGACGAAGTTCATTTGTACATGGTTGACATGGGTAGGGAGGAAAGAGGTAATTTCAACCGTTAAATTATCTCATGGGATGAGAGGTCTTTATATGCCACATGTCCCATGATTGCAATAGAATCAATGCCTATGTGACTTTGCTTATGTGGTTGTAAACATACAATAGTTTATTATGTTACCAACATTGGCTACCAATTTCCTTTAAAAAGGAGAAAATTTACTGGAGGTGAACCAACATCAAGTATATATAACCCTTAGAATACTTTGCACATTTTCATTAGGCCTATGTGACTTTGCTTACATGGTTGTAAAAACATACAATAGTTTATTATGTTACCAACATTGGCTACCCAATTCCTTCAAAGGAGAAGTTTGTTAGAGGTGAACCGATATCATGTATATATATTCCTTGCAATAATTTGCACATTTTCATTAGGCTTAATTAGATAAGTGAAGGCCTCACTCAATTGGTGAAGGTAAATGTACATCTTGTAAAGTTGGTTTCTAGTTTCCTTTTACTTTGATATGACAAGCATGCCACTGGGAAATTTGTAAATGGGCATAAGTATAGAGCTAGCTCATCTAGATTAAAATTTTCCTCACCTTAGAAGGAAACGGAAATAATCCTAATGGAGATTGTGCACTTTAATGGGGCAACATAAAAGAAACCTATCGAATTTCTTCTTTGTGATTTGAGGAGGTTTTATGTATGTTCCTATACATGAAGGTAGATGTTTTTAAAAATAATGGCACCCATTGGTCTAAAAAGAGGAGTGCTACTAAGAAAGGACCCCATTGTGCTTTGCACAAGAAAGGGTGACCCACTACATTGCCTTATTGGCATTAAGCTAAGTCTTTCATATATAGTTAAAAATGTGCACATCAATGTATATTTATCTACCAAGCATGAAGAAGGCCCCTCATGCTCACTATGTATTTGTGTATAAGAGTATTTGATATATATATATATATATATATATATATTAGATGATGCAAGTTTGATTTTGTATAATGTTAAACTGAGTAACCCTATTTGATGCAAATATTCTCTAGCAATCCTTTACACATGTCTAACCCTATTTGATGCAAATATTCTCTAGCAATCCTTTACACATGTCTACCATTGCTAAAAAGTAATATTGTCTAGCAATCTTTTACACATGTCTAACATTGCTAAAAAATTGGTTCAGTGAGATTTCTCAACATAAGTATTATCAAGCATGGTTCAGTGAGATTTCTCAACATAAGTATTATCAAGCATGGTACCATATAAGTGAGTTGTCTTCCCCTTTACCTTACATTTTTGTTGAAATGTCCTAAAATGGTGACCAAGCATTTATAGAGAGTACATGCTAAAAGAAGAGGTTTTTAACATGGTGGGGCCATAGTTGCTTTTTGACTAGCGTCACGTGCCTTGTTTTAGCATTTTGTATGTAAAATACCACCAAAATCTTAAAATGCCCATAAAAAGCTACACTAAAATATAAAAAAACTTGTTATATTTCACCAAACCTGTTAATTTTGAAGGGCAATGGGGCTTGTAAAAATCAAGCTTGGGTGAGGCCATACATTCATCTAGCATAAGCAAAAATATAGAAAATAGAAAAGTGAAAAGATTTGGCAAAGGTTCACACGTATACTTAAAAAGCTTGGAGAATTCCTTTACGTAAGCCCTATTGAAAAATAAATGAAAAGATTTGGCAAAGATTCACATAGGTACATAAAAAGCTTGGAGCATAAGCATTACCTTACATAAGCTTGAGCTTTGAGTATTTCCTTAGATAAGGCATGCCAAAGATTCAGAAAAACATGTAAATCAATTTTGTTTAAATGAATTACACCGACAAGAAGGGGGGACATATTTGTACTTTTTGAAAAGAAAACACATATCCATCTAACTATAATAGACAAAAAAAAAATTTATTTAGTCTTTATTGTGCTACATGGACATCTTTTAAGGACACACTTGTAAGCATTTGACATGCCAAATATAATTAAAATTATGGGAAATTGTTTCTTTCTTTTGCATGCGGTACTATATGTATGCTACATGCATACATATATGTATGCATGCGGTACTATATGTATGCTACATGCATCCAATCAAGTGTCAAAATGAGCCACCTTTGTACAAATAAAATCATTTTCTATTATGAGGAGACCTTTAAGGCATCTTTGGGAATTTGGACATGAATCATTTGCCACCCATAGAAAGAAGTGATCTCTCACCTTTAGTTGCTTTGCCCATACCACAATTTATGCAATGTGTGTGTGTGTGTGTGTGTGTGTCTCGAGGTGTGTGTGTGTGTAGTATATAGTATATATATATATGTGTGTGTGTGTGTGTGTAGTATATAGCACATATATATAAATATAAATACAAATAAATAAATAAATAAAGATATATACATAGTTTGTGTGCTGGTTGTGGTATATATATAGTATGTATATATATATAATGTATATAGTTTATTTATATACTCACTATATAAAGGTTGAATGCTACACTTTATATAGTATATATATACTATTACATGTATATATATATATATGCTATATGTGTGTATATATATATATATATATATATATATATAGCATATATATATATATACATGTAATATATATATATATATACTATTACATGTATATATATACACACACACACACACATACATACATACATACATATATATATATAAGAGCTTGCAAAGAACAGACCATAAACGTAGTTGTCTCTCTTAATCTTTTTCACATGCTTAGCTTATACTAAGACTCTCTTATATGCTTAGCTTAGCTTATACTAAGACTCTCTTAATCTTTTATGTTGCTTTTGACCTATAATCGCTTTGCATGAACTGGCGGTAACTACTCCGGCTAGCCTTCTGTGGGTATCATTTACGCTCTATTAACGCATTCACATTATGCCCTAAGCATTGATTGTAAGTCTTAACACAGCTATGATTAGTCAATTATGTGTAATTTTAGTGAATTATGTGTAATTTTAGTGGTAACACTAGCTTGCACAGAAATATGATTAGTGAATAGGTAATCTTCGTAGTGCTTACACAAAGCTTGATTAGTGAAATATGATTATTTTAATGGAACGCTTTTGTTGCTTTATTATGCAGGGTGAGCTTTAATCGATTACCAATGATCATCACCGAGTTTAGTGACCATTACACCATATTTGTAGTGATTAATATGCTTTGGAGCACTGCAATATAAAGGCTGGAAACTAATAATAATGATATAAAACAATTAATTATGTATCTCCCAGCTTCACAACAATGAATTAATTGTTGGCACAAATGGGACATTAGAATGGGGTTTAGTGATAACAATAATCCATTGAATTATTGAAGGATGGGAGTTTTTAATTAGAGCAAGAACTGGTTTTAGAAAACCAATCAATGCAGGAGGTCTTTCTAATTATCACTTTAGAATACACTTGCCAATAGAGAGATTAACAAGGTGGGCCTTTGCCAATACCTCACATCAAAAAATTGCATCAACATTAACGCTTTCTAATGTATCATCATTGTTAGGAACTATAGAGATTAAGCAAAAACAAATGACAACCTTCATGGTTTGCTTTTTGTAGATTATTAATATAACTTTGTGGTTTTTCTTGTTTTTGTAGATTATTAATATAAATTTGTAGTTTTTCTTGTTTTTTTGGATAATGTAGATCTGCTAGGGAGCATATTTTTGCATGAATGTGGTAAAGGGCTAAGTTATAGAAGGTGAGAGAAATGAAAGTTCTAGGCACTTTTACATCAGCCTATCTTTGGAGAATGATTACTTTCCAAAATCCCAAAATTCATTGAAATAATATTACCTGAAAAGTCTCCTCATGCCCCTCACATTTAGGGTTGCTTTTTGATAGATATCATGTCCTTTTTTTTGGGGGGGGGGGGATTTCGGCCATTATAAATACTTCCACGTGACTGTTAAAAAACCAAAGATAAAAGGTGGAAAAACATGCACTATTTCTACTAAACTCGTCATTTCGAAGGGCGACCGAGCCCACCAAAAATTATCCTTGCTTATAGTGTAGCTCAAATGTTGGTAAACAATTAGTGTCCTTGTAAGTGCAACACCATGGATTTGATTCATGGTCATTGTAGAGCAGATGAATGTTGTGAATAAATTAATCCACTACTTAGAAAAAAAGATCCACTACTTCCTCATACGGGTGAATGATTTTTTCATTTCCCTTTGGTGCTCAGCTTTGGATAAGGTAAAGGGGGATCATTGATAGCATGATACATGTATTCAATCATGTGGCATACATGCACTAACATACATTATATTAGTGCATGCCTAGCTCTCACAAAATTTTTTTAAAAGTTGGTATGTCAATAAATTTGCTTGAGACAAATGTGTAGCAATGTGAAGAATAAGGAGAAATAATACTCCATGTAGCCAAATGGATAGCTAGTTTTACTACCAAAATGATCCCAATGATTACAAAAACTGCTCATTTTACATGGTCTAGACATTTAAGTTGTTTATTGAATTATTTGGAAGTTAATGAAAGGAATGAACATGCTTTTGTGTGTGTGTGTGTGTGTGGGTGGATGATAAGATGAGATAAGTGTGTGTGTGTGTGTGTGTGTGTGTGTGTGTGTTTTGGATGGTAAGATGTGTGTGTGTGTGTGTGTTGGATGATAAGATGTGCGTGTGTGTGTGTGTGTGTTGGATGATAAGATGTGTGTGTGTGTGTGTGTGTTGGATGATAAGATGAGATACCCATTTTCCAAACACTCTCCATGACTAACAGAGTGTTTTAATGGTGTTTACTATCTAATAAAACTATTCAATTATACTAATTGTTTGTTTTGATTGTATGCTTATAGAACTGGCGGCAAATGAAGCCTCTGCATGGTGCAAGAACTCGGCTTGCAGCTTTGTGGGGGTCACATGAGATTCGAACACACACCATCTCGCCACATGCAAACTCTTGTACTAGGCACACTTGGTGCCACACTACTCGAAAAAAGCACTTGTAGCAGATGAAGCCTCCCCAGTAGCACAACAAGCATGGGGACCTTGCACAGAGGTTTATCCATAACTACCCACTAAGACACTATGTTAATCAAGTGATAATTCTAGCCTAACCGATACACAAGCCTCTGAATCATAGGTTTGTGAATTGGTTATGCTAGAATTATCACTTTGATTAATATAGTGTATTAATGGGCTACTAAGGATGAATCCCAAGGTCCCCTCCTCCCTCATAACATCTCTTGGTCTCTCCATGTTTTTCCATGGCATTTACACTGCCACCTTTCTCCTTGTGGCTAATTAAAACACTGTGTGGCAGTAGTAATTTTGAAGAAGATGAGAGATAGACACAGAGAGTTGAGAACTACTTTCCGTTTTGGTCCTCAATTCATTAATTTTTACCTCTTTCTTTGGTGTCTGATTTATCTCTATGGTATTTTCATGACTCTGGATATGTGTTATAGTGCCCATGCATTCAACATGTATGGCAAGGATGTCTAGGTTTTCACATATACACACACACACACACATATATATACATACATATATATATACATACATAAATACATACATACATACATACATACATATATATATATATAATCTTCGTTTAGGTCACATAAAGTAATGCCCACCAATGATGTGAGCATTCATTAATTAAAATGGCATTAAGCATTCAATTAGTCACAGAAAAACTATAAACTATATACTTTGGTCCTGCATTCTTCTAAACTTTATTTTTGTCAAATTTAAAAAATTTGTATATTTTAAGTTATCTATGAAAGTGCAAGTTTAAGGACGTGCTAGAGAAAAATGTTTTTTGTGTTTTTCTGTGAACACTGATCAAAGGTCCAAACAAAAGAAGGTAAGGTCATCAAGGATAATGCCGGCATGAGAGAGAAAGAGAGAGAGAGAGAGAGAGTGTGTGTCTCTACAGAGAGAGAAAGTCTCTATAACTGGGCGATCAACATAGCAGGTTATCGTCTCTATAATTACTGGGCGATCAACGTAGGAGTAAGCGATCAAAAAATACACAGACTCTCTCTCTCTGTCTCTCCGTCTGTAGAGAGAGTCTCTCTATAAATGGGCGATCAATGTAGCAGTAAGCGATTAAAAACACACTCATAGTCTCTCTCTCTCTCTGTAGTAGAGAGAGAAAGTCTATAAATGGGCGATCAACGTAGCAAGTTATTGTCTCTATAAATGGGCGATCAACGTAGTAGTAAGCGATCAAAAACACACTCAGAGTCTCTCTCTCTCTATAGAGAGAGAAAGTCTCTATAAATGGGCGATCAACGTAGCAGGTTATCGTCTCTATAAATGGGCGATCAACGTAGTAGTAAGCAATCAAAAACACACTTTGAGTCCCTCTCTCTGTAGAGAGAGAGTCTCTATAAATAGGCGATCAACGTAGCAGGTTATCCTCTCTATAAATGGGCGATCAACGTAGTAGTAAGCGATCAAAAACACACTTTGAGTCCCTCTCTCTGTAGAGAGAGAGTCTCTATAAATAGGCGATCAACGTAGCAGGTTATCCTCTCTATAAATGGGCGATCAACGTAGTAGTAAGCGATCAAAAACACACTCAGAGTCTCTCTCTCTCTCTCTCTCTCTCTCTCTCTCTCTATAGAGAGAGAGTCTCTATAAATGGGCGATCAACGTAGCAGTAAGCCATGAAAAACACACTCAGAGTCTCTCTCTCTCTATAGAGAGAGAATCTCTAGAAATGGGCGATCAACGTAGCAGGTTATCGTCTTTATAATTACTGGGGGCGATCAACGTAGCAGCAAGCGATCAAAAAACACACAGACTCTCTCTCTCTCAACCTCGATTATCAAGGCAAGTAAGCATGTTTAATTTGCTTGCTGCCATCTTTGTGGAGGCCATGAATGTAATCACAGGGCGTAGCGGCCAGCACATGCAGTTGTTTGTGTACTCACCCGGCTAGCCCACGCCGCTGCTATTGTTGCTCTTGCCATCTTTGTGGAGGCCATGAATGTTATCACAGGTGCACTCACCCAGCCCCCTACATCATGAAAATTTATGAATAGTCTTAAATGGTTATATAAGATATTTCTTTAATCAATATCTTGTTTTAGGAATAGTCTTAATGGTTATATAAAATCTATGAATAGTGTTAATGGTTATATAGGATATTGTCTTCAATGTTTATACTTAGGTTATAAAATATTGTTATCAATGGTTATATAGGGCTAGATTTTCAATAATTCTAAGATCTCTATAATGTTTATTATAAGTAATTAATGGGTTCTCCTTGTTGATGAGCAACGAGTTTTTTTTTAAATGGTATTAATGGGATATAATGACATATTCAGGTGGGGCTTGCATTAATTTATTAATGCCCGAACCTTAGTATATACTAAGGTTTAGACGTAGCCTGCGTGTATAAATTAATGCTCAAACCTTAGTGTCAGACGTAGGCCCTGAAGCTGAGAGAACTTGCACTGAATACTAGGAGAGAGAAACTTGCATTGCAGACTAGGAGAGAGAGAAAGAACTCGGGTGCAAAGAGAGAACTTGCACGGCAGAGAGAATTCGCGCGTGAGAGAGAGAGAGAGAGAGAGAGAGAGAGAGAGGTTTTTTCCCTATTACCGTCTGACATCGATGTGTCCTCGACCTACTTCGGCAGGCCTCCCTACTTCCAACTTCTGTTAGCACCCGCGAACACAAAAAAAAAAAGCGAGAACTGCAGCTTGCATAAGGTTTATCTTCACCCATGCTGCTCGAAGGCTCCAAAACCGAATACTCCAGAACCCGCTCATGTTAATCAATAATTTAATTGAATTCCAAAGGAGGCGACACCATTAGGAATTTTTTGGACCCAAAGAGGGTCTCTTGGATTAACTTTTGATTAGGAATGGACCAATAGGAAGAGGACTGGGTGCACATTTTTGACTTCTTTGACCCTAGGGGGCCTAGGCTTTGGTTTGCTAATGGGGCCTAATTACTACTCTTGTCCCTCTACCTCTTGGGTCCAAACTTAGAGGTCCCCCCACCTAGAATCGTGCAGATTAAAAACCCTAAAAATTGAAAATTTTTAATTTTTTCCCAAAAGTGTGTTTTCCCTCTTAAACTCCCCCCCAACATACTCTAGGTTTGGAAAGCTCATTTTGAACCTCTTTTTTCCTCTTCTAAGCTCTCCATTGCTATACAGAAACTCCATACCTCTCAAGCTCTCCCTCCTTATCAAGCTCCCTCACTCTTAAGCTCCCTCTCCCTCTTTCTTCCTTTTCTAAGCTCTCCATTGCTGCAGAAACTCCATCCCTCTCAAGCTCTCTCTCCTTCTCAAGCTCCCTCCCTCTCAATCTCCCTCTCCCTCTCTCTCTCTCTCTCTCTCCTTCTCAAGCTCCCTCCCTCTCAATCTCCCTCTCTCTCTCTCTCTCTCAATCTCCCTCCCTCTCCATTGCTATAGAAACTCTATCCCTCTTTAGTCTACTGTAGGTTCAGGAAGCCTATTCTCAAACTCTAACCCTCTTTTAAGCTTTCTAGTGCTGCACTCAAAACCCTGAACTTTCTCTCCTCTCCACTCCTCTATTATAAAACAAGCTTTTTGGAGCAATTCTGATGGATTTGATGATAAACACTATATTTTTACACATGATTAAAGGTGTTTTTATCTTATAAACTACTGTTTCTCACAATTAGTGTGCTCAAATTCATTATAAATGCATCAGAAATAATCCTGAGTGGCTAGGGGAGAAGTGCCAGAATAGTGCAAATTTTGAGCCTACATCACCGTCAGAGGTTAAATTCGCACTGTTCTGGCACAGCTTCCTCAGTCCTCTAGGAGCATTTTTGATGCCTTGGGTGACAAACTGGCACATGATGATAGACACTGCATGTTAAACAAACATGATGACACCGAGACATTGTAAGAGAAACTCAAAATTTTAATTATCAAAAGGCTACAAATGAAAGCCAGATAGGCTTGTTATAAAGGGGGGTTTGAAACAAAAGAGTTGCTTCAAAAAAAAGGTTAGCATCTAAGATCTCTAGATCGTGTCTTGCAAGAAGAAAGAAAGAAAGAAAGAGAAAAAATAAAAGAGAGGAAAAGAAAGAAAAAAGAAAAAAGAAAGAGAGAAAAAAAAGACCGGGGGACAGACGATGATGGGAGAGAAAGGGCGGGCCTGCAAGGAGAAGCAGGTGGAAAGAAGAGGAGAAAGGGCGCATGCAAACCAAAGGGGGGCAGGGAGGAGAGAGAAGAACTAAAGGGGGGAGGCAAAGGCAACGAAGGGGAAAGGGAAGAAACGAGAGCGGGGGAGGAGCAAGTGAGGGGGAGAAGAGGGGAAGGGCCAAACCAAAGGGGGGGAGGTGAAGGCAGCAAAGGGGAGGAGCAGGTGAGAGGGAGAAGAGGGGAAGGGCCAAGCGCAGGGGAACCAAAGGGGGGGAGGTGAAGGCAGCAAAGGGCAGAGAGAAGAAGTGAAGAGAGAGGGGGAGGAGCAGGCGAGGGGGGGGGGGCAGGCAATAGAGAGAACCAGGGAGGGAGGGCATTGGCAGTAGAAAACTAGAGCAAGAGGGTGGGTGAAGCATGCTAGCAATCGCATCCTCCCATTATTTTGAAGAGAGATATGTTTATTCAATCTTTGCATGTTGACTTGAAGGGGAAGGTTGAACTGAAAAGACCACGTACATATGACGAAGCTTTGAGGCTAGAAAGAGAAAAAGAGTGAAAGCTTTAGAGGCTAACAAAGAAGCAAAGGGAGGTTCTAGTGGAGACCAGACGTGCTGTAATATGAGAGAGAAGACCTGAAGAGACTAGAACTCCCCTAGCTCTAGCTGCCTGCTTTTGACCAATTGATGCAAGGGATCAACCAGTTGACTCAGCAGATTGAGAATTTAAATCTTAGTTGGCTAGAGGGAGGCATAAATACCCCTGGGGTAGGAGAAAGAGATGGAATGAGAGTTAGGGGCAAAGCTGGCCCAACCTAAATGTTCAATGTTTTAATTGCATGGAAAGAGGGCATATTTCCCCTCAATGTCCTTACCCTAGGAGAATGGGAGGAGACATATATCCTCTACTAGTACCTAGAAGGGAGGAGAGACAGGGATGCCATGAGAGAAGATGAGAATCCAGTTCCTCAAGGACCTCAAGTGCAGCCATAACCTGCAAATGGACCTAGGCCTGGGGAGATTAATTTGCTAGGAATGGATGAAGAAGCTGAGTTGTTATAGCAAACAAAAGGACCAGGGGTGCTGAAGGTGAGGATGAAGCTAGACCATCTAGATAAAAAAAGGAGAAGCAAGTAGAGGATCAATTCAAGGAAGGAGAAAAGAAGAGGAGACCCAGGAGAAAGATAGGGATGCAGGACTTTCCACTAGGAGAAGGGGAGGAAGAGTATGATCTGAAGAAAGATCTCCAGCAAAAAGGACCAATTCTGTCTTGGCCCTAGTTGCTGCAAATGTGTCCCAAACTTAGGAGAACCTATGTAGCAGACTGGTTAGCATAAGGATTCCCAAGAAAGTTAAGAAGAGAGGACAACTGAACATAGTAAGAGTTAAAGGTGACAAGGCTCACCTGCCTGTGAGAAGAACGGATGCCTAGATAGAGCAAATTAAGGTTCCAAAAGTATACATAGATGGTGGTGCTCAAGTCTGTGTTATGACCCAACACACCATGGAAGCCTTGATATTAAAGGTGAGTGATCCTTCAGAATTTAGAGTGAGAATGGTCAACAATGCGAAGGTGAGATGCTTGGGAGTGGTGAAGAAGCTGAAGGTAGCCATACATGGTCTGGAAGTTGAGCTAGATGTCCATGTAATGCCAGTAAGGATAGAGGCCTATTCATTAATATTAGGGAGACCACTGCTGTGATAGCCATGAAGGCAAGACAAGACTAGTGGAGAGGCACCTCATCCTAGGTTTGGATCAACCTACAAAAAAGAAAGTTAGATTTGACTTGGGAAAAGAAAGAGAGGTGATATCAAAAGAGAGCTCATCACATCAGAAGAAGAGGAGGATGAAGAAACCAACTCCACTGAGATTACAATAAAAGAGGAGGAGGAAATCTCTGAGGAAGATGAGGGGGAAGTTCAGCTATGGAGCTAGCTTAACGTAGCCAGTGGCGCGGAGGGGTCAGAAGTGGGTCAGTAGAGGATCAAATCATTTCGGAGGCAAAAGACAGTGGGTTTCTAACAAGTTTGAGTTGGCTGGGAGGGCTTCTGGTCAGACAGAGGTCAGCTGACTAGTTCGTAAAGGTTTAGAGACCTATTTGTGAAGCCATATGATAGTGGAGGACACTCTAGGTTCTGGAGGACATAACTCCGATAGGAAACAAAGAGAGGATGTAAGAGGCAAATTCTGAGCCTTTCTGCGTCCACTCGAGGTGGCTCTTGTCAGCTGAGCATCAGCTGTAGTCAATAGAGGTTTTGAATTGATAGATTGAAGGCATTGGAGGTCAGTGCTGACCTTAGAGGACATTCTGAATAGGTAGATGATATGATAGGGATGATGGGAGTGTAGTGAAGTTTTCTGTTGTGTCAGTTAAGGGCCAGGGATCATCAGTTGGGGTTGTTGGTGTCCTCTGGTGTTTTTTCTTTTGGCTGTTTGGTGCTAGTGTTAGCCTACTCTCACGGTGGTGAGCTTCACACGGAGCTATAGAGGTAGAGTTTCTTGAAGCCATCAATGCAAACAACAAATCCAAAGTATCCCATCGGGTTCAAAAGTCCATCTTCCAAAACAACCCTTCACGCCACATCAAACCAAATGCAGAACTAGTAGGGGGAGGGGTAGCTTTAGAAGCATCACAAAGAGAGCGAGAGGTAGACTCCTTAAAATGAGGAAGGGAAGCAGGAATATAAACTGTAGTGGTAATAACAAAGTCCTCAAAAGAATCACTGAGAGAAGAAGTCTCTTCCCCATAGAATCAGATCCCAAGAATTAGCAACAAACAAATGATCCCTGTGAAAGGATCACACCTCACAACAAGCAAAATAACCTCCTTTCTCTGCAAACACTAGAAAGAACATAGGCTTGGACAAAATGAACTCTACTCAAGATCTTTGAAAAGATGACTACTATTGTCAAGAAAGAACTACTCTCCTCCAAAATTTGCAAACTCTAGTCTCGCAAAAGAAAATCTCCATAGATACAAAACAACTCTCAAAATTGATCCTCAAGTGAAGTAGCTGGGGATGGGCCCCCTCTTAGTGGTGTAGAAAATTCTTTTGGGAAGCAAAACACAGCCAAAACACAGCCAAAACACTGCTACCCAGCAAAAAACAACAGTCCATTAGGACCTCAATGGAAGTCTTCTTGGGCCCTTTTATTTGGCAGTTTAAGGAGTCAAACCTTTTCTCTTAAGAAGAAACGTTTTCTAATTAGAAGCTTCAAAACGACTACTTTATTCGAATTTGAATTTTGGGGGGAAATGGAATTTAAAATCTAGCAGACAAAACCATATCATGTAACATATCTATGGAAAGCTCTTGATGCGTAGATCACGGATCTATAATCTCCGCTCAAATTGGAGCTTGTACGTAGAAGTTATGGAGGTCCGAGAATTGTAAAATTGCCTCCCCCCTTTTTGGGGAAAAAAGTGCACCCTTTGACCACTCTTACACCTCTCTTACAAACCCAACATTTCAGTCCACATGGCAACCCCCCATTTGGCTATTCCTTAATCACCTTGATTAGGCTTGGGCAAATTAAAGGGCCCAAGAAGACCCCATTCACTTCCTAATGCACCGCCAACAAAAGGCAAGGAACATAAAGAAACTCAGAAACTGTGTAGGCCAGGAACAAAACTTACGTATAGATGCTCCAAAATCAGCAAAACACTGTCTGAAATCACAAAATTCAGTGTCCTTAGGTACCAAACTGTCACCAAAGCCACAATCCACACAAAACCCCCTCTACAAGTGATATGTGTCCACTTGAGAAGAAAAAACTCAGCCAATAGAGAGGCTGCAAATATAAAAGGCAACCATCTTCCACACCTCAAATGAGGAAAAAACGCTAAAGAGAAAGTACCTTCAAGTCCAAATGCTGAAGCCTAGGTGAAGGTAGAGCTACTAGCAGGAAGAGTCCATAAAACGCAGCAAAATAGGGCTCCAAATTTGAAAATGCAGAAGTGAAAGGGGTAGTAGATATAAGGCAAAATTTAAAAACACAGATCCTCGAAGGTACAACCAAGCCTCAGATCAACCAACCAACTTCAGCAAACGAACCTATAGGAGAAAAAATGAAACAAATACACTATTGCTTCCCTGCAAAGAGCAAGCCGATAGAACTACAAGAATGCCAGGGATATAGGCTAATGAAGATTGACCACAAAACTGCAACAGTGAAGCGCGTAGAAGAGGGCAAACTGACCAATAGCAGAGCAGATTGAGAAAAAGAACACGCAAGAAAGAGGAGGGAGCAACTAATGTTGTAAGTCACCGATGTTCTGAAACCATGAAGGAATGCATAGTAGTGGAAGATGGGAAAGTGGAAACACAGGAGAGAGAGAGAGAGAGAGAGAGAGAGAGAGAGAGAGAGAAACACATGTATATACCTGCTCTCAATATCACCAAACAAGAAACACATGCTGGTACAAGTCCCGAGCAAGAGGGGAAGATGACCTCGTAAGTGGGGGACTGCAACAAGCCAATATGCAGAGGCACTAAGGCATGCAAGAGGCACAAAGTAATGAATGTGAGGGAGGGAAAGCCCGGCTATATATATGCCCAAATAGTGGTAGCCAACCAGATCCTCTCACGACTAGGAATAAAAGCTAATGACTGGAACATGATGTGAGGGGTGACCATCCCCTCTAGCTAACATGGTCAACTCTAAAGGGTAAAATAGGACACCACAAAGGAAGCCAACAGCAAAACGGGATGATGATGTCTAATGGTTCACTCCAGACTTGTGTGGGAATTCGTAGCCAAGCAAAGTTCCTTGCTATTCCTTGAAACATGTTGATAGGTGCTCTTTCTGAGGTGTATGCGGTAGTACGCAAGACTGGAGTGTCCATGGTTGCATCATCATCAGCTTATCTTCTTCACACTCTTGCACACTATGAGTTGCAAATTGTGCATCTCAGTGTGTTTGCGGTATTTCCTATTTATGAGGTTTTATCTATTTGTCTCTTTTTTAGTTGGTCAGCAGTTGGCCAGCTCCCTTGCATCACTATAAAAGGGGCTCTCCCATATTCACTTGATCATCCATATAACCTATTTGACAGGGACTTGTTCTACACCATTTGCTAGATGATCTTGCCATTGTAAAAGCCTCTTGATATATAACATGATATTCATTGTGTGATGTCTCTCTCTCTCTCTCCTTTGCTCTCCCTCTCTTCTATGTTTTGCTTCCACAAAATGCTGATTGAAATAAGAAAATTTAGTGTCCTCCTCAGGTACCAAAGTGTCATTAAAGCCACAATCCACACAAAACCCCCTCTACAAGTGATGTGTCCACTGGAGAAGAAAACACAACCAACAGAGAGGCTACAAACTTGAAAATAAAGGCCAACCAGCTTCCACACATCAGATG
Source organism: Cibotium barometz (assembly GCF_041138505.1). Classification (NCBI taxonomy): domain Eukaryota; kingdom Viridiplantae; phylum Streptophyta; class Polypodiopsida; order Cyatheales; family Cibotiaceae; genus Cibotium; species Cibotium barometz. Next base: position 16,314,638 of record NC_141100.1, read on the forward strand.
AGGAAAAAATGATGAAGAGAAGGTACCTTTAGGTCCAAATGATGAAGAGAAGGTACCTTTAGGTCCAAATGCTAAAGCCCAGGTGAAGGTAGAGCTATCAGCAGGAAGAGTCCAGAAAATGCAGCAAAATAGGGCTACAAATCTAAAAACACAAAAGCGAAAGTGGCAGTAGATAAGGCAGAATCTAAAAACGCAGATCCTAGAAGGTACCACCAAGCCTCAAATCAAGCAATCAACATCAAAAAACGAGCCTGTAGGAGAAAAAAACACAGCAAATACACTGTTGCTACCCTACACAAAGTAGACTGACAATACTATTCGCTGTTGCTACCCTGTAGAGGGTCTTTCGGAAACAAGTCATGGTCTGCAATTCGGACATGCATGATGTTCAGAGGTTGCCAAACCTATTTTAATTGAGATGATTGAGCTAGGGATATAAACTTAAAGTTTAAAGGCTAAAAGTTAAAAGCACAAGATGAATTTTCTAAATAATATGTTATCGATGTGCTTAAGACGGAGTTCCTCATGCCACATGCGGGTCTGTGCTTCTTTGAGGAGTGGATGAAGCGGCGCATCAAGATTTTTCTCTCTAATAGGAGAGCAAATATCAAGAGAGCAGCGGAAAAAAATTTGGAGAAGCTTAGCATGTGTACAACCACCAAGGAGTGGAGGAACGCACGTAGTTTTGTGTGAGAAAGCACCCAACTGCTTTTCAACAACAAGCGGCAGCAGTGAGTGCTTCCCGACTACGGAAGTGAGGGGCTTCGCACTTCGGCTCCAACGGTAAATCCTCCTTTCTTCCTTGTTTCGTAAATATCATTTCTTCTCTCCTTTCATTTCGTTTTGTACTATATTGTTTTCTTGAAATAATTATATATTTTCTTAATTGTTTTTTGTAAAGGGAGATTGTTGGGTGTGACCCAACAGAGGAGAAATATGACTATGGGTATAGAGTCCCCCATCCGCAATTGTGGGCATGGATGCGTACACGAGGTGTACGCTTGGATGAGTCCATTTTGGGGACTCAAGCTGATGAGGTAATGTGTTGCCTAAATCATTCTCTTTTCTACGTCTAATTGTATTTCCATGCTTTCCTTACCTTACACTTGATGGCATGTATGTAGGATGAAGGGGAAGAAGAAGAGGAGGATCCAGATTATCACCGTGAAGCAAGTGAAGTCGATGATGAAGATCACTCAGAATTCGATGAAGATTCTAAGACACCCACCTCTTCATACCTCTTTTGTAAAAACTTTATGTATATATGGCCAAAGGCCCAACAATTTCTGAAATATAATAACTTTTTGGGCTCAATTGCATTCTCTACAATGTATGTGTTTCTTGTATTTGTGTTTCTGTTATAAATCTGAATATGTGACTCTATTTTAATTTAAAAAAAAAGAGCTGGGGCAGATTGGGGAGTCCTATGCAGACTGCCGATTCTACCCCAACTCTTTTTTTGCTGTGTGTAGAGGGTTCGCTACTCAGCAGAAAATATTAGTCGTTGCTGCTCTACTGAGCAACGAAAATAGCAGTGAAATTTTTGCTGCTAAGCAGCGAACCTGTTGTTGCAGCAAAAATAATAGTGTTTCTAGTAGCAAAAATGGCCCGACGCCTAGCTTCACTTCTAGTTATGAAAACACTGCTATTTTCGCTGCTAGACACTCATTCTGTTGTAGTGTTGGGGGGCAAGTGATTATAAGCTAATTTGCAATCCATGGTGAAGCATAATAGTTTGCTCATGGTAGATGAGAAAAGTGGTGTGGAAGCCAGGGAAGGCTTATACAATGTAATTTGGGACCTTTGGTTTCTCAAAAGAAATCATGAAGAGCACCCTTGAAGATGTTGGCATGTATATGGAAGAGCATGCTACATATGGAGAGCTCATGGTAGCTATTTTAATGGCTATGGTTGGAACCTCAAGATAGAGGTATATGTAGGCAAGAAGTTGTAGTAGCACTAGTAGAGAAGCTGCAAATGAAGCTCAAACTAGAGGTTACAATAGGACATTCTATTGGTTAATGGAGACTCACAACCTATCAAAGCAAGGTGAACAGCATATCTCCTAACACAGAGGGAGAAGCGTGACCTTCTCAACATAATATATGTGGTAAAAACTCACATGGGCGGCATGTAATAGCCCACACACAGGTGTTCACAGTGCATGGGTTGACGAGAGGATAGCATTAATGTGTGAAGACGACCATTACAGTATCCACCATTGCACACAAAGCACATTGAGATAGAAGTCCGTGGCTTCTCTAAGTGCATACAGGGGGATAGGAATTAGCAAGCTCCCATGATCGTCGTTGCTTCGAGTCTAACAGCAAAACAAGGGCCAATTGTTTCAAGCGAGGCAGATTGGCAACAACGTTTAGTGGAAACATGAAGGCCACACATTTTCTTTGCAATAAGATAAGGATAGGGTAAAAACCCTAATGGTTAAAAGAAAATGCCATTCACACCACTCATGTATGAAGATCCCATTTATATGTTTTTTAATACATGTATGCATACTTGCAATATCCTTGCAATCATATCTCTATAGCACCCGAAAATCATAGGCACATATCGACTTATGCTAAAGGCCATGAATGATGTATTTTTTTTGTGACCACTATTTCTTGAGATGGGTGCCTTTCCCTTGCACTATACATAAAAACTATTGTATTTTTCTCAACCAAATTATGAGGGTACCTTGCTCGAGCCTGGGGAGCTCAAAACGGATGTATTTGTGGTGTGTATTGAGTTTTGCGCACATGGGTGTCACACTTTGTGGATTGGTTCCTTCTCCCGGCGGACACATGGGTGTCCAAAAGCACTTGTGTAGCTCTACCCGAGCAAAATGGTGCTCGAAACGGACTTGAGGTGTCTAGATTGGCTAGACACATGCACACACACACTTGTTGAACACTCCAATTTGCATTGAGGGGGGGAGTGTTGAGATTGGCAATGCCGAATTGTTCGGGGTAAGAGTTGAGTTGGTCAAATTGGTTAGAGAGATGATTAGTTCACACACATAAGTTTACATTGAGGAGGGGTGTTGAAATGTGTAATGTAAAATGAACAAGTTATTTGGTTGAGTGTGTAAAAGCACCCTAGAGGTGCAAGATATTGTGAAAAGATAAGAATGCCACATAAGATATTGTGTGAATGGTGAGAGACACATTAAAGAATGTGGGAAAGGAGTTGCCACATGGCTGCGCTGATGATGTGAAAGAATATTGGGCCAAGGATATCTGTAAGATTCCTCCCCATCCCCTCAAGATGTCCAGTTTCTTCCCCTGTAATCAATCCCCTTTTTAGAATAATAAAAGATCTTGTTTCTACCCATTTTGGCCTAGAGAGAGAAAATGTTCTATTAAGAGGGAATTCAGTTTTTAGATATCTTTGGATGGAAAAATATCCTTGATTATTAAAATAAATTCCCCTGAAACAGAAGTTTAAAAAGAAATTCCTAAGGTGCATTAGAAATAAATTATAATCTACACAAAAGAACTTAGCCTAAGGGTCCAGATTTTCTGAAATTTTTGGATTAAGGTTCTGATGGACGAATAAGATTAATCCAAATGTAGGGAGAGGAGATAATTGAAGAATAAAAGAAAAACCCCCCAAAAATGAGTAAATGCTCACATAAGATGAAGAGTGGACTAAGGACCAAAGAAAACATTTAAAAAATTGAATTTTGACACCTCAGAGTGGGATCTCCCCTCATGAAGGAGGTGCTTTTTTTCTCATCATTACCCCCACTTTTAAATCAATTAAATGAGATATTTCATCTCTCTTCTCTCCTATTTCAAGTCTAGTTCCAAAAAGTAAGCTGAACTGACCCAAAAATGGTCAAGAATTGACCAAATTGATATGGAAAAGTCTAGATTCAGTTTGCTTGGTTTGAGGCTCACTTTTTCCTATAAATAGAAGCCTCCCCCTTTGTAAAAGCTTAATGGTGTTTATGCACTGTTACTCTACTCCTACCCTGAGCCACTTACATTGAATTTCTTGATAATTCAATTATTTTTGGCCTCTTCTCTCCTATTTCATCTCTCTTCTCTCCTATTTCAAGTCTAGTTCCAAAAAGTAAGCTGAATTGACCCAAAAATGGTCAAAAATTGACCAAACTGATCTGGAAAAGTCTAGATTCAGTTTGCCTGGTTTGAGGCTCACTTTTTCCTATAAATAGAAGCCTCCCCCTTTGTAAAAGCTTAATGGTGTTTATGCACTGCTACTCTACTCCTACCCTGTGCCATTTACATTGAATTTCTTGATAATTCAATTATTTTTGGCCTAATCCTCTCCAAATTAATCGGTGGCCACTCTTGCTCCAAACAATAGTAGAACCCTCAATCCCTCAAGCCAAAGGAAAGCTTACAACTCCATGTAAGCTTATTTTTCTAACTTGTTTAATTTTTAAATCTACGGTTTTCTTGATTTTCTTATTTTATAGTTGATTGAAGTAAATTCTAATGCTATGCCTTGATGAAAAGGCCACACCCTTCTCTTCTTTACAATTTAGCCTTTCTTTATCCTAGAAAAATTAGTTAAATGATTAATTAAACTTTTCTTATTGTTTACTCTCTTGATTTTTAAAAATTAAGTAGATTAGAGTCCTATTCATCTAGATTGGGTTAATTTAAGTTGAAACTAGAATGATAAAAATGAGAAATGGTAAGCCAAAAAGGAGGTTATAGCAAAAATTTCCAGAATTTTGTGAAAAAGAAAGTTTGTTTTTATGTTATTCCAAAAGAGTAATTCCCACCGTTCGTGCATTCTAAAAGAAATATTCTAATTCACTCCATGTACATATTCACCTATGAATATGCATGGATATCACTGATATTAATTATTAAAATTGATTTCTATGCATAGAAAGATGCATAATGAAAATTATTTTATTATAAAAGTGTTATTTTCATCAAATTTTAATTTTTATGCATAGAAAGATGCATAATGAAAATTGTTTTATTATAAAAGTGTTATTTTCATTGAATTTAATTTCTATGCATAGAAAGATGCATAATGGAAGTTTTTTAATTATAAAAGTGTTATTTTCATTGAATTTAATTTCTATGCATAGAAAGATGCATAATGGAATTTTTTAATTATTATAAAAGTGTTATTTTCATTAAATTTAATTTCTATGCATAGAAAGATGCATAATGGAAATTTTTTATTATAAAAAAGTTATTTCCATTAGATTCAATTTCTATGCATAGAAAGATGCATAATGGAAATTTTTTTATTATAAAAGTGTTATTTTCATTGAATTTAATTTCTTTGTATAGAAAGATGCATAATGGAATTTTTTTATTAAAATTGATTTTTATGCATAGAAAGATGCATAAAGGAATTTTTTTTATTTTAAAAGTGTTATTCCTATTAAATTTGATTTTATGCATAAAAGGATTTTCTTTTATATGAAAGTGTTATTCCCATTGAAGTTGATTTTTATGCATAAATAGGTGCATAAAGAATTTTTATATCAAAATTAGAATTCTCTTTAATTCTATGTTTAATTTCTATGAGTAATTGATAAATGAATAAGTAAATACTCTAAGAGAGAAATTTCTATTGTTTAATTTCTATGAGTAATTGATAAATGAATAAGTGAATACTCTAAGAGAGAAATTTCTATTGTTTTATACTCACACGAATTGTAGAAAGAAAATTCAGGAAATCTATCGAGATCGAAATATTCATATAAATGATTAATTTATTCATCATTGGAATTCGTAACTAATTTAGAAATCAGTTAAGTGAATATTCAAAGAAAGAAATTCAGTAAATTCGTAACTGAATTATCAAACCTTTTTGAGAAAGATAGTTCAGGAAAAATCTTATCAGACTCGAACTTTGAATCAGACTATGACCAAGACCCAACTCTTTCGTCTAGTTTCGAGGAAAGAAGATGTGACCAATTCCAGAAAAATACACTCAAATCTCCCGCCAAATCTAAAACAAGGTTACAGAATTCAAGGAATTCTGTTATGAAATTCAAAATTATGATCAACAAGTTTTGGGTATACTGATTCAAGAAATACTCCTTGTATTCAAAAGAAAATCAAATTAAAAACTTGCATCGAAACCCTGTTTTCTTAAAGGATTGTCTTACGCCAGAATGTTGGAGGGAGCATTTGGTATATTGTTTTTTCTAAGGGAAGTTCGGTTGCAACAACTGGCGGGCGGGGAGTGTTCAAAGGACAGCTCACGCGGTGGCAAAGCCTACCCAGGTCTTGTTGACCAGCCTCGGTATGGTTAAAATGGTGCGCTTTCGGTGGTATGAAGAACGAGGGCCGATGAAGCGGTTCTTGAGTGAAGTGCCAGGACACCTAAGGAGGATCCTGGAGGGTTCTGACCAGGCGATGCACGGGCTCGCGGTGCCTAGGACACCCATGCATATGTCGTGGAAGATTGTATGATGGACAAAAGATTATTGTAATCTGTTACTGGATCTCGCTCTGCTGAGACCAGCTGGTCTCAACGGAGAGTCCAGAGTGATATTGTTTTTTTTTTTGAGAAATAAGGGACTGGATGGAAATTTTGAGTTATGACATCTGTAACCAATAACTGTTTGTCAATGGATTGTTTTATAAGTTAAAGTTTTAAAGAGGAGTGTGTGCGTATCTATATTCGAAAGCAAAAGTTAAGAAAGGCATTCAATTATAGGTGGGTGAGTAATTGTCCGGTTCTACCGATTCCAGTGGTTGGGTGGTGGCTAACCCATGGGCCGGATAGGGTTAGGCTGGAATCAGTGGAGCTTTACTAATGAAATCAAAATAATAGGAATACGCTTAGACTCGAGTAGTTTTAAAAAAAAACCCTGAAGACTTTCTCAAATGATTAGATCAACGGCTGTGCCTGATTTCGATTAGCAAAAAAGCGTTGATTTCTTCAAGTTAAGTATGTAATAGTTTTCCTTCTATCTAGTTTAATCAGGTAAAGGATAGTTTAGCCTCTTGACCTGTTAGAAAATTCATTTAAGAAAATCAAAAAGGTGGAATCGTCCCCGTTTTCCAAGCAAGGGAAATTTTCTTGGTTTCGGTTTTGGAATGACCAGCACATTAGTCTCGTGTTTGGACATTGGGTGAGGCCCCGAGTGGGAAACCCTGCCCCGCGCAAGAGGAAGCTACTTCTGCTCTAGTAGCTGGGAATCCAGTGCACGGAGGGGTCTCACAATATCTATATTAGAAGCCTTTCATTGTATGGTTCATAACATATGTAATAGAGTATTGTTAAGTGTGCTACTCTCTCTCTCTCTCTCTAGCCATGAAGCTCTTGGTGTGGTTTAACCCACCATACTTTATGCTTAATCTTATGTTACTAATCACCATGATCAATCCCATTTTAGGATCCCGAGTTTCTTACAAGCAGACACACATACACAAGAGAGTGCAAGACACAAGAGAGAGATGGATGACTGAATTTTCTTCATCTTTTTCTCTCTCTATAACCATGTATCTAAAAGATAAGAGTACATACATAAAGGGAAAGTACTCTCCTACAATAACATACAATGGTCAATCCATAGTGTGAACGCGACTATAGTCCATGGGATTTAGTTGATGAAAAGGGGACTTGCTTTCTGGTTGGTCGCCAAACCATCTACGACGATTGGACAGGCACCGACTTGGTTTGTGTGGTTTGGGCCAACTGCTGCTGAGGGTAATGCTGTGGGATCTAAATGATGGAGTTGTCATCATAGAAGCCTTGGGCTTCTAAGAGATGTTTGGGCGAGGCTTCTTAGTATTTTGTTGATGAGGATTTGAGCTACGTGTAAGTTGTTGACATTTAGGACAGGCTTTTGATTGTGGCTTTGGGAGCCACATGTGTATGTTGCCTTCATGGAAGCCTTGAGCTGCGAACACGGTGGTAGGCACCCATCGTTGTTATTGGCATCGTTGTGCTTGCGATTGCCTAACCTTTGGCCATTGGGCCTTTTTTCATAGCTCCTTGGGGATTTGTTAGGGTGGATGAGGGTGGTTGCAGGATCAGGGTGCCCAATTTTGTCCACTTAGGCACCCTGTAAATAGTAAAAAAACAGGCATTTGTTTACCTTTAGTGGTGGCTAATCTCTCCTAGAAAATGAATGAATTTCCTTTCAAGTTCTTTTGTTGGAACATCACATTTAAAGTTGAGAATATAGTTTCAGAATCTGATTAAGCATTAGATAGTCAAAAGTCCTCATTTCCTTATGTACAAAGTCAATGTATACATGCTGTCCCAAATTTGGACTGATTTCATAAAATGCTAATATCTTTTATATATAAACTCATATGTGATTCCCACTTTGTACCTTAGATGCTCACATAATATAGAGCTTAACTTGATTTTTTGAGAAAATTTTAAGCTATTTGTCTATTTTCTTTACATATTTCAAGGTCTTTAAAGTGTCATAATATATGCCATTTTTTGTACCCACAATAACTACCACTTAAAATGCTCAATCTTGTAGATCAAAAGAGTGGCAGATAGTGAGACATTGTTAGAATGTGGTGGTTAGTAAAAATTACAAATCCAATGGTTGGATTTTTAATGATCTCTTTTCTAAAAAATTTCCAAGCTATCAAAAGGCCTGAAAATATTGATAATCTAATTAGTAAAATTACATTTTTGATGTAAATCATCTAAAATCTAAAATCTAAGTTATATTGAGTTAATTTAAGTGCATGTGTACTTTCTATTAGTTGCTTGATCTCATTTGAAGTATCTTACCCCCCCAAATTTGCTCTCCACGAATTGTCCCAGTCGAGCATAAACTAGACAAAACTGGACACCCTGATCTTGCAACAACCCATGAGCATAGGTGATGTTCTTAGGTAGCCAGAGGCGAGTGTTGTCTTCAGTGCTCTTTAGCATGTGATCAAGGACTAGCCAACGTTGAAGCTTCAGCTTAGGGTTAGTTTTTGTTGGCTTGGTTTGCCTTTTGCTCTTGTATTTTTGAGATGGCCGTTTTTGGATCTAGAGGTCTGTGTAGCCATTGTAGAATCCTTGAGCTGCAAGAAGATGCTTGGGTACCCACTATCGATTGTCATGATAATGGTAAGAGATCAGGGAGCTTGTGGTGCGGGTGGTCAAGGATGTAGAGTTGAGGGTGATTGTCAACAAAGAGGCTTGATTGTCAATGTGGGATGGTGTCAACAATGCCCTTTCAACCAGCTTTGGTGAGGTACAAGGTGTGGTAACACGTGAGACTGCCTGTGTGATGAGGATGGGACTCGAATGTGGAGGGAAGTTGAGGGTGAGGGTGTGTGGAAGATTTCCTCCTGGGGATAGAAGAGGACTGTGGCTTTTTTGTCGTTGACTTCAATGGTGGTCGTCCACTACATACACCAAAACAAATCAAGTTGAGTCACACTATGATTAGTCAATTATGTGTAATTTACACATAATTACATATACTATACACACACACACACACATATATATATATACTATATACTACACACACACACACACACACACACATATATATATACTATATACTACACACACACACACACACACATATATGTAATATATACTACACACACACACACACACACACACACACACACACACACATGTGTACTATATACTACACACACACACACACACACACACACACACACACATATGTAATATATACTACACACACACACACACACACACACACACACACACACACTTACACTATATACTACACTTACACTATATACTACACACACATATATGTACTATATACTACACACACACACACACACACACACACACACATATGTAATATATACTACACACAGCTTTTTATGATTAGTCAATTATGTGTAATTTAGTGAATTATGTGTAATTTTAGTGGTAACACTAGCTTGCACAGAAATATGATTAGTGAATAGGTAATCTTCGTAGTAATCTTGGCTTACACAAAGCTTGATTAGTGAAATATGATTATTTTAATGGAACGCTTTTGTTGCTTTTTTATGCAGGGTGATCTTTAATCGATTACCAATGATCATCACCGAGTTTAGTGACTATCACACCATATTTGTGGAGATTAATATGGTTTGGAGCACTGCAATATAAAGGCTGGAAACTAATAATAATGATATAAAACAATTAATTATGTATCTCCTAGCTTCACAATGAGTTAATTGTTGGCACAAATGGGACATTAGAATGGGGTTTAGTGTGATAACAATAATCCATTGAATTATTGACGGATGGGAGTTTTTAATTAGAGCAAGAACTGGTTTTAGAAAACCAATCAATGTAGGAGGTCTTTCTAATTATCACTACTAATACACTTGCCAATAGAGAGATTAACAAGGTGGGCCTTTGCCAATACCTCACATCTAAAAATTGCATCAACATTAACGCTTTCTAATGTATCATCATTGTTAGAAACTATAAAGAATAAGAAAAAACAAATGACAACCTTCATGGTTTGGTTTTTGTAAATTATTAATATAACTTTGTGGTTTTTCTTGCTTTTTGTAGATTAATTATTAATATAAATTTCTAGTTTTTCTTGTTTTTTTGGATAATGTAGATCTGCTAGGGAGCATATTTTTGCATAAATGTGATATAGGGCTAAGTTATAGAAGGTGAGAGAAATGAAAGTTGTAGGCACTTTTACATCAGCCTATCTTTGGAGAATGATTACTTTCCAAAATCCCAAAATTCATTGAAATAATATTACTTGTTGAAAAATCTCCTCATGCCCCTCACATTTAGGGTTGCTTTTTGATAGACATCATGTCCGTTTTTTTTTGGGATTTTAGCCATTATAAATACTTCCACATGACTGTTAAAAAACCAAAGATAAAAGGTGGAAAAACATGCACTATTTCTACTAAACTCGTCATTTCGAAGGGCGACCGAGCCACCAAAAGTCATCCTTGCTTATAGTGTAGCTGAAATGTTGGTGAACAATTAGTGTCCTTGTAAGTGCAACACCTCAGATTTGATTCATGCTCATTGTAGAGTAGATGGATGTTGTGAATAAATTAATCCACTACTTAGAAAAAAAGATCCACTACTTCCTCACACGGGTGAATGATTTTTTCATTTCGCTTTGGTGCTCACCTTTGGATAAGGTAAAGGGGGATCATTGATAGCATGATACATGTATTCAATCATGTGGCATACATGCACTAATATACATACATTATATTAGTGCATGCCTAGCTCTCACAAATTTTTTAAAAAGTTGGTATGTCAATAAATTTGCTTGAGACAAATGTGTAGCAATCTGAAGAATAAGGAGAAATAATATTCCATGTAGCCAAATGGATAGCTAGTTTTACTACCAAAATGATCCCAATGATTACAAAAACTGCTCATTTTACATGGTCAGACATTTAAGTTGTTTATTGAATTATTTGGGGTGGAAGATAAGATGAGATAAGTGTGTGTGTGTGTGTGTGTTTTGGATGGTAAGATGTGTGTGTGTGTGTGTGTTGGATGATAAGATGTGTGTGTGTGTGTGTGTGTGTGTGTGTGATTTAATGCATAAATAGATGCATATAAAATGATTATTTTATTCCTCATAAGAAATTCATGTTCTAGAAATCTGTAAGTAAATCTTCGTCGAACAAAATTTAGAAAAAGAGAAATTGAAATAGTACCTTTCGAGAAAGATAGTTTAGGAAGAACCTTTCCAGACCCAAACTCTGATTCAAACTATTGACCAAGACCTAATACCTTCGTCAATTTTCATCAATAACGATGTGTCCACTTCAGGAAAAATGTACTCAAATCCCCCACCTAATCTGAAACTAAGTTAAGACTTTTGATTTTGATCTGAGGATCAAGTTAACAAAATTCGAGGAATTTTGTTTGGAATTCAGACCTGGATCTAGAAGTATTGGGATACAGATTTAAGATTATTCATGGTTTTCAAACAAAATCAAAACTGTAAACTTGCATAGAAACCCTGTTTTCTTAAAGGACTGTCTTACGCCATAATGCTGGAGGGAGCATTTGACATATATGTTTATCTAAGGGAAGGTCGGTTGCAACAGCTGGCGGGGAGTGTTTGAGGGACAGCTCACGCGGCAAAAACCTGCCCAGGTCTTGACCAGCCTGGGTATGGTGTAAAATGGTGTGCTTCCGCCGATATGATGGGCGAGGGCCGACAAAGCGGTCCCTGAGTGAAGTACCAGGACACCTAAGGAGGATCCTGGAGGGTTCTTACCAGGCAATGCACGGGCTCGCGGTGCTTAGGATACCCATTCGTATGTCGAGGAAGATATATATATGTATGTTGACGAAGTGATTATTGTAATCTATTACTGGATCTCGTTGTTGACCAATTGGTCCCAAAATGATTTTCAATAGAATTAAATTCTATGAAAGATACTTATTGATAATTTTTTTATTATGAAAGTGTTACTTTCTTCATTATTGATTTCTATGTATAAAAGAATATTTTTTTATTATAAAAGTGTTACTTTTATCATTATTGATTTCTATGCATAAAAGTATACATAAAAGAATATATTTTTTATATTAAAAGTGTGATTTTTATCATAAATGATTTTTATGCATAAAAGATATTTTTTTTATATCAAAAGTGTGATTTTCATCATAAATGATTTTATGCATAAAAGATATTTTTTATGTTAAAAGTATGATTTTCATCATAAATGATTTTATGCATAAAAAATATTTTTTTATATTAAAAGTGTGATTTTCATCATAAATGATTTTATGCATAAATGGATGCATAAAAGAAATTCTTTTATATTAAAAGAGTGATTTTATTATAAATGATTTGTATGCATAAACATATGCATAAAAGATATTTTTTATATTAAAAGTGTGATTTTCATCATAAATGATTTTATGCATAAAAGAAATTCTTTCATATTAAAAGAGTGATTTTCATCATAAATGATTTTTATGATGATAAAAGTGTGACTTTCATCATAATTAGATTCTATGCATAAATAGATGCATATAAAATGATTATTTTATTCCTCATAAGAAATTCATGTTTTAGAAATCTGTAAGTAAATATTTGTCAAACGAAAATTAGAAAAAGAGAAATTGAAATAGTACCTTTCCAGAAAGATAGTTTAGGAAGAACCTTTCCAGACCCAAACTCTGATTTAAACTATTGACCAAGACCTAATACCTTCATCAATTTTCATCAATAACGATGTGTCCACTTCAGGAAAAATGTACTCAAATCCCCCACCTAATCTGAAACTAAGTTAAGACTTTTGATTTTGATCTGAGGATCAAGTTAACAGAATTCGAGGAATTTTGTTTGGAATTCAGACTTGGATCTAGAAGTATTGGGATACAGATTTAAGATTATTCATGGTTTTCAAACAAAATCAAAACTGTAAACTTGCATAGAAACCCTGTTTTCTTAAAGGACTATCTTACGCCATAATGCTGGAGGAGCATTTAGCATATATGTTTATCTAAGGGAAGTTCGGTTGCAACAGCTTGCGGGGAGTGTTCGAGGGATAGCTCACGCGGCAAAAACCTGCCCAGGTCTTGACCAGCCTAGGTATGGTGTAAAATGGTGTGCTTCCGGTACGATGGGCGAGGGTCGACGAAACGGTCCCTGAGTGAAGTACTAGGACACCTAAGGAGGATCCTGGAGGGTTCTGACCAGGCGATGCACGGGCTCGCGGTGCTTAGGACACCCATTCGTATGTCGAGGAAGATATATATGTATGTTGACGAAGTGATTATTGTAATCTGTTATTTACTGGATCTCGTTGCTGACCAGGTGGTCCCAACGGAGAGTCCAGAGTGGTACTCTTTTTGTGAACAAGGGATTTAATGGAAATTTTGAATTATGAAATCTATGATCATATCTATTTTGACAATGGATTATTTTTATATTAAAGTTTTAAAGAGGAGTGTGTGCGTATCTATTTTCTAAAGCTAAAGTTAAGAAAGGCATTTCAATTATGGGTGGGTGAGTACTTGTTTGGTTCCACCAATTCCAGTGGTAGGGTGGTGGCTAACCCATGGGCCAGATGGGGTTAGGCTGGAATCAGTGGAGTTTTCGTGAAGTCGACTTTGATAAGTCGCTCGCCCTTGCGTCCCAACATTATGAGATGCAGATTGCATACATGGAGCAATACTTGGCTCCCCACTCCATCTCCTTTCCCCATTGCCCCAATGATCGATGGGTGCCTGTTGAGCTGCTTAGTACATTCAACAATATGCCCGCCCCTACATCCAGCACCTTGAATGCTTCATCGACATCTGCATCCCTACCGCGCAGGAGCTTACTGTACCTTCAATAAGCAGGAGGTGAAGAGATTCGGGAAGGGCAATTTAGGAACTAGGTTCCTCTCGTGGCTCGCCACTTTTGCGTTCCTCATCAGCGAGCTGAGGATTCGGATGAGGAGGTAGAGATGCCTGCATTGCAATTGTCAAGGTATTTGAGGGATGACAAGGAAGTGAAGGCAGTAGGAACGAGTGCTGGTGTGGAAGAGCAGCTTGCATCAGAGCACTTTCCAGAGGGTGCACAATTTGCAGAGCTGAACAGCCCACTATAGTAGAAGATGTGGGGCCATCTTCCCCACACGAGGAGAGCAAGGTGTTGCCAGAGCTTGAGATCAATCTCTTGAGCACCATTGTGGTGGAAGGTGAAGAATACTTATTTCTTCATGACCTTAAAAAGGCAGCTGGCTTGAGAATGGATGAATGCTTGGGCATTATATGCATGCGATGTGAGGTGGACCTTGATACGTCCAACCTCGGTCCTCACCTAGATAGTGCTATATTACCCCTTGGAGAATCTATTGCAGAGACAGTTGCTTTGGTCAAGGAAACTATGGTTGAGACTGCGGAGCAAGCCCTAGTTCCCAGAGGAGGAATTCACAACCTTACAAGACAAGCTAGAGGCTGAAAAGGATACCCTTGCTACTGGAGTGATGGAGGAGACCAAAGCACCAAAAAAGGATGAGGCTAAGTCCTCAATTGACCTCTCCGCCCCCACCAGCACTTTGGCAAAAGAGACATTGAGCAAGAGGTAATAATTGACCTTTTACAACCTAAAAACATTTGTAATTATGTATAGGAAAATATTTTGATTTTTCCTTTGATTGCAGAGGGTGGTTGAAATTGACGCACTTGCTGGGAGAGGCGGCGGTAGCAGAGACCAGCTAGGCCAAGGTCCATGGACATGATGCTGCGTTGGTGCACTATCTTAGTTGACTTCCTGTGGATGGCATCGCCATTATCCACACGGACTACACCCCTCAATCTGCCTTCACTCTCTTCTTTTTGAAAGCCCTCTCTAAGGTGCTCTGTGTAGCCTCTATGGCATAGAGCACCAAATGTATAGTTCTGATAAAAATCCCTTGCCTTCGATGTTTTTGGTTCTGGATTTAGGGGTAAGCTTCTTGCTCGTATAGGTATAGTCAAAAGCATCGGAATAGAGGATCCTCATAAAATAGCCCAATCACTCCTTGAGCACACTCTGCCCAATAACAAGGGAAGGAAGCTCAATATTGTAAGAAAGCTTTTATAAAGATGATGTATCACTTCTTATTATGAATACAATACAATTTTTGCAAACTTATTTTCATCAAGTATATCATTGTTTTTTCTAGTTTATACCATCAATGTTTTTGTGAATGCATCAGAAATGACCCTGGGAGAGCCTGGGGGGGAGCAGTGCCAGAACAGTGCGAATTATGAGCCTGCACCGTTGCTGTAGAGCCCAAATTCACATTGTTTTGGCACAACTTTCCCAGCCCTTCAGGAGCAGTTCTGATGCATTGGATGACAAATAATGTATTTTTACACATGATTAAAGGTATTTTTATCTTGTAAATTATTGTTTCCATAATCAATGTACTCAACTTGATTATAAATGCATCAGAAATGATTATGAGTGGCTGGGGGAGTAGTGCCAGAAAGGTGAATTTTGAGCCTGCACCGCTGTTGTAGAGCCCAAATTCGCACTATTCTGGCATAGCTTCCCCAGCCCTCCAGGAGCAATTCTGATGCATTGGATGACAAATGATGTATTTTGACACATGATTAAAGGTATTTTTATTTTGTAAATTATTATTTTTATAATTAATGTACTCAACTTCATTAATCCTAAGTGGCTGGGGGAGCAGTGCCAGAACAGTGCAAATTATGAGCCTGCACCGCCGGTGCAGAGCCTAAATTCGCACTGTTCTAGCATAGCTTCCCCAGTCCTCCAGGAGAAATTCTAATGCATTGGATGACAAACAATGTAATTTTACACATGATTAAATCTATTTTTTTCTTATAAACTATTGTTTCTCACAATTAGTATACTCAACTTCATTATGAATGCATCAGAAATGATCCTGAGTGGCAAGATGAGCAGTGCCAGAACAGTGCGAATTTTGAGCCTGCATCGCCGCTGCAGAGCTTAAATTCGCACTGTTATGGCATAGCTTTCCCAATCCTCCAAGAGCAATTATGATGGATTGGATGATAAACACTATATTTTTACACATGATTAAAGGTATTTTTATCTTATAAACTATTGTTTCTCACAATTAGTATGCTGCATCAGAAATGATCCTGAGTGGCTAGGGGAGAAGTGCCAGAACAGTGCGAATTCTGAGCCTACATCGCCGTTGTAGAGGCCAAATTCGCACTGTTATGGCACAGCTTCCTCAATCCTCTAAGAGCATTTCTGATGCCTTGGGTGACAAACTGGCACATGATGATAGACACTCCATGTTAAACAAACATGATGACACCGAGACATTGTAAGAGAAACTTAAAATTTTAATTATCAAAAGGTTACAAATGAAAGCCACATAGGCTTGTTACAAAGGGGGGTTTGAAACAAAAGAGTTGCTTCAAAAAAAAGGTTAACATCTAAGATCTCTAGATCGTGTCTTGAACTCGCCTCGAATGCGCCAAGCTAGTTGCATGTCCTTGGCAGATATGCTCTTTGCATGTATTGTGAGGAGGTTGGTGTCTTTAAAAAGCCCAACAATGTAAGCCTCGGGCTTCTTGTAATTCTTCAAGGGCAATCCCCCCCTGCACACAGAACTCTGTTCTATATCGTTGGAGAATCTCCTTCACCGTGTGAGCGAAAGGGGCTCTTCTTATCAGTAACTCAGTGTTCCTCTAATAAATTTTGATTTCTTGTAGAGCCCTATGCCCTTGGCGCATCCTTGTCCTTGGAGTTCTTTGTGTTGTGTTAGTGCGTTGGCGAGGTTGGGACTTCTTTGGCTTGAAGAGCTTGACCTTTCTACGCTTGCGCGCACTTGTAGGAACCTCCTCTTGGTCTCTCTCATAGTATGAATCCTCCTCCTCCTATTGATGTGGTACGTGTGTATCAAGCTCCTCCCGGGTAGGTAGGGGACCCTGTCCTGGTAGTAGGGTCTTGCCACCTATGGTGTTGCGCAATGTAGGAATGTTTTCACCAACCCAGTCGAACTGCTCATCATCGGCCGTCTCTGTCTTGATCTCTGGGGTGGCTGCATTGTGGGGTCTTCTTCACACGCTTGCTCCCACTAGAAGGGCCTGTATGTGTGTGCATTGGTGTTGCTGTGGAAGGAGGGTTGGACTCTGGTGATCCCATTGGGCGTGTCCTAGAATCCAAGGGGTCACTCTCTTCGGTGGTGTCGCGCCAGTATGTGGTCGTTGGGTGCCTTGCACTGTGTTTTTTGAAGGCATGGTAACACGTGCGGTGTTCTTGGTGCGTGCCATATCCATGTACGACTATGCTAACGTGGTGATGTGCTGGTGTCCTTACATGGGTGTCTACGTAGATCTTGAGCTCAAGCTCTCTAAAAAAGTGAAATGAAAATGAAGTGAGTGAAGGAACTATTAATAGTTTTTTTAAGGGGCAAAAAAAAAACCTAACTAAACTTATTTTCTTAGCCTTATCACATCTAGATTTATGCTAGTGCATGCACAACCCAACGCCTCCCTTGTCGCCTCATTCGTGCCGCGCGCCAACAAGCACCATGCCTATGGGGAGCATTGGTTTGCAACCATTCAAGCCAAGCATGACTTTTTTGCAGCCTTGCATGCCTCTTGCGCAAGCTTAGATTGTTGGGCCTGCTCCCTAACCAATACCCTTCCAAAGGTTGTGCGATAAAACCAATTAAACATCTCTTGTAGATAATGTAAGTGTTCCTCCTGCAGAAGCTCCACCTCCATGTTTTGTATTTTTGAAATAAACCCCTCTTGCTTTATAATGTGATTTCTCCATCCCTTGGGTACTCCACATGTCGAGCGATCCATACTTGTTCATGAAATACGCACCATGCGCATAAACTATGTGCTGTACACATGACAACAAAATTTAACTAGAAAAAGTCAAGGTTAAAATACCAGTTTAGTTTTTTACTGTACAACTTACCATATAGTGTGTTACTTTACTCTCTCCCCAAGCACCTAGCACACTTTTGGTTCTATGATATGTTGTTGGAATGATGCTTATTCTTGGGCAGTTGTGCTACTTTGATTCATAATGCAAACCATGTTATTGAAATTTATCCAAAGCTGTTTGCGCATATTTACAAGAGCTGGCATTGGACAATCTACATTTATGGTGATTGCACACAGGTCTCTCTAGAGTCCCCAAGTCTTCTTTGAAGTCTTTATGTTTGTTGGCTTCTCCAAAAATCTCCTTGCCTTGATCTAGTCATGGAGACCTTTTGAGCAACCTCGTATGACATACCAGAGACCTGCTTATTCACTGATGATGTTTTAAGTCCTTCTTGACATTGTAAAAGGCTGAATTGTGATGCTTGCAATTGAGATTGGAGAATATGGGTCTTCCAAGCTCCACTTGTAGTCAATCTTCTGCAGTATCCTAACAAGCCAAGCTCTCCTTCACCAAAACAAATCGCATATAAAAGATGATAAATTGCGGAAAGGAGGGTTTGCTCTTAATGGAGGGTCAACTGGATAGAGATGCATCAATCCAAAGATCTACATTTTTCTCCTTAGCTATCCTATGAGCTTGGATAGATTGTGCATCAGTAGGATGGGTTTTTTTAGGGCTGCCATACTCTTCAAGAATACGAATGTGTAAATCAACCTTTCGTTTTTTCTAGCTTCACAAGGGGCTACCCACACAGCTTGCAAAGGCTCCATAGCTAAGCAGAGGAACAAGCTAAAGCAGAGAGATCCTCAGAGAGAGAGAGAGAGAGAGAGAGAGAGAGAGAGAGAGAGAGAGTGTGTGTTAAAACTTTACTGTTGCAGGTTTAACACAAATCCGTTTTTCTAAGTAGAAAATGTTATTTTTGATATACAAATATACTAACATAGAGTTTTTCATCAATAAATTATATTTATGAGAAAAATTAAAAGATAATAATTTTTAGGCTCCCCACAATTTCGGGATCTCATGGATGTAGTGGTTCCTGACAGTTAGTTATGTTTATGGGGTTGTGAGGACCTGACAGTTAGTTATGGATGTATTGGCTCCTGACAGGCTTCTGACGTGACCCTTGAATTACAAGCTTTTTGGAGGGAAAATCGGAGATAGCTTACTACAACATATACTCCTTCACAAAACGGAGTTGCAGAGAGGAAGAATAGGGCCATCATGGAGATGGCTCGTGATATGCTTGAGCATTCTTCATTACCTCGACGTTTCTGGGCTAGGGCGGCTTCTATTGTTGTCTTCATTTAGAACATGTCTCCTACTACTACTCTTCCAGATAAAACTACATATGAGGCTTTCCATGGTGAGAAGCCCTTTGTTGTTAATTTTCAGGTATTTGGTTGTTCGGCGTATGTACATGTGCCTAAGGAGCATTGCTCCAAGATGCACTCAAAGTCTTAGCGCATGACTTTTCTCGAATATAGTTATGTGTCCAAGGCATAATATCGTCTATATGATCACCAGGCTGGCAAAGTTGTTGTGAGCCATGATGTGGTGTTTGACGAGACTCCTACATCTTCAGAGGGGGGTGGTGAGCTTCTTCTTCCTTTGCCTCCTTCTCCTCCTCCTCCCCCTGCTTCTATTACAGCTACAGTTGTGGATTCTCAGTCAAATGATGATGACTTTGCTCCTCTTCTAGCTAGTTTGAGTAGATCTGTGCTGCCTGGGTGGTATTTTTAGACAGTTCGTGATTTTGGGTTAAAAATGCAAGGGTCCTATCCTTTAAGAATCAGTATCATCTCCTCCAAGGTAAAGTACTCCTCTCTTGAGACTGTGGCCATGCCACCTCCTTTGCTACCTCTATCATATTGAAGTCACTACCCATGCATCAAAAATCATCCTGGGTTAAGGCGGACAGTGCTGCAAAAAAGAGCTCTACCTTGCGAGAGCATTCGGGGCATAATTGTTAAGGAAGCTAATGCTATCCTCACCAATTAGAATGGTAACCCACTATGAGCACCCTAGAACTATTGCTCCTGATCATGTCACTAGCTACAAGAGTTGCTCATCTCACTGACAGAAAGACACACTCCTCCTTGCGTCCCTGAAGGGCCAAAGGATGGAGACCAAAAAGTATGACTCCTGCCTAGTAAAATCTTCCCACAATGGCAGGTGTGCCTCTCAGCAAGGTGCTTCTCCTGGATGAAAAGAATGTCGATAGCGCACCGGATTTTCGGATGGTAGCAGTGGAAGTAGCTTCCTCTTGCGTGGGGTAGGGTTTCCTACTCGGGGCCTCACCCTCGAATGTCTGGGCATGAGACTAAGCTGGTGGTCATTCCGAAAGCTGGTGGTGAGCTGTTGTTGCAACCGAACTTCCCTTAGAAGAACACATATACCAAATGCTCCCTCCAGCATTCTAGCGTAAGACAATCCTTTATTAAGAAAAACAGGGTTTCTATGCAAGTTTTCAGTTTTGATTTTCTTTTGAATACAATGGGTATATCTTAAATCCGTATCCCAATACTTCTAGATCACAGGTCTAAAATTCCAACAGAATTTCCTGAAATCTGTAACCTTGATCCTCAGATCAGAATCAAGGGTCTTAACTTGATTTCAGATTCGGTGGGTGATTTGAGTAAAACTTTCCTAAACTGGTCACATCATCTTTTCTTGAAACTGACGAAGGAGATTAAGTCTTGGTCATAGTCTAATTCAGGGTTTGAGTCTGGAAAGGTTCTCCCTGAACTAACTTTCTTGAAGGGTAATATTTCAATTACTACTTTACTGAAGTTCATTCATTGAGTATTTGCTTAACTGAATTCAAAACTAATCATGAATTTCTATGGGGAATAAATTAATCATTTATCTAAAATTCCGACTTCGATAGTTTTTATAAGTTTTCTCATTACTATCGTAGAGAATATGAAACGGTAGAATTTTCTCGCACAGAGTATTTACTTATTCATTTACCAATATTCATGGGATTTAAACATAGGATTAAAGAGAACTCTTATTTTGATATAAAAATTATGTATGCATCTATTTATGCATAAAATCCAACTTCTATGGAAATAACACTTTTATATAAAAGAAAATCCTTTTATGCATCTATTTATGTAAAAAAATCAATTTTGATGAAAGTAACACTTTTATAATAAAAAAATTCTTTTATGCATCATTTTATACATGAAAATCAATATTGATGAAAGTAACACTTTTATAATTAAAAAAATTCTTTTATGCATCATTTTATGCATAAAAATCAATATTGATGAAAGTAACACTTTTATAATAAATTTTTATTTAATGCATCATTTTTTTTTCATTTTAAAGAAAATAAAAATTAGAAAACCATTAAAATGAATAAAGAAAAAGTAGGATTTCTAGCTTACTTGAATTTTTGTGAGCTTTCCTTTGGCTTGATGGTTTGAGGGATCTACCCTTGTTTGCAACAAGAGTGGCCACCAGTTCTTTTGAAGAGGGAAAGGTCAAAAGCTAATGAATTATCAATAAATTCATTGTTTTTGGCTCTGGGGATGGAGTAGAGTAACAGTGCATCAAACACTATTAAGCTTCTACAAAGGGGGAGGCTTCTATTTATAGGAAAAAGTGAGCTTCTAACCAAGCAAACTGATTCTAGAATTTTCCAGATCAGTTTGGTCAATTTTTGACCATTTTTGGGTCAGTTTAGCTTACTTTTTGGAACTAGACTTGAATTAGGAGAGAGGAGAGATGAAATATCTCAATATTTGAGAATTTAAAACTCCACCACACATGTGAAATAGGTGCCTCCTTCATGAGGGGAAATCCCCACTCTTGAGGTGTCAAAATTTTATTTTTTTAGTATTTCCTTTGGTCCTTAGTCCACTCTTCATCTTATGTGAGTATTTACTCATTTTTGGGGAGATTTTCTTTATTTCTTTAATTTATCTCCTCCATAAATTTGGATGAATTTGATTGGACCCTCAGAACCTTAATTTAAAGTTTTTTAAAAATTAAAACCCTTAGGATAAGGCCTTTTGAACAGATTATAATTTATTTCTAATGCACCTTCTGAAAATCTTTTTGAACTTCTGTTTCTGGGAAATTTATTTTAATAAGAAGAGATATTTTTCCATCCAAAAATATCTAAAATCTGAATAATCTCTCTCTAGAATATTTTCTCTCTCTCTCTAAGCCAAAATAGGTAGAAACAAGATCTTTTATTATTCTGAAGAGGGAATTGATTACAGGGGGAAGATACTAGACATCATGAGGGGCTGGGAGGAATCTTACAACAAGGGATGCAACAGTCATAGCAAGAAGCTGCAGGTTCACTTCAAAAAAAAGAAAGGTAGGTAACGGCGGACTCAATTGGGGGAGACGGAGCAACTGCCATGGAGTCCTCCTAGGTGCGAAGACCAGAGAAGAGGCTGATACTTGCCAAAAATAAATGATTGCCCACAAGCTGAGGGTGCTACTAGAGGAAAAAGGAAGAAATAAAAAATAAAAAAGAAGGAAAAAAAAGAAAAAGAAAAAAGAAAGAAAGAAAGAGAAAAAATAAAAAGGAGGAAAAGAAAGAAAAAAGAAAAAAAAGACCGGGGGGATACTGGGAATGGATGAAGAAGCTGAGTTGTTAGCAAACAAAAGGACCAAGGGTACTCAAGGTGAGGATGAAGCTAGACCATCGAGATAAAAAAAGGAGAAGCAGGTAGAGGATCAATTCAAGGAAGGAGAAAAGAAGAGGAGACCTAGGAGAAAGATAGGGATGCAGGACTTTCCACTAGGAGAAGGGGAGGAAGAGTATGATCTGAAGAAAGATCTCCAGCAAAAAGGACCCACTCTATCTTGGCCCTAGTTGTCACAAATGTGTACCAAACTTAGGAGAACCTATAGCAGACTTGTTAGCATAAGGATTCCCAAGAAAGTGAAGAAGAGAGGACAACTGAACATAGTAAGAGTTAAAGGTGACAAGGATTACCTGCCTGTGAGAAGAACGGATGCTTGGATAGAGTAGTTTAAGGTTCCAAAAGTATACATAGATGGTGGTGCTCAAGTCTGTGTTATGACTCAACACACCATGGAAGCCTTGAGATTGAAGGTGAGTGCTCCTTCACAATTCAGAGTGAGAATGGTCAACAATGCAAAGGTGAGATGCTTGGGAGTGGTGAAGAAGCTGAAGGTAACCATACTTGGTCTGGAAGCTGAGCTAGATGTCCATGTAATGCCAGTAAGGACAGAGGCATATCCATTAATATTAGGGAGACCACTACTGATAGCCATGAAGGCAAGACAAGACTAGTGGAGAGGCACCTCATCCTAGGTTTGGATCAACCTACAAAAAAGAAAGTTAGCTATGACATGGGAAAAGAAAGAGAGGTGATATCAGAAGAGAGCTCATCATCAGGAGAAGAGGAGGATGAAGAAACCAACTCCACTGAGATTACAACAAAAGAGGAGGAGGAAAACTTTGAGGAAGATGAGGGCGAAGTTCAGCTATGAGGCTAGGTTAACCCAGTCAACGCAGAGGGGTCAGAAGTGGGTTGGCAGAGGATCAAGGAGGCCTCTCAAGTTGTGGATATGTGGTCAGCTGACTGTTAAAGGACAATTTTCTACCTAGGTACCAAAATAATCATTTCGAAGGCAAAAGACAGTGGGTTTCTGACAAGTTTGAGTTGGTTGGGAGGGCTTCTGGTCAGACAGAGGTCAGCTGACTAGTTTGTAAAGGCTTAGAGACCTATTTGTGAAGCCATATGATAGTGGAGGACACTCTAGGTTCTAAAGGACATAATTTTGATAGGAAACAAAGAGAGGACGTAAGAGGTAGATTCTGAGCCTTTCTGCATCCGCTCAAGGTGGCTCTTATCAGCAGCAGCTGACATCAGCTTTAGTCAACAGAGGTTTTGAATTGATAGATTGAAGGCATTGGAGGTCAGTGCTGACCTTAGAGGACATTCTAAATAGGTAGATGAGAATATAGGGATGATGGGAGGGTAATGAAGTTTTCTGTTGTGTCAGTTAAGGGCCAGGGATCATCAGTTGGGGTTGTTGGTGTCCTTTGGTTTTGGCTGGGGTTTGGTGCTATTGTTAGCCTCCTCTCACGGTGGTGAGCTTCAGACGTAGCTATACAGGTAGAGTTTCTTGAAACCATCAACGCAAACAACAAATCCAGAGTATCCCATCGGGTTCAAAAGTCCATCTTCCAAAACAACTCTTCACGCCACATCAAACCAAATGCCGAGCTAGTAGGGGAGGGGTAGCCTCACAAAGAGAGCGAGAGGTAGACTCCTTAAAATGAGGAAGGGAAGCAGGAATATAAACTGTAGTGGTGACAAAGTCCTCAAAAGAATCACTGAGAGCAGAAGTCTCTTTCCAATAGAATCAAGTCCCAAGAATTAGCAACAAACAAATGATCCCTGTGAAAGGATCACACCTCACAAGCAAAATAACCTCCTTTCTCTGCAAACACTAGAAAGAACATAGGCTTGGACAAAATGAACTCTACTCAAGATCTTTGAAAAGATGACTACTCTTGTCAAGAAAGAACTACTCTCCTCCAAAATTTGCAAACTCCAATCTCGCAAAAGAAAATCTCCACAGATACAAAACAACTCTCAAAATTGATCCTCAAGTGAAGTAGCTGGGGATGGGCCCCCCTCTGAGTGGTGTAGAAAATTCTTTTGGGAAGCAAAACACAGCCAAAACACTGCTGCCCAGTAAAAAACAACACTCCACCGCCAACAAAAGGCAAGGAACATGAAGAAACTGGGAACCTGTGTAGGCCAGGAACAAAACATAGGTATAGATGCTCCATAATCAGCAAAACACTATGTGAAATCACAAAATGCAGTGTCCTTAGGTACCAAACTGTCACCAAAGCCACAATCCACACAAAACCCCCTTTGCAAAGTGATATGTGTCCACACACTTGAGAAGAAAAAACTCAGCCAACAGAGAGGCTGCAAAAAAAAAAAGCCAACCATATTCCACACCTCATATGAGGAAAAAATGCTAAAGAGAAAGTACCTTCGCGTCCAAATGCTGAAGCCTAGGTGAAGGTAGAGCTACTAGAAGGAAGAGTCTAGAAAATGTAGCAAAATAGGGCTCCAAATTTGAAAATGCATAAGTGAAAGGGGTAGTAGATAAGGCAGAATTTGAAAACACAGATCCTAGAAGGTACAACCAAACCAACCAACTTTAGCAAAAATGAGCCTATAGGAGAAAAAACGAAACAAATACACTGTTGCTTCCCTGCACAGAGCAGGCCAATAGAACTATAGGAATGCCAGGGATATAGGCTAATGAATATTGACCACAAAACTGCAACAGTGAAGCGCCTAGAAGAGGGCAAACTAACTAACAACAGATTGAGAAAAAGAAAATGCAAGAAAGAGGAGGGAGCAACTAATGTTGTAAGTCACCGATGTTTTGAAACCATAAAGGAATACACAGTGGAAAATGGGAAAGTGGAAACACAGGAGAGAGAGAGAGAGAGAGAGAGAGAGAGAGAGAGAGAGAGAGAGAGAGAAACACATGTATATACCTGCTCTCAATATCACCAAACAAGAAACACATACTGGTACAAGTCCCGAGCAAGAGGGGAAGATGACCTCGTATGTGGGGGACTGCAACAAGCCAATATGCAGAGGCACTAAGGCATGTAAGAGGCACAAAGCAATGAATGTGAGGGAGGGAAGGGCCGGCTATATATATGCCCAAATAGGGGTAGCCAACCAACTCCTCCTCACGACTAGGAATAAAAGCTAATGACTCCATAAAATAGGGAACAAGTTGGAACACGATGTGAGGGGTGACCAGCCCCTCTAGCTAACATGGTCAACTCTAAAGGCTAAAATAGGACACCACAAAGGAAGCCAACAGCAAAACGGGATGATGATGTCAAATAGTTCACTCCACACTTGTGTGGGAATTCGTAGCCAAGCAAAGTTCCTTGCTGTTCATGGTGGCATTTTGTTTCATAGAAACAGGTTGATAGGTGCTCTTTTCGAGGTGTATGCGGTACTACGCGAGACTGGAGTGTCCATGGTTGCATCTTCATTAGCTTATCTTCTTCACACTCTTGCACACTGTGAGTTGCAAAGGGGGTGTTAGAAATTGTGCATCTCAGTGTGTTTGGGGTATTTCCTTTTTATGAGGTTTTTTCCATTTGTCTCTTTTTTAGTTGGTCAGTAGTTGGCCAGCTCCCTTGCATCACTATAAAAGGGGATCTCCCATATTCACTTGATCATCCATCTAACCTATTTGACAGGGACTTGTTCTACACCATTTGCTAGATGATATTGCCATTGTAAAAGCCTCTTGATACATAACATGATATTCATTGTGTGATGTCTCTCTCTCTCTCTCTCCTTTGTTCTCCCTATCTTCTATGTTTTGCTTTCACAAAATGCTGATTGAAATAAGAAAATTTAGTGTCCTCCTCTCATCAGGAACCAAAGTGTCACCAAAGCCACAATCCACACAAAACCTCCTCTACAAGTGATGTGTCCACTAGAGAAGAAAACGAAACCAACAGCGAGGCTGCAAACTTGAAAATAAAGGCCAACCAGCTTCCACACCTCAGATGAGGAAAAAATGATGAAGAGAAGGTACCTTTAGGTACAAATGCTAAAGCCCAGGTAGGAAGAGTCCAGAAAATGCAACAAAACAGGGCTACAAATCTAAAAACACAGAAGCAAAAGTGGCAGTAGATAAGGCAGAGTCTAAAAATAGAGATCCTAGAAGGTACCACCAAGCCTCAAATCAAGCAATCAACATCAGAAAACAAGCCTGTAGGAGAAAAAAACACAGCAAATACACTATTGCTAACCTGCACAAAGCAGACCGACAATACTATTCGTTGTTGCTACCCTGTAGAGGGTCTTTCCGAAACAAGTCATGGTCTGCAATTCGGACATGCATGATGTCCGGAGGTTGCCAAACCTATTTTAATTGAGATGATTGAGATAGAGATATAAACTTAAAGTTTAAAGGCTAAAAGTTAAAAGCACAAGATGAGCTTTCTAAGCAATATGTTATCAATGTGCTTAAGACGGAGTTCCTCATGCCACATGCGGGTTTGTGCTTCTTTGAGGAGTGGATGAAGTGGCGCATCAAGATTTTTCTCTCTAATAGGAGAGCAAATATCAAGAGAGCAGCAGAAAATAATTTGGAGAAGCTTAGCATGTGTACAACCAAGGAGTGGAGGAACGCATGCAATTTTGTTGAGAAAGCACCCAACTGCTTTTCAACAAGCGGTAGCGAGTGCTTCCCGACTACGGAAGAGAGGGGCTTCGCACTTTGGATCTGGCAGGAAATCCTCCTTTCTTGCTCGTTTCATAAGTATCATTTCTTCTCTCCTTTCATTTCGTTTTGTACTATATTGTTTTCTTGAAATAATTGTATATTTTCTTAATTGTTTTTTGTAGAGGGAGGTTGTTGGGTGTGACCCAACAAAGGAGAAATATGACTATGGGTATAGAGTCCCCTGCCCGCAATTGTCGGCGTGGATGGGTACACGAGGTGTACGCTTGGATGAGTCCATTTTGGGGACTCAAGCTGATGAGGTAATGTGTTGCCTAAATCATTCTCCTTTCTATGTCTAATTGTATTTCCATGCTTTCCTTACCTTACACTTGATGGCATGTATGTAGGATGAAGGGGAAGAAGAAGAGGAGGATCCAGATTATCAGCGTGAAGCAAGTGAAGAGGATGAGGATGAGGAATGGATGATGAAGATCACTCAGAATTCGATGAGGATTCTAGTTAGACACTCACCTCTTCATACCTCTTTTGTAAAAATTTTATGGGCCGACACCTAGCTGCACTTCTAGTTATAAAAACGCTACTATTTTTGCTACTGCTAGACACTCATTTTGTTGTAGTGTTGGGAGGCAAGTGATTATGAGCTGATTTGCAATCCATGGTGAAGCATAATAGTTTGCTCATGGTAGATGAGAAAAGTGGTGTGGAAGCCACGAAAGGCTTATACAATGTTTTTTGGGACCTTTGGTTTCTCAAAAGAAATCATGAAGAGCACCCTTGAAGATGTTGGCATGTATATGGAAGAGCATGCTACATATGGAGAGCTCATGGTAGCTATTTTAATGGCTATGGTTGAACCTCAAGATTGAGGTATATGTAGGCAAGAAGTTGCAGCAGAACTAGTAGAGAAGCTGCAAATGAAGCTCAAACTAGAGGTTACAATAGGACATTCTATTGGTTAATGGAGACTCACAACCTATCAAATAGAGACTCACAACCTATCAAAGCAAGGTGAACAACATATCTCCTAACACAGAGGGATAAGCGTGACCTTCTCAACACAATATATGTGGTAAAAACTCACATGGGTGGCATGTAATAGCCCACACACAGGTGTTCATAGTGCACGGGTTAACGAGAGGATAGTAATAATGTGTGAAGACGGCCATTACAGTATCCACCACTGCACACAAAGCACGTGGCAGAAGAAGCTTTGCACCTACAAACAACAACAGAACAATCCAGGACATAGAAAGAGTAGACTATTGAAGCGCAAAGAGCTATTGAAAGCATAAGAGTTGATGGAAGATGTGTGTGATGAATAGGAAAAGCTAGAGGAGATTCGTCGTAAGGAAAGAGTTTAGATAAAGCTAATGGAAGCAAAGCTGGAGAGATGGAAGAGAAGAACATAGCTCTTGATAAGTTTAGAAGTGCACTTGAGGTTTTCCTTGAAACCAAGAGAGCACAGTAGGATGGAAACAAAATTGAGATAGAAGTCCGCTGCTACTCTGAGTGCATACAGGGGGGTAGGAATTAGCAAGCTCCCATGGCCGTCGTTGCTTCGAGTCTAATAGCAACAAGGGCCAATTGTTTCAAGCGGGGCAGATAGGCAACAACGTTTAGTGGAAACATGAAGGCCACACGTTTTCTTTGCAATAAGATAAGGATAGGGTAGAAACCCTAATGGTTAAAAGAAAATGCCATTCATGTATGAAGATCCCATTCATATGTTTTTTAATACATGTATGCATACTTGCAATATCCTTGCAATCATCTCTCTATAGCACCCAAAAATCATAGGCACATACCGACTTATGCTAAAGGCCATGAATGATGTATTTTTTTTGTGACCACTATTTCTTGAGATGAGTGCCTTTCCCTTGCACTATACATAAAAACTATTGTATTTTTCTCAACCAAATTATGAGGGTACCTTGCTCGAGCCTAGGGATCTCAAAACGGATGTATTTGTGGTGTGTGTTGAGTTGTGCGCACATGGGTGTCACACTTTGTGGGTTGGTTCCTACTCCCAGACACATGGGTGTCCAAAAAGCACTTGTGTAGCTCCACCCGAGCAAAATGGTGCTCGAAACGGACTTGAGGTGTCTGGCTAGACACATGCATACACACTTTTTGAACACTCCAATTTGCATGAGGGGGAGTGTTGAGATTGGCAATGCTGAATTGTTCGAGGTGAGAGATGAGTTGGTCAAATTGGTTAGAGAGATGATTAGTTCACATACATAAGTTTACATTAAGGAGGGGTGTTGAAATGTGTAATGTAAAATGAACAAGTTATTTGGTTGAGTGTGTAAAAGCACCCTAGAGGTGCAAGATATTGTGGAAAGATAAGAATGCCGCATAAGATATTGTGTGAATGGTGAGAGAAACATTAAAGAATGTGGGAAAGGAGTTGCCACATGGCCGCCCGCTGATGATGTGTAAAGAATATTGGGCCAAGGATATCTGTAAGCTCCTCAAGATGTCCAGTTTCTTCCCCTGTAATCAATCCCCTTTTCAGAATAGTAAAAGATCTTGTTTCTACCTGTTTTTGCCTAGAGAGAGAAAATGTTCTATTGAGAGGTAATTCAATTTTTAGATATCTTTAGATGGAAAAATATCCTTTATTATTAAAATAAATTCCCCCAAAATAGAAGTTTAAAAAGAAATTCCTAAGGTGCATTAGAAATAAATTATAATCTGCACAAAAGACCTTAGCCTAAGGTGGTCCAGATTTTATGAAATTTTTGGATTAAGGTTCTAATGGACCAATAAGATTAATCCAAATGTAGGGAGGAGATAAATTGAAGAATAAAAGGAAACCCCCCAAAAAATGAGTAAATGCTCACATAAGATGAAGAGTGGACTAAGGACCAAAGAAAACATTTAAAAAACTAAATTTTGACACCTCAGAGTGGGGATATCCCCTCATGAAGGAGGTGCTTTTTTTCTCATCATTACCCCCACTTTTAAATCAATTAAATAAGATATTTCATCTCTCCTCTCTCCTATTTCAAGTCTAGTTCCAAAAAGTAAGCTGAACTGACCCAAAAATGGTAAAACATTGACCAAACTGATCTGTAGTTTGCTTGGTTTGAGGCTCACTTTTTCCTATAAATAGAAGCCTCCCCCTTTGTAAAAGCTTAATGGTGTTTATGCACTGTTACTCTACTCCTAATACCTTGAGCCCTAAGCCATTTACATTGAATTTCTTGATAATTCAATTGTTTTTGGCCTAATCCTCTCCACAGTAGTTGGTGGCCACTCTTGCTCCAAACAAGAGTAGAACCCTGGATCCCTCAAGCCAAAGGAAAGCTTACAACTCCATGTAAGCTTATTTTTCTAACTTGTTTAATCTACGGTTTTCTTGATTTTCTTGTTTTATAGTTGATTGAAGTAAATTCTAATGCTATGAGGCCACACCCTTCTCTTCTTTACAATTCAGCCTTTCTTAGTCCTAGAAAGATTAGTTAAATGATTAATTATACTTTTCTTATTGTTTACTCTCTTGATTTTTGAAAATTGAGTAGATTAGAGTCCTGTACATCTAGATTGGGTTAATTTAAGTTGAAATTAGAATGATAAAAATGAGAAATCGTCAGCCATACAAAGGAGGTTATGACAAAAATTTCCAAAAATTTTGTGGAAAAGAAAGTTTGTTTTTATGTTATTCCAAAAGAGTAATTCCCACCGTTTGTGCATTCTAAAAGAAATATTCTAATTTACTCCATGTACATATTCACCTATGAATATGCATGGATATCATTGATATTAATTATTAAAATTGATTTCTATGCATAGAAAGATGCATAATGAAAATTATTTTATTATAAAAGTGTTATTTTTATTAAATTTAATTTCTATGCATAGAAAGATGCATAATGGAATTTTTTTATTATAAAAGTGTTATTTTCATTGAATTTAATTTCTATGCATAT
Organism: Cibotium barometz; assembly: GCF_041138505.1. NCBI lineage: Eukaryota > Viridiplantae > Streptophyta > Polypodiopsida > Cyatheales > Cibotiaceae > Cibotium > Cibotium barometz. Next base: position 16,346,102 of record NC_141100.1, read on the forward strand.
AAAAAGATGCATAATGGAAATTTTTTATTATAAAAGTGTTATTTTTATTGAATTTAATTTCTATGCATAGAAAGATGCATAATGGAATTTTTTTAATTATAAAAGTGTTATTTTCATTAAATTTAATTTCTATGCATAGAAAGATGCATAATGGAATTTTTTTAATTATAAAAGTTTTATTTTTATTAGATTTAATTTTTATGCATAGAAAGATGCATAATGGAAATTTTTTTAATTATAAAAGTGTATTTTCATTGAATTTAATTTCTATGCATGAAAGATGCATAATGGAATTTTTTTATTATAAAAGTGTTATTTTCATTAAAATTGATTTTTATGCAGAGAAAGATGCATAAAGGAATTTTTTTATTTTAAAAGTGTTATTCCTATTAAATTTGATTTTATGCATAAATAGATGCATAAAAGGATTTTCTTTTATATAAAAGTGTTATTCCCATTGAAGTTGATTTTTATGCATAAATAGGTGCATAAAGAAATTTTATATCAAAATTAGAATTCTCTTTAATTCTATGTTTAATTTCTATGAGTAATTGATAAATGAATAAGTAAATACTCTAAGAGAGAAATTTCTATCGTTTTATACTCACACGAATTGTAAAAAGAAAATTCAGGAAATCTATCGAGATCAAAGTATTCATATAAATGATTAATTTATTCCTCATTGGAATTCATAAACTAATTTATAAATCAGTTAAGTCATGAATATTCAAAGAAAGAAATTCACTAAATTAGTAAATGAATTATCAAACCTTTTTGAGGAAGATAGTTCAGGAAAAATCTTATCAGACTCGAACTTTGAATTAGACTATGACCAAGACCAAACTCTTTCATCAGATTTCGAGGAAAGCAGATGTGACCAGTTCAAAAAAATACACTCAAATCTCCCACCAAATCTAAAACTAAGTTTGAGACCCTTTGGATTGATCTGTGGATCAACTTTAGAGAATTCAAGGAATTCTGTTATGAAATTCAAAATTACGATCAAGAAGTTTTGGGGATACTGATTCAAGAAATACTCCTTGTATTCAAAAGAAAATCAAATTGAAAACTTGCATAGAAACCCTGTTTTCTTAAAGGGCTATCTTACGCCAAAATGCTGGAGGGAGCATTTGGTATATTGTTTTTTCTAAGGGAAGTTCGGTTGCAACAACTAGCGGGGAGTGTTCAAAAAGCAGATCACGTGGCAAAGCCTGCCTAGGTCTTGTTGACCAGCCTCGATACGGTTATAATGGTGCGCTTCCAGTATGATGAACGAGGGCCGACGAAGCGGTCCCTGAGTGAAGTACCAGGACACCTAACTAAGGAGAATCCTGGAGGGTTTTGACCAGGCCATGCACGGGCTTGTGGTGCCTAGGACACCCATGCATATGTCGTGGACGATTGTATGATGGACAAATTATTATTGTATTCTATTACTGGATCTCGTGTTGCTGACTAGCTGGTCTCAACGAAGAGTCCACCCATGCATATGTCGTAGAAGATTGTATGATGGACAAATGATTATTGTAATCTGTTACTGGCTCTCGTGTTGCTGACCAGCTAGTCTCAACAGAGAGTCCAGAGTGATACTGTTTTTTTTTTAGAGACAAGGGACTGGATGGAAATTTTGAGTTATGACATCTATAACCAGTAACTGTTTGTCAATGGATTGTTTTATAAGTTAAAGTTTTAAAGAGGAGTGTGTGCGTATTTGTATTCGAAATCAAAAGTTAAGAAAGGCATTCAATTATGGGTGGGTGAGTAATTGTCTGGTTCTATCGATTCCAGTGGTTGGGTGGTGGCTAACCCATGGGCCGGATGGGGTCAGTGGAGCTTAATAATGAAATTGAAATAATAGAAATACGCTTAGACTCGAGTAGTTTTTTAAAAAAACCCTGAAGACTTTCTCAAATGATTAGATGAACGGATGTGGCTGATTTCGGTTAGGAAAAAAGCAGTGATTTCTCCAAGTTAAGTATGTAATAGTTTTCCTTCTATCTGGTTTAATCAGGCGAAGGATAGTTTAGCCTCTTGACCCCGTTAGAAAATTCGTTATTAAGAAAATCAAAAAGGTGGAATCGTCCTTGTTTTTCGGGCAAGGAAAATTTTCCCGGTTTCGGTTTCAGAATGACCACCAGATTAGTCTCGTGTCCGGACATTCAAGGGTGAGGCCCCGAGTGGGAAGCCCTGCCCCGCGCAAGAGGATGCTACTTCCGCTACTAGTAACCGGGAATCCAGTGCGCAGAGGGGGCAGAGGGGTCTCACAATATCTATATTAGAAGCCTTTCATTGTATGGTTCATAACATATGTAATAGAGTATTGTTAAGTGTGCTACTCTCTCTCTCTCTCTCTCTCTAGCCATGAAGTTCTTGGTGTGGTTTAATCCACCATAGTTTATGCTTAATCCTACGTTACTAATCACCATGATCAATCCCATATTAGGATCCCGAGTTTCTTGCACAAGCAGACACACATACACAAGAGAGTGCAAGACACAAGAGAGAAATGGATGACTGAATTTTCTTCATCTTTTTCTTTTCTCTATAGCCATGTATCTAAAAGATAAGAGTACATACATAAAGGAAAAGTACTCTCCTACAGTAACATACAATGGTCAATCCATAGTGTGACCCGACTATATGAGCTGGTGCTATAACTATGCCATAACACTAGTACTCCAAAGTGGCTGTCACATAGCCTGTCATCCACCACTAGTGGCATATCAACCATAATCTCGCCAACCATGCAAGTGGCGTAAGTGTAGAAGCTATCACCCAAGTGGGTCATCAATGTCTACCTACTACCGTAGTACTAGTTGAGCTCAATATCTCAACACTCCCCCCCTTGAGCTCAACTCTACACAACACTGCACTCCAAGTAAGCTTCTAAACTTGTGGAGCTTCTTTGTGCCCAATGACTTCCTGACGATGACAACCACTTGATCCTCTTTGTTGACATATACCAGATCTACATCACCTGTTAGTATCTTCTCCCTCACAAAGTGATAATGCACCTCAATGTGCTTCGTTCTAGTATGGCATATTAGGTTACTGGTGGCCAACTATATGCTACTCATGTTGTCACAATAAATGACAAATGCCCTATCCACAAGCTAACCCATATCACCAAGTAGCTCTAAAACCAATCTACCTCACAACAGGCACCTCTGTACTTGACAAGGCAACTGTTGGCTGCTTCTTACTACTCCAACTCACATGAACTGGAGCTTTGATACCATTAAGAGAATGCAGGGGAGAGGGAGAGCTTGAGTTTGCAAGCACGCACACATACACACACACACACGCACGTATGCACGCATGTACGCATGCACACACACACACATAAGAGAGTGCAAGAAACAAGCTACCTCACGAGCACCCCTGTACTCTACCTTTGTACTCGACAAGGCAATTGTTGGCTGCTTGTTATTGCTCCAACTCACATGAACCGGAGCTGTGATACCATAAAGAGAATGTGAGGGAGAGGAAGAGCTTGAGTTTCTTGCAAGCAAACACACACACACAAGAGAGTGGAAGACACAAGAGAGAGATAGATGGGCTGAATTTTCTTCTATCTTCTTCTCTTATCTTTAGCCATGTATCTAAAAGATAAGAGTACATACATGAAGGGAAAGTACTCTCCTACAATAACATACAATGGTCCATAGTGTGAACCCAACTATATGAGCTGGCATTAAAACTATTCTGTAGCTCTAGTACTCCAATGTGGCTATCACATAGCTTGTCATCTATTGGTGGCATATCAACCATAATCTCAACAACCATGCCAGTGACATAAGTGTGGAAGCTATCACCCAAGCGGGTCATCAATGTCCATCGCCGTAGCACTAGTTGAGCTCGATATCTTAACAGGGGGAACATATTTGTACTATATTTTTTTTTGGGTTTAGTCTTTATTGTGCCACAATTACATCTTTAAAGGACAAACATAAGCATTTGACAATTGTAGAAAATTATTTCTTTCTTTTGCATGTAGTACTATATGTATGGTACATGCATCCAATTAGGTGTCAATGATCCACCTTTGTATCAAATAAAATAATTTTCAATTATGAAGAGACATTTAAGACATCTTTGGGACTTTGGTTATGAATTATTTACTAGCCATAGAAAGAGGTGATCTCTCACCTTTAGTTGCTTTGCCTATACCACGATTTATGTGAAATTGACTTGTAGGCTACTACATATATATGTATATATATAGTATGCTTGCCAGTTACATTTAGGCTACACACACACACACACACAGCCTACAAGGCAACTTTACATAAATTAGGGTATAGTGTTATACCCCAACTATACACACATATACACACACACACACAGAGTATGTATGCTAGTTGTGATATATACATATACATAGTACTACGTTGTGTGGCTAAAAATAGAGGCTGATAATGTGTACATACGTGTGCATGGCGTGTGTGAAGGTTTTACTTTTGAGGGCGTTGCCAGGTGTACAGGGTGGACGGTATTGGCTTTGAGCTTGTTGCAGGCCTGTCGGGTGAGAGGTCAGATGATGGAGAAGATGTCAGCTGCTCGGATGTTTGATATGTGCCGGCACGTCAAAATACAATGGGCACAAGGTTGTGTTTGAGAATGTGTGGAGCATGAGGGCAATAATAGAAAAGGGAGCCATGAACCTTGGCATGAGTGTGAAAAGCAATGGTGGCCATCTATAAGGTTTTAAGAAAAAGGAAAGAAATGATAAACAACGTGGCCACCTATAAGGTAAACCACGTGGAGTTTTTTTCGAGCTGCCAGCATGACATTCTGGAAGCTGGTGATTCTGCTGGAGGGCGCCAAACCAAGTACAGAGGGAGGCGGTGTTGTTTGGTATTGTGTGGATTCGGCTGGGAGCCGACGGGGAAGAGAAGCCCCGTGTGTTTTTGTGTGGCGTGTGCAGCCACAGGCGCTGCAGGAAACGTGGGCTAGGTGGTTCGCCGTGTAAAAAGCAGCTGGGCGCAGAGAAGTGTGCTGGCCGTGGTGTGAAGTACAGCGAAGAGGCTGGAGGGTGCTAGTTGTGGACGCCTTGGTGACGGGCTGCCGTGTGGAGCCCAGGCGGCGCAGAGGGCTGGCGTGTGGGAGCCGCCCAGGCGAAACTGTAGGTGCTGCAGACGGGAGTTGGCTAAGATTGGAGCGGCTAGGTTTCCTGGCGCAGTTGGTGTTTAAGCGTGAGCTTGTGAAGTGAAGTGCACTGGCGGGTGTGAAAGGAGACAGCGCAAGTAGAGAGCCACCTTGGTCAAGGGTGACATGTGGCTGGTAAGTGTGGAAACCATGTGTAAGTGGAAGCCGATGCGTGGGCTGATGGGAGAGCAGAAGCGTGACCAGATATAAAGGAGGTGGCCGCCTTGTGGACAAGGCTGGAGCGCAGCTATTGGTGCACAGCTGCTGATGAAGAGAAGGCCGCCTTGGGTAGGAGACCGCCGTTGAGGTGACAAAGAAACAAGTGTGGAGGTCGCAGGCATGGCTGCTGGAGGGCTGGCGTGAGACTAACTGGCGTGTGTGGGAGACGCCTAGGTGCTGGTGTAAGGAAGGGTTTGCAAAGAAGCTAGAGAAGTGTGGTTGCTGTCGTGTGGAGGAGAGACCTTTCTGGTGCATGGAGGCAAGCTGCTGGGCAGAGGTGTGAAGACAGCCAGCATAGGTGACCGGTTTTGGTGTGAAGGGAACATGCATAGGTTGGTGTTGGTGCTAATTGAAGGCGCCGGGATCATCAAGTGAAGAGTCTGAATTGCTGAGGCGACTGGGGAAACAGCTACAGGCAGGCGAAGTGCAGAGGGGCGCAGGCTTGGTGGGCCTTGGTATTGTGTGGCTTGGGCTGGTTGTTGGGTTTGTGACAAAGTCATAAGGGTGACTGGTTCTTTGCGCAGGAACTGGCAGTGTGCTGGTGGTGTAGGAGAAAGTGGACCTCATCTGAGGTGTAGTGCAGAGAAGGGAAGAGGTCGGCTGTGCAGAGTAGCAAGAGAGTGAACGGATTGGGAGTGACCAGGAGAGGGCTGATTGCGAGCAGGTGCTTGATGAAGCTGGTGTCTGGGATATTTTTGGGATATCCACCTCTGTAAAGGTCAAGGTTCTTTCTGAAATATAAGTCTTGTTCATGCTCTTTGGTCTGGTGTTCTGGTGTGTTTGCATGCGTGTGTGGAAGTGTGGCATTCTATAAAGGCGTAAAGAGCTTTACCGCTTCCGTGCCATCACTTTTTGGTGCCTCCACAGAGGAGCAGATTTCCTCTGGTTTGTGAAAGAAGACAGGGGCTGTGTGAAGAAAGATTTGGAAATGGCTCAAGATTTTCTGGAGTATTGGGGATTGCCACAGGAGAATGCAACCAGGTTTCTGGAGAAGATGGAGTTTACAGCTTTGATGAAAGACAGGGCAACCCCGGAGATCCTTTCTCGGATTTTGACTTATTGCTTGCAGGGTGATGCAAAAGCATGGCTGCAGATGTTTGTGACTGCACACAGGAATGTTCATCGACAGGATCCTGAGTACCGTGTAGTCAGAGCTGCATTTTTAGCAGAGTTTGTCCATGTGAAGAGTCCGAATGAGGTGTGGAAGGAGTTGTGTAACATTCAGCAGAAGGACGGTCAAGATGTGGATCAGTATCTGATAGAGTTTGGTAGACTGTGGAGTCTATGGTGTGAGGCTCTGATTCCTGAAGTACCCCCGCAGATGATTAAGAGGGAGCGGTTTGTGGCTGGTCTGGAGCCAACGATCCGTCTGAAGGTGGAGCTGAAGAACCTGGATAGCTTTGAGGAGGCTATCAGAGTTGCTCGAGAGAAGGAGTGGAAGATGAAGCGTCTGAGGCAGATGGGAATGCAGGAGGAGCCAAAGAGGTTTGTGAAGATGCCAGAGATTGAGAATATGCATCCTGGAAGGAAAGCTGCTGTTGTTCCTAAACAGGAGGATTCTTTGAGGAGGGAGGTTCATGAAGCAGTAGAGCTCATGAAATCTTTAAGCGTGAATTGGATAGAGTCTGCAGGAAGAGGACGAGGCATGGGTGTTATGGGAAGGAAGATTGATGCATCATCTGGTTCTGAAAGAAATTCAGCAGATATTGGAAAAGGGAGAGGGTATCCATGTGATATACAATGCCGGAATTGTGGTGAGTGGGGTCATATCAGTCCACAATGTGAGAGACCAGCCAAAGCTAATGGTGGTATATATCAATTGTCTTTGGGAATGAGTGATAGGGTGAGTGGCCCTAGTATGCAGATGAAGGATGCAATTCAGCCCAATGTTTGTGAGGTCCATCAAGTCACATTTGCAGAGCAGGGTATGGGACAGATTAGCTTGCTGGAAATGAAGAAGGATGAGGTTTCTGGAATCAGCCCTGAAGAGCTTACAGCAGGTGAGGAGGAGGAGGATGGGAGTATTGATGGTGCTGTGGATTGTGAAAGTGATGCTAATGCTGTGGAGCCTGATGAGTTTGAGTATGGATATGGCTTGGATGATCTCTTTGATTCAGAAAAGAGTAACGACTTGCAGGTGCCAGTACTTCAGCTAGTCAAGGAAGAGAGTGATGATCAAGGTGTTATTAATGAAGATACTATGGATGGAGTATGTATGGATGATCCGGGTGATGAGTTAGATATTGCAGCCTGTGAGAGTGTGGATGATGAGCTGGACTGTGTACTTGATAGTGCACTAGATGATTTGTTGGAGTTGGCTTCCTTGGAGAAGATTACTTGCATGCCAGTTGTGCAGCAGGAAGAGAGTGATGGTGAGCTGGATGCTACTTTGGATGATGGTGTGATAGATTTCGCAGGTGCGGTTGCTGATCATAAGGTGTGTGTTCCTTGTCATGCCCAAGAGAATGAGTCGGTTGTCAGTAGTGGTGGGAATGCATGTGAGACTATTGTTGTTGGTCAGGGGGACCAAGATGCTTTGCCTGGGAGTTTGGGGAGCTTGGACTTGGTAGAGATGCCTATGCAAGATGTGGAGAATCTGGAGGATCGCCAATGGTCTTGAAGCTGGAGAAACTGCAGGAAAGCGACAATGATGAGTCTACAGTGCACGAGGTTGCTATGTGTGATGTTGATGGGCTGAAGGGAAGTGGGCTTATGAAGGACACACCACATGTGGATGCTCAGCATATGGATGAGTGGTTTGGTTATAGTCCTTGTTTGGCAGGTTGCCTAGAGGAAGGGTTGGAAGCCAATGATGTGGGCTGCAGATTGGATGACCGTAAGGTGGAAGTTAATGATCAAATGTTTGTTGTTTCGGTATATGATTATGAATGGGAGTCAGATGTGTCAGAGGGGAGTAGAGGTGAGGAGTGGTGGTCTCCATCACAAGGTTATGTGAGCTGGTATGGAGGAGGAAGTGCAACAGTGGATGGTGATGATGCCATATATAAAGAGCCCAGGGGGTTGCTGAAAGTGGAAGATCACGACAGGGTGTATCAATGGTTGCTTGATGGAGAAAGATGCTTGAAGAATTGGAAGGTAGATGCACCGAGGTTTTTGTTTGATCCAGGGGGATATGACCAATTGATGCAAGGGATCAACCAGTTGACTCAGTAGATGGAGAATTTAAATCTTAGTTTGCTAGAGGGAGGCATAAATACCCCTGGGGTAGGAGAAAGAGATGGAATGAGAGTTAGGGGCAAAGCTGGCCCAACCTAAATGTTCAATGTTTTAATTGCATGGAAAGAGGGCATATTTCCCCTCAATGTCCTTACCCTAGGAGAATGGGAGGAGACATATATCCTCTAGTACCTAGAAGGGAGGAGAGAGGGATGCCATGAGAGAAGATGAGAATCCAGTTCCTCAAGGACCTCAAGTGCAGCCATAGCCTGCAAATGGACCTAGGCCTGGGGAGACTAATTTGCTAGGAATTTGCAGCCATAACCTCAAGTTACTGTCATGCCGTTCGGATTAACTAATGCCCCAGCTACATTCAATCGCCTAATGCAGGACATCCTTAGAGAATACTTAGATGATTTTGTTCTAGTTTTCTTTGATGACATTCTGATTTACTCATTCACTTTGATGACAGACCATCAGAGTTTAAAGTGGATATTCACTCAGAAGGACCTCAACATGCACCAAAGAAGGTGGATGCAGACCCTGTAGGAATTTGATTTTGAAATCAAGTACCACCCAAGCAAAGAAAATGTGGTAGCAGATGCCCTCAGCAAAAAAGCCTCCTTGCTTGCAATTACTGTAATATCAAATCCTTTGATTATTGAAGCAAGTGAGAAAATCATGCAGAATAGATTCTTTGGCCCTATTGCTACCCTACTTATGTAGGAAAGCAAAACTCCTCAGGAGTTGAACAGAGTTCAAGGGTACAGCCTGGATGATGGCATTATGTATTATAATTGTAGGCTATGCATTCCCAATGATGAGGGAACCAAGAGTCAAATTCTGAATGAAGCCCATGACAGCCTTATAGCAGGACATCCAGGTTTCATCAAAACCTACATGTCTGTAAAAAAAAGCTTCTTTTGGCCTGGTTTGAAAAAGGATGTACTGAATCATGTACGTCAATGTCTAACATGCCAGAAAGTCAAAGATGAAAGAGTAAAAATGCCTGGGAAGTTACATCCATTGGACATCCCCCAGATGAAGTGGGAATGTATCAGTATGGACTTTATTACTGGATTACCTTCAGTGCAATCAGGTTACAACTCCATTTTCGTGGTAGTTGACAGACTAACCAAAGTTGCCCATCTGATCCCAGTAAAATAAGCCTACACACTGCAGTGGATGTGGCCAGAGTGTTCCTCAAAGAAATCTTCAGATTGCATGGCCTACCCAGGAGAATAGTAAGGGATCAAGATCCCAAGTTTACTTCAAGGTTTTGGACTGCATTTTTCGAAGCAGTGGGAACTTTCTTGGATCTCAGCACAGCTTATCACCCTGAGACCAATGGTCAAACTGAAAGGGTAAACCAAGTAATCAAAGATATACTTCGGTCATGTTGTGGCAGGGAACCCAAGAAGTGGCTAAGCTATCTGTACCTAGTCGAGTTTGCCTACAATGCTTTTTATCGCTGAAGTATCGGACTGAGCCCTTTTAAAGCTCTGTATGGACAAGATTGCTTAACTCCATTAACTTGGTCCGACCCATTGATTAGGGTCGAGATGTCCAGACAGATGCTTGACAACATGGAGCAGCAGATGTAGGCAATTTGTAAAGATATAAAAGCTGCCCAGGATAGACAGAAGCAATATGCAGATAAGAAGAGGACAAACAAAGAATTCAAAGAAGCAGATATGGTCTTCATTCGAGTACGGCCCAAAAGAAGTTCTTTATCTCTTGGGAAGTACAAGAAGTTATCCCCCCCAGATATTGTGGGCCATATCTGATTACAAAGAAAGTAGGTGACTTAGCGTACGAGCTTCTTCTGCCTCCTCATCTCAAAGTTCATAATGTATTTCATGTAAGCCTTCTAAAGAAATATGTGCCAAGCCCAAATCATGTGCTTGATGATGAAATCCTAACCTCTTCAACCAAAGGGCAGATGGAACTCCAACCTAAAGAAATTCATGTTCGAGAAAAGATTCTCAGGAACAGAATTCTTAGGGAATTATTGGTAAAATGGAAGTTCTATCCTTTTGAAGATGCCACCTGGGAGAATGAAGTCGATCTATTACGGGATTACCCCCAATTTGCGAGATGAGGGCATCTCGCGTTTTTCAAGTGGGAAAGAATGTAAGATTCCTCCTCAGCCTCTCAAGATGTCCATTATCTTCCCCTGTAATTAAATCCCTCTTCAGAAATATAAAAGATCTTGTTTCAACCAGTTTTGGCCTAGAGAGAGAAAATCTTCTAGAGAGTGGTAATTCAGTTTTTAAATATTATTGGATAGAAAAATACCTCATTTTATTAAAATAAGTTCCCTTGAAACAGAAGTTCAAAAAGATTTTCAGAAGGTGCATTAGAAATCAAGTATAATCTGTTCAAGAGGCATTATCCTAGGGGTGAAATTTTTTTTGAAATTTTAAATTAAGGTTCCTATGGACCAATAAGATTCATCCAAATGTAGGGAGGAGATAGCCTTTGTCTCCCTTAAGCCCAGCTTTTTAAGCTCTAATCCCTTAAAATTAGGAATCCTTAGGAGGCCCTTTTTGGGTCCAAAAAATTCCTAATGACATAGATCTTTCACATCACTTGCTCTTGTTCATGCAGACTTATGTGGTCCTATGAGTACCACATCTTTGAGTAAGATGTGGTACATGCTTGTGATGGTGGATGACTTCTCCAGATATACTTGGGTCTTCTTTTTGAATTGCAAGGATGAGGCTTTTCAACACTTTTGTGATTGGAGGGTTGAGGAGGAAAAAGAGACCAGTTCTTCGGTCAAGGCTCTCAGGACCAACATAAGGGGTGAGTTTACATCCTAGGAGTTTCAGCAATATTTCAAGGATCATGGCATTCGGAGATAGCTTACTACAACATATACTCCTTCACAAAATGGAGTTGTAGAGAGGAAGAATAGGGCCATCATGGAGATGGCTCGTGATATGCTTGAGCATTCTTCATTACCTCGACGTTTCTGGGCTAGGGCAGCTTCTACTGCTGTCTTCATTTAGAACATGTCTCCTACTACTACTCTTCCATATAAAACTACATATGAGGCTTTCCATTGTGAAGCCCTCTATTGTTAATTTTCAGGTATTTGGTTGTTCGGTGTATGTACATGTGCCTAAGGAGCATTGCTCCAAGATGCACTCAAAGTCTTAGCGCATGACTTTTCTCAGATACAGTTCTGTGTCCAAGGCATAATATCGTCTATATGATCAACAGGTTGGCAAAGTTGTTGTGAGCCATGATGTGGTGTTTGACGAGACTCCTACATCTTCAGAGGGGGGTGGTGAGCTTCTTCTTCCTCTGCCTCCTTCTCTGCCTTCTCCTCCTCCTCCCCCTGCTTCTATTACAGCTATAGTTGTGGATTGTCAGACAGTCAAATGATGATGACTTTGCTCCTCCTTCAGCTAGTTTGAGTAGATCTGTGCTGCCTGGGTGGTATTTTTAAACAGTTTGTGATTCTGGGTTACGTGAGCTTCCTTTAGCTCCTCCGCTTGGTTCTCTCACGTGATCTTCCAGAGTTTCATGGAAATAAATTCATGAGGGCAACATGTTTGTGAACTATGCTCTTATGTCCTCTATTATTCATGGTCCTTTTGATCCCACTTCTGTAGACAAGGCTCTTTCACATGAGCCTTGGCGCCGTGCTATGCAGGTAGAGCTGGATGCTATTGAACGTAATGGCACTTGGATTTTGGTGCCTAGGCCACTGCAATCTAAGGTTATTGGTGTGCAGTGGATCTTCAAATCAAAGTTCTAAGCTGATGCTAGCTTGGAAAAGCATAAGGTGAGGTTGGTTGCCAAGGGTTATGCTCAGCGCCCTAGAGTCCACTTCAATGAGACCTTCGCTTCGATGACCCGAATGACTACCATTTCACACCATTCTTGATCTTGTAGGACATCATAGATGGCCCGTATTTGAGATGGACATCAAGTCGGCTTTGCTAAATGGAGAGCTTACACAGGAAGTGTATGTTGATCAAGAGCCGAGATTTGAGGTTCCAGGCAAACAAGATCAGGTGTACCAGCAAAACAGCTGAAGAAATCTTTGTATGGTTTGAAGAAGGCTTCGCAGGCTTGGTACCATCAGATTGATGGAAGCTTGGCCTGTGCCATTCTCATGAAGATTCAAACCTTTATATCCTCCTAGAGAGGGGGTTAATTGTTATCATTGTGGTCTATGTTGATGACCTCATCTTTACGGGTTCTTATTCTGTGAGGATCCGTTTAGTCATTGGATGCTTTGAAGACAGAGTTTGAGATGACGGATCTTATTCTGTGAGGATCCGTTCAGTCACTGGATGCTTTGAAGACAGAGTTTGAGATGACGGATCTTGAGATGCTCTAGGTGTCTAGTCGGCCAGCCCTCTTTACCTATTTATAGGTGGGCTTGCCTCCCTCTTCTTTCATAGTCTAGTCGGCCAGCCCTCTTTACCTATTTATAGGTGGGCTTGCCTCCCTCTTTTTTCATAGTCTAGTCTTTAGTTTGTATCCCTCACTTATGAGACCTTTCATGCCTCTTGCTTTGGAACTATTTCATTGCAGTATATTCAGCATAGTTGCTACATATATATCTCTCTCTCTTGCACTCTCTCTCAGCACACTCTAGTGCTTGTATGCTTTTGCTCTATGCACTCTTTCAGGAACCACCTCTCTCGTGTGTCGCCACCAGACCCTCTCACATGCATCCATCACCTTGGGGGATAATGGGGTGCCAGTGAGAAGAGATCGGAATAAATCCATGGCAATGGCTCTCACATGGGGGGGATGAGAAACAATAGCTCCATCCTGGCCACACAGCCTACAAATACCGTCTCTCGTCCTATGGGGCCAACTATCAAAGAAATATCTTGTAACTCTATCACTGGCCTAGATCCATAATGATCCCCTGGCATGGCATCTCTACTCCACCCTCCTCTCCTCTATGGACTGAATCTCCCTGCGGCGGGAGGCAGCAAGTTGACTCTCTATCCCCATGGGCTGTTTGGGGAACTCTCCTGAAAGACACTGTAAAGAGGCTAGTTCCCTTCTGAGACTCCTGTCATGCTCCCGAAATCCCTCCAATCTACTTGTAAGAAAACACTGATCTCCCCTAGGCCACCATCCAAAGTGCATGCTGTAGAGCCTGAGAAAAAGTCCAATCCCGCCCATGTCTGCTCAATCCGGTTGCAGATCTCGGGGTCTTGAATGAGGTTGTCTGGATTCTTGGAGCTCGCATGTTTGTCATGTCCTCTAGGGACAAAATAACTGGGGCTTGATCTGAAAAACTAGTTCCTGCCAAGATACCAACCATGCCCCCACGGCTGCAAGCCCACTCATTAACGTAAAACCTCTCCACTGGTTGAGAGAGGTTGGTGGGGCGAGTGCTTCTCCTATCCGATCGAGAGAAGCTAAGACTCCTAGGGCTACACCTAAACTTTGGAAAATGCAAGGGTCCTGTCCTTTAAGAATCAGTATCATCTCCTCCAAGGTAGAGTACTCCTCTCTTGAGACTGTGGCCATGCCACCTCCTTTGCTACCTCTATCATATTGAAGTCACTACCCATACACCAAAAATCATCCTGGGTAAAGGCATGTCGGACCGTGCTGCAAAAAAGAGCTCTACCTTGCGACAGCATTCGGGGCATAATTGCTAAGGACGCTAATGCTATCCTCACCAATCAGAATGGTAACCCACTATGAGCACCCTAGAACTATTACTCCTGATCGTGTCACTAGCTACAAGAGTTGCTCATCTCACTGACAGAAAGACACACTCCTCCTTGCGTCCCTGAAGGGCCAAAGGATGGAGACCAAAAAGTATGACTCCTGCCTAGTAAAATCTTCCCACAACGGCAGGTGCGCCCCTTAGCAAGGTGCTTCTCCTGGATGAAAAGAATGTCAATAGGTCCGCCCACCATAGCTCGTTGAAGTTCTCCTCTAAGGACGCCTCATCTCTAAAAGCAGTGAGGCCCCCCCTAAACCCTGAATGTTCTATGAGATAATCCTCATATCAATCTCTATGTGAGGCGGAACTACCGGAACTACCCTCCACTTGAAGAATCTTGGATGCGGGTTTAGACGGGGAATAGTCACAATCCGTTCCTAGTGTGAAGTCACGCCAAGTGGGCATGGATCCTGCCCTCCATATGCTGCCACTTTATCCGAGCGCAAGAGTATGCATACTCCATGATCCATCAATCACTGGAGGTCTTACATACTAGAGTAGAGGTCTCTAGGGATATGGGATCCCAACTGCCCCCTTTGCACATCGGATTTTCGGATGGTAGTAGTGGAAGTAGCTTCCTCTTGCGTGGGGCACGGTTTCCCACTCGGGGCCTCACCCTCGAATGTCTAGGCATGAGACTAAGCTGGTGGTCATTCCGAAAGCTGGTGGCGAACTGTTGTTGCAACCAAACTTCCCTTAGAAGAACACATATACCAAATGCTCCCTCCAGCATTCTGGCGTAAGACAATCCTTTATTAAGAAAAACAAGGTTTCTATGCAAGTTTTCAGTTTTGATTTTCTTTTGAATACAATGGATATATCTTAAATCCGTATCCCAATACTATACTTCTAGATCACAGGTCTAAAATTCCAACAGAATTTCCTAAAATCTGTAACCTTGATCCTCAGATCAGAATCAAGGGTCTTAACTTGATTTCAGATTCGGGGGGTGATTTGAGTGAAACTTTCCTAAACTGGTCACATCATCTTTTCTTGAAACTGACGAAGAAGATTAAGTCTTGGTCATAGTCTGATTCAGGGTTTGAGTCTGGAAAGGTTCTCCCTGAACTAACTTTCTTGAAGGGTAATATTTCAATTACTACTTTACTGAATTTCATTCATTGAGTATTTGCTTAATTGAGTTCAAAACTAATCACAAATTCCTATGGGGAATAAATTAATCATTTATCTAAAATTCCGACTTCGATAGTTTTTCTGAGTTTTCTCATTACTATCCTAGAGAATATAAAACGGTAGAATTTTCTTTCACAGAGTATTTACTTATTCATTTACCAATATTCATGGGATTTAAACATAGGATTAAAGAGAACGCTTATTTTGATATAAAAATTATGTATGCATCTATTTATGCATAAAATCCAACTTCCATGGAAATAACACTTTTATATAAAAGAAAATCCTTTTATGCATCTATTTAGGTAAAAAAATCAATTTTGATGAAAGTAACACTTTTATAATAAAAATTTTCGTTTATGCATGAAAATCAATATTTATGCAAGTAACACTTTTATAATTAAAAACATTCTTTTATGCATCATTTTACGCATAAAAATAAATATTGATGAAAGTAACACTTTTATAATAAATTTTTCTTTAATGCATCTATTTATGCAAAAAATCAATTTTGATGAAAGTAACACTTTTATAATTAAAAAAATTCTTTTATGCATCATTTTATGCATAAAAATCAATATTGATGAAAGTAACACTTTTATAATAATAAAAATTCTTTTATGCATCATTTTATGCATAAAAATCAATATTGATGAAAGTAACACTTTTATAATTTAAAAAAATATTTTATGCATCTATTTATGCAAAAAAACAATTTTGATGAAAGAAACACTTTTATAATAAAAAAATTATTTTATGCATCATTTTATGCATAAAAATCAATATTGGTGAAAGTAACACTTTTATAATAATAAAAATTCTTTTATGCATCATTTTATGCATAAGAATCAATATTGGTGAAAGTAATACTTTTACAATTTTTTTAAAAAATCTTTTATGCATCATTTTATGCATAAGAATCAATATTGGTGAAAGTAACACTTTTGTAATAAAAAAAATTATTTCCAATATGCATCTTTCTATGCATAGAATTTAATTCTTATGAAAATCAGACTTTTATAATAAAAAAATATCCAATATGCATCTTTCTATGCATAGAATTTAAATCTAATGAAAATCGCTCTTTTATAATAAAAACATAACCAATGTGCATCTTTCTATGCATAGAATTTAAATTTTAATGAAAATAACACTTTTATAATAGAAATATTTCTACTATGCATTTTTCTATGCCTAGAACGAAAATAACACTTTTAGAATACACAAATGGTGGGGATTACTCTTTTTGAATAATAAAAGATAAAACTTATTTCACAAAATTTAAGAAAATTTTGCCATAACCTCCTTTGTATGGCTGACCATTTTTCAATTTTTTTCTATCCTCAAGTTACTTAAAAATTATCCCAAATGGTTTAAAGCATTCTAAACTAATCAAATTCCACTTTTAAAAGAGAAACATTATGAAAAGTTTAATTCTAACAATTTGATTACTTATCTAGGATAAAGAAAGGTTGAATTTAACAATGAAGAGGAATGGATGAAGGAGCTAAGTTGTTAGCAAACAAAAGGACCAAGGGTGCTGAAGGTGAGGATGAAGCTGGACCATCGAGATAAAAAAAGGCGAAGCAAGTAGAGGATCAATTCAAGGAAGGAGAAAAGAAGAGGAGACCTAGGAGAAAGATAGGGATGCAGGACTTTCCACTAGGAGAAGGGGAGGAAGAGTATGATCTGAAGAAAGATCTCCAGCAAAAAGGACCCACTTTGTCTTGGCCCTAGTTGTTGCAAATGTGTCCCAAACTTAGGAGAACCTATAGCAGACTTGTTAGCATAAGGATTCCCAAGAAAGTGAAGAAGAGAGGACAACTGAACATAGTAAGAGTTAAAGGTGACAAGAAGAACGGATGCCTGGATAGAGTAGTTTAAGGTTCCAAAAGTATACATAGATGGTGGTGCTCAAGTCTGTGTTATGACCCAACACACCATGGAAGCCTTGAGATTGAAGGTGAGTGCTCCTTCAGAATTCAGAGTGAGAATGGTCAACAATGCGAAGGTGAGATGCTTGGGAGTGGTGAAGAAGCTGAAGGTAACCATACTTGGTCTAGAAGGTGAGCTAGATGTCCATGTAATGCCAGTAAGGACAGAGGCCTATCCATTAATATTAGGGAGACCACTGCTGATAGCCATGAAGGCAAGACAAGACTAGTGGAGAGGCACCTCATCCTAGGTTTGGATCAACCTACAAAAAAGAAAGTTAGCTATGACATGGGAAAAGAAAGAGAGGTGATATCAGAAGAGAGCTCATCATCAGAAGAAGAGGGGATGAAGAAACCAATTCCACTAAGATTACAATAAAAGAGGAGGAGGAAAGCTCTGAGGAAGATGAGGGCGAAGTTCAGCTATGGAGCTAGGTTAACCCAGTCAGCGCGGAGGGGTCAGAAGTGGGTTGGCAGAGGATCAAGGAGGCCTCTAAGGTTGTGGACAGGGATTTAATATTCACGTGATCACAAGATTTTTTGTGATAATAACACATGTGAACAAGTTATTCACATGTTCTCATGTTACCATTCACAAAATAACAGGTAACTTGCCATTTGGGAACCTCTTAAAAGCTTGGCTACACATGTTATGACTACTCTTGTCAAGAAAGAACTACTCTCCTCCAAAATTTGCAAACTCCAGTCTCACAAAAGAAAATCTCCACAGATACAAAACAACTCTCAAAATTGATCCTCAAGTGAAGTAGCTCGGGATGGGCCCCCTCTGAGTGGTGTAGAAAATTCTTTTGGGAAGCAAAACACAGCCAAAACACTACTGCCCCTAGCAAAAAACAACACTCCACCGCCAACAAAAGGCAAGGAACATGAAGAAACTGGGAACCTGTGTAGGCCAGGAACAAAACGTAGGTATAGATGCTCCATAATCAGCAAAACACTATGTGACATCACAAAATGCAGTGTCCTTAGGTACCAAACTGTCACCAAAGCCACAATCCACACTAAACCCCCTCTGCAAGTGATATGTGTCCATACACTTGAGAAGAAAAAACTCAGCCAACAGAGAGGCTGCAAAAAAAAAAAAGCCAACCATCTTCCACACCTCATATGAGGAAAAAATGCTAAAGAGAAAGTACCTTCACGTCCAAATGCTGAAGCCTAGGTGAAGGTAGAGCTACTAGCAGAGGAAGAGCCTAGAAAACGTAGCAAAATAGGGCTCCAAATTTGAAAATGCATAAGTGAAAGGGGTAGTAGATAAGGCAGAATTTTGAAAACATAGATCCTAGAAGGTACAACCAAACCAACCAACTTTAGCAAAAACGAGCCTATAGGAGAAAAAATGAAACAAATACACTGTTGCTTCCCTGCACAGAGCAGGCCAATAGAACTATAGGAATGCCAAGGATATAGGCTAATGAAGATTGACCACAAAACTGCATCAGTGAAGCGCCTAGAAGAGGGCAAACTGACTAACAGCAGATTGAGAAAAAGAAAAAGCAAGAAAGAGGAGGGAGCAACTAATGTTGTAAGTCACCGATGTTCTGAAACCATGAAGGAATACACAGTGGAAGATGGGAAAGTGGAAACACAGGAGAGAGAGAGAGAGAGAGAGAGAGAGAGAGAGAGAGAGAGAGAGAGAGAGAGAGAGAAACACATGTATATACCTGCTCTCAATATCACCAAACAAGAAACATATGCTGGTACAAGTCCCGAGCAAGAGGGGAAGATGACCTCGTATGTGTTAGTGGTAACACTAGCTTGCACAAAAATATGATTAGTGAATAGGTAATCTTTGTAGTGCTTACACAAAGCTTAATTAGTGAAATATGATTATTTTAATGGAACGCTTTTGTTGCTTTATTATGATCATCACCGAGTTTAGTGACCATCACACCATATTTGTGGTGATTAATATGCTTTGGAGCACTGCAATATAAAGGCTGGAAACTAATAATAATGATATAAAAAAATTAATTATGTATCTCCCAGCTTCACAACAATGAATTAATTGTTGGCACAAATGGGACATTAGAATGGGGTTTAGTGATAACAATAATCCATTGAATTATTGAAGGATGGGAGTTTTTAATTAGAGCAAGAACTGGTTTTAGAAAACCAATCAATGCAGGAGGTCTTTCTAATTATCACTAATACACTTGCCAATAGAGAGATTAACAAGGTGGGCCTTTGCCAATACCTCACATCAAAAAATTGCATCAACATTAACGCTTTCTAATGTATCATCATTGTTAGAAACTATAGAGATTAAGCAAAAACAAATGACAACCTTCATGGTTTGCTTTTTGTAGATTATTAATATAACTTTGTGGTTTTTCTTGCTTTTTGTAGATTATTAATATAAATTTGTAGTTTTTCTTGTTTTTTTGGATAATGTAGATCTGCTAGGGAGCATATTCTAGCACTATTTCTACTAAACTTGTCATTCGAAGGGCTACCGAGCCCACCAAAAATCATCCTTGCTTATAGTGTAGTTGAAATGTTGGTAAACAATTAGTTTGTAAGTGCAACACCACGGATTTGATTCATGCTCATTGTAGGAGATGGATGTTGTGAATAAATTAATCCACTACTTCCTCATACAAGTGAATGATTTTTTCATTTCCCTTTGGTTCTCACCTTTGGTGGATAAGGTAAAGGGGGATCATTGATAGCATGATACATGTATTCAATCATGTGGCATACATACACTAATATACATACATTATATTAGTGCATGCCTAGCTCTCACAAATTTTTTAAAAAGTTGGTATGTCAATAAATTTGCTTGAGACAAATGTGTAGCAATCTGAAGAATAAGGAGAAATAATATTCCATGTAGCCAAATAGATAGCTAGTTTTACTACCAAAATGATCCCAATGATTACAAAAACTCCTCATTTTACATGGTCTAGACATTTAAGTTGTTTACTGAACTATTTGGAAGTGAATGAAAGGCATGAACATGTTTTTTTTTTGTGTGTGTGTGTGTGTGGGGTGGATGATAAGATGAGATAAGTGTGTGTGTGTGTGTTTTGGATGGTAAGATGTGTGTGTGTGTGTGTGTGTGTGTGTTGGATGATAAGATGTGTGTGTGTGTGTGTGTGTGAGAGAGAGAGAGAGAGAGAGAGGATAAGATGTGTGTGTGTGTGGGGTGGATGATAAGATGAGAAAAGATGCTTCTGTGTGTGTGTGTGTGTGTGTGTGTGTGTGTTTGTGTTTTGGATTATAAGATATGTGCGTGTGTGTGTGTGTGTGTGTGTGTTGGATGATAAGATGAGATACCCATTTTCCAAACACTCTCCATGACTAACAGAGTGTTTTAATTGTGTTTACTATCTAATAAAACTATTCAATTCTACTGATTGTTTGTTTTGATTGTGTTTACTATCTAATAAGATGATAAGATGAGAAAAGATGCTTCTCTCTCTGTGTGTGTGTGTGTGTGTGTGTTGGATGATAAGATGAGATACCCATTTTCCAAACACTCTCCATGACTAACAGAGTGTTTTAATTGTGTTTACTATCTAATAAAACTATTCAATTCTACTGATTGTTTGTTTTGATTGTGTTTACTATCTAATAAGATGATAAGATGAGAAAAGATGCTTCTCTGTGTGTGTGTGTGTGTGTGTGTTTTGGATTATAAGATATGTGTGTATGTGTGTTGGATGATAAGATGAGATACCCATTTTCCAAACACTCTCCATGACTGACAGAGTGTTTTAATTGTGTTTACTATCTAATAAAACTATTCAATTCTAGTGATTGTTTGTTTTGATTGTCTGCTTATAGATCTAGCGGCAAATGAAGCCTCTGCATGGTGCAACAACTCGGCTTGCAGCTTTGTGGGGGTCACATGAAATTTGAACACACACCATCTCGCCACATGCAAACTCTTGTACTAGGCACACTTGGTGCCACACTACTTGAAAAAAGCACTCACAGCAGATGAAGCCTCCGCACTAGCACAACAAGCATGGGGACATTGCACAGGGGTTTATCCATAACTACCCACTAAGACATTGTGTTAATCAAGTGATAATTCTAGCCTAACCGATACACAAGCCTCTGAATCATAGGTTTTTGAATTGGTTATGCTAGAATTATCACTTTGATTAATATAGTGTATTAATGGGCTACTAAGGATGAATCCCAAGGTCCCCTCCTCCCTCATAAGATCTCTTGGTCTCCATGTTTTTCCATGGCATTTACACTGCCACCTTTCTCCTTGTGGCCAATTAAAACACAATGTAGCATGAGTAGTAATTTTGAAGAAGATGAGAGATAGACACAGAGAGTTGAGAACTACTTTCCGTTTTGGTCCTCAATTCATTAATTTTTACCTCTTTCTTTGGTGTCTTATTTATCTCTATGGTATTTTCATGACTCTGGATATGTGTTACTAGTGCCCATGCATTCAACATGTATGGCAAGGATGTCTAGGTTTTTACATATACACACACACATATATATACATACATGCATACATACATACATACACACACACACACACACACACACACACATATATATGTATATATATATATATATATATATATATATATATATATATATATATATATATATATATATATAATCTTCATTTAGGTCAAATAAACTAATGCCCAATGATGTGAGCATTAATTAATTAAAATGGCATTAAGCATTCAATTATTCACAGAAAAACTATAAACTATATACTTTGGGCCTACATTTTTGTAAACTTTATTTTTGTCAAATTTGAAAAATTTGTATATTTTAAGTTATCTATGAAAGTGCAAGTTTAAGGACGTGTTCGAGAAAAATGTTTTGTGTGTTTTTCTGTGTGAACACTGATCAAAGTTCCAAACAAAAGAAGGTAAGGTCATCGAGGATAATGCCGGCATGAGAGAGAGAGAGAGAGAGAGAGAGAGAGAGAGAGAGAGAGAGAGTAGTCTTAAATGGTTATACAAGATATTTTTTTCTTCTTTTTGAATTCCAAGGATGAGGCTTTTCAACACTTTTGTGATTTGAGGGTTGAGGTGGAAAAAGAGACCAGTTCTTCGGTCAAGGCTCTTAGGACCAACACAAGGGGTGAGTTTACATCCCAAGAGTTTCAGCAATATTGCAAGGATCATGGCGTTTGGAGATAGCTTACTACAACATATACTCCTTCACAAAACGGAGTTGCAGAGAGGAAGAATAGGGCCATCATGGAGATGGCTCGTGATATGCTTGAGCATTTTTCATTACCTCAACGTTTTTGGGCTGAGGCGGCTTCTACTACTGTCTTCATTCAAAACAGGTCTCCTACTACTACTCTTTGAGATAAAACTACATATGAGGCTTTCCATGGTGAGAAGCCCTTTGTTGTTAATTTTTAGGTGTTTGGTTGTTCGGCGTATGTAGATGTGCCTAAGTAGCATCGCTCCAAGATGGACTCGAAGTCTTAGCGCATGACTTTTCTTGGACACAGTTCTGTGTCCAAGGCATAATATCGTCTATATGATCAGCAGGCCGGCAAAGTTGTTGTGAGCCGTGATGTGGTGTTTGACGAGACTCCTACATCTTCAGAGGGGGGTGGTGAGCTTCTTCTTCCTCTGCCTCCTTCTCTGCCCTCTCCTCCTCCTCCCCCTGCTTCTATTACAGCTCCAGCTGTGGATTCTCAGTTAGATGATGATGCCTTTGCTCCTCCTCCAGCTAGTTCGAGCAGATCTGTGCGTGGGTGGTATTTTCAGAGAGTTCATGATTCGGGGTTACGTGAGCTTCCTTCTGCTCCTCCTCCTAGTTCTCTCACGTGATCTTCCAGAGTTTCATGGAAATAAATTCATGAGGGCAACATGTTTGTGAACTATGCTCTTATGTCCTATATTATTCACTTATGTGGACAAGGCTCTTTCACATGAGCCTTGGCGTCGTGCTATGCAGGTAGAGCTGGATGCTATTGAACGTAATGGCACTTGGATTTTGGTGCCTAGGCCACTGCAATGTAAGGTTATTGTGGATCTTCAAATCAAAGTTCTAGCTGATGGTAGCTTGGAAAAGCACAAGGTGAGGTTGGTCTGCCAAGGGTTATGCTCAGTGCCCTAGAGTCGACTTCAATGAGACCTTCGCTCCGATGACCCATAAGACTACCATTTTGCACCGTTCTTGATCTTGTAGGACATTATAGATGGCCCGTATTTGAGATGGATGTCAAGTCAGCTTTCCTAAATGGAGAGCTTACAAAGGAAACGCATGCTGATCAACCACCAAGATTTGAGGTTCCAGGAAAACAGGATCAGGTGTACTAGCAGCAGCAGCTGAAGAAAGCTTTGTATGGTTTGAAGAAGGCTTTGTGGGCTTGGTACCAGCAGATTGATGAGTTCTTTTGGAAGCTTGGCCTATGCCATTGTCATAAAGATTCAAACCTTTATATCCTCCGTGAGAGGGGGTTAATTGTTATCATTGTGGTCTATGTTGATGACCTCATCTTTACAGGTTCTGATTCTGTGAGGATCCGTTCAATCATGGATGCTTTGGAGACAGAGTTTGAGATGACGGATCTTGGTCTTTTGCATTATTTTCTTGGCTTTGAGATTTGGCAGACCTCTAAGTGTATTTTCTTCTCTCAACAAAAGTACACCGGGAGATACTTGACAGGTTTTAGATGACTGGATGTAGATCAGTATCTTCTCCTATAGATACTAGTGAGAAGCTTTCTCTTCATGATGCTTCTCTAGGGATTGATCAGGGGGAACAGTATCGGGTTCTCACTGGTTGTTTGGCTTGGTTGACCTACTTCTGATTGAACATTTGTTTCACAGTCATCTTATCGAGTTCTTTCACATCCAAACCCCATCAGCAACATTGGCAGTGTGCTCTCACAGTTCTTCGGTACTTGCATGGTACTTTGGACTTTGGCATCTTCTATGGCCAAGGGTGCACTCTTCTTGGATGGTATGATTTAGATTGGGCTGGAGATCTAGATACTTGGAGTTCAAGCACTGGTTGTGTTTTTTCACTTAGGTCTGAAGCCATTTCATGGAGCAGTAAAAAGCAGCCTACTATGGTGCTTTCCTCTAAAGAGGCGGAGTATCGTGTAGTTTGTTATGCTGCATGTGAGGTGATTTGGCTACGGAGATTATTGGGAGAGCTTGGCTTTCCTCCTACCGGATCTACTCTTCTTTGGTATGACAATCAAAGTTACATCACCATCGCCAAGAACCTTGTGTTTCATGCTCGTACGAAACATATTGAGATTCAGTATCACTATGTCTGTGAATGGGTTCTTTTGCTGGAGATTTGAGTTTGGAGTATTGTCCTTTGGCAAAGAATGCAGCAGATTTGTTCACCAAGTTAGTTTTTTAGGATTCCTTCGCTCCTCGTCTTCGACTTCTCGGAGTTTGTTAACCATCTCGTTGAGAGGGGGTGTTAGAACATTTATCCCTAGTTTCTGCTCATATTTGGAGTTCCTTTTGGTCCCTTTTCATGGCCCTTGGTTGTGGGTTGTTGGCCATCCTATTTTTTCGTATTTTTTGGGCATTTTTCCCAGGTCAGTTACTTTATATCCAGTCCGCCAGCTACATACTGTCCAGTCGGCCAGCTCTAGGTGTCCAGTCGGCCCAGCCCTCTTTACCTATTTATAGGTGGTGTAAGATCCCCGTACCCATCGCGCAACGGATTCTAGGTGCTAGCAACGGAAGTAGTACATCTTGCATGGGGCAGGGTCCTACACTCGGGGCCTCGCCCATGGATATCCGGACAGGTGACTAATTCCTCGATTCTTCCAAAACCGAACTTAGAAAAACTTCCCTTGCCCGAAAAGCACAAGCGATTCCTCCAGGATAAAATTTTACTCTAACGTAGTCAGGGTCATTTACTGACCAAACTGATCCAACCGAACCTAAAGTCACTTGGTCAGATTAACGAAGAAACTTGCACTTGGATCATAGAGATCAATGTTTTTTTCCCCATCGAGAGGCACAACCGTTGATCCCTTTTTCCATAGAACAATTACTATCCAGGATTTACTTCATCTAGCGTACTACAATAGAAATTGAGTCTCAATTTACGGATCCATTAGTCCAGCCTAACCCCATCCAGTCCCATGGGTTAGCCAACTACCCAACCACTGTAGTGATGGGATCCAATTCGGAATTTGGTTAGGTTGTCCCGGGTACTAGGGAAAAGAGTTCCCAGGCCCCCTAGCCGGATTTTCATGCAAACATAAAACTAGTCACACCACTTACACACCCAATATGAAATTGCCTTTTTTTTCAACATCAGCTATCTTTAAAACAATCCTTTAATGAAACCATTGTGTCACTGATCACAATCCTCAAAATCTCTGGTTGAATCCTTATTTCCAATCATTCCTTCATCGGTGTACTTATGGCATCATTGGCAACCAGAACGCTCACCACCTGTTCACTCAGGGGCCTTTTCGATAGTTCCTAGCTCATAGAAACCGGTAATATATTCACATATAAAAATCAAGATGGAATCCTCGTTGAAGATCATCAAGGTCAACAAACAGATCTATATAAGAGAGCTATGGACTCATCAGTTGAGACAGCAAGGTCAATCAACCAGATCCATACTCGATTTCAGAAAACAACTCTTACTCCTTGTTCCAATATCTTCCACGATGCACGTATGGGTATCTTCGACGACCCAGAGCCCGAGCACCGTATGGTCAGCACCCTCTAGGATCCTTCGCAGTGCTTCACTCATAGACCGCTTCCTTGGTCCCTCATCCACCGTACCGGAAGCTCACCATTTAAATTGAACCGAGGCTGGTCAACACCTCGGCCGACCTTGCTACGCAAGACGTCCTCCGTAGACTCTCCGTCAGCCATTTGAAGACCCAATTACTAATTTACGAATTTCAGTTTGAATGTCAAATTGTATGAATTTTATCACACAATTACAACCTTTTAGTGCTTCTAGATAAATTTTTGACATATTTGGCTTCTTGGTTGATCCTCATTAGCCAAATAGCTCTGATACCAACTGTAAGATCCCCATCCCCACCATCGCGCAATGGATTCTAGGTGCTACCAGCGGAAGTATCACATCTTGCGCGGGGCAGGGTCCTACACTCGGGGCCTCTCGCCCACGGATATCCGAATAGGTGACTAATTCCTCGGTTCTTCCAAAACGAACTTAGAAAAACTTCCCTTGCCTGGAAAGCACATGCGATTCCTCCATGATAAAATTTTACTCTAACCTAGTCAGGGTCATTACTGACAAAACTGATCCAACCAAACCTAAAGTCACTTGGTCAGATCAAGGAAGAAACATGCACTTGGATCATAGAGATCAACGCTTTTTTCCCCATCGAGAGGCACAGCCGTTGATCCCTTTTTCCATAGAACAATTACTATCCGAGATTTACTTCATCTAGCATACTACAATAGAAATTGAGTCTCGATTTATAGATCCATCAGTCCATCCTAATCCATCCAGTCCCATGGGTTAGCCAACCCCCAACCACTGTAGTGATGGGATCCAATTAGGAATTTGGTTAGGTTTTGTCCCGGGTACCAGGGAAAAGAGTTCCCAGGCCCCCTAGCCGGATGTTCATGCAAACATAAAACTAGTCACACCACTTACACACCCAATATGAAATTGCCTTTTTTTTCAGCATCAGGTATCTTTAAAACAGTCCTTTGATGAAACCATTGTGTCATTGATCACAATCTTCAAAATCTCTCGTTGAGTCCTTATTTCCAATCATTCCTTCCTTGGTGTACTTATGGCATCATTGGCACCAGAACGCTCACCACCTGTTCACTCAGGGGCCTTTTCGATAGTTCCTAGCTCATAGTAACTAGCAATATATTCACATATAAAAATCAAGATGGAATCCTCGTTGAAGATCAGCAAGATCAACCAACAGATCCATATAAGAGAGCTATGGACACATCCTTGAGGACCAGCAAGGTCAATCAACTAGATCCATACTCAGTTTGAGAAAACAACTCTTACTCCTTGTTCCAATATCTTCCACGACGTATGTGTGGGTATCTTCGGTGACCCAGAGCCCGAGCACCGTATGGTCAGCACCCTTCAGGATCCTTTGCAGGTCACCTAATGCTTCACTCATAGGCCGCTTCCTTGGTCCCTCATCCACTGTACCAGGAGCTCACCATTTAAATCAAACCGAGGCTGGTCAACACCTCAGCCGACCTTGCTATGCGAGACGTCCTCCCGTCAGCTGTTGCAACTTTATCAGGTAGGTCTCCACGACCACATTCTCAGGACAGTCAAAATGCTTCCCCAGCATTCTTGACATAAAATAGTCATTTACAAACAGTTCATAAATACAGTTTCTATAGTGAACTCTCATCTAGATCAGATATATCATTTTCCATCCCATCACATTAGATTCATACACTTCACATAACATTCATTCCTATCTTTCTTAATTTACATTACGTCTCATCGCATCCATTTCTCATTACATCTCATTCACTTACATCTTATATCATTCATTCACATTCTGATTCACATGACATCTTATCTCATCCATTCGCTCATATCGACGTCATATCCATTCACATATATATTCGCATTCATTATTCCACATACACATCCACATTCGTACATCCACATCCACATCTACATCCATACATCCATTTTCACATCCACATTCATACATCCACATCCACATCTACATCCATACATCCATTTTCACATCCACATCCACATTCATATATCCACATTCACATCTACATCCATACATCCATTTTCACATCCATATTCATACATCCACATTCATATCTACATCTATACATCCATTTTCACATCCACATTCATACATCCAAATTCACATCTACATCCGCATTCATACATCCACATCTCCATTCCCATTCATACATCCATATCCACATCCATATCCATACATCTATTTCCACATCCATATTCATACATCCACATCCATATCTACATCTATGCATCCATTTTCACATCCACATTCATACATCCACATCGATACATCCATTTCCACATCCATATTCATACATCCACATCCATACTTATCACATACATATACATCTTTCCTTTCCCATACATCCTTCACATACATACATCTACATCCATTCTTTCACATACATATATCTACATCCATTCTTTCACATATATATATCTACATCCATTCTTTCATATACATACATCTCCATCCATTCTTCGTTCATTTTCATCTATCTGATTCATTTCACATCCTCATATCTATTTATAGAATACAAGAGAATTTTTATTTTTGATTTAAGATTTCTTTACGCATCTATTTATGCATAAATTCCATTTTAAGGAGAATTACACTTTCGAAATAAAAATCAATCTTTTATGCATCTTCCTATGTATAAATTCATTTTAAATGAGAATGACACTTTTGAATTAAAATTCAATCTTTTATGCATCTTCTCATGCATAAAATCAAAATTGATGAAAATAACTCTTTTGAACTAAAAATAGATTTCTTTATGCATCTTTCTATGCATAAAATCAAAATTGATGAGAATAACACTTTTGGGTTAAAATAAATTCTTTATGCATCTTTCCGTGCATAAATCCAATTTAGTAGGAATTACACTTTTAGAATAAAAGAATTTCTCTTATGCATCTAATTTATGCATAAAATCCATTTATGATGAAAATCTCACTTTTAATATAAAAAAATCTTTTATGCATATGTTTATGCATACAAATCATTTATGATGGAAATCACTCTTTTAATATAAAAGAATTTATTTTATGCATCTAATTTATTCATAAAATCATTTATGATAAAAATCACACTTTTAATATAAAAAATATCTTTTATGCATATGTTTATGCATACAAATGATTTATGATGAAAATCACTCTTTTAATATAAAAGAATTTCTTTTATGCATCTAATTTATGCATAAAATCCATTTATGATGAAAATCTTTTAATAAAAAAAATCTTTTATGCATATGTTTATGCATACAAATCATTTATGATGAGAATCACTCTTTTAATATAAAAGAATTTCTTTTATGCATAAAATCCATTTATGATGAAAATCTCACTTTTAATATAAAAAAATATTTTATGCATACAAATCATTTATGATGAAAATCACTCTTTTAATATAAAAGAATTTCTTTTATGCATAAAATCATTTATGATGAAAATCACACTTTTAATATAAAAAAATATCTTCTATGCATATGTTTATGCATACAAATCATTTATGATGAAAATCACTCTTTTAATATAAAAGAATTTCTTTTATGAATCTAATTTATGCATAAAATCATTTATGATGAAAATCACACTTTTAATAAAAAAATATCTTTTATGCATACAAATCATTTATGATGAAAATCACTCTTTTAATATAAAAGAATTTCTTTTATGCATCTAATTTATGCATAAAATCATTTATGATGAAAATCACACTTTTAATATAAAAAAATATCTTTTATGCATACAAATGATTTATGATGAAAATCACTCTTTTAATATAAAAGAATTTCTTTTATGCATAAAATCATTTATGATGAAAATCACACTTTTAAATTAAAAATAAAATTCTTTATGCATCTTTCTATGCATAAAATAAAAATTGATGAAAATAACACTTTTTGGATTAATTTAAATTCTTTATGCATCTATCCATGCATAAATCCAATTTAGTAAGAATTATACTTTTAGAATAAAAAAGTAAAAGTTATTTTTACACAATTTTAGAAAATTTTGCCATAACCTCCTTTGTATGGCTGACCATTTTTCAATTTTCAACTTTCTAAAATCAACTAGAATTTCACCAAGAGTATTTAATTCATTCTAATGTAAGAAATTTCTACTTATTTAAGAGAAAAATTATGAAAAACTTAATTTTATCCCATTAATCATTCATCTAGGATAAAGAATGGTTGGATTTACTAAAGAAGAGAGGGGAATATCTTTTTTCAATGAGGCATAACATCATAATCATTTTAGAGAAGACAAAAATCATAAAAACCATAAAAATTAAGCATACATGGGAATTTATGTATTTCCTTACTTCCATTCATCAATTAACTTCAATAGCATTAAAAAGCCATTCCAATTAAGCTTCTCAATCTTGAGAGGGGTTGAGAAGAGAGAAACATTGAGAAATTATGGAAAAAGATTAAAATTCACACTATACCTTACAAATTGCTTGATTCTTTGATCACGATAGATGCCCCCAACCAATCAATTGGTTTGGTATGCTGATGGAGCCACCAATGGAGATTGAAGAAGGAGGGAAGCTCCAATTTCTTCAATTTGGAGAGAGTTTTAGAGAATAGTAAAAATTATCATTATTTCAGCATAATTCTGGGATAATATAATTCTCCTATTTTTTACAAAGGACTCAGGTTCTATTTATAGGAGAGGGAGGCTCTTACCAAGACCAATTGATTTCTAGAATTTTCCAGATTCAGTTTGGTTGAATTTGGACTAGATTTGGACCTAGTTTGGTTCCTTTTTTATTCGGTTTTGATTTGATGGTTTGAGGGTTCAACTCTTGTTTGAACAAGAGTGGCCAACCAATCTTTGGGAAAAGGGAAATGTCAAAAACTAGTGAATTATTAATAAATTCACAGTTCTTGACTTGGGTGGAGTAGAGTAACAGTGCATAAAACACTATTATTTTTGACACATATGTAAGGAAGGGGAGGCCCTTTAATGAGGCGCCTACTTCACATGCTTGATTGAGTTTTAAATCTTCAAAAATTGAGATATTTCATCTCTCCTCTCTCCTAATTCAAGTCTAGTTCCAAAAAGTTAGCTTAACTGACCTAAAAATGGTCAAAAATTGACCAAACTAATTTGGAAAATTCTAGAATCAGTTTGTTTGGTTAGGAGCTCAATTTTTCCTATAAATAGAAGCCTCCCCCTTGTACATCCACGTTCACATTCATACATCCACATCCACATACATATATCCACGTCCGTATCTACATCCATACATCCATACATCCAAATCCACATCCACATCCACATCCACATCCACATTCACATTCATACATGCACATCTACATGCATACATCCATTTTCACATTCATACATCCACACTCTTATTCATACTTCCACATCCACATACATACATCCACATCCGTATCTACATCCATGCATCCACATCCTCATTCATACATCCACATATGCCTTCACATCTATTCTTTTACATCACATCCATTCTCGCCCTATCACAACCCATATACATCTTATCCCATCACATACACTTCTTACATCATCCCATACACATCTGATCACATCTTGTCATATCCTAACTCATCTCATATGCATCTTATCACATCTTATCACATCTCATACACCTCTTATCACATCCTATCACATCTCATACACATCTTATCACATCGTATCACATCTCATATGCATCTTATCATATCCTATCATTTCTCATATCTATTTATAGAATACAAGAGAATTCTTATATTTGATATAAGATTTCTTTACGCATCTATTTATGCATAAATTTCGTTTAAGGAGACTAACACTTTCGAAATAAAAATCAATCTTTTATGCATCTTCCTATGCATAAATTCATTTTAAATGAGAATGACACTTTAAATTAAAATTCAATCTTTTATGCATCTTCCTATGCATAAATTCAATTTAGATGAGAATGACACTTTTGAATTAAAAATAAATCTTTTATGCATCTTCTTATGCATAAATTCAATTTAGTAGGAATTACACTTTTAGAATAAAAGAATTTCTCTTATGCATCTAATTTATGCATAAATTCCATTTATGATGAAAATCACACTTTTAGTATAAGAAATATCTTTTATGCATACCTCTATGCATGAAATCCACTTATGATAAAAGTAACACTTTTATAATAAAATAATCTTTTATACATACCTCTATGCATGAAATCCAAATATGATAAAAATAACATTAATAAAATAATCATCTTTTATGCATACCTCTATGCATTAAAATAAATTATGTTAAAAGTAACACTTTTACAATAAAAATTTATCTTTTATGCATACTTCTATGCATTAAAATCAATTATGATAAAAGTAACACTTTTGATACAAAAATTTATCCTTTATGCATACTTCTATGCATTAAAATAAAAATGATAAACGTAACACTTTTGATATAAAAATTTATCCTTTATGCATACTTCTATGCATGAAAATAAAAATGATAAAAGTAACACTTTTGATATAAAAATTTATCCTTTATGCATACTTCTATGCATGAAAATAAAAATGATAAAAGTAACACTTTTGATATAAAAATTTATCCTTTATGCATACTTCTATGCATTAAAATAAAAATGATAAAAGTAACACTTTTGATATAAAAATTTATCCTTTATGCATACTTCTATGCATGAAAATAAAAATGATAAAAGTAACACTTTTGATATAAAAATTTATCCTTTATGCATACTTCTATGCATGAAATTAAAAATGATAAAAGTAACACTTTTGATATAAAAATTTATCCTTTATGCATACTTCTATGCATGAAATTAAAAATGATAAAAGTAACACTTTTGATATAAAAATTTATTCTTTATACACATAATCAAAATGCATCTTCTATGCATGAAAATGATACTTTAGAATATAGAAACCATAAGGATTACTCTTTTAGAATAAGAAAAGATGAATTTTATTTCACTAATTTCTAAAAATTTTGCCATAACCTCCTTTGTATGGCTGACCATTTTTCAAATTTCTAAGTCTTTAAAACTAATTAAAAGTGCACCAAAAGTATTGAAATTATCCTAAAGTAAACATTTTTTCACTTAATTAAAACAAACATTATAAAAACTTGACATTAATCAATTAATCATTCACCTAGGATAGAGAATGGTTGGTTTTGTTAGAGAAGAGAGGGGAATGCCTTTTTGTAATGAAGCATAACATTTTTAGATAAGACATAAAGCATAAAAACCATTTAAAGCCATAAAAACCATAAAATAAGTGAAAAGAAGAATCACCAACTTACTTATGACTTTGAAAGCTTTCCTTTGGCTTGATGGTTTGAGGGTTCAACTCTTGTTTGAACAAGAGTGGCCAACCAATCTTTGGAAAAGGGAAATGTCAAAAACTAGTGAATTATTAATAAATTCACAGTTCTTGACTTGGGTGGAGTAGAGTAACAGTGTATAAAACACTATTATTTTTTAACAAGGGGGAGGCTTCTATTTATAGGAAAAATTGAGCTCCTAACCAAACAAACTGATTCTAGAATTTTCCAAATCAGTTTGGTCAATTTTTGACCATTTTTAGGTCAGTTAAGCTAACTTTTTGGAACTAGACTTGAATTAGGAGAGAGGAGAGATGAAATATCTCAATTTTTGAAGATTTAAAACTCAATCAAGCATGTGAAGTAGGCGCCTCATTAAAGGGCCTCCCCTTCCTTACATATGTGTCAAAAATGAAATCATTATATCCAAAATATCTCATATTTTTAATATTGCTCATAGTTTCTTACTAATAAACCTTGTACATATTCAACTCTTCATCTTATGTGAGCATTGAAGGGACTCCCCTTCCTTACATATGTGTCAAAATGGAATCATTATACCCAAAATATCTCATATTTTTAATATTGCTCATAGTTTCTTACTAATAAACCTTGTACATAGTCAACTCTTCATCTTATGTGAGTATTTACTCATTTTTGGGTATCTTCTTTTACAAATTTGGATTTATCTCCTCCCCACACATGGATTGATCTTATTGGCCCATAGGAACCTTAATTGGGCCATAATCCAAAAATTTCTGAAAATCTAGACCCTTAGGTTAAGGTCCTTCATACCCATTTCCAATTAATTCCAATTGCACATTGGAAAGTTCTTTTTGAATTTCTATTTCAGGGGAACTTATTTTAATAAGATGAGATATTTTTCTATCCAAAATTATTAAAAATTTGAATATTCTCTCTCTAGAATATTTTCTCTCTCTAAGTTAAAACAGTTAGAAACAAGATCTTTTATATTTCTGAAGAGGGGATTGATTACAGGGGAAGATGCTGGACATTTTAAGAGGCTGGGGAGGAGTCTTACATTCACTCCCACTTGAAAAATGCGAGATGTCCTCATCTCACAAACTGGGGTAATTTTGCAAGATGCACGAATATGAGACTAAGAGAAAATTTAATTAAGATTAACCACCAAGAAAAGTCTCAAAGAGAGGAAGACTCAAGACAAGAACAAAGATTTTAACTTTATTCACTCTTGGAACATATACATCAAGATAGAAGAACTTTTTACAATTCCATAATCTTGTCCATCATATGGTCACAAAAGCAGCACAAGCTGCACACGTATAAGGTAACTCATCTATGGGAATAATTTGGTCGGTTATTGCAGCACCCACCTCAGTGGTATGAGGTGACCTAATAAAAGGACCTCTAAGAGACAAGCCAAAAATGGGATAAAGGCATATCTTTTGGTGAGAAAGAAAACACGCAAGTAAGAAGACCCGCTCAGAAAATCCACCATGCCTTGATCTCATCACACAATAGTATCGGGGACCCAAACCCAA
Organism: Cibotium barometz; assembly: GCF_041138505.1. Taxonomy (NCBI): domain Eukaryota; kingdom Viridiplantae; phylum Streptophyta; class Polypodiopsida; order Cyatheales; family Cibotiaceae; genus Cibotium; species Cibotium barometz. Next base: position 16,380,952 of record NC_141100.1, read on the forward strand.
AGCTTCAATAACCATAGCCAAGCGGACATTGTTACGAAAGTGATGCCGACCCCACGGTGTTACCCTAGTTATGTCTCGATCGGTCCGCCATTTGGTCTGAGCTACAGAAGTTCCCAAGTGAGGGAAAAGTAAGCACTCATATAGCTCTATAAAATCCTTCTTCACAGACTCGCTTGCGTCTTGAAGGTGAGAAATCATCATGGATAAAACCAAGTCTTGCTGCCAAGCCATAAGAGAGATTAAGAAAGAAAGGAGAACGATGGAAGTAAGATTACTGCGAGCGACAAGTAAGAGTTACGATTTATATAAAAGAAGGAACTAGCGTAACCTAGAAGCCAACGAGGTATCTTACCACTGAAGTTTTACCATCTTTCCATGATTTTGGGTTTGTCACATATTTCTTTAGAAGGCTTACATGAAATACATTATGAACTTTGAGATGAGGAGGTAGAAGAAGCTCGTAGGCTAAGTTACCTTTTTTCTTTGAAATCAGATATGGCCCACAATATCTAGGGGCTAACTTCTTATACTTCCAAGAGATAAAAAACTTCTTTTGGGCCGTACTCAAATGAAGACCATATCTGCTTCTTTGAATTCTCTGACTGTCCTCTTCTTATCTGCATACTGCTTCTATCGATCCTGGGCAGTCTTTTAACTGATGACCAAATCCTTGGCATCCAAAACTCCGGTTCTCACTTCTGAACTCATCGTTTTGAATCCTTAAAACAGGTGGGGCTCCTGAGAAGTATCTGGGGAAAGGGTCTTCCTTTTTTAAACAGAATCTTTCTTTTTAAACAGAATCTTTCTTTTTAGAGAGGGAATAATTATAAGATCAAAAAGGGAGGTTCTTACTCCTGCATACCTCGAAGGCTGGGGGAGGAATCTTACATTTGATACCAACTCTGAGATCCCTGTCCCCACCGCGCAACGGATTCGGGGTGCTAGCAGCGGAAGTAGCACTTCTTGTGCGGGGAAGTGTAAGATTCCTCCCCAGCCTCTCAAGATGTCCAGCATCTTCCCCTGTAATCATTCCCCTCTTCAGAAATATAAAAGATCTTGTCTCTGCCTATTTTGACATAGAGAGAGAAAATATTCTAGAGAGAGAATATTCAGATTTTGAATATTTTTAATAGAAAAATTTCTCATATTATTAAAATGAATTCCCCTGAAACAGAAATTCAAAAAAGAACTTTCCAATGTGCAATTGGAATTTATTGGAAATGGGTATAAAGGACCTTAGCCTAAGGATCTAGATTTTCAAAAAATTTTGGATTATGGTCCAATTAAGGTTCCTATGGGCCAATAGCATCAATCCATGTGTAGGGAGGAGATAAATCCAATTTGTAAAAGAAGATACCCAAAAATGAGTAAATGCTCACATAAGATGAAGAGTTGAAAAGGTACAAGGTTTATTAGTAAAAAACTATGAGCAATATTAAAAATATGAGATATTTTGGGTATCCAAAAATGAGTAAATGCTCACATAAGATGAAGAGTTGAAAATGTACAAGGTTTATTAGTAAAAAACTATGAGTAATATTAAAAATATGAGATATTTTGGGTATCCAAAAATGAGTAAATGCTCACATAAGATGAAGAGTTGAAAATGTACAAGGTTTATTAGTAAAAAACTATGAGCAATATTAAAAATATGAGATATTTTGGGTATCCAAAAATGAGTAAATGCTCAAATAAGATGAAGAGTTGAAAATGTACAAGGTTTATTAGTAAAAAACTATGAGCAATATTAAAAATATGAGATATTTTGGGTATCCAAAAAGGAGTAAATGCTCACATAAGATGAAGAGTTGAAAATGTACAAGGTTTATTAGTAAAAAACTATGAGAAAAATTAAAAATATGAGATATTTTGGGTATCCAAAAATGAGTAAATGCTCACACAAGATGAAGAGTTGAAAATGTATAAGGTTTATTAGTAAAAAGCTATGAGCAATATTAAAAATATGAGATATTTTGGGTATAATGATTCCATTTTGACACATATGTAAGGAAGGGGAGTTCTTTAAAGGAGGTGCATATTTCACATGCTTGAATGAGTTTTAAACTAAAAAATATGGTGATATTTTTGTCTCTCCTCTCTCTTGAACCAAGCCAAATCAAACTGGAACCAAACCGAATCAAAAAGTAACCAAACTAGGTCCAAATCTAGTCCAAATTCAACCAAACTGAATTTGGAAAATTCTAGAATTCAGTTAGCTTTGGTTAGAGCTTCCCTCTCCTATAAATAGAACATGAGTCCTTTGAAAAAAAGGAGAAGAATTTTACTATACTAGAGTTATGCTGAAATAATGCTAATTTCTACTATTCTCTAAAATTCTCTCCAAATTGAAGAAATTGGAGCTTCCCTCTTTCTTCAATCCCCATTGGTGGCTCCATCAACATACTTAACCAATTGATTGGTTGGGGGCCTCTACCGTGAACAAAGAATCAAGCAATTTGTAAGGTAAATGGTGAATTTTGATCTTTTCTATAATTTCTCAATGCTTCTCTCTTCTCAACCCCTCTCAAGCTTGAGAAGCTTAATTGGAATGGTTTTTGAATGCTATTGAAGTAAATTGATGAATGGTAGTGAAGAGTTACATAAATTGATGAATGCTATTGAAGTTAATTGATTAATGATAGTTAAGAATTACATAAATTTCCATTTATGCTTAATTCAAATGGTTTTCATGTAATTTCTCTCTCTCACTCAAGAAATGGTCATACTCATGACCCATTCTCAATCCAAATGAAGCTTTTCATAAAGCTTTTCCTTAATCCAATATTAATCTATGCTTGAGGCCAAATTAATGGCTTTTTTCTATGCTTTTAGTTTATGTATATTGATGATTTAATCCATTATGGATTAATGATCCAATTAGGGATCATTCTAATTATTTTCTTAATGATAAGCTTTATCCCTTAGAAAAATTGAGATTTATCAGTCATAGCAGCGGAGCTATGGCAAAATTTTTATAAAAATTACGCATAAAATAATTTCATTCAAAGCATAAAAAGAGGACTTCCTACCATATTCTAGGAATTATCATCCTAGATTAATTGAAAGATATTCATTGTAAACCTAGAGAAATTGATTTTTATATTATGCATAATTGATTTTCATGCATAGAGGTATGCATAAAAGATTATTATTTTAACATAAAAGTGTTACTTTTATCATAATTAGATTTCATGCATAGAGGTATGCATAAAAGATTATTATTTTAATATAAAAGTGTTACTTTTATCATAATTGAATTTCATGCATAGAGGTATGCATAAAAGTTTATTATTTTATTGTAAAAGTGTTACTTTTATCATATTGGATTTCATGCATAGAGGTATGCATAAAAGATATTCTTTTTATACTAAAAGTGTGATTTTTTTATCATAAATGGATTTTATGCATAACTTAGATGCATAAGAGAAATTCTTTTATTCTAAAAGTGTAATTCCTACCAAATTGAATTTATGCATAAGAAGATGCATAAAGATTGATTTTTAATTCAAAAGTGTCATTCTCATCTAAATTGAATTTATGCATAGGAAAATGCATAAAAGATTGAAATTTAATTCAAAAGTGTCATTTTCATTTAAAATGAATTTATGCATAGGAACATGCATAAAAGATTGATTTTTACTTCAAAGTATTAATCTCCTTAAATAGAATTTATGCATAAATAAATGTGTAAAGAAATCTTATATCAAATATAAGAATTCTCTTGTATTCTATAAATAGATATGAGATGTGATAGGATGTGATAAGAGGTGTATAAGAGGTGATAAGATGCTTATGAAATAAGTTAGGAGGTGATAAGATGAATTAAGATGTGATAAGATGTGTATGGGATGAGGTAAGAAGTGTATGTAACACCATATTGGGGAATATGGGAATTTCCCACAAGTTTGGGACACGTGGTCAAAAGTTTGGATTAACCATAACTTGAACACCACTAATCCAAAATGAGCGCTTTATAGCTCTTTAGATTCCATTTTTCAAGCGCTTTCCAACGATAGGTCATATGATAGGGTTTTGAGAAACTTACAAACATGTTATCCATGTCCCCCTTTTTTAAGTATTCAAAAATGGGAATTGGGAAATTCCCAAATTCACTAATATGGTGTTATGTGATAGGATAAGATGTATATGGGTTGTGAGTGATAGGGCGAGAATGGATGTGATGTAAAAAATTAGATGTGAAGGCATATGGGGTTATATGAATGGGAATGTGGAAATGGATGTATGTATGTGGAGGTGTGGATGTGGAGATGGGAGTGTGGATGTATGAATGTGAAAATGGATGTATGCATGAAGATGTATATGCATAGATGTGAATGTGGATGTAGATGTGGCTGTATAGATGTGAATGTGGAATGTGGATGTGGATGTATGTATGTATGTGGATGTAGATGTGGATGTATAGATGTGAATGGGAATGTGGATGTGGATGTATGTGAATGTGGATGTATAGATGTGAATGTGGAATGTGGATGTGGATGTATGTATGTATGTGGCTGTATAGATGTGAATGTGGAATGTGGATGTGGATGTATGTATGTATGTGGATGTAGATGTGGATGTATAGATGTGAATGTGGAATGTGGATGTGGATGTATGTATGTATGTGGCTGTATAGATGTGAATGTGGAATGTGGATGTGGATGTATGTATGTATGTGGATGTAGATGTGGATGTATAGATGTGAATGTGGAATATGGATGTGGATGTATGTATGAATGTGAATGTGGATGTGGATGTAGATGTGGATGTATAGATGTGAATGGGAATGTGGATGTGGATGTATGTGAATGTGGATGTAGATGTGGATGTATAGATGTGAATGTGGAATGTGGATGTGGATGTATGTATGTATGTGGATGTATAGATGTGAATGGGAATGTGGATGTGAATCGGAATGTGGATGTGGATGTATGTATGTATGTGGATGTGGATGTATGAATGAGGACGTGATAGTGGATGTATGAATGAGGACGTGATAGTGGATGTATGCATGTGGATGTGGATGTATGGATGTGGATATGGATGTGTATGTATGAATGTGGATATGGGATGTGGATGTATAAATGAGGATGTGAAAATGGAGGTAAGCATGTAGATGTGAAAATGGAGGTAAGCATGTAGATGTGGATGTATGGATGTGAATGTGGATGTGGATGTGGATGTATGGATGTGGATATGGATGTGAATATATGATATGTGATGTGAAGGAATCTGAAGTGAAGAGATGGAAAATGATGTGATTGGATGAGTACACATATAAATGGAATGTGGAATAAGTAATGTGGATTAATGAGGGATAATGTGGAAAAATGAGAGTTAATATAGAAATTGTATTGTAAACTGTTTGTAAATGCTGTTTGTAAATGGCTGTTTTATGTCAAGAATGCTGGGGAAGCATTTTGACCGTCTTGTGATTAAGGTCGTGGAGACCTAACTGATAAAGTTGCAACTGCTGACGGAGAGTCAATGGAGGACGTCTCGCGTAGCAAGGTCGACCGAGACCAGCCTCCGTTCGATTAAAACGGTGAGCTTCCGGTACGGTGGATGAGGGACCAAGGAAGCGGCCTATGAGTGAAGCGCTAGGTCACCTGCGAAGGATCCTAGAGGGTGCTGACCATACGGTGCTCGGGCTTTGGGTCGCCTAGGATACCCACGCGTGCGTCGAGGAAGATATTGGAACAAGGAGTAAGAGTTGTTTTCTGAAACCGGGCATGGATCTGGTTGATTGACCTTGCTGGTCTTCAATGGATGAGTCCATGGCTCTTTTTATGGATCTGTTGGTTGATCTTGCTGATCTTCAACAACGAGAGTCCATCTTGATTTTTATAAGTGATTATATTGCCGAGTATTATGGGCTAGGAACTATTGAAAAGGCCCCTGAGTGGACAAGTGGTGAGCGTTCTAGTTGCCAATGATGCCATAGATACTCTGATGAAGGAATGATGGGAAATTAAGAATCAACCGGATAATTTGGAAGATTGTGATCAGTGGTACTATGGTTTCATTAAAGGATTGTTTTAAAGTTAGCTGATGCTAAGAAAAAGGCAATTTCATATTGGGTGTGTAAGTGGTGTGGCTAGTTTTATGTTTGCATGAACTTCTGGCTAGGGGACCTTGGAACTCTTTTCCTTGGTACCGGGGACAAAACCTAACCAGATTCCAAATTGGATCCCATCACTACAGTGGTTGGGTGGTTGGCTAACCCATGGGATCGGATGGGGTTAGGCTAGACTGATGGATCCATAAACCGAGACTCAATTTCTGTTACTACGATAGATAAAGTAAATCCCGGATAGTAATTGTTCTATGGATAGGAATCGGCTGTGCCTCTTGATGGGGAAAAAAGCATTGATCCCAATGATCCAAGTGCAAGTTTCCTCCTTGATCTGACCAAGTATCTTTATAGATGCAGTTGGATCAGCTTGATCGGAAATGGTCTTGACTACGTTAGAGTAAAAGTTATCCTGGAGGAATCGCCCGTGCTTTCCAGGTAAAGGAAGTTTTTCCGGGTTCGGTTTTGGATAAACCGACGGATTAGTCTCTTGTCCGGATATCCGTGGTGGGCGAGGCCCCGAGTGTGGGACCCTGCCCTCGCAAAATGTGCTACTTCCGCTGCCAGCATCCGAAATCGTTGCGCGGTGGGAACAGGGATCTCACAGTTAGTATCAGAGCGAATTGGCTAATAAAGATTAACTGAGAAGCCAAATATGTCAAAAATTTATCAAGAAGCACAAAAAGATTATAATTGTGTGATATAATTCATACAATTTGATATTCAAACTGAAATTCATAATTTGGTAATTGGGTCTTCAGATGGAAGTACCGCAATTATATAGAATCCCTGACTTGCTTGAGGCCTAGACATGATGGTATTTACCTTATAGTTCCAAGTATTATGACGACCCATATATACCGAGGGTATAACTGCAGCTCTTTACCGGCAGTATATACGAGTAAATCTAAGACTTGAAATTATAAGGGTTAATGTTATCCAGATGATGATTTCGAATGTGGTTGATATGATTTTAATTTTGTTTGAGAACTGATGAATTGATTTGGATTCTAATTGAAAAATGATGATTTGTGAAATCTAGTTGAAATATCCATCCGATCCCATGGGTTAGCCAACCGCCCAACCACTGTAGTGATGGGATCCAATTTGGAATTTGGTTAGGTTTTGTCCCGGGTACCAAGGAAAAGAGTTCCAAGACCCCCTAGCCGGAAGTTCATGCAAACATAAAACTAGCCACACCACTTACACACCCAATATGAAATTGCCTTTTTCTTAGCATCAGCTAACTTTAAAACAATCCTTTAATGAAACCATAGTACCACTGATCACAATCTTCCAATTTATCCGGTTGATTCATAATTTCCCATCATTCCTTCATCAGAGTATCTATGGCATCATTGGCAACTAGAACGCTCACCACCTGTCCACACAGGGGCCTTTTCAATAGTTCCTAGCCCATAATACTCGGCAATATAATCACTTATAAAAATCAAGATGGACGCTCGTTGAAGATCAGCAAGATCAACCAACAGATCCATATAAAGAGCCATGGACTCATCCATTGAAGACCAGCAAGGTCAATCAACCAGATCCATGCCCGGTTTCACAAAACATCTCTTACTCCTTGTTCTAATATCTTCCTCGATGCACGCGTGGGTATCCTAGGCGACCCAGAGCCCGAGCACCGTATGGTCAGCACCCTCTAGGATCCTTCGCAGGTGACCTAGCGCTTCACTCATAGGCCGCTTCCTTGGTCCCTCATCCAACGTACCGGAAGCTCACCATTTTAATCGAACCGAGGCTGGTCAAGACCTCGGTCGACCTTGCTACGCGAGACGTCCTCCATTGACTCTCCGTCAGCAGTTGCAACTTTATCAGTTAGGTCTCCACGACCTTAATCACAAGACGGTCAAAATGCTTTCCCAGCATTCTTGACATAAAACAGCCATTTACAAACAGCATTTACAAACAGTTTACAAATACAATTTCTATATTAACTCTCATTTTTTCACATTATCCCTCATTAATCCACATTACTTATTCCACATTCCATTTATATGTGTACTCATCCAATCACATCATTTTCCATCTCTTCACTTCAGATTCCTTCACATCACATATCATATATTCACATCCATATCCACATCCATACATCCACATCCACATCCACATTCACCATCCATATATCCACATCCACATCCACATTCACATCCATATCCACATCCATACATCCACATCCACATCCACATTCACATCCACATCCACATCCATACATCCACATCTACATGCTTACCTCCATTTTCACATCCTCATTTATACATCCACATCCCATATCCACATTCATACATACACATCCACATCCACATTCACATCCATACATCCACATCTACATGCTTACCTCCATTTTCACATCCTCATTTATACATCCACATCCCATATCCACATTCATACATACACATCCATACATCCACATCCACATGCATACATCCACTATCACGTCCTCATTCATACATCCACATCCACATACATACATACATCCACATCCACATTCCCATTCACATCTATACATCCACATCTACATCCACATACATACATACATCCACATCCACATTCCACATTTACATCTATACATCCACATCTACATCCACATTCCCATTCACATCTATACATCCACATCTACATCCACATACATACACACATCCACATCCACATTCCACATTTACATCTATACAGCCACATCTATATCCACATTCACATCTATGCATATACATCTTCATGCATACATCCCTTTCCACATTCATACATCCACACTCCCATCTCCACATCCACACATCCACACTCCCATCTCTACATCCACACATCCACATACATACATCCATTTCCACATTCCCATTCATATAACCCCATATGCCTTCACATCTAATCTTTTACATCACATCCATTCTCGCCCTATCACAACCCATATACATCTTATCCTGTCACATACACTTCTTACCTCATCCCATACACATCTTATCAAATCTTGATTCATCTTATCACCTCATAACTTATTTCATAAGCATCTTATCACCTCTTGTCACATCTTATACACCTCTTATCACATCCTATCACATCTCATATCTATTTATAGAATACAAGAGAATTCTTATATTTGATATAAGATTTCTTTACACATTTATTTATGCATAAATTCTATTTAAGGAGATTAATACTTTCAAAGTAAAAATCAATCTTTTATGCATCTTCTTATGCATAAATTCAATTTGGTAGGAATTATACTTTTAGAATAAAATAATTTCTCTTATGCATCTAAGTTATGCATAAAATCCATTTATGATGAAAATCACACTTTTAGTATAAAAGAATATCTTTTTTGTATACCTCTATGCATGAAATCCAAATATAATAAAAGTCACACTTTTAAAATAAAATAATCAACTTTTATGCATACCTTTATGCATGAAATTCAAATATAATAAAAGTCACACTTTTATAATAAGATAATCAACTTTTATGCATACCTCTATGCATGAAATCCAATTATGATAAAAGTAACACTTTTACAAAAAAATAATCATCTTTTCTGCATACTTCTATGCATGAAATCCAAATATGATAAAAGTAACACTTTTATAATAAAATAATCAACTCTTATGCACACTTCTATGCATGAAATTCAATTGTGATAAAAGTAACACTTTTATAATAAAATAATCAACTTTTATGCATACCTCTATGCATGAAATTCAAATATGATAAAAGTAACACTTTTGATATAAAAATTTATCCATTATGTATACTTCTATGCATGAAATAAAAATGATAAAAGTAACTTTTTTGATATAAAAATTTATCCTTTATGCATACTTCTATGCATGAAAATAAAATAAATAAAAGTAACACTTTTGATATAAAAATTTATCCATTATGCATACTTCTATGCATGAAAATAAAAATAATAAAAATAACACTTTTGATATAAAAATTTATCCATTATGCATACTTCTATGCATGAAAATAAAAATGGTAAAAATAACACTTTTGATATAAAAACTTATTCTTTATGCATGATATTAAAATTCAATTTCTCCATGATTATAATGAAATTCTTTCAATTAATCTAGGATGATAATTCCTAGAATATGGTAGGAAGTCCTCTTTTTATGCTTTGAATGAAATTATTTTATGCATAATTTTTATAAAAATTTTGCCATAGCTCCGCTGCTATGACTGATAAATCTCAATTTTTCTAAGGGATAAAGCTTATCATTAAGGAAATAATTAAAATAATCTCTAATTGGATCATTAATCCACAATAGATTGAATCATCAATATACATAAACTAAAAGCATAGAAAAAAGCCATTAATTTGGCCTCAAGCATAGCTTAATCTTGGGTTAAGGAAAAGCTTTATGAAAAGCTTGATTTGGATTGAGAATGGGTCATGAGTATGACCATTTCTTGAGTGAGAGAGAGAAATTACATAAAAACCATTAGAATTTAAACATAAATGGAAATTAACTTCAATAGCATTTATTAATTTATGTAACTCTTCACTACCATTCATCAATTTACTTCAATAGCATTCAAAAAAACATACCAATTAAGCTTCTCAAGCTTGAGAGGGGTTGAGAAGAGAGAAACATTGAGAAATTATAGAAAAGATCAATATTCACTAATTACCTTACAAATTGCTTGATTCTTTGTTCATGGTAGAGGCCCCCAACCAATCAATTGGTTAAGAATGTTGATGGAGCCACCAATGGGGATTGAAGAAAGAGAGAAGCTCCAAAAACTAGTGAATTATTAATGAATTCATAGTTCTTGGCTTAGGTGGAGTAGAGTAACGATGCATAAACACTATCCATTTTTCAACAAGGGGGAGGCTTCTACTTATAGGAAAAATTGAGCTCCTAACCAAACAAACTGATTCTAGAATTTTCTAAATCAGTTTGGTCAATATTTGACCATTTTTAGGTCAGTTAAGCTAACTTTTTGGAACTAGACTTGAATGAGGAGAGAGGAGAGATGAAATATCTCAATTTTTATGAGTTTAAAACTCATTCAAGCATGTGAAATATGCACCTCCTTTAAAGAACTCCCCTTCCTTACATATGTGTCATAATGGAATCATTTTAATATTGCTCATAGTTTTTTACTAATAAACCTTGTACATTTTCAACTCTTCATCTTATGTGAAATATGCACCTCCTTTAAAGAACTCCCCTTCCTTACATATGTGTCATAATGGAATCATTTTAATATTGCTCATAGTTTTTTACTAATAAACCTTGTACATTTTCAACTCTTCATCTTATGTGAAATATGCACCTCCTTTAAAGAACTCCCCTTCCTTACATATGTGTCATAATGGAATCATTTTAATATTGCTCATAGTTTTTTACTAATAAACCTTGTACATTTTCAACTCTTCATCTTATTTGAGCATTTACTCATTTTTTTGGATACCCAAAATATCTCATATTTTTAATATTGCTCATAGTTTTTTTACTAATAAACCTTGTACATTTTCAACTCTTCATCTTATGTGAGCATTTACTCATTTTTGGGTATCTTCTTTTATAAATTGGATTTATCTCCTCCCTACACATGGATTGATGCTATTGGCCCATAGGAACCTTAATTGGACCATAATCCAAAAATTTCTGAAAATCTAGACCCTTAGGCTAAGGTCCTTTATACACATTTCCAATTAATTCCAATTGCACATTGGAAAATTCTTTTTTGAATTTCTGTTTCAGGGAAATTCATCTTAATTATAAGAGATATTTTTCTATCCAAAAATATTCAAAATCTAAATATTCTCTCTCTAGAATATTTTCTCTCTCTAGGTTAAAATAGTTAGAAACAAGGTCTTTATATTTCTGAAGAGGGATTGATTACAGGGGAAGATACTAGACATCAAAAAGGGGGTGGGGGAGGAATCTTACATTCTACCCCACTGAAAAAACGCGAGATGTCCTCATCTCGCAAACTAGGGTAATTTTGCAAGATGCACGAATATGAGACTTAGAGAAAAATTTTAATCAAGATTAACCACCAAGAAAAGTCTCAAAGAGAGCAAGAAAAGAACAAGATTTAAACTTTATTCATTCTCGGAACTTATACACTAAAGATAGAAAAACTCTTTACACTTCCATAAGCCCGTCCATCATATGGTCACAAAAGCAGCACTCACAAGCTGCACAAGTATAAGGTAACTCATCTATGGGAATAATTCTGTTGGTTATTGCCGCACCTATCTCAGTGGTATGAGGTGATCTAACAAAAGGACCTCTGAGAGGCAAGCCAAAAACGGGGTAAAGGCATATCTTCTCATGAGGAAGAAAACACGCCAGTAAGAAGACCCGCTCAGAAAACCCAAGATGCCTTGATCTCATGACGCAGTAGTATCGGGGACCCAAACCCAAAGCTTCAATAACCATGGTTAAGCGGACATTGTTACGAAAGTGCTGCTGACCCCAGGGTGTTACCCTAGTTATGTCTTGATAGGTCCGCCATTTGGTCTGAGCTACAGAAGTTCCCAAGTGAGGGAAAAGTGAACGCTCATACTGTTCTATAAAATCCTTCTTCACAGACTCACTTGCGTCTTGAAGGTGAGGAATCATTATGGATAAAACTAATTCTTGTTGCCAAGCCATGAAGGAGTTTAAGAAGAAGGGAGATCGATGGAAGTAAGATTACTGTGAGCGACAAGAAAAAGTTACGACTTATATAAAGGAAGGAGCTAGCGTAACTTAGAAGCCAACGGTAACTTGCCACTGAAGTTTTACCGTCTTTCCATGATTTGGGTTTGGCACATTTTTCTATAGAAGGCATTCAGAACTTTGAGATGAGGAGATAAAAGAAGTTCGTAAGCTAAATCACCTACTTTCTTTGGTCCACAATATCTGGGAGATAACTTCTTATACTTCCCAAGAGATAAAGAACTTCTTTTGGGCCGTACTCGAATGAAGACCAAAACCTTGATATTCAAAACATCGATTCTCACTTCTGAACTCATTGTTCTGAATCCTTAAAACAGGTGGGACTCTTGAGAAGTATTCAGGGAAAAGGTTCTTCCTTTTTTAAACAGAATCTTTCTTTTATTTTAAAGAGAGAATAATTATAAGATCAGAAAGGGAGATTCTTATTCCTGTATACCTCGAAGGCTGGGGGAGAATCTTACATTCTACCCCACTTGAAAAGTGCGAGATGTCCTCATCTCGCAAGGTAGAGGACAACTCTTTTTCTTAAGATCCAATTTATTCTGGGGTTCCTTATATTCTGGTCAACCCAACAGAATATGGGGATAATTATCCCTTATATAGAACTCATCATTAAATAACAATTCATTCAGATCATATCATTCATATCTTTAACACGATAATGGTCCATTAGAATGAAAATTTTCCTTCTGAACATTCCTCCACAGGAATTTTAGTTAAGCAAGTTCTCAATTTGTCATCCCTTAACTTAATCTATCGTCTCAAGTGTTAACAGTAGCAATCTGACAGCACAATCCACTAATCTCATAGTGATTTGCTGAAATCATTATTATCATTCTAGTTATGAATATTATCACTGGGACTCGTCCCATTCATCCTCATTGTGGTTTCGCTCAGCTTATTACATTTTAACTAAATTTCAGAAATCATCATTTTTCAATCAGAATCCAAATCAATTTCATCAGTTCCCAAACAGAATTAAAAATCATATCAACCACATTCGAATTCATCATCTGGATAGCATTAATGCTTATAATTTCAAGTCTTAGATTTACTCGTATATACTGTCAGTAAAGAGCTGCAGTATACTCTCGGTATATACGGGTAGTCACGGCCCTTGGAATTATAAGGTAAATACCATCATATCTAGGCCTCAAGCAAGTCAGGGATTCTATATAATTACGGTATTTCCATCTGAAGACCCAATTACCAAATTACGAATTGCAGTTTGAATATCAAATTGTATGAATTATATCACACAATTATAACCTTTTTGCGCTTCTTGATAAATTTTTGACATATTTGGTTTCTCAGTTGATCTTTATTAGCCAAATGCTCTGATACCAACTATAAGATCCCTGTTCCCACCGAGCAACAGATTCCGGGTACTAGCAGCGGAAGTAGCACTTCTCGCGCGGGACAGGGGTCCCACACTCGGGGCCTCACCCACGGATATCCGGATAAGAGACTAATCCGTCGGTTGTTCCAAAACCGAACCCGAAAAAACTTCCTTTACCGGAAAGCACGGGCGATTCCACCAGGGTAACTTTTTACTCTAACGTAGTCAAGATCATTTCTGATCAAACTGATCCAATTGCATCTATAAGATATTTGGTCGGATCAAGGAAGAAACTTGCACTTGGATCATTGGGATCAACGCTTTTTTCCCCATTCAAGAGGCACAACCGTTGATTCCTATCCATAGAACAATTACTGTCCGGAATTTACTTTATCTATCGTAATAACAAAAGTTTAGTCTCGATTTATGGATCCATCAGTCCAGCCTAACCCCATCCGATCCCATGGGTTAGCCAACCGCCCAACCACTGTAGTGATGGGATCCAATTTGGAATTTGGTTAGGTTTTGTCCCGGGTACCAAGGAAAAGAGTTCCAAGACCCCCTAGCCGGAAGTTCATGCAAACATAAAACTAGCCACACCACTTACACACCCAATATGAAATTGCCTTTTTCTTAGCATCAGCTAACTTTAAAACAATCCTTTAATGAAACCATAGTACCACTGATCACAATCTTCCAATTTATCCGGTTGATTCATAATTTCCCATCATTCCTTCATCAGAGTATCTATGGCATCATTGGCAACTAGAACGCTCACCACCTGTCCACACAGGGGCCTTTTCAATAGTTCCTAGCCCATAATACTCAGCAATATAATCACTTATAAAAATCAAGATGGACTCTCGTTGAGGATCAGCAAGATCAACCAACAGATCCATATAAAGAGCCATGGACTCATCCATTGAAGACCAGCAAGGTCAATCAACCAGATCCATGCCCGGTTTCACAAAACATCTCTTACTCCTTGTTCCAATATCTTCCTCGACGCACGCGTGGGTATCCTAGGCGACCCAGAGCCCGAGCACCGTATGGTCAGCACCCTCTAGGATCCTTCGCAGGTGACCTAGCGCTTCACTCATAGGCTGCTTTCTTGGTCCCTCATCCACCGTACCGGAAGCTCACCATTTTAATCGAACCGAGGCTGGTCAAGACCTCGGTCGACCTTGCTACGCGAGACGTCCTCCATTGACTCTCCGTCAGCAGTTGCAACTTTATCAGTTAGGTCTCCACGACCTTAATCACAAGACGGTCAAAATGCTTTCCCAGCATTCTTGACATAAAACAGCCATTTACAAACAGCATTTACAAACAGTTTACAAATACAATTTCTATATTAACTCTCATTTTTCCACATTATCCCTCATTAATCCACATTACTTATTCCACATTCCATTTATATGTGTACTCATCCAATCACATCATTTTCCATCTCTTCACTTGAGATTCCTTCACATCATATATCATATATTCACATCCATATCCACATCCATACATCCACATCCACATCCACATTCACCATCCATATATCCACATCCACATCCACATTCACATCCATACATCCATATCCACATCCATACATCCACATCCACATCCACATTCACATCCATACATCCACATCCACATTCACATCCATACATCCACATCTACATGCTTACCTCCATTTTCACATCCTCATTTATACATCCACATCCCATATCCACATTCATACATACACATCCACATCCACATTCACATCCATACATCCACATCTACATGCTTACCTCCATTTTCACATCCTCATTTATACATCCACATCCCATATCCACATTCATACATACACATCCATATCCACATCCATACATCCACATCCAAATGCATACATCCACTATCACGTCCTCATTCATACATCCACATTCACATACATACATACATCCACATCCACATTCCCATTCACATCTATACATCCACATCTACATCCACATACATACATACATCCACATCCACATTCCACATTTACATCTATACATCCACATCTACATCCACATTCCCATTCACATCTATACATCCACATCTACATCCACATACATACACACATCCACATCCACATTCCACATTTACATCTATACAGCCACATCTACATCCACATTCACATCTATGTATATACATCTTCATGCATACATCCCTTTCCACATTCATACATCCACACTCCCATCTCCACATCCACACATCCACACTCCCATCTCTACATCCACACATCCACATACATACATCCATTTCCACATTCCCATTCATATAACCCCATATGCCTTCACATCTAATCTTTTACATCACATCCATTCTCGCCCTATCACAACCCATATACATCTTATCCTGTCACATACACTTCTTACCTCATCCCATACACATCTTATCAAATCTTGATTCATCTTATCATCTCATAACTTATTTCATAAGCATCTTATCACCTCCTGTCACATCTTATACACCTCTTATCACATCCTATCACATCTCATATCTATTTATAGAATACAAGAGAATTCTTATATTTGATATAAGATTTCTTTACACATTTATTTATGCATAAATTCTATTTGAGGAGATTAATACTTTCGAAGTAAAAATCAATCTTTTATGCATCTTCTTATGCATAAATTCAATTTGGTAGGAATTACACTTTTAGAATAAAAGAATTTCTCTTATGCATCTAAGTTATGCATAAAATTTTAAAATAAAATAATCAACTTTTATGCATACCTTTATGCATGAAATTCAAATATAATAAAAGTCACACTTTTATAATAAGATAATCAACTTTTATGCACACCTCTATGCATGAAATCCAATTATGATAAAAGTAACACTTTTACAAAAAAATAATCATCTTTTATGCATACTTCTATGCATGAAATCCAAATATGATAAAAGTAACACTTTTATAATAAAATAAACTCTTATGCACACTTCTATGCATGAAATTCAATTGTGATAAAAGTAACACTTTTATAATAAAATAATCAACTTTTATGCATACCTCTATGCATGAAATTCAAATATGATAAAAGTAACACTTTTGATATAAAAATTTATCCATTATGTATACTTCTATGCATGAAATAAAAATGATAAAAGTAACACTTTTGATATAAAAATTTATCCTTTATGCATACTTCTATGCATGAAAATAAAATAAATAAAAGTAACACTTTTGATATAAAAATTTATCCATTATGCATACTTCTATGCATGAAAATAAAAATAATAAAAATAACACTTTTGATATAAAAATTTATCCATTATGCATACTTCTATGCATGAAAATAAAAATGGTAAAAATAACACTTTTGATATAAAAACTTATTCTTTATGCATGATATTAAAATTCAATTTCTCCATGATTATAATGAAATTCTTTCAATTAATCTAGGATGATAATTCCTAGAATATGGTAGGAAGTCCTCTTTTTATGCTTTGAATGAAATTATTTTATGCATAATTTTTATAAAAATTTTGCCATAGCTCCGCTGCTATGACTGATAAATCTCAATTTTTCTAAGGGATAAAGCTTATCATTAAGGAAATAATTAAAATAATCTCTAATTGGATCATTAATCCATAATAGATTAAATCATCAATATACATAAACTAAAAGCATAGAAAAAAACCATTAATTTGGCCTCAAGCATAGCTTAATCTTGGGTTAAGGAAAAGCTTTATGAAAAGCTTGATTTGGATTGAGAATGGGTCATGAGTATGACCATTTCTTGAGTGAGAGAGAGAAATTACATAAAAACCATTAGAATTTAAACATAAATGGAAATTAACTTCAATAGCATTTATTAATTTATGTAACTCTTCACTACCATTCATCAATTTACTTCAATAGCATTCAAAAAAACATACCAATTAAGCTTCTCAAGCTTGAGAGGGGTTGAGAAGAGAGAAACATTGAGAAATTATAGAAAAGATCAATATTCACTAATTACCTTACAAATTGCTTGATTCTTTGTTCACGGTAGAGGCCCCCAACCAATCAATTGGTTAAGTATGTTGATGGAGCCACCAATGGGGATTGAAGAAAGAGGGAAGCTCCAAAAACTAGTGAATTATTAATGAATTCATAGTTCTTGGCTTAGGTGGAGTAGAGTAACGATGCATAAACACTATCCATTTTTCAACAAGGGGGAGGCTTCTACTTATAGGAAAAATTGAGCTCCTAACCAAACAAACTGATTCTAGAATTTTCTAAATCAGTTTGGTCAATATTTGACCATTTTTAGGTCAGTTAAGCTAACTTTTTGGAACTAGACTTGAATGAGGAGAGAGGAGAGATGAAATATCTCAATTTTTATGAGTTTAAAACTCATTCAAGCATGTGAAATATGCACCTCCTTTAAAGAACTCCCCTTCCTTACATATGTGTCATAATGGAATCATTTTAATATTGCTCATAGTTTTTTACTAATAAACCTTGTACATTTTCAACTCTTCATCTTATGTGAAATATGCACCTCCTTTAAAGAACTTCCCTTCCTTACATATGTGTCATAATGGAATCATTTTAATATTTCTCATAGTTTTTTACTAATAAACCTTGTACATTTTCAACTCTTCATCTTATGTGAAATATGCACCTCCTTTAAAGAACTCCCCTTCCTTACATATGTGTCATAATGGAATCATTTTAATATTGCTCATAGTTTTTTACTAATAAACCTTGTACATTTTCAACTCTTCATCTTATGTGAGCATTTACTCATTTTTTTGGATACCCAAAATATCTCATATTTTTAATATTGCTCATAGTTTTTTTACTAATAAACCTTGTACATTTTCAACTCTTCATCTTATGTGAGCATTTACTCATTTTTGGGTATCTTCTTTTATAAATTGGATTTATCTCCTCCCTACACATGGATTGATGCTATTGGCCCATAGGAACCTTAATTGGACCATAATCCAAAAATTTCTGAAAATCTAGACCCTTAGGCTAAGGTCCTTTATACACATTTCCAATTAATTCCAATTGCACATTGAAAAATTCTTTTTTGAATTTCTGTTTCAGGGAAATTCATCTTAATTATAAGAGATATTTTTCTATCCAAAAATATTCAAAATCTAAATATTCTCTCTCTAGGTTAAAATAGTTAGAAACAAGGTCTTTATATTTCTGAAGAGGGATTGATTACAGGGGAAGATACTAGACATCAAAAAGGGGGTGGGGGAGGAATCTTACACAAAAGAAGTTTCTTTATCTCTAGGGGAGTATAAGTAGTTATCCCCCAGATATTGTGGACCAAAGAAAGTAGGTGACTTAGCCTACGAACTTCTTTTACCTCCTCATCTCAAAGTTCATAATGTATCTCATGTAAGCCTTCTATAGAAAATGTGCCAACACCAAATCATGGAAAGACGGTAAAACTTCAGTGGCAAGATACCCCGTTGGCTTCTAGGTTACGCTAGCTCCTTCCTTTATATAAGTCGTAACTTTTACTTGTCACTCATAGTAATCTTACTTCCATTGATCTCCTTTCTTTCTTAATCTCCTTCATGGCTTGGCAATAGGAATTAGTTTTATCCATGATAATTTCTCACCTTCAAGACGCAAGCGAGTCTGTGAAGAAGGATTCTATAGAACTGTATGAGCGCTCACTTTTCCCTCACTTGGGAACTTCTGTAGCTCAGACCAAATGGCGGACCTCTCAAGACATAACTAGGGTAACACCGTGGGGTCAGCAGCACTTTCGCAACAATGTCCGCTTGGCTATGGTTATTGAAGCTTTGGGTTTGGGTCCCCGATACTATTGCGTGATGAGATCATGGCATATTGGGTTTTCTGCGAGCGGGTCTTCTTACTGGCGTGTTTTCTTCCTCATCAGAAGATATGCCTTTACCCCGTTTTTGGCTTGCCTCTCAGAGGTCCTTTTGTTAGATCACCTCATACCAGTGAGATAGGTGCGGCAATAACTAGCCGAATTATTCCCATAGATGAGTTACCTTATACGTGCGCAGCTTGTGAGTGCTGCTTTTGTGACCATATGATGGACGGGCTTATGGAAGTGTAAAAAGTTCTTCTATCTTACTGTATATGTTCCAAGAATGAATAAAGTTGAAATCTTGTTCTTGTCTTGAGTCTTGCTCTCTTTGAGACTTTTCTTGGTGGTTAATTAAAATTTTTTCTCTCAGTCTCATATTCGTGTATCTTGCGAAATTCCCCCCAGTTTGCGAGATGAGGGCATCTCGCGTTTTTCAAGTGGGAGAGAATGTAAGATTCCTCCCCAGCCTCTCAAGATGTCCAGCATCTTCCCCTGTAATCAATCCCCTCTTCAGAAATATAAAAGATCTTGTCTCTGCCTATTTTGACATAGAGAGAGAAAATATTCTAGAGAGAGAATATTCAGATTTTGAATATTTTTAGATAGAAAAATTTCTCATATTATTAAAATGAATTCCCCTGAAACAGAAATTCAAAAAAGAACTTTCCAATGTGCAATTGGAATTTATTGGAAATGGGTATAAAGAACCTTAGCCTAAGGGTCTAGATTTTCAGAAATTTTTGGATTATGGTCCAATTAAGGTTCCTATGGGCCAATAGCATCACTCCATATGTAGGGAGGAGATAAATCCAATTTGTAAAAGAAGATACCCAAAAATGAGTAAATGCTCACATAAGATGAAGAGTTGAAAATGTACAAGGTTTATTAGTAAAAAACTATGAGCAATATTAAAAATATGAGATATTTTGGGTATCCAAAAATGAGTAAATGCTCACATAAGATGAAGAGTTGAAAATGTACAAGGTTTATTAGTAAAAAACTATGAGCAATATTAAAAATATGAGATATTTTGGGTATCCAAAAAGGAGTAAATGCTCACATAAGATGAAGAGTTGAAAATGTACAAGGTTTATTAGTAAAAAACTATGAGCAATATTAAAAATATGAGATATTTTGGGTATCCAAAAATGAGTAAATGCTCACACAAGATGAAGAGTTGAAAATGTACAAGGTTTATTAGTAAAAAACTATGAGCAATATTAAAAATATGAGATATTTTGGGTATAATGATTCCATTTTGACACATATGTAAGGAAGGGGAGTTCTTTAAAGGAGGTGCATATTTCACATGCTTGAATGAGTTTTAAACTAAAAAATAAGGTGATATTTTTATCTCTCCTCTCTCTTGAACCAAGCCAAATCAAAATGGAACCAAACCGAATCAAAAAGTAACCAAACTAGGTCCAAATCTAGTCCAAATTCAACCAAACTGAATTTAGAAAATTCTAGAATTCAGTTAGCTTTGGTTAGAGCTTCCCTCTCCTATAAATAGAACATGAGTCCTTTGAAAAAAAGGAGAAGAATTTTACTATACTAGAGTTATGCTGAAATAATGCTAATTTCTACTATTCTCTAAAATTCTCTCCAAATTGAAGAAATTGGAGCTTCCCTCTTTCTTCAATCCCCATTGGTGGCTCCATCAACATACTTAACCAATTGATTGGTTGGGGGCCTCTACCGTGAACAAAGAATCAAGCAATTTGTAAGGTAAATGGTGAATTTTGATCTTTTCTATAATTTCTCAATGCTTCTCTCTTCTCAACCCCTCTCAAGCTTGAGAAGCTTAATTGGAATGGTTTTTGAATGCTATTGAAGTAAATTGATGAATGGTAGTGAAGAGTTACATAAATTGATGAATGCTATTGAAGTTAATTGATTAATGATAGTTAAGAATTACATAAATTTTCATTTATGCTTAATTCAAATGGTTTTTATGTAATTTCTCTCTCTCACTCAAGAAATGGTCATACTCATGACCCATTCTCAATCCAAATGAAGCTTTTCATAAAGCTTTTCCTTAATCCAATATTAATCTATGCTTGAGGCCAAATTAATGGCTTTTTTCTATGCTTTTAGTTTATGTATATTGATGATTCAATCCATTATGGATTAATGATCCAATTAGGGATCATTCTAATTATTTTCTTAATGATAAACTTTATCCCTTAGAAAAATTGAGATTTATCAGTCATAGCAGCGGAGCTATGGCAAAATTTTTATAAAAATTACGCATAAAATAATTTCATTCAAAGCATAAAAAGAGGACTTCCTACCATATTCTAGGAATTATCATCCTAGATTAATTGAAAGATATTCATTGTAAACCTAGAGAAATTGATTTTTATATTATGCATAATTGATTTTCATGCATAGAGGTATGCATAAAAGATTATTATTTTAACATAAAAGTGTTACTTTTATCATAATTAGATTTCATGCATAGAGGTATGCATAAAAGATTATTATTTTAATATAAAAGTGTTACTTTTATCATAATTGAATTTCATGCATAGAGGTATGCATAAAAGTTTATTATTTTATTGTAAAAGTGTTACTTTTATCATATTGGATTTCATGCATAGAGGTATGCATAAAAGATATACTTTTTATACTAAAAGTGTGATTTTTTTATCATAAATGGATTTTATGCATAACTTAGATGCATAAGAGAAATTCTTTTATTCTAAAAGTGTAATTCCTACCAAATTGAATTTATGCATAAGAAGATGCATAAAGATTGATTTTTAATTCAAAAGTGTCATTCTCATCTAAATTGAATTTATGCATAGGAAAATGCATAAAAGATTGAAATTTAATTCAAAAGTGTCATTTTCATT
This sequence comes from Cibotium barometz, assembly GCF_041138505.1. Taxonomy (NCBI): domain Eukaryota; kingdom Viridiplantae; phylum Streptophyta; class Polypodiopsida; order Cyatheales; family Cibotiaceae; genus Cibotium; species Cibotium barometz. The sequence continues at coordinate 16,403,724 of NC_141100.1, forward strand.
TAAAATGAATTTATGCATAGGAACATGCATAAAAGATTGATTTTTACTTCAAAGTATTAATCTCCTTAAATAGAATTTATGCATAAATAAATGTGTAAAGAAATCTTATATCAAATATAAGAATTCTCTTGTATTCTATAAATAGATATGAGATGTGATAGGATGTGATAAGAGGTGATAAGATGCTTATGAAATAAGTTAGGAGGTGATAAGATGAATTAAGATGTGATAAGATGTGTATGGGATGAGGTAAGAAGTGTATGTGATAGGATAAGATGTATATAGGTTGTGAGTGATAGGGCGAGAATGGATGTGATGTAAAAGATTAGATGTGAAGGCATATGGGGTTATATGAATGGGAATGTGGAAATGGATGTATGTATGTGGAGGTGTGGATGTGGAGATGGGAGTGTGGATGTATGAATGTGAAAATGGATGTATGCATGAAGATGTATATGCATAGATGTGAATGTGGATGTAGATGTGGCTGTATAGATGTGAATGTGGAATGTGGATGTGGATGTATGTATGTATGTGGATGTAGATGTGAATGGAAATGTGGATGTGGATGTATGTGAATGTGGATGTATAGATGTGAATGTGAAATGTGGATGTGGATGTATGTATGTATGTGGCTGTATAGATGTGAATGTGGAATGTGGATGTGGATGTATGTATGTATGTGGATGTAGATGTGGATGTATAGATGTGAATGTGGAATGTGGATGTGGATGTATGTATGTATGTGGCTGTATAGATGTGAATGTGGAATGTGGATGTGGATGTATGTATGTATGTGGATGTAGATGTGGATGTATAGATGTGAATGTGGAATGTGGATGTGGATGTATGTATGAATGTGAATGTGGATGTGGATGTAGATGTGGATGTATAGATGTGAATGGGAATGTGGATGTGGATGTATGTGAATGTGGATGTAGATGTGGATGTATAGATGTGAATGTGGAATGTGGATGTGGATGTATGTATGTATGTGGATGTATAGATGTGAATGGGAATGTGGATGTGAATGGGAATGTGGATGTGGATGTATGTATGTATGTGGATGTGGATGTATGAATGAGGACGTGATAGTGGATGTATGCATGTGGATGTGGATGTATGGATGTGGATATGGATGTGTATGTATGAATGTGGATATGGGATGTGGATGTATAAATGAGGATGTGAAAATGGAGGTAAGCATGTAGATGTGGATGTATGGATGTGAATGTGGATGTGGATGTGGATGTATGGATGTGGATATGGATGTGAATATATGATATGTGATGTGAAGGAATCTGAAGTGAAGAGATGGAAAATGATGTGATTGGATGAGTACACATATAAATGGAATGTGGAATAAGTAATGTGGATTAATGAGGGATAATGTGGAAAAATGAGAGTTAATATAGAAATTGTATTGTAAACTGTTTGTAAATGCTCTTTGTAAATGGCTGTTTTATGTCGAGAATGCTGGGGAAGCATTTTGACCGTCTTGTGATTAAGGTCGTGGAGACCTAACTGATAAAGTTGCAACTGCTGACGGAGAGTCAATGGAGGACGTCTCGCGTAGCAAGGTCGACCGAGACCAGCCTCCGTTCGATTAAAACGGTGAGCTTCCGGTACGGTGGATGAGGGACCAAGGAAGCGGCCTATGAGTGAAGCGCTAGGTCACCTGCGAAGGATCCTAGAGGGTGCTGACCATACGGTGCTCGGGCTTTGGGTCGCCTAGGATACCCACGCGTGCGTCGAGGAAGATATTGGAACAAGGAGTAAGAGTTGTTTTCTGAAACCGGGCATGGATCTGGTTGATTGACCTTGCTGGTCTTCAATGGATGAGTCCATGGCTCTTTTTATGGATCTGTTGGTTGATCTTGCTGATCTTCAACAACGAGAGTCCATCTTGATTTTTATAAGTGATTATATTGCCGAGTATTATGGGCTAGGAACTATTGAAAAGGCCCCTGAGTGGACAAGTGGTGAGCGTTCTAGTTGCCAATGATGCCATAGATACTCTGATGAAGGAATGATGGGAAATTAAGAATCAACTGGATAATTTGGAAGATTGTGATCAGTGGTACTATGGTTTCATTAAAGGATTGTTTTAAAGTTAGCTGATGCTAAGAAAAAGGCAATTTCATATTGGGTGTGTAAGTGGTGTGGCTAGTTTTATATTTGCATGAACTTCTGGCTAGGGGGCCTTGGAACTCTTTTCCTTGGTACCCGGGACAAAACCTAACCAAATTCCAAATTGGATCCCATCACTACAGTGGTTGGGCGGTTGGCTAACCCATGGGATCGGATGGGGTTAGGCTGGACTGATGGATCCGTAAACCGAGACTCAATTTCTGTTACTACGATAGATGAAGTAAATCCCAGATAGTAATTGTTCTATGGATAGGAATCAACGGCTGTGCCTCTTGATGGGGAAAAAAGCATTGATCCCAATGATCCAAGTGCAAGTTTCCTCCTTGATCTGACCAAGTATCTTTATAGATGCAGTCGGATCAGCTTGATCGGAAATGGTCTTGACTACGTTAGAGTAAAAGTTATCCTGGAGGAATCGCCCGTGCTTTCCGGGTAAAGGAAGTTTTTCCGGGTTCGGTTTTGGATAAACCGACGGATTAGTCTCTTGTCCGGATATCCGTGGGCGAGGCCCCGAGTGTGGGACCCTGCCCTCGCAAAATGTGCTACTTCCGCTGCCAGCATCCGAAACCGTTGCGCGGTGGAAACAGGGATCCCACAGGAAGGGTCCCACACTCGGGGCCTCGCCCACGGATATCCAGACAAGAGACTAATCCGTCGATTCTTCCAAACCAAACTCGGAAAAACTTCTCTTGCCCGGAAAGCACGGGCGATTCCACCAGGATAACTTTTTACTCTAACGTAGTCAAGACCATTACTGATCAAACTGATCCGACTGCACCTATAAAGATACTCGTCAGATCAAGGAAGAAACTTGCACTTGGATCATTGGGATCAACGCTTTTTTCCCCATCAAGAGGCACAGCCATTGATTCCTATCCATAGAACAATTACTATTCGGGATTTACTTTATCTATCGTAATAACAGGATTTGAGTCTCGATTTACGGGATCCATTAGTCCAGCCTAACCCCATCCAGTCCCATGGGTTAGCCAACCGCCCAACCACTGTAGTGATGGGATCCAGTTAGGAGTTTGATTAGGTTTTGTCTCGGGTACCAAGGAAAAGAGTTCCAAGGCCCCCTAGCTGGAAGCTCATGCAAACATAAAACTAGTCACACCACTTACACACCCAATATGAAATCGCCTTTTTCTCAGCATCAGCTAACTTTAAAACAATCTTTTAATGAAACCATTATGTCACTGATGACAATCCTCAAAGTCTCTGGTAGAATCCTCAAAGTCTCTGGTAGAATCCTTATTTCCAGTCATTCATTTATCGGTGTACTTATGGCATCATTGGTGTGAGGTGAAAAAAAGAAAGAAAACCCTGCCTCTACAGCCCTTCCACCTCGCAAACTTGGAATACCAACACGAACGGGGGCACCACCAGAAACCGGCTGGAACACTCTCTCACACATCACCACCCAACCCACGCCAGACAGACAGCAAAAACAGGGGCACCATAGACCAAGATAAACACCCAGCAATATATTTCCAGTCAAAACATTATACAAGCTTCTCCTGACACAGAAGCCTTACTCACACAACCATAAACAAAACACTCACTCAGACCTGTCTCGCTGCCGAGGATACACCACATCCCCAATCACCACATGATCCATTCGCCTGCCTGCTGTACCAATCACATCAGAATGAACCCGGCCACTCACTTCAGAAGGCGCCCACACCAGCTAACCCTCAACTCTCTGCAGCCCATCACTTCCGCATGTGTCGTCAGCAGCAGCAGCTCGACCATCTCTCTCTCTCTGTGCTGATCCTCTGCCAGCCTCACAACAAACCCAAGCAGCTTATCTGCCCTGCTACTGGCCCACCACCAAGCAGCAACACTTTATCTCTTCTTCTTCACTCGGCACCCTCTCTGCCTCACTGTTCCCTTCACCTATCTTCAGCATCCTCTTGTGCTTCCATATCCAGCTTTACCTAGCGGCCCACACGTCGGCACTCTTCTCTTCTCATGGGAGTTCCCACCACCTCTGCTCCTTCGGCTTCACCCTTCGTTGCTTACACGAGCTACCACATCGCTCCAGCCTCTGCGCTGTCAGCCACTCTGACGGGTCCCTTGCCTTCACGCCGCGTTACCACCACAAGGCGGCCTCCTCACACATGCTTGCGGCTGCACCCTTCGCACTTGCAGCGCGTCAGCCTATCCTGCACACCACAGCTGCGCCCTCTGCTCTCTCTTCTTTTGTGCAGTCAACACTCACGTCCAACAGTCCATGAGCCCTACCAGTTCCCTTAGGCGGCCTCTCTGCAAGTCGCCACCTGCTACCCGCTGTTGTGCCAACACCTCAAAGGTGGCCAGTAGCTCTGCGCCAACCGTTGCACTCTTCACGCCAGTCCACGGGCCACTGCTTTCGCACCTGCAGCAGCTAGGCCACCAACTTCAAGGTAGCCTCCCTGTGGTTTCTCTCTTCAACTGCGCTAGAGAGCCCCTCTGGTCGACCCAAGGCGCCACACCTGCTCCGTTCGCCCTCCCACTCACAAGAGTCTACCCCTTCTATCGCCTCTGCACCAGCTCATCTCTTCACATGCCTTCTGCAGAGAACCCGCTGGCAGCAGCGTTGGCATAAAAAAAAACAGCCAAGTGGCCTCCCCACGATAAATATCATTTTTTTTATTTCTTAAAACTTCAATGATGGCCACCCTCAAGCCTTCATTTCACACCATTTCTCTTATGACCTTGGCCCCATAATTGTTAATTTCTCATGCACCTCTTCAAATGCAATCTTTAATTGCCCCGATGCTTTCACACTCATGTCCTACTACCTTGGCCACATCAATGGTTGCTTTCCACGCTTTCCACATCTTCAAATGCCACTTTGTGCCCATTGTATTTTGACGTGCCCACACATATCAAGCGGCCGAACAGCTTAAATCAACCCAGCAAACCTCTCACCGGACAGGCCTGCAACCAGCCCAAAACCAAAAGCATCCATCCTATACACCTGGCAAGGCATTCCACAGTCAAATTCTCATTCACACCATGCACACGTATGTACACAAGCCATAAAAACCTCTCAAAAAAACGCCTGACATACTTTGCCACCCCCCCATCTGCTAGAGCATTCATGCTCAGCAACAAAAAGCATAGTCCGATAGCTATCCACCAGGATCAAAAGGAAACATCTGCTCATCATCCCATTCTCCAGCATCCATAAAACACAATGGCTGCATCACTACACACCAAACATTAACCACATCCATAAAACCATGCACTTCACCCACAACCAACCTCCCTTTCTTCAAAACCTGTGGCATTTCAGCATCTAGCATCCCATTCATCATCAGTGAAGGCCAGGTTCCAGTATTTTGACCTTTATCCACACTAAAATGCACATCCTCTCCAATGGGAGTGTCCACCAGCACTTCCAGCTCCTGTATTTCAGGCATCTCTTCACCACCATACAGCTCAACTGGTTCAGACCCCTTGTCATCCATGCACTTTGCCTTTAGCATCTCAGCAACCCGCAAAGAAGCCTTAGCTACACTCTCAACCATATCAGCCTCCATCTCCACCTCTGGTTCCTGCTCATCCAGGCTAGCAACTTCCCATATATCATCCTCAGGCACAATGCTCACCTCACAACGCTCTTCATCAGCCAAATCAACATGCATACTTTCTTGAGTGTTGCCAACCCCCCTGGTATCATCGTCCAAAGACTCCCCAGCATATAATGCATCAGATGGACAAATATCCACATCATCCATCGCAGGTACCATACCACCATCAAGCTGTCCAAGAAAATCCAAGATAATAGGATCTTCCTCCACACTCTCCACATCCGCATCACAAACCGTCCCCACTTCATCAGAAGTCTCTACCCCATCCTCCTCCCTTGCAAAATCTGGCAAAGAATCATCCTCAAAGCATCCTGTATCCAGCTCCTCTTCCTTCTTATCATCAGCTAATCCCAAGGCATCATCCTCTTTGCTTCCATGTGCATGCATGTCATCCAGATCCGAATGATCTTCAGTAGGACCTTCCAAATCACTGTCCTGCACCGCCATGACGTCCAAATCCAAAGAAGAATCCACTGGCAACTCCTCATCTGCACCTCGCTCCTTCACTTGCTTCTCATCCATCTGCACATGCTTTTCAAACTTTGGAAAAAAATCAGAAGGCATATAAAACATACCCCTTTGCACCTGTATCGGCCTTTGAGGTTCCTGTTTAATCAAACCTTGCATAGGACTCTTATCCACCTCAACCAAATTTACCTGCATATCCCTTGTAGACACAACACCTTCATACGGATAAATACCCATCTCCATTTGCTTCAAAACCTTGCCTTCCTTTTCCCTAGCAACCCTAACAGCATCATCAAACGACTTGGGATTCTTCAACTCAACCCTGATCCTCAAATGAGGTAGCAAACCATCAATGAACAAGCTCTTTTTCAAAAACATTGGAGGAACTTCCTGCTTCAATGTCATGCACCACTTACCCCACAAACATGTAAATACCTTCACAAAATCATCCAGTGATTGCCCATGTACCTGCTTCAAGATGCTCAACTCCTGCGAAAGCACACTAGCATCCTCCACTTGCTGAAAATGCTCCAAAAGACCTTCTTTCAACCTGTCCAAGGTCAAGACACCAGCATCCTGTGCTTCAAAACCCTTAAGCCAGCTTTGGGCATCTCCCTTCAAGAAAATCTTTATCAGCCTCAAAACCTGCTCTTCATCTGTCACATGATTGCTAATGCATGCTAGCTCCATCTGCTCCAAGAAGTCAACCACATCTTCTCCCTTCCGGCCATGAAACTCCGGATAAGACCACATCATGACAACCTATACAATCCCTGAGCTCTCCTCCGTGAAACACATGCCCTTCTAGGCAAAGAACAACGCCAGAGTAATCCTCAGTGGGGGCACCAGAAGGATGTGAGGTGAAAAAAAAAAAGAAAACCCTGCCTCTACAGCCCTTCCACCTCGCAAACTTGGAATAACAACACGAACGGGGGCACCACCAGCCACCGGCTGGAACACTCTCTCACACTTCACCACCCAACCCACGCGCCAGACAGACAGCAAAAACAGGGGCACCATAGACCAAGATAGACACCCAGCAATATATTTCCAGTCAAAACATTATACAAGCTTCTCCCGACACCAGAAGCCTTACTCACACAACCATAAACAAAACACTCACTCAGACCTGTCGCTGCCGAGGATACACCACATCCCCAATCACCACATGATCCATTCGCCTGCCTGCTGTACCAATCACATCAGAATGAACCCGGCCACTCACTTCAGAAGGCGCCCACACCAGCTAACCCTCAACTCTCTGCAGCCCATCACTTCCGCATGTGTCGTCAGCAGCAGCAGCTCGACCATCTCTCTCTCTCTGTGCTGATCCTCTGCCAGCCTCACAACAAACCCAAGCAGCTTATCTGCCCTGCTACCGGCCCACCACCAAGCAGCAACACTTTATCTCTTCTTCTTCACTCGGCACCCTCTCTGCCTCACTGTTCCCTTCACCTATCTTCAGCATCCTCTTGTGCTTCCATATCCAGCTTTACCTAGCGGCCCACACGTCGGCACTCTTCTCTTCTCATGGGAGGCCCCACCACCTCTGCTCCTTCGGCTTTGCCCTTCGTTGCTTACACCAGCTACCACATCGCTCCAGCCTCTGCGCTGTCAGCCACTCTGACGGGTCCCTTGCCTTCACGTCGCGTTACCACCACAAGGCGGCCTCCTCACACATGCTTGCGGCTGCACCCTTCGCACTTGCAGCGCGTCAGCCTATCCTGCACACCACAGCTGCGCCCTCTGCTCTCTCTTCTTTTGTGCAGTCAACACTCACGTCCAACAGTCCATGAGCCCTACCAGTTCCCTTAGGCGGCCTCTCTGCAAGTCGCCACCTGCTACCCGCTGTTGTGCCAACACCTCAAAGGTGGCCAGTAGCTCTGCGCCAACCGTTGCACTCTTCACGCCAGCCCACGGGCCACTGCTTTCGCACCTGCACAGCAGCCAGGCCACCAACTTCAAGGTAGCCTCCCTGTGGTTTCTCTCTTCAACTGCGCTAGAGAGCCCCTCTGGTCGACCCAAGGCGCCACACCTGCTCCGTTTGCCCTCCCACTCACAAGAGTCTACCCCTTCTATCGCCTCTGCGCCAGCTCGTCTCTTCACGAACCCGCTGGCAGTAGCGTTGGCATAAAAAAAAACAGCCAAGTGGCCTCCCCACGATAAATATCATTTTTTTTATTTCTTAAAACTTCAATGATGGCCACCCTCAAGCCTTCATTTCACACCATTTCTCTTATGACACCTCTTCAAATGTAATCTTTAATTGCCCCGATGCTTTCACACTCATGTCCTGCTACCTTGGCCACATCAATGGTTGCTTTCCACGCTTTCCACATCTTCAAATGCCACTTTGTGCCCATTGTATTTTGACGTGCCCACACATATCAAGCGGCCGAACAGCTTAAATCAACCCAGCAAACCTCTCACCGGACAGGCCTGCAACCAGCCCAAAACCAACAGCATCCATCCTATACACCTGGCAAGGCATTCCACGGTCAAATTCTCATTCACACCATGCACACGTATGTACACAAGCCATAAAAACCTCTCAAAAAAATGCCTGACAATTGGCAACCAGAATGCTCACCACCTGTTCACTCAGGGGCCTTTTCAATAGTTCCTAGCTCATAGTACCCGGCAATATTTTCACATATAAAATCAAGATGGAATCCTCGTTGAAGATCAGCAAGATCAATCAAAAGATCCATATAAGAGAGCCATGGACACATCCGTTGAGGACCAGCAAGGTCAATCAACCAGATCCATGCCCGGTTTCAAAAAATAACTCTTATTCCTTGTTCCAATATCTTCCACGACGCACGTGTGGGTATCTTCGGCGACCCAGAGCCCGAGCACCGTATGGTCAGCATCCTCTAGGATCCTTCGCAGGTGACCTAGCGCTTCACTCATAGGCCGCTTCATTGGTCCCTCATCCACCGTACCGGAAGCTCACCATTTAAATCGAACCGAGGCTGGTCGTCTTGCTACGCGAGACGTCCTCCATTGACTCTCCGTCAGCAGTTGCAACTTTATCAGTTAGGTCTCCATGACCTTAATCCACAAGACGGTCATAATGCTTCCCTAGCATTCTTGACATAAAACAGTCATTTACAAACAGTTCACAAAATACAGTTTCTGTACCGAACTCTCATCTTTCCACATTATCCCTCCTCGGTCCTCCTTACTTAATCCACATTCCATTCATATGTACACATCTACATGCATACATCCATTTTCACATTCATACATCCACACTCCCATTTCCACATTCACACATCCACGTTCACATTCATACATCCACATCCACATACATATATCCACGTCCGTATCTACATCCATACATCCACATTCACATCCACATTCACATTCATACATGCACATCTACATGCATACATCCATTTTCACATTCATACATCCACACTCATATTCATACTTCCACATCCACATCCGTATCTACATCCATGCATCCACATCCACATTCATTTTTCATACATCCATTTCCACATCCTCATTCATACATCCACATACGACTTCACATCTATTCTTTTACATCACATCCATTCTCGCCCTATCACAACCCATATACATCTTATCCCATCACATACACTTCTTACCTCATCCCATACACATCTGATCACATCTTAACTCATCTTATCACATCCTAACTCATCTCATATGCATCTTATCACATCTTATCACATCTCATACACCTCTTATCACATCCTATCACATCTCATACACATCTTATCACATCCTATCACATCTCATATGCATCTTATCACATCCTATCACATCTCATATGCATCTCATATGCATCTTATCATATCCTATCATTTCTCATATCTATTTATAGAATACAAGAGAATTCTTATATTTGATATAAGATTTCTTTTCGCATCTATTTATGCATAAATTTCGTTTAAGAAGACTAACACTTTCGAAATAAAAATCAATCTTTTATGCATCTTCCTATGCATAAATTCATTTTAAATGAGAATGACACTTTCGAAATAAAAATCAATCTTTTATGCATCTTCCTATTCATTTTAAATGAGAATGACACTTTGAATTAAAATTCAATCTTTTATGCATCTTCCTATGCATAAATTCAATTTAGATGAGAATGACACTTTTGAATTAAAAATCAATCTTTTATGCATCTTCTTATGCATAAATTCAATTTAGTAGGAATTACACTTTTAGAATAAAAGAATTTCTCTTATGCATCTAATTTATGCATAAAATCCATTTATGATGAAAATCACACTTTTAGTATAAGAAATATCTTTTATGCATACCTCTATGCATGAAATCCACTTATGATAAAAGTAACACTTTTATAATAAAATAATCTTTTATGCATACCTCTATGCATGAAATCCAAATATGATAAAAATAACATTAATAAAATAATCATCTTTTATGCATAACTCTATGCATTAAAATAAATTATGTTAAAAGTAACACTTTTACAATAAAAATTTATCTTTTATGCATACTTCTATGCATTAAAATCAATTATGATAAAAGTAACACTTTTGATACAAAAATTTATCCTTTATGCATACTTCTATGCATTAAAATAAAAATGATAAAAGTAACACTTTTGATATAAAAATTTATCCTTTATGCATACTTCTATGCATGAAAATAAAAATGATAAAAGTAACACTTTTGATATAAAAATTTATCCTTTATGCATACTTCTATGCATGAAAATAAAAATGATAAAAGTAACACTTAATATAAAAATTTATCCTTTATGCCTACTTCTATGCATGAAAATAAAAATGATAAAAGTAACACTTTTGATATAAAAATTGGGTTGTTGCAAGATCAGGGTGTCCAGTTTTATCCAGTTTATGCTGGACTGGGACAATGCTCAGAGAGCAAATTTTGGGGAGAAAGGTACTTAAAATGAGATCAAGCAAATAATAGAAAATACGCTTGCCCTTAAATCAACCCAATATAACTTAAATTAATATAAATTAGTCTAATTAATCAAAAATATGATGAAATGATAAACAAATGATCTTTCCATACTTAGAGTGATCCAATTTATTTTTCCATAGATGCACCATTACAAGTACACTAGTCCCTATAGGTTTTAGATGATTCACATCAAAAATGTAATTTTACTAATTAGATTATTAATATTTGCAGGCCTTCTGATAGTCTGGAAGAATTTTGAAAAAGAGATCATTAGAAATCCAACCATTGGATTTGCAATTTTTACTAACCACCACATTCTACTAATATCTCAATATCTACCCACTCTTTTGATCTACAAGATTGAAGATTTTAAGTGGTAGCTATTGTGGGTACAAAAAGTGGCGTATATTATAACACTTTAAAGACCTTGAAATATTTAAAGAAAATAGATAAATATCTTAAAATTTTCTTGAAAAATCAAGTTAAGCTCTATATTATGTGAAGATCTAAGGTACAAAATGGGAATCTCATATGAGTTTATATGTAAAAGATATTAGCATTTTATGGAATCAGTTCAAATTTGGGACAGGGTGTATACATCGACTTTGTACCTAAGAAAATGAGGACTTTTGACTATCTAATGCTTAATCAAATTATACAACTATATTTTCAACTTTGAATATGATGTTCCAACAAAAGAACTTGAAACAAAATTCCTTCATTTACTAGGAGAGATTAGCCATTAAAGGTAAACAAATGCCTGTTTTTTTACTGTTTACAAGGTGCCTGAGTGGACAAAACTGGGCACCCTGATCTTGCAACCATCCAATTTATCCTTTATGCATACTTCTATGCATTAAAATAAAAATGATAAAAGTAACACTTTTGATATAAAAATTTATCCTTTATGCATACTTCTATGCATGAAAATAAAAATGATAAAAGAAACACTTTTGATATAAAAATTTATTCTTTATGCATTCTTCTATGCATGAAATTAAAAATGATAAAAGTAACACTTTTGATATAAAAATTTATTCTTTATACACATAATCAAAATGCATCTTCTATGCATGAAAATGATACTTTAGAATATAGAAACCATAAGGATTACTCTTTTAGAATAAGAAAAGATGAATTTTATTTTACTAATTTCTAAAAATTTTGCCATAACATCCTTTGTATGGCTGACCATTTTTCAAATTTCTAAGTCTTTAAAACTAATTAAAAGTGCACCAAAAGTATTGAAATTATCCTAAAGTAAATATTTTTCCACTAAATTGAAACAAACATTATAAAAACTTGACATTAATCAATTAACCATTCACCTAGGATAGAGAATGGTTGGTTTTGTTAGAGAAGAGAGAGGAATGTCTTTTTGTAATGAAGCATAACATTTTTAGATAAGACATAAAGCATAAAAACCATTTAAAGCCATATAAACCATAAAATAAGTGAAAAGAAGAATCACCAACTTACTAATGACTTTGAACTTAGCTTTCCTTTGGCTTGATGGTTTGAGGGTTCAACTCTTGTTTGAACAAGAGTGGCCAACCAATCTTTGGAAAAGGGAAATGTCAAAAACTAGTGAATTATTAATAAATTCACAGTTCTTGACTTGGGGGTGGAGTAGAGTAACAGTGCATAAAACACTATTATTTTTCAACAAGGGGGAGGCTTCTATTTATAGGAAGAATTGAGCTCCTAACCAAACAAACTGATTCTAGAATTTTCCAAATCAATTTGGTTATTTTTTGACCATTTTTAGGTCAGTTAAGCTAACTTTTTGGAACTAGACTTGAATTAGGAGAGAGGAGAGATGAAATATCTCAATTTTTGAAGATTTAAAACTCAATCAAGCATGTGAAGTAGGCGCCTCATTAAAGGGCCTCCCCTTCCTTACATATGTGTCAAAAATGGAATCATTATATCCAAAATATCTCATATTTTTAATATTGCTCATAGTTTCTTACTAATAAACCTTGTACATATTCAACTCTTCATCTTATGTGAGCATTGAAGGGACTCCCTTTCCTTACATATGTGCCAAAATGGAATCATTATACCCAAAATGTCTCATATTTTTAATATTTCTCATAGTTTCTTACTAATAAACTTTGTACATAGTGAACTCTTCATCTTATGTGAGCATTTACTCATTTTGGGTATCTTCTTTTACAAAATTGGATTTATCTTCTCCCCACACATGGATTGATCTTATTGGCCCATAGGAACCTTAATTGGGCCATAATCCAAAAATTTCTGAAAATCTAGACCCTTAGGCTAAGGTCCTTCATACCCATTTCCAATTAATTCCAATTGCACATTGGAAAGTTCTTTTTGAATTTCTGTTTGAGGGGAACTTATTTTAATAAGATGAGATATTTTTCTATTTAAAATTATCAAAAATCTGAATATTCTCTCTCTAGGTTAAAACAGTTAGAAACAAGATCTTTTAAATTTCTGAAGAGGGAATTGATTACAGGGGAAGATGCTGGACATTTTGAGAGGCTGGGGAGGAATCTTACAAATCCGGTTGCAGATCTCAGGGTCTTGAATGAGGTTGTCTAGAATCCTGGAGCTCGCATGTTTGTCATGTCCTCTAGGGACAAAATAGCTGGGGCATGATCTAAAAAATTAGTGCCTCCCAAGATACCAACCATGCCCCCACGACTGCAAGCCCAATCGTTAATGTAAAACCTGTCCACCGGCGGCTGAGAGAGGTTGGTGGGGCGAGTGCTTCTCCTATCCAATCGAGAGAGGCTAAGACTCCTAGGGCTACGCCCAAACTTTGGAAATTGCAAGGGTCTTGTCCCTTAAGAATCAGTATCATCTCCTCCAAGGTAGAGTACTCCTCTCTTGAGATTGTGGCCGTGCCACCTCCAAGTCTGTCCTTTGCTACCTCTATCATATTGAAGTCACTACCCATGCACCAAAAATCATCCTGGGTCAGGGGCATGTCGGACAGTGCTGCAAAAGAGAGCTCTACCTTGTAGGAGCATTCGAATCATAATTGTTAAGGAAGCTAATGCTATCCTCACCAATTAGAATGGTAACCCCCTGTGCACACCCTGGAACTATTACTCCTGATCCTGTCACTAGCTACAAGAGTTGCTCTCACTGACAGAAAGACACACTCCTCCCTGCATCCCTGAGAAGGGCCAAAGGATGGAGACCAAAAAGTATGACTCCTCTGGAAAAAGCTTCCCATAATGGCAGGTGCGCCCCTCAGCAAGGTGCTTCTCCTGGATGAAAAGAATGTCGATAGGTCCCCCCACCATAGCTCACTGAGAAGTTCTACTCTAAGGATGCCTCATCTTTGAAAAAGGAATGAGGCCCCCCCTAAACCCTTAATGTTTTATGGGATAATCCTCATATCAATCTCTGTGTGAGACGAAACTACCGGAACCGCCCTCCACTTTCAAGAATCTTGGATGCGAGTTTAGAGATGGAGAATAGTCACAATCCGTCATGGTGTGAAGTCACACCAAGTGGGCATGGATCCTGCCCTCCATATGTTGCCACTTTATTCGAGCACGCGAGAGTATGCATACTCCCTGATCCATCAATCACAATGAAGATACCTGTAGAAGGGGAGAGAGGTTTTACGATAGAGGTATGCATGAACACAAAAAGTAGCACCTCTTTGCTGGAGGTCACCATCTCCCCATCCTGTGGGCTAATCCACCAAGCTCCATCCTAGCCAGTGGCCACAGATGAGTAAGTACATCGGTGATGCGGAGATCTTGAAGATGCTACGATAGCGCAAGTGCCTCGCCCTAAATGGTAGCGGCCACCAACTCTGGGTCCCACTCTGTCTCGCTGGCTGCCTTGGGGGATAATGGGGCACCAGTGAGAAGAGATCAGAATAAATCCATGATGGCGATGGCTCTCACATGCGGGGGATCAGAAACAATAGCTCCATCCTGGCCACACAGCCTACAAATACCGTCTCTCCTCCTGTGGGGCCAACTATCTCAAAGAAATATCTTGTAACTCTATCAGTGGCCTAGATCCATAATGAAGCCCTGGCATGGTATCTCTACTCCACCCTCCTCTCCTCTATGGACTGAATCTCCTTGCGGGAGGCAGCAAGTTGACTCTCTATCCCCATGGGCTGTTTGGGGAACTTTCCTAAAGACACTGTAAAGAGGCTAGTCCCCTCTTGAGACTCTCATGCTCCCGAAATCCCTCCAATCTACTTTGAGTGCCTCTTGTAAGAAGACACTGATCTTCCCTAGCCAAAGTGCATGCTGTAGAGCCTGAGGAAAAGTCCAATCTTGCCCATGTCTGATCAATCCGGTTGTAGATCTCGGGGTCTTAAATGAGTTTGTTTGGAATCTTGGAGCTCACATGTTTGTCATGTCCTCTACGGACAAAATAACTGGGGCATGATCTGAAAAACTAGTTCCTGCCAAGATACCAACCATGCCCCCACGGGTGCAAGCCCACTTGTTAACGTAAAACCTGTCCACCGCTGGTGGCTGAGAGAGGTTGGTGGGGCGAGTGCTTCTCCTATCCGATCGAGAGAAGCTAAGACTCCTAAGGCTACATGCAAACTTTGGAAAATGCAAGGGTCCCGTCCCTTAAGAATCAGTATCATCTCCTCCAAGGTAGAGTACTCCTCTCTTGAGACTGTGGCCGTGCCACCTCCAAGTCTATCCTTTGCTACCTCTATCATATTGAAGTCACTACCCATGTACCAAAAATCATCCTGGGTCACGGCATGTCGGACAGTGCTGCAAAAAAGAGCTCTACCTTGCAGGAGCATTCGGGGCATAATTGTTAAGGAAGCTAATGCTATCCTCACCAATCAGAATGGTTATCCACTATGCACACCCTGGAACTATTACTCGTGATCGTGTCACTAGCTACAAGAGTTGCTCATCACTAACAGAAAGACACACTTCTCCTTGCGTCCTTAAAGGGCCCAAGGATGGAGACCAAAAAGTATGACTCCTGCCTGGTAAAATCTTCCCACAATGGCAAGTGCGCCCCTCAGCAAGGTGCTTCTCATGGATGAAAAGAATGCTTCTCGTGGATGAAAAGAATGTCGATAGGTCCCCCCACAATAGCTCGCTGAAGTTCTCTAAGGACGCCTCATCTCTGAAAGCAGTGAGGCCCCCCCTAAACCCTAAATGTTCTATGAGATAATCCTCATATCAATCTCTATGTGAGGTGGAACTACCAAAACTGCCCTCCACTTTTGAAGAATCTTGGATGCGGGTTTAGATGGAGAATAATCACAATCCGTCTTGGTGTGAAGTCACGCCAAGTGGGCATGGATCCTGCCCTCCATATGCCACCACTTTATTCGAGCGTGAGAGTATGCATACTCCATGATCCATCAATCACAACAAAGATACCTATAAGAAGGGGAGAGAGGTATTACGATAGAGGTATGCATGAACACAAAAAGTAGCACCTCTAGGCTAGAGGTCACCATCTCCCCGTCTTGGTCTTTGTGGGCTGATCCACCAAGCTCCATCCTAGCCACCCACTGGCCATAGATGAGTAAGTACATGGGTGATGCGGAGATCTTGAAGATGCTACGATAGCTCAAGTGCCTCACCCTGAATGGCAGTGGCCACCAACTCTGGGTCCCACTCTGTCTCACTGGGGTTGTACTCAAGGGGAAAGAAAAGACCTTCCCGCCATTCTCTGGCGTAGAAGGTATAGAATGGTGGAAGATCACATAGATCCAAATAGGAGCTACAATATCCTCAAACAAGTCTATCCCTTCCTTCGGAAGACATTGAAAGAAACTATAATCCACAGGTTGCCCCAAAATCCTAGGGTGCCCGCGAGAGACTCAGGTAAGAGAGCCCTCACCTGGGAGGCTGCAATGGTCATCTCAATCGCTTGTTCTGAGAAATGATGAATCAAGCGACGAACGGAACTCGCCGACTACCTCCTCTCCGGTGTGAGGTCCCTGTTCCCACCGAGCAACGGATTCGGGGTACTAGCAGCGGAAGTAGCACTTCTCGCGCGGGACAGGGGTCCCACACTCGGGGCCTCGCCCACGGATATCCGGACAAGAGACTAATCCGTCGGTTTGTCCAAAACCGAAACCGGAAAAACTTCCTTTACCCGGAAAGCACGGGCGATTCTACCAGGATAACTCTTTACTCTAACGTAGTCAAGATCATTACTGATCAAACTGATCTGACTGCACCTTTAATGGTACTTGGTCAAATCAAGGAAGAACTTGCACTTGGATCATTGGGATCAACGCTTTTTTCCCCATCAAGAGGCACAGCCGTTGATTCCTATCCATAGAACAATTTCTATCCGGGATTTACTTCATCTATCGTAATAATAGAAATTAAATCTCGATTTACGGATCCATCAGTCCAGCCTAACCCCATCCGATCCCATGAGTTAGCCAACCGCCCAACCACTGTAGTGATGGGATCCAATTTGGAATTTGGTTAGGTTTTGTCCCGGGTACCAAGGAAAAGAGTTCCAAGGCCCCCTAGCCAGAAGTTCATGCAAACATAAAACTAGTCATACCACTTACACACCCAATATGAAATTGCCTTTTTCTTAGCATCAACTAGGTTTAAAACAATCCTTTAATAAAACCATTATGTCACTGATGACAAACCTCAAGTCTCTGGTTGAATCCTTATTTCCAGTCATTCTTTCATCGGTATACTTATGGCATCATTGGCAACCAGAACGCTCACCACCTGTTCTCTCAGGGGCCTTTTCCATGGTTCCTAGCTCATAGTAACCGGCAATATATTCATATAATAGAATGGAATCTCCGTGGAAGATCAGCAAGATCAACCCACAGATCCATATAAAAGAGCCATGGATTCATCTGTTGAGGACCAGCAAGGTCAATCAACCAGATCCATGCCTGGTTTCAGAAAACAACTCTTACTCCTTATTCCAATATCTTCCACGACGCACGTGTGGGTATCTTCGGCGACCCAGAGCCCAAGCACCGTATGGTCAGCACCCTCTAGGATCCTTCGCAGGTGACCTAGCGCTTCACTCATAGGCCGCTTCCTTGGTCCCTCATCCACCGTACCGGAAGCTCACCATTTAAATCGAGCCGAGGCTGGTCAAGACCTCGATCGACCTTGCTACGCGAGACGTCCTCCATTGACTCTCCGTCAGCAGTTGCAACTTTATCAGTTCAGTCTTCATGACCTTAATCCTCAAGACGGTCAAAATGCTTCTCCAGCATTCTTGACATAAAACAGTCATTTACAAACAGTCACAAATACAGTTTCTATAACGAACTCTTGTCTTTCCATATTATCCACTCTCGGACCACATTACTTATTCCACATTCCATTCAGTGTGTACTCGTTCTCATCCATTCACTCATATAGACTACATTATCTCACATACATCTTCATATTCATTATTCTACATACATATCCATGTTCGTACGTCCACATCATACATCCAATTTCACATTCATACATACGCATCTACATGCATACATCCACATCTACATTCATACATCCATGCCTCCATTTCCACATCCACACATCCACATTCATATTCATACATCCACATTCACATGCATACATCCATTTTCACATCCTCATTCATACATCCACATTCACATACATACATCCACATCTGTATCTACATCCATACATTCACATTCACCTCTTCATTCACAATCACATCCATACATCCACATCTACATACATACATCCACATCTGTATCTACATCCATACATTCACATCCACATCAACATTCACATTCATACATATACATCTACATGTATACATCCACATCACATTCATATAACCATATTACATCCATTCTCGTCCTAACACATCCCATATACATCTTAACACATCCTAACTCATCTTAACACATTCTATCACATCTCATACACATCTTATCACATCTTTTTACATCTCATACACCTCTTATCACATCCTATCACTTTTCATACGCATCTTATCAAATCTTATCACATCTCATACACATCTTATCACATCTTTTTACATCTCATACACCTCTTATCACATCCTATCACTTTCCATACGCATCTTATCAATTCTTATCACATCTCATACACCTCTTATCACATCCTATCACTTTCCATACGCATCTTATCAATTCTTATCACATCTCATACACCTCTTATCACATCTTATCACATTTCATATCTTTTTTTTTAAAAAGAGAATTCTTATATTTGATATAAGATTTCTCTACACATTTATTTATACATAAATTCCATTTAAGGAGACTAACACTTTCGAAATTAAAATCAATCTTTTATGCATCTTCTTATGCATAATTTCAATTTGGTAGGGAATTACACTTTTAGAATAAAAGAATTTCTCTTATGCATCTAAGTTAAGCATAAAATCCATTTATGAGGAAAATCACACTTTTAGTATAAAAAGAATATCTTTTATGCATACCTATATGCATGAAATCCAATATGATAAAAGTAACACTTTTGATATAAAAATTTTTCCTTTATGCATACTTCTATGCATGAAAATTAAAAATGATAAAAGTAACACTTTTGATATAAAAAATTTTCCTTTATGCATACTTCTATGCATGAAAATTAAAAATGATAAAAGTAACACTTTTGACATAAAAATTTTCTTTTATGCATACTTTTATGCATGACAATTAAAAATGATAAAAGTAACACTTTTGATATAAAAAATTTTTCTTTTATGCATACTTCTATGCATGAAAATTAAAAATGATAAAAGTAACACTTTTGATATAAAAAATTTTCTTTTATGCATACTTCTATGCATGAAAATTTAAAAATGATAAAAGTAACACTTTTGATATAAAATTTTTTCCTTTATGCATACTTCTATGCATGAAAATTAAAAATGATAAAAGTAACACTTTTGATATAAAAAATTTTCCTTTATGCATACTTCTATGCATGAAAATTAAAAATGATAAAAATAACACTTTTGATATAAAAATTTATCCACTATGCATACTTCTATGCATGAAATAAAAATGGTAAAAATAACACTTTTGATATAAAAATTTATCCATTATGCATACTTCTATGCATGAAATAAAAATGGTAAAAATAACACTTTTGATATAAAAATTTATCCATTATGCATACTTCTATGCATGAAATAAAAATGGTAAAAATAACACTTTTGATATAAAAACTTATCCTTTATGCATGATATTAAAATTCAATTTCTCCATGATTGTAATGAAATTCTTTCAATTAATCTAGGATGATAATTCCTAGAATATGGTAGGAAGTCCTCTTTTTATGCTTTGAATGAAATTATTTTATGCATAATTTTTATAAAAATTTTGCCATAGCTCCGCTGCTATGACTGATAAATCTCAATTTTTCTAAGGGATAATGCTTATCATTAAGAAAAGAATTAAAATGATCTCTAATTGGATTACTAATCCATAATGGATTGAATCATCAATATACATAAACTAAAAGCATAGAAAAAAGCCATTAATTTGACCTCAAGCATAGCTTAATCTTGGGTTAAGGAAAAGCTTTATGAAAAGCTTGATTTGGATTGAGAACGGGTCATGAGTATGACCATTTCTTGAGTGAGAGAGAGAATTTACATAAAAATCATTAGAATTTAAACATAAATGAAAATTAACTTCAATAGCATTTATTAAATTATGTAACTCTTCACTACTATTCAAACTTCAATAGCATTTAAAAAACCATACCAATTAAACTTCTCAAGCTTGAGAGGGGTTGAGAAGAGAGAAACATTGAGAAATTATAGAAAGATCAATATTCACTAATTACCTTACAACTTGCTTGATTCTTTGTTCACGGTAGAGGCCCCCAACCAATCAATTGGTTAAGTATGTTGATGGAGCCACTAATGGGGATTGAAGAAAGAGGGAAGCTCCAAAAACTAGTGAATTATTAAATGAATTCACAGTTCTTGGCTTAGGTGGAGTAGAGTAACGATGCATAAACACTATATATTTTTCAACAAGGGGGAGGCTTCTATTTATAGGAAAAATTGAGCTCCTAACCAAACAAACTGATTCTAGAATTTTCTAAATCAGTTTGGTCAATATTTGACCATTTTTAGGTCAGTTAAGCTAACTTTTTGGAACTAGACTTAAATGAGGAGAGAGGAGAGATGAAATATCTCAATTTTTATGAGTTTAAAACTCATTCAAGCATGTGAAATATGCACCTCCTTTAAAGAACTCCCTTTCCTTACATATGTGTCATAATGGAATCATTTTAATATTGCTCATAGTTTTTTTACTAATAAACCTTGTACATTTTCAACTCTTCATCTTATGTGAAATATGCATCTCCTTTAAAGAACTCCCCTTCGTTACATATGTGTCATAATGGAATCATTTTAATATTGCTCATAGTTTTTTACTAATAAACCTTGTACATTTTCAACTCTTCATCTTATGTGAAATATGCACCTCCTTTAAAGAACTCCCCTTCCTTACATATGTGTCATAATGGAATCATTTTAATATTGCTCATAGTTTTTTTACTAATAAACCTTGTACATTTTCAACTCTTCATCTTATGTGAGCATTTACTCATTTTTGGATACCCAAAATATCTCATATTTTTAATATTGCTCATAGTTTTTTACTAATAAACCTTGTACATTTTCAACTCTTCATCTTATGTGAGCATTTACTCATTTTTGGGTATCTTCTTTTACAAATTGGATTTATCTCCTCCCTACACTTGGATTGATGCTATTGGCCCATAGGAACCTTAATTGGACCATAATCCAAAAATTTCTGAAAATCTAGACCCTTAGGCTAAGGTCCTTTATACCCATTTTCAATTAATTCCAATTGCACATTGGAAAATTCTTTTTGAATTTCTGTTTCAGGGAAATTTATCTTAATTATAAGAGATATTTTTCTATCCAAAAATATTCAAAATCTGAATATTCTCTCTCTAGAATATTTTCTCTCTCTAGGTTAAAACAGTTAGAAACAAGTCTTTTATATTTCTGAAGAGGGATTGATTACAGGGGAAGATGCTGGACATTTTGAGAGGCTGGGGAGGAATCTTACATCCGGATCGGGGACTGCGAGGGGCCAATAGGAGTGCTCTGGAGGAGCGGCGAAAGAGAGGGGGGGATGGTGGGCTTGGACAAAGAGGAAGGGGCACATGGAGCGGGTGCGGGTAGAGTCGGCGGTGGCGAGGGTGGGGGAGGGGAGGAGGTGGAGGTGGAGGTGGTGAGGGGGAGCGGTGAGGTTGAGAGGGACACTGCTAAAGAGGAAGGCTGGTGGGAGAGGCTCGTTGAAGAGAGAGTGGGGTCGATCGGCTCCATTAGGCACTAGGGGCTCGAAGAGGTTGCGAAGATGAGTCGGCCGCCAAAGTGGGGGGGGAGAGGTCTCCGCCCATGACTAGAGGGGGCCCACCATCTGTGGGCGAGTGCTGTGAGTGATAAGTGATCGTTTGATTCTTTGACAAAACTGAATCCTCCTGCATGCTCCTAGCCTAGTGCGCGCGGTTGTGATGCTTAGCCCTGGTGCTTGGCTAGCAGCCCGGGCGAGGGCCGACCGTCTGCCACTCTTCAGTTGGTGGGTCATCCATGGTTGGGACCTTGTGCTCCGCTGCATGGGAACCTGCTCCTCGCTTGGTCCTTGGTGTGTATCTGAGCGGGAACCAAGGGGAGGAGGAGGGAAGAGCGAGGGTGGTCCCCTTGGTGGCCTGACACCGAGGGAAAGCTCTGCCAAGGGCAAGTACTGGCCAGTTGTCCCATCTATCTCTGCAAATGAAGAATTGGCTTAGAAGGCCAGAGTACTCCACTCGCTGCATATGGGGTCGCCCCTTGAAGGCTGGGAATAGATATCATGTGAGGCACAGTATTCGATGTGGCAACACAGATGCAAAGAGATGGAATCCTGGCTGCTCGTACGAGGGCCAAGGTAACGGTGGGGGGATTCCATCACTCTCCCAATGGCACCACCAATCACCATGAGAAGAGGAAGGTATTACTTCCTGAGGCTTGGAAAGAAGATTGTCATGGTGGGGAATCCTGAAACTTAGCAAGAGGGTCGAATGTTTGATCAGACACTACTGGCAAGTCAAACTCAACCTGGTAGTAGCCACGCCCCAAAGGATGACTATCTGCGATCTTTGCAAGTGCACCTAGGAGGCTAGCATGAAGAAGATCTCTGAGTTGGCCATGCGCGGGGTGGATACCGACAATCTTGCATACTAGAGTGGAGGTCTCTAGGGATGTGGGATCCCAACTTCCCCCTTTGCACACCGGATTTTCGGATGGTAGCAGCGGAAGTAGCTTCCTCTTGCACGGGGTAGGTTTCCCACTCGCGGGGCCTCGCCCTCGAATGTTTGGGCATGAGACTAAGCTGGTGGTCATTCCGAAAACCAAAATCGAAAATTTTTCATGCTCGAAAAACGGGGACGATTCCACCATTTTTGAATTTCTTAACGAATTTTTCTAACGAGGTCAAGATATTCAACTAACCTTCATCTGATTAAACTAGATAGAAAGAAAATTATTACAGACTTATCTTGAAGGAATCAACGCTTTTTTTCTAATTGAATCACGCACAGCTATTGATCTATTCATTTGAGAAGTCTTCAGGTTATTATTTAACTATTCGAGTTCTAAGCGTATTCCTATTAATCAATTTTATTATTAAAACTCTACTGATTCTAGCTAATCCCATCCGGCCCATGGGTTAGCCATCGCCCAACCACCACTGGAATTGGTAGAACCAAACAAGTACTCACCTACCCATAATTAAATGCCTTTCTTAGCTTTTGCTTTAGAATACAGATACGCACACACTCCTCTTTAAACTTTAAATAATTATTCGTTACAGATATCATAACTCAAAATTTCCATCCAGTTCCTTGTTTCTCAAAAATAGGTATCACTCTAGACTCTCCGTTGAGACCAGCTGGTTAGCATCGAGATCCAGTAACAGATTACAATAATTTTTCATCATCATACATATATATCTTCCATGACATACACATGGGTGTCCTAAGCACCACGAGCCCGTGCATCGCCTGGTCAGAACCCTCCAGGATCCTCCTTAGGTGTCTTGGCACTTCACTGAGGGACCGCTTTGTCGGCCCTCGCCCATCGTACCGAAAGCACACCATTTTTCACCATACCAAGACTGGTCAAGACCTGGGTAGGTTTTTGCCGCGTGAGCTGTCCTCTGAACACTCCTCGCCGCCAGCTGTTGCAACCGAACTTCCCTTAGAAAAACACATATACCAAATGCTCCCTCCCCAGCATTTTGGCGTAAGACAGTCCTTTAAGAAAAATAGGGTTTCTATGCAAGTTTTCACTTTTGATTTTCTTTTGAATACAATGGGTATATCTTAAATCCGTATCCTAATTCTTCCAACAGAATTTCCTGAATTCTGTAACCTTGATCCTCATATCAGAATCAAGGGTCTTAAGTTGATTTCAGATTCGGTGGGTGATTTGAGTGAAACTTTCTTGAACTGGTCATATCGTCTTTTCGTGAAAAACTGACGAAGGAGATTAAGTCTTGGTCATAGTCTGATTCAGGGTTTGAGTCTGGAAAGGTTCTCCCTGAGCTAACTTTCTCGAAGGGTAATATTTCAATTACTACTTTCCTGAATTTCATTCATTGAGTATTTGCTTTCATTCATTGAGTATTTGCTTAACTGAATTCAAAACTAATCATGAATTCCTATGGGGAATAAATTAATCATTTATCTAAAATTTCGACTTCGATAGTTTTTCTGAGTTTTCTCATTACTATCCTAGAGAATATGAAACGGTAGAATTTTCTCTCACATAGTATTTACTTATTCATTTACCAATATTCATGGGATTTAAACATAGGATTAAAGAGAACTGTTATTTTGATATAAAAATTATGTATGCATCTATTTATGTATGAAATCCAACTTCTATGGAAATAACACTTTTATATAAAAGAAAATCCTTTTATGCATCTATTTATGTAAAAAAATCAATTTTGATGAAAGTAACACTTTTATAATAAAAAAATTCTTTTATGCATCATTTTATGCACGAAAATCAATATTGATGAAAGTAACACTTTTATAATTAAAAAAATTCTTTTATGCATCATTTTATGCATAAAAATCAATATTGATGAAAGTAACACTTTTATAATTAAAAAAATCATTTATGCATCTATTTATGCAAAAAATCAATTTTGATGAAAGTAACACTTTTATAATTAAAAAAAATCTTTTATGCATCATTTTATGCATAAAAATCAATATTGATGAAAGTAAGGCCAACCAGCTTCCACACCTCAGATGAGGAAAAAATGATGAAGAGAAGGTACCTTAAGGTCCAAATGCTAAAGCCGAGGTGGAGGTAGAGTAGCCCAGTTTTGTGAGAAAGTACCCAACTGCTTTTCAACAATAAGCGGTAGCGAGTGCTTCTCGACTACGAAAGCGAGGGGCTTCGCACTTCGGCTCCGGCGGGAAATCCTCCTTTCTTGCTCGTTTCGTAAAAGTATCGTTTCTTCTCTCCTTTCATTTCGTTTTGTACTATATTATTTTCTTGAAATAATTATATATTTTCTTAATTGTTTTTTATAGAGGGAGGTTGTTGGGTGTGACCCAACAAAGGAGAAATATGACTATGGGTATAGAGTCCCCCATCCACAATTGTGGGCGTGGATGCGTACACGAGGTTGCGTACACGAGGTGTACGCTTGGATGAGTCCATTTTGGGGACTCAAGCTGATGAGGTAATGTGTTGCCTAAATCATTCTCTTTTCTACGTCTAATTGTATTTCCATGCTTTCCTTACCTTACGCTTGATGGCATGTATGTAGGATGAAGGGGAAGAAGAGGAGGAGGATCCAGATTATCAGCGTGAAGCAAGTGAAGAGGATGAGGAATCGATGATGATCACTAAGAATTTGATGAGGATTCTAGTTAGACACCCACCTCTTCATACCTCTTTTGTAAAAACTTTATGTATATATGGCCAAACAATAACTTTTTGGGCTCAGTTGCATTCTCCACAATGTATCTGTTTCTTGTATTTGTGTTTCTGTTATAAATCTGAATATGTGGCTCTATTTTAATTTTAAAAAAAGAGCTGGGGCAGATTGGGGAGTCCTATGCAGATTCTCGAGTCTGCCCCCCAACTCTTTTTTTAGTACTCAACAGAAAATATTAGTTCGCTGCTGAGCAATGAAAATAGCAGTGAAATTTTTGCTACTGAGCAGCGAACCTATTGCAGCAAAACTAATAGTGTTTCTAGCAGCAAAAATGGCCCGACACCTAGCTGCGCTTCTAGTTATAAAAATGCTACTGTTTTTGCTACTAGACACTCATTCTGTTGTAGTGTTGGGGTGCAAGTGATTATGAGCTAATTTGCAATCCATGGTGAAGCATAATAGTTTGCTCATGGTAGATGAGAAAAGTGGTGTGGAAGCCAGGAAAGGCTTATACAATGTTTTTTGGAACCTTTGGTTTCTCAAAAGAAATCAATGAAGAGCACCCTTGAAGATGTTGGCATGTATATGGAAGAGCATGCTACATATGGAGAGCTCATGGTAGCTATTTTAATGGCTATGGTTGAACCTTAAGATAGAGGTATATGTAGGTAAGAAGTTACACCAGCACTAGTAGAGAAGCTGCAAATGAAGCTCAAACTAGAGGTTACAATATGACATTCTATTGGTTAAGGGAGAAGGTCTCACAACCTATCAAAGCAAGGTGAACAACATATCTCCTAACACAGAGAGAGAAGCAAGAACGTCTCAACACAATATATGTGGTAAAAAATCACACGGGCAGCATGTAATAGCCCACACACAGGTGTTCACAGTGCACGGGTTAACGAGAGGATAGTAATAATGTGTGAAGACGGCCATTACAGTATCCACCACCATTGCACACAAAGCATGTGGCAGAAGAAGCTTTGCACCTACAAACAACAACAGAACCCAGGACATAGAAAGAGTAGACTATTGAAGCGCAAAGAGCTATTGAAAGCATAACAGTTGATGGAAGATGTGTCTGATTAACAGGAAAAGCTAGAGGAGATTCGTCGTCGTCGTAAGGAAAGAGTTGAGATAAAGATGATGGAAGCAAAGCTGGAGAGATGGAAGAGAAGAACACAGCTCTTGACAAGTTTAGAAGTGCACTTGAGGTTTTCCTTGAAACCAAGAGAGCACAGTAGGATGGAAACAAAACTGAGATAGAAGTCCGCGGCTTCTCTGAGTGCATACAGGGGGTAGGAATTAGCAAGCTCCCATGGCCGTCGTTGCTTCGAGTCTAACAGCAACAAGGGCCAATTGTTTCAAGCAAGGAAGATAGACAACAACGTTTAGTGGAAACATGAAGGTCACACGTTTTCTTTGCAATAAGATAAGGATAGGGTAGAAACCCTAACGGTTAAAAGAAAATGACATTCACACCACTCATGTATGAAGATCCCATTCATATTTTTTTTTAATACATGTATGCATACTTGCAATATCCTTGCAATCATCTCTCCGAAAATCATAGGCACATATCGACTTATGCTAAAGGCCATGAATGATGTATTTTTTTTGTGACCACTATTTCTTGAGATGGGTGCCTTTCCCTTGCACTATACATAAAACTATTGTATTTTTCTCAACCAAATCATGAGGGTACCTTGCTCGAGCCTGGGGAGCTCAAAACGGATGTATTTGTGGTTTGTGTTAAGTTGTGCGCACATGGGTGTCACACTTTGTGGGTTGGTTCCTTCTCTCAGACACATGGGTGTCCAAAAAGCACTTGTGTAGCTCCACCCGAGCAAAATGGTGCTCGAAACGGACTTGAGGTGTCTAGATTGGCTAGACACATGCACACACACTTGTTGAACACTCCAATTTGCATTGAGGGGGAGTGTTGCGATTGGCAATGCCAAATTGTTCAGGGTGAGAGATGAGTTGGTCAAATTGGTTAGAGAGATGATTAGTTCACACACATAAGTTTACATTGAGGAGGGGTGTTGAAATGTGTAATGTAAAATGAACAAGTTATTTGGTTGAGTGTGTAAAAGCACCCTAGAGGGGCAAGATATTGTGGAAAGATAAGAATGCCACATAAGATATTGTGTGAATGGTGAGAGACACATTAAAGAATGTGGGAAAGGAGTTGCCACATGGCCATGCTGATAAAGTGTAAAGAATATTGGGTCAAGGATATCTGTAAGATTCCTCCCCAGCCCCTCAAGATGTCCAATTTCTTCCCCTGTAATCAATCCCCTTTTCAGAATAATAAAAGATCTTGTTTCTACCTGTTTTGGCCTAGAGAGAGAAAATGTTCTATTGAGAGGTAATTCAGTTTTTAGATATCTTTGGATAGAAAAATATCCTTTATTATTAAAATAAATTCCCCCGAAACAGTGTTTAAAAAGAAATTCCTAAGGTGCATTAGAAATAAATTATAATCTACACAAGACCTTAGCGTAAGGGTCTAGATTTTTTGAAAATTTTGGATTAAGGTTCTGATGGACCAATAAAATTAATCCAAATGTAGGGAGGAGGAGATAAATTGAAGAATAAAAGAAAAACCTCCCAAAAATGAGTAAATGCTCACATAAGATGAAGAGTGGACTAAGGACCAAAGAAAACATCTAAAAATTTAAATTTTGACACCTCAGAGTGGGGATCTCCCCTCATGAAGGAGGTGCTTTTTTTCTCATCATTAACCCCACTTTTAAATTAATTAATTGATATATTTCATCTCTCCTCTCTCCTATTTCAAGTCTAGTTCCAAAAAGTAAGCTGAACTGACCCAAAAATGGTCAAAAATTGACCAAACTGATCTGGAAAATTCTAGATTCAGTTTGCTTGGTTTGAGACTCACTTTTTCCTATAAATAGAAGCCTCCCCCTTTGTAAAAGCTTAATGGTGTTTATGCACTGTTACTCTACTCTTACCCTGAGCCATTTACATTGAATTTCTTAATAATTCAATTGTTTTTGGCCTAATCCTCTCCAAAGTAATTGGTGGCCACTCTTGCTCCAAACAAGAGTAGAACCCTCGATCCCTCAAGCCAAAGGAAAGCTTACAACTCCATGTAAGCTTATTTTTCTAGCTTGTTTAATTTTTAAATCTATGGTTTTCTTGATTTTCTTGTTTTATAGTTGATTGAAGTAAATTCTAATGCTATGCCTTGATGAAAAGGCCACACCCTTCTCTTCTTTACAATTCACCCTTTCTTAATCCTAGAAAGATTAGTTAAATGATTAATTAAACTTTTCTTATTGTTTACTCTCTTGATTTCTGAAAATTGAGTAGATTAGAGTCCTATACATCTAGATTAGGTTAATTTAAGTTGAAATTAGAATGATAAAAATGAGAAATGGTCAGCCATACAAAGGAGGTTATGGCAAAAATTTCCAGAATTTTGTGGAAAAGAAAGTTTGTTTTTATGTTATTCCAAAAGAGTAATTCCCACCGTTTGTGCATTCTAAAAGAAATATTCTAATTTAGTCCATGTACATATTCACCTATGATTTGCATGGATATCACTAATATTAATTATTAAAATTGATTTCTATGCATAGAAAGATGCATAATGAAAATTGTTTTATTATAAAAGTGTTATTTTCATTAAATTTTATTTCTATGCATAGAAAGATGCATAATGGAAATTATTTTTTTATAAAAGTGTTATTTTCATTGAATTTAATTTCTATGCATAGAAAGATGTATAATAGAAATTTTTTTATTATAAAAGTGTTATTTTCATTGAATTTAATTTCTATGCATAGAAAGATGCATAATGGAATTTTTTAAAGTTATAAAAGTGTTATTTTTATTAAATTTAATTTCTATGCATAGAAAGATGCATAATGGAAATTTTTTTATTATAAAAGAGTTATTTTCATTAGATTTAATTTCTATGCATAGAAAGATACATTAAAAAAAAAATTAATTATAAAAGTGTTATTTTCATTGAATTTAATTTCTATGCATAAAAAGATGCATAATGGAAATTTTTTATTATAAAAGTGTTATTTTTATTAAAATTGATTTTTAGGCATAGAAAGATGCATAAAGGAATTTTTTTATTTTAAAAGTGTTATTTCTATTAAATTTAAATTTATGCATAAATAGATGCATAAAAGGATTTTCTTTTATATAAAAGTGTTATTTCCATTGAAGTTGATTTTTATAGATAAATAGGTGCATAAAGAATTTTTATATCAAAATTAGAATTCTCTTTAATTCTATGTTTAATTTCTATGAGTAATTGATAAATGAATAAGTAAATACTCTAAGAGAGAAATTTCTATCGTTTTATACTCACACGAATTGTAAAAAGAAAATTCAGGAAATCTATCGAGATTAAAATATTCATATAAATGATTAATTTATTCCTCATTGGAATTTATAACTAATTTAGAAATTGGTTAAGTGAATATTCAAAGAAAGAAATTCAATAAATTAGTCTGAATTATCAAACCTTTTTGAGAAAGATAGTTCAGGAAAAATCTTATCAGACTTGAACTTTGAATCAGACTATGATTAAGACCAAACTCTTTCGTCAGTTTCGAGGAAAGAAGATGTGACTAGTTTAGAAAAATACACTCAAATCTCCCGCCAAATCTAAAACTAAGTTTGAGACCCTTTGGATTGATCTGTGGATCAAGGTTACAAAATTCGAAGAATTCTGTTATGAAATTCAAAATTACGATCAAGAAGTTTTGGGGATACTGATTCAAGAAATACTCCTTGTATTCAAAAGAAAATCAAATTGAAAACCTGCATAGAAACCCTCTTTTCTTAAAGGGCTGTCTTACGCCAGAATGCTGGAGGGAGCATTTGGTATAATGTTTTTTCTAAGGGAAGTTTGGTTGCAACAATTGGCGGGGAGTGTTCAAAGGACAGCTCACGCGGCAAAGCCTCTTGACCAGCCTCGGTACGGTTATAATGGTGCGCTTCCGGTATGATGAATGAGGGCCGACAAAGCAATCCCTGAGTGAAGTGCTAGGACACCTAAGGAGGATCCTGGAGGTTCTGACCAGGCGATGCACGAGCTCGTGGTGCCTAGGACACCCATGCATATGTTGTGGAAGATTGTATAATGGACAAATGATTATTGTAACCTGCTATTGGATCTCGTTGTGCTGACCAGCTAGTCTCAACGGAGAGTCTAGAGTGATACTATTTTTTTTTTGAGAAACAAGGGACTGGATGGAAATTTTGAGTTATGACATCTGTAACCAATAACTGTTTGTCAATGGATTGTTTTATAAGTTAAAGTTTTAAAGAGGAATGTGTGCGTATCTGTAATCGAAAGCAAAAGTTAAGAAAGGCATTCAATTATGGGTGGGTTAGTAATTGTCTGGTTCTATCGATTCCACTGGTTGGGTGGTGGCTAACCCATGGGCCAGATGGGGTTAGGCTCGAATCAGTGGAGCTTTAATAATGAAATCGAAATAATAGGAATACCCTTAGACTTGACGAGTAGTTTTTTTAAAAAAAAAGCCTAAAGACTTTCTCAAATGATTAGATCAATGGTTGTGCCTGATTTTGGTTAGGAAAAAAGCGTTGATTTCTTCAAGTTAAATATGTAATAGTTTTCCTTCTATCTGGTTTAATCAAGTGAAGGATAGTTTAGCCTCTTGACCCCGTTAGAAAATTCGTTAAGAAAATAAAAAAGGTGGAATCGTCCCCGTTTTCCGGGCAAGGGAAATTTTCCTGGTTTCGGTTTCGGAATGACCACTAGATTAGTCTCGTGTCCGGACATTCGAGGGTGAGGCCCCGAGTGGGAAACCCTGTGCGCAAGAGGAAGCTACTTCCGCTGCTAGTAACCGGGAATCCATTGCGCGGAGGGGACAAAGGGGTCTCACAATATCTATATTAGAAGCCTTTCATTGTATGGTTCATAACATATGTAATAGAGTATTGTTAAGTGTGCTACTCTCTCTCTCTCTCTCTCTCTCTCTCTCTCTCTCTCTCTAGCCATGAAGTTCTTGGTGTGGTTTAGCCCACCATAGTTTATGCTTAATCCTACGTTACTAATCACCATGATCAATCCCATATTAAGATCCCGAGCTTCTTGCAAGCAGACACACATACACAAGAGAGAGATGGATGACTAAATTTTCTTCATCTTTTTCTCTTCTCTATAACCATGTATCTAAAAGATAAGAGTACATACATAAAGGAAAAGTACTCTCCTACAATAACATACAATGGTCAATCCATAGTGTGAACCCGACTATATGAGGTGGTGCTATAACTATGCCATAACAGTAGTACTCCAAAGTGGCTGTCACATAGCCTGTCATCCACCACTAGCAACATATCAACCATAATCTCACCAACCATGCAAGTGGCGTAAGTGTAGAAGCTATCACCCAGATGCAGGTGGGTCATCAATGTCTACCTGCCGTAGTACTAGTTGAGCTCAATATCTCAACACTCCCCCTTGAGCTCAACTCTACACACTGCACTCCAAGTAAGCTTCTAATCCTGTGGAGCTTCTTTGTGCCCAATGACTTCGTGAAGATGACAACCACTTGATCCTCTTTGTTGACATATACCAGATCTACATCACCTGTTAGAACCTTCTCCCTCACAAAGTGATAATGCACCTCAATGTGCTTTGTTCTAGCATGGTATATTGGGTTACTGGCCAACTATATGCTACTCATGTTGTCACAATAAATGACAAATGCCCTATCCACAGCCTAACCCATATCACCAAGTAGCTCTGAAACCAATCTACCTCACAATAAGCACCTCTGTACTTGACAAGGCAACTGTTTGGCTGCTTCTTACTGCTACAACTCACATGAACTGGAGCTTTGATACCATTAAGAGAATGCAGGGGAGAGGGGAGAGCTTGAGTTTGCAAGCACGCACACACACACACACACACACGCATGCACGCACACACACACATAAGAGAGTGCAAGAAACAAGCTACCTCACAAGCACCCCTGTACTCTGTCTTTGTACTCGACAAGGCAGCTGTTGGTTGCTTCTTATTGCTCCAACTCACATGAACCGGAGCTCTGATACCATAAAGAGAATGTGAGGGAGAGGGAGAGCGTGAGTTTCTTGCAAGCAAGCACACACATAAGAGAGTGGAAGACACAAGAGAGAGATAGATGGGCTGAATTTTCTTCTATCTTCTTCTCTTCTTTTTAGCCATGTATCTAAAAGATAAGAGTACATACATGAAGGGAAAGTACTCTCCTATAATAACATACAATGGTCCATAGTGTGAACCCAACTATATGAGCTGGCACTAAAACTATGCTGTAACTCTAGTACTCCAACGTGGCTATCACATAGCTTGTCATCTATTGGTGGCATATCAACCATAATCTCACCAACCATGCAAGTGACATAAGTGTGGAAGCTATCACCCAGGCAGGTCATCAATGTCCGCTGTAGCACTAGTTGAGCTCGATATCTTAAGAGGGGGAACATATTTGTACTTTTTTTTTGGGGTTTAGTCTTTTTTGTGCCACAGTTACATCTTTAAAGGACAAACATAAGCATTTCACAATTGTAGAAAATTATTTCTTTCTTTTGCATGTAGTACTATATGTATGGTACATGCATCCAATCAAGTGTCAATGATCTAGTATGCTTGCCAGTTACATTTAGGCTCTACACACACACACACACACACACACACACACAGAGTATGTGTGCTAGTTGTGATATATACATTTACATAGTACTACGTGTGCTAGAGTTGTGATGTATATATATACATAGTATGTATATATATATATTTTATAGATACATATATATAGTATATATATACACACATTATATAAAGGTTGAATGCTATACTTTATATATAGTGTGTGTGTGTGTATACACACACACACACACACACACACTATATATATATATATATACATGTATATAGCATATATATACACACAATATGTAAAGGCTGAATGCTATACTTTTAAGGGTGTGTAGATGTATTGTATAATATATTATATATATACCACAATTAGCAAGAATGTTTAACCTTGTTGTTGGCATATTTAACCTTGTTGTTGGCATATTTAACCTTGTTATTGGCATATTTAACCTTGTTGTTGGCATATTTAGAGCTAGGGATAAAAAATGGACAAGGGAGGTTTGAAATATATGAGGAAGGAAAAAATAGATGGCTAAAGTAGAAGATGTTGATAGGTGGACTTAGAAGTGATCTAGAGGCATGAAAGGGGTGGGAGAAAGGCACCGAGTTAGGAGCAAAAAGATTTAGAGCTAGGGATAAAAAATGGATAAGGGAGGTTTGAAATAGATGAGGAAGGAAAAAATAGATGTCCATAGGTCAAAAGATATCATAAAAATGATGTCAAGAAAGGAAAAAATGGTAGATGGAAGGGATGGAGGGATGGAGGAGGGAGTTTTTTAGTAGGGGGCTGAGTGGTGATTGATGATGAAAGTATTTGACTAGGGGCATCACTAAAAGAAATGTACAATATCACATGAGTGCATAAGAGATGGTTTTTTTATAAGATACACAAAGATATTTGCATGAAGGAAACTGGGGATTTTGTAATAAGCAAGGGTCCCACATGCATATTGGGGGCTAGGAAAGGAGACGAAGTTCATTTGTACATGGTTGACATGGGTAGGGAAAGAGGTAATTTCAACCGTTAAATTATCTCATGGGATGAGAGGTCTTTATATGCCACATGTCCCATGATTGCAATAGAATCAATGCCTATGTGACTTTGCTTATGTGGTTGTAAATATACAATAGTTTATTATGTTACCAACATTGGCTACCAATTTCCTTTAAAGGAGAAAATTTATTGGAGGTGAACCAATATCATGTATATATAACCCTTACAATACTTTGCACATTTTCATTAGGCCTATGTGACTTTTCTTACGTGGTTGTAAAAACATACAATAGTTTATTATGTTACCAACATTGGCTACCCAATTCCTTCAAAGGAGAAGTTTGTTAGAGGTGAACCGATATCATGTATATATATTCCTTGCAATAATTTGCACATTTTCATTAGGCTTAATTGGATAAGTGAAGGCCTCACTCATGTATATATAACCCTTACAATACTTTGCACATTTTCATTAGGCCTATGTGACTTTGCTTACGTGGTTGTAAAAACATACAATAGTTTATTATATTACCAACATTGGCTACCCAATTCCTTCAAAGGAGAAGTTTGTTAGAGGTGAACCGATATCATGTATATATATTCCTTGCAATAATTTGCACATTTTCATTAGGCTTAATTAGATAAGCGAAGGCCTCACTCAATTGGTGAAGGTAAATGTACATCTTGTAAAGTTGGTTTCTAGTTTCCTTTTACTTTGATATGATAAGCATGCCACTGGGAAATTTGTAAATGGGCATAAGTATAGAGCTAGCTCATCTAGATTAAAATTTTTCCTCACCTTAGAAGGAAACGGAAATAATCCTAATGGAGATTGTGCACTTTAATGGCAACATAAAAGAAACCTATTGAATTTCTTCTTTGTGATTTGAGGAGGTTTTATGTATGTTCCTACACATGAAGGTAGATGTTTTTAAAAATAATGGCACCCATTTGTCTAAAATAGGTTGAAGAGGAGTGCTACTAAGAAAGGACCCCATTGTGCTTTGCACAAGAAAGCGTAACCCACTACATTGCCTTATTGGCATTAAGCTAAGTCTTTCATATATAGTTAAAAATCTGCACATCAATGTATATTTATCTACCAAGCATGAAGGAGGCCCCTCATGCTCACTATGTATTTGTGTATAAGAGTATTTGATATATATATATATTAGATGATGCAAGTTTGATTTTGTATAATGTTAAACTGAGTAACCTATTTGATGCAAATATTCTCTAGCAATCCTTTACACATGTCTACCATTGCTAAAAAATAATATTGTCTAGCAATCTTTTACACATGTCTAACATTGCTAAAAAATTGGTTCAGTGAGATTTCTCAACATAAGTATTATCAAGCATGGTACCATATAAGTGAGTTGTCTTCCCCTTTACCTTACACCACTTTTCTTGAAATGTCCTAAAATGGTGACCAAGCATTTATAGAGAGTACATGCTAAAAGAAGAGGTTTTTAACATGGTGGGGCCATAGTTGCTTTTTTTGACTAGCGTCAACGTGTGTTGTTTTAGCATTTTGTATGTAAAATACTACCAAAATTTTAAAATGCCCATTAAAAACTACACTAAAATATAAAAAAACTTGTTATATTTCACCAAAACTTGTTAATTTTGAAGGGCAAGGGGGCTTGTAAAAATCAAGCTTGGGTGAGGCCATACATTCATCTAGCGCACAAGCAAAAATATAGAAAATAAAAAAATGAAAAGATTTGGCAAAGGTTCACACGTATACTTAAAAAGCTTGGAGAATTCCTTTACGTAAGCCCTATTTAAAAATAAATGAGAAGATTTGGCAAAGATTCACATAGGTACTTAAAAAGCTTGGAGCATAAGCATTACCTTACATAAGCTTTACATAAGCTTGAGCTTTGAGTATTTCCTTAGATAAGGCATGCCAAAGATTTAGAAAAACATGTGAATCAATTTTCTTTAAATAAATTACACCGACAAGAAGGGGGGACATATTTGTACTTTTTGAAAAGAAAACAACTATCCATCTAACTATAATAGACAAAATATTTTTTTATTTATTGTGCTATACAGACATCTTTTAAGGACACACTTGTAAGCATTTGACATGCCAAATATAAGTAAAATTATGGGAAATTGTTTCTTTCTTTTGCATGCGGTACTATATGTATGTTACATGCATCCAATCAAGTGTCAATGAGCCACCTTTGTACAAATAAAATCATTTTCTATTATGAGGAGACCTTTAAGGCATCTTTGGGAATTTGGACATGAATCATTTGCCACCCATAGAAAGAAGTGATCTCTCTCCTTTAGTTGCTTTGCCTATACCACAATTTATGCAATGTGTGTGTGTATGTGTGTGTGTGTGTGTGTGTGTGTGTGTGTGTGTGTGTGTGTGTAGTATATATTACATATATATATATATGTGTGTGTGTGTGTGTGTGTGTGTAGTATATAGTATATATGTGTGTGTGTGTGTGTGTCTCGAGGTGTGTGTGTGTGTAGTATATAGTATATATATATATATGTGTGTGTGTGTGTGTGTGTGTGTGTGTGTGTGTAGTATATAGCACATATATATAAATATAAATACAAATAAATAAATAAATAAAGACATATACATAGTTTGTGTGCTAGTTGTGGTATATATATATAATGTATATATATATAATGTATATAGTTTATTTATATACTCACTATGTAAAGGTTGAATGCTACACTTTATATAGTGTGTGTATATATATAATGTATATATATAATGTGTAATAATATATCTACACAATATATAAATGCTGAACTTTATATAGTGTGTAGATATATATATATATATATATATACATGTATATATATATATTACATGTGTATATATATATATTATATGTATATATATATATATACATATACATATATATTACATGTATATATATATATGCTATATATATATATACACACACACATATACATATACATATATGTGTATATATATATATATATATATATATATATATATATATATAAGAGCTTGCAAAGAACAGACCATGAACGTAGTTGTTTCTCTTAATCCTTTTTCACATGCTTAGCTTT
Organism: Cibotium barometz; assembly: GCF_041138505.1. NCBI lineage: Eukaryota > Viridiplantae > Streptophyta > Polypodiopsida > Cyatheales > Cibotiaceae > Cibotium > Cibotium barometz. The sequence continues at coordinate 16,441,496 of NC_141100.1, forward strand.
TATGTATAGTGCAAGGGAAAGGCACCCATCTCAAGAAATAGTGGTCGCAAAAAAAACACATCATTCATGGCCTTTAGCATAAGTCGATATGTGCCTATGATTTTCGGGTGCTATAGAGAGATGATTGCAAGGATATTGCAAGTATGCATACATGTATTAAAAAACATATGAATGGGATCTTCATACATGAGTGGTGTGAATGGCATTTTCTTTTAACCGTTAGGGTTTCTACCCTATCCTTATCTTATTGCAAAGAAAACGTGTGGCCTTCATGTTTCCACTAAACGTTGTTGCCTATCTGCCTCGCTTGAAACAATTGGCCCTTATTGCTATTAGACTCGAAGCAACGACAGCCATGGGAGCTTGCTAATTCCTACCCCCTTGTATGCACTCAGAGAAGCCACGGACTTCTATCTCAATTTTGTTTCCATCCTATTGTGCTCTCTTGGTTTCAAGGAAAACCTCAAGTGCACTTCTAAACTTGTCAAGAGCTGTGTTCTTCTCTTCCATATCTCCAGCTTTGCTTCCATTAGCTTTATCTAAACTCTTTCCTTACGATGAATCTCCTCTAGCTTTTCCTGTTCATCACACACATCTTCCATCAACTCTTATGCTTTCAATAGCTCTTTGCGCTTCAATAGTCTACTCTTTCTATGTCCTGGGTTCTGTTGTTGTTTGTAGGTGCAAAGCTTCTTCTGCCACGTGCTTTGTGTGCAATGGTGGATACTGTAATGGCCGTCTTCACACATTATTACTATCCTCTTGTTAACCTGTGCACTGTGAACACCTATGTGTGGGCTATTACATGCTGCCCATGTGAGTTTTTACCACATATATTGTGTTGAAAAGGTCACGCTTCTCCCTCTGTGTTAGGAGATATTTTGTTCACCTTGCTTTGATAGGTTGTGAGTCTCCATGTGATAGGTTGTGAGTCTCCATTAACCAATAGAATGTCCTATTGTAACCTCTAGTTTGAGCTTCATTTGCAGCTTCTCTACTAGTGCAGCTGCAACTTCTTGCCTACATATACCTCTATCTTGAGGTTCAACCATAGCCATTAAAATAGCTACCATGAGATCTCCATATGTAGCATGCTCTTCCATATACATGCCAACATCTTCAAGGGTGCTCGTCATGAGTTCTTTTGAGAAACCAAAGGTCCCAAAAAACATTGTATAAGCCTTTCCTGGCTTCCACACCACTTTTCTCATCTACCATGAGCAAACTATTATGCTTCACCATGGATTCCAAATTAGCTCATAATCACTTGCCCCCCAACACTACTACAGAATGAGTGTCCCCTAGCAGCAGCGAAAATAGCAGCGTTTTTATAACTAGAAGTGCAGCTAGGTGTCGGGCCATAAAGTTTTTACAAAAGAGGTATGAAGAGGTGAGTGTCTAACTAGAATCCTCATTGAATTCTGAGTGATCTTCATCATCGATTCCTCATCCTCTTCACTTGCTTCACGCTGATAATCTGGATCCTCCTCTTCTTCTTCCCCTTCATCCTACATACATGCCATCAAGCGTAAGGTAAGGAAAGCATGGAAATACAATTAGACGTAGAAAAGTGAATGATTTAGGCAACACATTACCTCATCAGCTTGAGTCCCCAAAATGGACTCATCCAAGCGTACACCTTGTGTACGCATCCATGCCCATAATTGCGAGCATGGGACTCTATACCCATAGTCATATTTCTCCTTTGTTGGGTCACACCCAACAACCTCCCTCTACAAAAAACAATTAAGAAAATATACAATTATTTCAAGAAAACAATATAGTACAAAACGAAATGAAAGGAGAGAAGAAATGATACGAAACGAGCAAGAAAGGAGGATTTCCTGCCGGAGCCGAAGTGCGAAGCCCCTCACTTCCGTTAGTCGGGAAGCACTCGCTGCCGCTTGTTGAAAAGCAGTTGGGTGCTTTCTCACAAAACTGTGTGCGTTCCTCCACTCCTTGGTTGTACACATGCTAAGCTTCTCCAAATTATTTTTCGCTGCTCTCTTGATATTTGCTCTCCTATTAGAGAGAAAAATCTTGATGCACCGCTTCATCCACTCCTCAAAGAAGCACAGAATTGCATGTGGCATGAGGAACTCCATCTTAAGCACATCGATAACATATTGCTTAGAAAGTTCATCTTGTGCTTTTAACTTTTAGCCTTTAAACCTCGGGGGGGTCACTATATGTAAATCCTCTATATCACGTGCGTTCAAGGCCTATTTAAAAAGTCCCTTATCTGTGAATTTTTTAGTGAATATAATGTATCCTTTCCTATTCAAATTTGTAATTTTTTTTTAAAATACAATAAATAAATCCCCTCTATAAATATATTTCTGTAAGTTTTAAATATTTAAAATGTCCTTCTGTTGAACCCACGTGATACTTACATATTTATACGAGTGACCCCCCCGAGCTTTAAACTTTAAGTTGATATCTCTATCTCAATCATCTCAATTAAAATAGGTTTGGCAACCTCCGGACATCATGCATGTCCGAATTGCGGACCATGACTTGTTTCAGAAAGACCCTCTACAGGGTAGCAACAGCGACCGAATAGTATTGTCAGTCTCCTTTGTGTAGGATAGCAATAGTGTATTTGCTATGTTTTTTTCTCCTATAGGCTCATTTTTTGATGTTGATTGCTTAATTTGAGGCTTGGTGGTACCTTCTAGGATCTTCGTTTTTAGATTCTGCCTTATCTACTGCCACTTTCGCTTCTGTGTTTTTAGATTTGTAGCCCTGTTTTGTTGCGTTTTCTGGACTCTTCCTACCTGGGCTTTAGCATTTGGACCTAAAGGTACCTTCTCTTCATCATTTTTTCCTCATCTGAGGTGTGGAGGCTTGTTGGCCTTTATTTTCAAGTTTGCAGCCTCTCTGTTGGTTGCGTTTTCTTCTCCAGTGGACACATCACTTGTAGAGGGGGTTTTGTGTGGATTGTGGCTTTGGTGACACTTTGGTTCCTGATGAGGAGGACACTAAATTTTCTTATTTCAATCAGCATTTTGTGGAAGAAAAACATAGAAGATAGGAAGAGCAAAGGAGAGAGAGAGAGAGACATCACACAATGAATATCATGTTATGTATCAAGAGGCTTTTACAATGGCAATATCATCTAGCAAATGGTGTAGAACATGTCCCTGTCAAATAGGTTAGATGGATGATCAAGTGAATATGGGAGAGCCCCTTTTATAGTGCTGCAAGGGAGCTGGCCAACTAAAAAAGAGACAAATGGAAAAAACCTCATAAATAGGAAATACCCCAAACACACTGAGATGCACAATTTCTAGCACCCCCTTTTGCAACTCATAGTGTGCAAGAGTGTGAAGAAGATAAGCTGGATGAAGATGCAACTCATAGTGTGCGAGTGTGAAGAAGATAAGCTGGATGAAGATGCAACCATGGACACTCCAGTCTTGCGTAGTACCGCATACACCTCGAAAAGAGCACCTATTAACCTGTTTCTATGAAACAAAATGCCACCACGAACAGCAAGGAACTTTGCTTGGGTACGAATTCCCACACAAGTGAGGAGTGAACTATTAGACATCATCATCCCATTTTGCTGTTGGCTTCCTTTGTGGTGTCCTATTTTATCCTTTAGAGTTGACCATGTTAGCTAGAGGGGCTGGTCACCCCTCACATCATGTTCCAACTTTTTCCCTATTTTATGGAGTCATTAGCTTTTATTCCTGATGGCTTCAAGAAACTCTCCCTCTATAGCTCCGTCTGAAGCTCATCACCGTGAGTGAGAGGAGGCTAACACTAGCACCAAACCCCAGCCAAAAGAAAAAACACCAAAGGACACCAACAACCCCAACTGATGATCCGTGGCCCTTAATTGACACAACAGAAAACTTCACTACCCTCCCATCATCCCTATCATCTCATCTACCTATTCAGAATGTCCTTTAAGGTCAGCACTGACCTCCAATGCCTTCAATCTATCAATTCAAAACCTCTATTGACTACAACTGATGCTCAGCTGACAAGAGCCACCTTGAGCGGACATAGAAAGGCTCAGAATCTGCCTCTTACGTCCTCTCTTTGTTTCCTATCAGAATTTTGTCCTCCAGAACCTAGAGTGTCCTCCACTATCATATGGCTTCACAAATAGGTCTCTAAACCTTTACGAGCTATTCAGCTGACCTCTGTCTGACCAGAAGCACTCTCGGCCAACTCAAACTTGTCAGAAACCCACTCTCTTTTGCCTCCGAAATGATTATTTTGGTACCTAGGTAGAAAATTGTCCTTTAATAGTCAGCTGACCACATATCCACTACCTCAGAGGCCTCCTTGATCCTTTGCTAACCCACTTCTGACCCCTCCGTGCTGACTAGGTTAACCTAGCTCCATAGCTGAACTTCACCCTCATCTTCCTCAGAGCTTTCCTCCTCCTCTTTTATTGTAATCTCAGTGGAGTTGGTTTCTTCATCCTCCTCTTCTTCTGATGATGAGCTCTCTTCTGATATCAACTCTCTTCCTTTTCCCACGTCATAGCTAACTTTCTTTTTTGTAGGTTGATCCAAACCTAGGATGAGGTGCCTCTCCACTAGTCTTGTCTTGCCTTCATGGCTATCAGCAGTGGTCTCCATAATATTAATGGATAGTCCTCTGTCCTTACTGGCATTACATGGACATCTAGCTCAGCTTCTAGACCAAGTATGGCTACCTTCAGCTTCTTCACCACTCCCAAGCATCTCACCTTCGCATTGTTGACCATTCTCACTCTGAATTCTGAAGGAGCACTCACCTTTAATCTCAAGGCTTCCATGGTGTGTTGGGTCATAACACAGACTTGAGCACCACCATCTATGTATACTTTTGGAACCTTAAACTGCTCTATCCAGGCATCCGTTCTTCTCAGAGGCAGGTAATCCTTGTCACCTTTAACTCTTACTATGTTCAGTTGTCCTCTCTTCTTCACTTTGGGAATCCTTATGCTAACAAGTCTTCTACAGGTTCTCCTAAGTTTGGGACACATTTGCAACAACTAGGGCCAAGACGAGGTGGGTCCTTTTTGCTGGATATATTTCTTCAGATCATACTCTTCCTCCCTTTCTCCTAGTGGAAAGTCCTACATCCCTATCTTTCTCCTCGGTCTCCTCGTCTTTTCTCCTTCCTTGAATTGATCCTCTACCTGCTTCTCCTTTTTTTATCTAGATGGTCCAGCTTCATCCTCACCTTCAGCACCCCTAGTCCTTTTGTTTGCTAACAACTCAGCTTCTTCATCCATTCCCAGCAAATTTATCTCCCCAGGCCTAGGTCCATTTGTAGGTTGTGGCTGCGGGTGCTTGAGAGGAACTAGATTCTCATCTTCTCTCATGGTATCCCTGTCTCTCCTCCCTTCTAGGTACTAGAGGATATATGTCTCCTCTCATTCTCTTAGGGTAAGGACATATGCCCCCTTTCCATGCAATTAAAACATTGAACATTTAGGTTGGGCCAGCTTTGCCCCTAGCTCTCATTCCATCTCTTTCTCCTACCCTAGGGGTATTTATGCCTCCCTCCACAACAAACTAATATTTAAATTCTCCATCTACTAAGTCAACTAGTTGATCCCTTGCATCAATTGGTCAACAGCAGGTAACTGGAGCTAGGGCAGTTCTAATTTCTTTAGGTCTTCTCTCTCATATTACAGCACGTCTGGTCTCCACTAGAACCTCTCTCTGCTTCTTTGTTACCTTCTAAAGCTTCCACTCTTTTTCTCTTGCTAGCCTCAAAGCTTCGTCATATTTACGTGGTCTTTTCAATTCAACCTTCTCCTTCAAGTCAACATGCAAAGATTGAATAAACAAATCTCACTTCAAAACAATGGGAGGATGCAATTGCTAGCATGCTTCACCCACCCTCTTGCTCTAGTTTTCTACTGCTAGTGCCCTCCCTCCCTGGTTCTCTCTGTTGCCTGCGCCCCCCCTCGCCTGCTCCTCCCCCTCTCTCTTCACTTCTTCTCTCTCCCCTTTGCTGCCTTCACCTCCCCCCCTTTGATTTTCCTGGGCTTGGCCCTTCCCCTCTTCTCCCCCTCACCTGCTTCCCCGCTCTCGTTTCTTCCCTTTCCCCTTCATTGCCTTTGCCTCCCCCCTCTGTTTTGCCTCTTTAGTTCTTCTCTCTCCTTGCTCCCCCCCTCTGGTTCGCATGCGCCCTTTCCCCTCTTCTTTCCACCTGCTTCTTCTTGCGTTCCCACCCTTTCTCTCCCATCATCGTCTATCCCTCCGGTCTTTTTTTTCTTTCTTTTTTCTTTTTTCTTTCTTTTCCTCTCTTTTATTTTTTTCTCTTTCTTTCTTCTTTTTCTTTTTTTTTCCTTCTTTTTTATTTTTTTGTTTCTTCCTTTTTCCTCTAGTAGCGCCCTCAGCTTGTGGGCAATCCTTTTTTTTTTGGCAAGTATCAGCCTCTTCTCTGGTCTTCGCCCCTAGGAGGACTCCATGGTAGCTGCTCCGTCTCCCCCAATTGAGTCCGCCGTTACCTACCTTTCTTTTTTCTGAAGTGGACCTGCAGCTCTTGCTTTGACTGTCACATCCCTTCTTGTAAGATTCCTCCCGAGCCCCTCAAGATGTCTAGTATCTTCCCCCTGTAATCAGAATAATAAAAGATCTTATTTCTACCTATTTTGGCTTAGAGAGAGAAAATGTTCTAGAGAGAGGTTATTTAGATTTTAGATATTTTTGGATGGAAAAATATCTCTTCTTATTAAAATAAATTTCCCTGAAACATAAGTTCAAATAGATTTTCAGAAGGTGCATTAGAAATAAATTATAATCTGTTCAAAAGGCCTTATCCTAAGGGTCTTATTTTTTTGAAATTTTTAAATTAAGGTTCTGAGGGGCCAATCAAATTCATCCAAATGTATGGAGGAGATAAATTGAAGAAATAAAGAAAATCCCCTCCAAAAATGAGTAAATACTCACATAAGATGAAGAGTGGACTAAGGACTAAAAGAAATACTAAAAAAATAAATTTTTGACACCTCAAGAGTGGGGATTCCCCCTCATGAAGGAGGCACCTATTTCACATGTGTGGTGGAGTTTTAAATTCTCAAATATTGAGATATTTCATCTCTCCTCTGTCCTAATTCAAGTCTAGTTCCAAAAAGTAAGCTAAACTGACCCAAAAATGGTCAAAAAGTGACCAAACTGATCTGGAAATTTCTAGAACCAATTTTCTTGGTTAGAAGCTCACTTTTTCCTATAAACAGAAGCCTCCCTCTTTGTAGAAGCTTAATAGTGTTTTATGCACTGTTACTCTACTCCACCCCAGAGCCAAAACAGTGAATTTATTGATAATTCATTAGTTTTTGACCTTTCCCTCTTCAAAAGAATTGGTGGCCACTCTTGTTGCAAACAAGAGTAGATCCCTCAAACCATCAAGCCAAAGGAAAGCTCACAGAAATTCAAGTAAGCTAGAAATCCTACTTTTTCTTTATTCCTTTTAATGGTTTTCTAATTTTTGTTTTCTTTAAAATGAAAAAATGATGTTATGCCTTGGAAAGGCTTTCCCCCTCTCTTCATTCTTAAATTAAGCCTTTCTTTATCCTAGATAAGTAATCAAATTGTTAGAATTAAACGTTTCATAATGTTTCTCTTTTAAAAGTGGAATTTGATTAGTTTAGAATGCTTTAAACCATTTAGGATAATTTTGAAATAACTTGAGGATAGAATTGTGTATTCAAAAAGAGTAATCCCCACCATTTGTGTATTCCAAAAGTGTTATTTTCATTCTAGGCATAGAAAAATGCATAGTAGAAATATTTTTATTATAAAAGTGTTATTTCCATTAAAATTTAAATTCTATGCATAGAAAGATGCACATTGGTTATGTTTTTATTATAAAAGAGTGATTTTCATTAGATTTAAATTCTATGCATAGAAAGATGCATATTGGATATTTTTTTATTAGAAAAGTGTGATTTTCATTAGAATTAAATTCTATGCATAGAAAGATGCATATATTGGAAATAAATTTTTTTATTATAAAAGTGTTAATTTCACCAATATTGATTCTTATGCATAAAATGATGCATAAAAGAAATTTTTTTAATTCTAAAAGTATTACTTTCACCAATATTGATTCCTATGCATAAAATGATGCATAAAAGAATTTTTATTATTATAAAAGTGTTACTTTCACCAATATTGATTTTTATGCATAAAAGAAATTTTTTTAATATAAAAGTGTTACTTTCATCAAAATTGATTTTTTGCATAAATAGATGCATAAAAGATTTTTTTTAATTATAAAAGTGTTACTTTTATCAATATTGATTTTTATGCATAAAATGATGCATAAAAGATTTTTTTTAAATTATAAAAGTGTTACTTTCACCAATATTTATTTTTATGCATAAAATGATGCATAAAAGAATTTTTTTCATTATAAAAGTGTTACTTTCATCAAAATTTATTTTTTGCATAAATAGATGCATTAAAGAAAAAATTATTATAAAAGTGTTACTTTCATCAATATTGATTTTTATGCATAAAATGATGCATAAAAGAATTGTTTTTAATTATAAAAGTGTTACTTTCATGAATATTGATTTTCATGCATAAAAGAATTTTTTTATTATAAAAGTGTTACTTTCATCAAAATTGATTTTTTTACATAAATAGATGCATAAAAGGATTTTCTTTTATATAAAAGTGTTATTTCCATAGAAGTTGGGTTTTATGCATAAATAGATGCATACATAATTTTTATATCAAAATAAGAGTTCTCTTTTATCCTATGTTTAAATCCCATGAATATTGGTAAATGAATATGTAAATACTCTGTGGGAAAAAATTCTGCCGTTTCATATTCTGTAGGAAAGTAATGAGAAAACTCAAAAAAACTATCGAAGTCAGAATGTTAGATAAATGATTAATTTATTCCCCATAGGAATTCTTGATTAGTTTTGAATTCAGTTAAGCAAATACTCAATGAATGAAATTCAGTAAAGTAGTAATTGAAATATTACCCTTCAAGAAAGTTAGTTCAAGGAGAACCTTTCCAGACTCAAACCCTGAATCAGACTACGACCAAGACTTAATCTCCTTCGTCAGTTTCAAGAAAAGACGATGTGACTAGTTCAGGAAAGTTTCACTCAAATCACCCACGGAATCTGAAATCAAGTTAAGACCCTTGATTCTGATCTAAGGATCAAGGTTACAGAATTCAGGAAATTCTATTGGAATTTTAGACCTGTGATCTAGAAGTATTGGGATACGGATTTAAGATATACCCATTGTATTCAAAAGAAAATCAAAACTGAAAATTTGCATAGAAACACTGTTTTTCTTAAAGGACTGTCTTACGCCAGAATGTTGGAGAGGGAGCATTTGGTATATGTGTTTTTCTAAGGGAAGTTCGGTTGCAACAACAGCTACCCACCAGCTTTCGAAATGACCACCAGCTTAGTCTCATGCCCAGACGTTCGAGGGTGAGGCCCCGAGTGGGAAACCCTGCCCCGCATAAGAGGAAGCTACTTCCACTGCTACCATCCGGGAATCCGGTGCGCAAAGGGGGCAGTTGGGATCCCACATCCCTAGAGACCTCCACTCTAGTATGCAAGACCTCCAGTTGTGATTGATGGATCATGGAGTATGCATACTCTCGCGCTCGGATAAAGTGGCAGCATATGGAGGGCAAGATCCATGCCCACTTGGCGTGACTTCACACTAGGACGGATTGTGACTATTCTCCGTCTAAACCCGCATCCAAGAGTCTTCAAGTGGAGGCAGTTCCGGTAGTTCCGCCTCACATAGAGATTGATATGAGGATTATCTCATAGAACATTCAGGGTTCAGGGTTTAGGGGGGGCCTCACTGCTTTCAGAGATGAGGCGTCCTTAGAGGAGAACTTCAACGAGCTATGGTGGGGGGACCTATCGACATTCTTTTCATCCAAGAGAAGCACCTTGCTGAGGGGCGCACCTGCCATTGTGGGAAGATTTTACCAGGCAGGAGTCATACTTTTTGGTCTCCATCCTTTGGCCCTTCAAGGATGCAAGGAACAGTGTGTCTTTCTGTCAGTGAGATGAGCAACTCTTGTAGCTAGTGACACGATCAGGAGTAATAGTTCCAGGGTGATCATAGTGGGTTACCATTCAAATTGGTGAGGATAGCATTAGCTTCCTTAACAATTATGCCCCGGATGCTCTCGCAAAGTAGAGCTCTTTCTTGCAGCACATGCCCTGACCTGGATGATTTTTGGTGCATGGGTAGTGACTTCAATATGATAGAGGTAGCAAAGGACTGACCTGGAGGTGGCACGACGTCCAGAGTCTCAAGAGAGGAGTACTCTACCTTGGAGGAGATGATACTGATTCTTAAAGGATAGGACCCTTGCATTTTCCAAAGTTTGTGTGTAGCCCTAGGAGTCTTAGCTTCTCTCGATCAGATAGGAGAAGCACTCGCCCCACCAACCTCTCTCAACCAGTGGAGAGGTTTTACATTAACGACGAGTGGGCTTGTAGCCATGGGGGCATGGTTGATATCTTGGCAGGAACTAGTTTTTCAGATCATGCCCCAGTTATTTTTTCCCTATAGGACATGACAAACATGCGAGCTCCAAGATTCCAGACAACCTCATTCAAGACCCAGAGATCTGCAACCGGATTGAGCAGACATGGGCGGGATTGGACTTTTTCTCACGCTCTACAGCATGCACTTTGGATGGTGGCCTAGGGGAGATCAGTGTTTTCTTACAAGAGGCAGGGATTTCGGGAGCATGAGAGGAGTCTCAGGAGGGGACTAGCCTCTTTACAGTGTCTTTCAGGAGAGTTCCCCAAACAGCCCATGGGGATAGAGAGTCTTGCTGCCTCCCGCAGGGAGATTCAGTCCATAGAGGAGAGGAGGGTGGAGTAGAGATACCATGCCAGGGCTTGATTATGGATCTAGGCCAGTGATAGAGTTACAAGATATTTCTTTGAGATAGTTGGCCCCATAGGAGGAGAGACGGTATTTGTAGGCTGTGTGGCCAGGATGGAGCTATTGTTTTTGATCCGATCCCTCCCATGTGAGAGCCATCGCCATGGATTTATTCCGATCTCTTCTCACTGGCACCCATTATCCCCCAAGGTGATGGATGCATGTGAGAGGGTCTGGCGCAACACACGAGAGAGGTGGTTCCTGAAAGAGTGCATAGAGTAGAAGCATACAAGCACTAGAGTGTGCTGAGAAAGAGTGCAAGAGAGAGAGAGAGATATGTAGCAACTATGCTGAATATATTGCAATGAAATAGTCCCAAGCAAGAGGCACAAAAGGTCTCATAAGTGAGGGATACAAACTAAAGACTAGACTATGAAAAAAGAGGGAGGCAAGCCCACCTATAAATAGGTAAAGAGGGCTGGCCAACTAGACACTTGACGTCCATCTCAAATACGGGCCATCTATGATGTCCTACAAGATCAAGAACGGTATGAAATGGTAGTCATTCGGGTCGTCAAAGCAAAGGTCTCAGTCTCATTGAAGTGGACTCTAGGGCGCTGAGCATAACCCTTGGCAACCAACCTCACCTTGTGCTTTTCCAAGCGAGCATCAGCTTAGAACTTTGATTTGAAGATCCAGCGCACACCAATAACCTTACATTGCAGTGGCCTAGGCACCAAAATCCAAGTGCCATTACGTTCAATAGCATCTAGCTCTACCTGCATAGCATGACGCCAAGGCTCATGTGAAAGAGCCATGTCTACAGAAGTGGGATCAGAAGGACCATGAAAATAATAGAGGACATAAGGGCATAGTTCACAAACATGTTGCCCTCATGAATTTATTTCCATGAAACTCTAGAAGATCACGTGAGAGAACCAAGCGGAGGAGTAGAAGGAGGCTCACGTAACCCAGAATCATGAACTGTCTAAAAATACCACCCAGGCAGCACAGATCTACTCAAACTAGCTGGAGGAGGAGCAGAGTCATCATCATTTCACTGAGAATCCACAATTGGAGCTTTAATAGAAGCAGGGGGGAGGAGGAGGAGAAGGCAGAGGAAGAAGAAGCTCACCACCCCCCTCTGAAGATGTAGGAGTCTCGTCAAACACCACATCATGGCTCACAACAACTTCGCCAGCCTGCTGATCATATAGACGATATTATGCCTTGGACATAGAACTGTATCCGAGAAAAGTCATGCGCTAAGACTTCGAGTGCATCTTCGAGTGCACATGTACATACGCCGAACAACCAAATACCTGAAAATTAACAACAAAGGGCTTCTCACCATGAAAAGCCTCATATGTAGTTTTATCTTGAAGAGCAGTAGTAGGAGACATGTTCTGAATGAAGACAGCAGTAGAAGCCGCCCTAGCCCAGAAACGTCGAGGTAATGAAGAATGCTCAAGCATATCACGAGCCATCTCCATGATGGCCCTATTCTTCCTCTCTGCAACTCCGTTTTGTGAAGGAGTATATGTTGTAATAAGCTATCTCCGAATGCCATGATCCTTGAAATATTTCTGAAACTCCTAGGATGTAAACTCACCCCTTGTGTTGGTCCTGAGAGCCTTGACCGAAGAACTGGTCTCTTTTTCCACCTCAACCCTCCAATCACAAAAGTGTTGAAAAGTCTCATCCTTGGAATTCAAAAAGAAGACCCAAGTATACATGGAGAAGTCATCCACCATCACAAGCATGTACAACACCTTACTCAAAGATGTGGTACTCATAGGACCACATAAGTCTGCATGAACAAGAGCAAGTGATGTCAAAGATCTATGTCATTAGGAATTTTTTGGACCTAAAAAGGGCCTCCTAAGGATTCCTAATTTTAAGGGATTAGAGCTTAAAAATCTGGGCTTAAGGAAGATAAAGGCTATGATGACCCCTATTTTTTGCCTTGCCACATTAGCCATACCCCCCTAGTTTCACTTTTTAAAGGGAATATTCTCATACTCTCTCTCTTACTTTTTGAATTTCTCATACTTTTTGAATTTTTTATCTTCACTCTCTACAAATTGAATCTTTCTTGTCAGTTTGAAATCTCCTTTCTCATTAACTCCCACCATATCTCCCTTCCACATCAGCAAAACATTCTCGTATTTAGGTGGGCCCCAAAAAGTGAAAATTTTTTAATTTTTATTTTTTTACATTTTGAGGTGGAAAAAACACCACCCAACTGATATGTATGATGAAAATAAAATTTTCCCTCCAAAAAGCTTGTAATTCAAGGGTCACATCAGAAGCCTGTCAGGAGCCAGTACATCCATAACTAACTGTCAGGTCCCCACAACCCCATAAACATAACTAACTGTGTCAGGAACCACTACATCCATGAGATCCCGAAATTGTGGGGAGCCCAAAAATTTTTATCTTTTATTTTTTCTCATAAATGTAATTTATTGATGAAAAACTCCATGTTAGTATATTTGTATATCAAAAATATCATTTTCTCATAAACCTGCAACAGCAAAGTTTTAACAGTCTCTCTCTCTCTCTCTCTCTCTCTCTCTCTCTCTCCCCCTCTGAGGATCTCTCTGCTTTAGCTTCTTCCTCTGCTTAGCTATGGAGCCTTCGCAAGCTGTGTGTGTAGCCCCTTGTTGTGAAGCTAGAAAACGGAAGGTTGATTTACACATTCGTATTCCTGAAGAGTATGGTAGCCCTTAAAAAACCCATCCTACTGATGCACAATCTTTCCAAGCTCATAGGATAGCTAAGGAGAAAAATGTAGATCTTTGGGTTGATGGGCATCTCTATCCAGTTGACCCTCCATTAAGAGCAAACCCTCCTTTCCGCAATTTATCATCTTTTATGCAATTTGTTGGTGAAGGAGAGCGTAGCTTGTTAGGATACTGCAGAAGATTGACTACAAGTGGAGCTTGGCAAACCCATATTCTCCAATCTCAATTTGAAGCATCACAATTCAACCTTTTACAATGTCAAGAAGGACTTAAAACATCATCAGTGAATAAGCAGGCCTCTGGTATGTCATACGAGGTTGCTCAAAAGGTCTCCATGACTGGATCAAGGCAAGGAGATTTTTGGAGAAGCCAGCAAACATAGAGAATTCAAAGAAGACTTGGGGACTCTAGAGAGACCTGTGTGCAATCACCACAAATGTAGATTGTCCAATTCCAGCTCTTGTAAATATGCGCAAATAGCTTTGGATAAATTTTAATAACATGGTTTGCTTTATGAATCAAAGTAGCACAACTGCCCAAGAATGAGCATCATTCCAACAACATATCATAGAATTCAACAAAAGTGTGCTAGGTGCTTGGCAGAGAGTAAAGTAACACACTATATGGTAGGTTGTACAATAAAAAACTAAACTGGTATTTTAACCTTGACTTTTTCTAATTAAATTTTGTTGTCATGTGTACAGCACATAGTTTATGCGCATGGTCCGTATTTCATGAACAAGTATGGATCGCTCGACATGTGGAGTACCCAAGGCATGGAGAAATTACATTATAAAGCAAGAGGGGTTTATTTCAAAAATACAAGACATGGAGGTGGAGCTTCTGCAGGAGAGAAACACGTATAAACTATCTACAAGACATGTTCAATTGGTTTTATCGCACAACCTTTGGAAGGGTATTGGTTAGGGAGCAGGCCCAACAATCTAAGCTTGCGTAAGAGGCACGCAAGGTTGCAAAAAGTCATGCTCAGCTTGAATGGTTGCAAACCAATTCTCCCCACCATAGGCATGGTGCTTGGCGTGCGGCACGAATGAGGAGACAAGGGAGGCGTTGGGTTGTGCATGCACCAGCATAAATCTAGATGTGATAAGGCTAAGAAAATAAGTTTAGTTAGGTTTTTTTTTTGCCCTTAAAAAAACTATTAATAGTTCCTTCTCTCACTTCATTTTCATTTCACTTTTTTAGAGAGCTTGAGCTCAAGATCTACATAGACACCCACGTAAGGACACCAGCACATCACCACATTAGCATAGTCATACATGGATATGGCATGCACCAAGAACACCGCACGTGTTACCATGCCTTCACAAAACACAGTGCAAGGCACCCAATGACCACATACTGGCGCGACACCACGGAAGAGAGTGACCCCTTGGATTCAAGGACACGCCCAATGGGATCACCAGAGTCCAACCCTCCTCCCATAGCAACACCAATGCACACACATGCAGGCCCTTCTAGTGGGAGCAACATGTGAAGAAGACCCCACAATGCAGCCACCCGAGAGATCAAGACAGAGAGGCCGATGATGAGCAATTCGACTGGGTTGGTGAAAACATTCCTACATTGCACAACACATGTGAAGAAGACCCCACAATGCAGCCACCTGAGAGATCAAGACAGAGAGGCCGATGATGAGCAATTCGACTGGGTTGGTGAAAACATTCCTACATTGCACAACACCATAGGTGGCAAGACCCTACTACCAGGACAGGGTGCCCTACCTACCCAGGAGGAACTTGATACACAGGTACCACAACAACAGAAGGAGAAGGATTCAGACTATGAGAGAGACCAAGAGGAGGTTCCTGCAAGTGCGCGCAAGCGTAGAAAGGTCAAGCTCTTCAAGCCAAGGAAGTCCCAACCTCGCCAACGCACTAACACAACATAGAGAGCTCCAAGGAGAAGGATGCGCCAAGGGCATAGGGCTCTACAAGAAATCAAAATTTATCAGAGAAACACTGAGTTGATGATAAGAAGAGCCCCTTTCACTCACACGATGAAGGAGATTCTCCAACGATATAGAACAGAGTTCTGTGTGCAGGGGATTGCCCTTGTAGCATTGCAAGAAGCCTCCGAGGCTTACCTTGTTGGGCTTTTTAAAGACACCAACCTCCTCGCAATACATGCAAAGAGGATTACCATATCTGCCCAACAAGGACATGTTACTAGCTTGGCGCATTCGAGGCGAGTGAGACACGATCTAGAGATCTTAGATGTTAACCTTTTTTTTGAAGCAACTCTTTTGTTTCAAACCCCCCTTTGTAACAAGCCTATGTGGATTTCATTTGTAACCTTTTGATAATTAAAATTTTAAGTTTCTCTTACAATGTCTCAGTGTCATCATGTTTGTTTAACATGGAGTGTCTATCATCATGTGCCAGTTTGTCACCCAAGGCAGCAGAAATGCTCCTAGAGGACTGAGGAAGCTATGCCAAAACAGTCGAATTGGCCTCTACAACGGCGATGTAGGCTCAAAATTCGCACTCTTCTGGCACTTCTCCCCTAGCCACTCAGGATCATTTCTGATGCATTTATAATGAAGGTGAGCACACTATTTATGAGAAACAATACTTTATAAGATAAAAATACCTTCAATCATGTGTAAAAATATAGTGTTTATCATCCAATCCATCAGAATTGCTCTTGGAGGACTGGGGAAGCTATGCCAGAACAGTGCGAATTTAAGCTCTGCTGCGGCAATGCAGGCTCAAAATTCACACTGTTCTGGCACTGCTCTCCTAGCCACTCAGGATCATTTTTGATGCATTTATAGTGAAGTTAAGTACACTAATTGTGAGAAACAATAGTTTATAAGATTAAAAAAAGATTTAATCATGTGTAAAATTACATTGTTTGTCATCAAATGCATCAAAATTACTCCTGAAGGACTGGGGAAGCTATGCCAGAACAGTGCAAATTTAGGTTCTGCAGCGGCGGTGCAGGCTCAAAATTTGCACTGTTCTTGCACTACTCCCCCAGCCACTCACGATCATTTCTTATGCATTTATAATGAAGTTGAGTACATTAATTATAAAAACAGTAATTTACAAAATAAAAATACCTTTAATCATGTGTAAAAATACATTATTTGTCATCCAATGCATCAGAATTGCTCCTGGAGGGCTGGGGAAGCTATGCCAGAACAGTGCGAATTTGGGCTCTACAACAGCAGTGCAGGCTCAAAATTCGCCTTTCTGGCACTGCTCCCCCAGCCACTCAGAATCATTTCTGATGCATTTATAATCAAGCTGAGTATATTGATTATGAGAAACAGTAATTTACAAGATAAAAATACCTTTAATCATGTGTAAAAATACATTATTTGTCATCCAATACATCAGAACTGCTCCTGAAGGGCTGGGGAAGCTGTGCCAAAACAATGCGAATTTGGGCTCTATAGCAGCAGTGCAGGCTCAAAATTTGCACTGTTCTGGCACTGCTCCCCAAGGCTTCCAGGGTCATTTCTGATGCATTCACAAAAACATTGATGGTATAAACTAGAAAAAACAATGATATACTTGATGAAAATAAGTTTACAGCAAAAATTGTATTGTATTCATAATAAGAAGTGATACATCATCTTTAGAAAAGCTTTCTTACAATATTGAGTTTCCTTCTCTTGTTATTGGGCAGAGTGTGCTCAAGGAGTGATTGGGCTATTTTATGAGAATCCTCTATGCCTATGCTTTTGGCTATACCTATACGAGCAAGAAGCTTACCCCTAAATCCAAAACCAAAAACATCAAAGGCAAGGGATTTTTTAATCAGAACTATACATTTAGTGCTCTATGCCATAGAGGCTACACAAAGCACCTTAGAGAGGGCTTTCAAAAAGAAGAGAGTGAAGGCAGATTGAGGGGTGTAGTCCCTGTGGATAATGGCAATGCCATCCACAGGAAGTCGACTAAGATAGTGCGCCAATGTAGCATCATGTCCATGGACCTTGGCCTGCTGGTCTCTGCTGCTGCTACCGCCTCTCTCCCAGCAAATGCGTCAATTTCAACCACCCTCTGCAATCAAAGGAAAAATCAAAATATTTTCCTATACATAATTACAAATGTTTCTAGGTTGTAAAAGGTTGATTATTACCTCTTGCTCAATGTCTTCTTTTGCCAAAGTGCTGGTGGGGGCGGAGAGGTCAATTGAGGACTTAGCCTCATCCTTTTTTGGTGCTTTGGTCTCCTCTATCACTCGAGCAGCAAGGTTATCCTTTATAGCCTCTAGCTTGTCTTGTAAGGTTGTGAATTCCTCCTCTGGAACTAGGGCTTGCTCCGCGGTCTCAACAAAAGTTTCCTTGACCAAAGCAACTATCTCTGCGATAGATTCTCGAAGGGGTGATATAGCACTATCTAGGTGAGGACCGAGGTTGGACGTATCAAGGTCCACCTCACATCATGTGCATATAATGCCCAAGCATTCATCCATTCTCAAGCCAGCTGCCTTTTCAAGGTCATGAAGAAATAAGTATTCTTCACCTTCCACCACAATGGTGCTCAAGAGATTGATCTCAAGCTCTGGCAGCACCTTGCTCTCCTCGTGTGGGGAAGATGGCCCCGCATCTTCTACTATAGTGGGCTGTTCAGCTCTGCAGATTGTGCACCCTCTGGAAAGTGCTCTGATGCAAGTTGCTCTTCCACACCAGCACTCGTTCCTACTGCCTTCACTTCCTTGTCATCCCTCAAATACCTTGCCAACTACAATGCAGGCATCTCTACCTCCTCATTCGAATCCTCATCTCGCTGATGAGGAACACAAAAGTAGCGAGCCACGAGAGAACCCTAGTTCCTAAATTGCCCTTCCCCAACCTCTTCACCGCCTACTTATTGAAGGTACAGTAAGCTCATGCGGGGATGCAGATGTCGATGAAGCGTTCAATCTGCATCTCATAATGTTGGGATGCAAGGGCGGGTGACTTTTCAAAGTCGACTTCGCGAGAGAACATGATGAAGAGCTCGCTCTTGCCCGCCCACGGGGTGGTGGAGAGAGGAACTCACAGAAGTTGTCAAAGTGGGTAGCCATGTGAATGCAAAGAGATAGTGTGAACTCGTGCTTGGTTTCTATCGCGTGAAAATGAGAAAGAAGGCATCTTTGGCTATTTATAGTTAAAATTTAAAGTTTGGCCTTTTCACACTAGACTGCTAGACAAAAAAATGAGAGTTTGCAAAAATATTAAGATTTCAATTAAATAAAGATTGGTTAAAAAAGAGCCTGCTACAAAACTACAAGCATGCCATCTAATCTAAAACTATTATAATGTCTTCATTTTTTGCCCCTCTTGTGACATTTACTTCATGTTGATCTCCATCTCCTTGTTGACTTGAAAGCTTGTCATTGCCTTCACCACCTCGATCTTGAAACTCTTGCCCCTCACGTGCATTAAAACAAAGGCTATTTTCCTATATACTTAGTTCATCTTCAAGCTCTTCCACATGCCTACTATGTGTTGGTAGGGCTATGCACCTTGCTAAAAATTCAAGGTCCCCCATTTGCCATGATTCTGAGACCATGGTTGTCCCCTCCTCCTTACGCTTCCCAATCTGTAAAAATATAGAAAGTGCCACAATAACCAGAAAGTGTAAGGGTTAATTCTAGACATGTAGTGGAATCAGATATACCTTTCTTCTCATCAACTTGAAACTTGACTCTTCCACATTGTCAAAGCCCATGATGCTAAAGTGTTGATGCAGGTCTACTAGGATCCAATGCTTGCTTGCTGCCACTCGCTCAATCCATCCATTTTGCATCATCACAGCTACCTCAATAGGCATAATTTCTTCTTCTGAGGCTTGAAGTGGGATCCATGTCCCGTGCTTTTGCATCCATCTTTGGTAGTGCAGACGCATGTACGAAATAGAGCGTGCCTTCAAGAACCTGAAAGACACTGTAGAATCTACTACATTACACTTGTACACATCACCTTGATGTGGCCCCTCATTAATCTCCCAACCCTCTCCTAGTAATCCTTGAATGAGGTCAGACCGTACCTCCTTATAAATATACATTGTTTTTGTTTGGTGCATTGGCATGGAATTGAACATGTGCACACAAACATGTAAAGGATAAAACCAATTTAGCCCTACTGACCTAGATTCCTTTGAAAACTTGAGTGATGTCTTGATATCACTTACCATCTTAAGCTTTAAGCATAAGATGATCCAACCATCAGGTTTGGGCCATTCAGGATTGTTAAGAGGGGGGTTGGGGATCTCTTCTAGCTTGCCAAATAAACATGGTTTTTTATCTACAAAATATGAGTGAGAAAAGAAAAAGATATTGTTCTGTACAAGATCACTTGGGCTTTGAGATACAAACATTGCCTCTCCAATGGATGCATGCATAGCATAGAAAACTCCAGTGAGGCTTTGGAGTGGTTGTTCCTCAACATAATTAGAGGGAAAAATATCTGTAGAGAGACATAAGAAAATGGAGAATCATGAGAAAATTTGAAACAAAAAATCCAATATTAGCATGTTGTTAAAGCTGTGTTTATGTTACACTGACAATTTGAAGGAAACCTGGGTCATTGGTCTTTAATGTACAGGTCTCCAAGGGTATACACATGTTGCACTATGGCAACCAGTCCTTCCTTCTTAGTATGCTTGAAGCCTTGTAGCCGCCCCTTCCAATGATGTAGCATATTCCCCACTTGACGCACTCGATGTGGTCCCTTAGAGCTTGGCTGCATGTAGACCTAAGCCCCAACCCTGAATCTTGTTGGAGCCAAAACTCCATTCTTATCTCTTGTGTTATGCAGCACAAGCTCTTCCACCTTCTCCCTAAGTCTTCTCACATTACTGGAAGAGGCCATGGTGGTAAGAAAAGAGAAGAAGGGAAAAGAAAAGCTTGTTTTACAACAGAGGAGTGGAGAGGAGAGAAAGTTCAGAGTTTTCAGTGCAGCACTAAAAAGCTTAAAAGAGGGTTAGAGTTTGAGAATAGGCTTCCTGAACCTACAGTAGACTAAAGAGGGATAGAGACTCTGCAGAGCAATGGAGAGGGAGGGAGCTTGAGAGAGAGAGAGAGGGAGATCGAGAGGGAGGGAGCTTGAGAAGGAGGGAGAGCTTGAGAGGGATAGAGACTCTGCAGAGCAATGGAGAGGGAGGGAGCTTGAGAGAGAGAGAGAGGGAGATTGAGAGGGAGGGAGCTTGAGAAGGAGGGAGAGCTTGAGAGGGATGGAGTTTCTGCAGCAATGGAGAGCTTAGAAAAGGAAGAAAGAGGGAGAGGGAGCTTGAGACTGAGGGAGCTTGATAAGGAGGGAGAGCTTGAGAGGTATGGAGTTTCTGCACCAATGGAGAGCTTAGAAGAGGAAGAAAGAGGTTCAAAATGAGCTTTCCAAACCTAGAGTATGTTGGGAGGAAGTTTAGGGAAAACACACTTTTAGGAAAAAATTAAAAATTTTCAATTTTTAGGGTTTTTAATCTGCGTGATTCTATGTGGGGGGACCTCTAAGTTTGGGCCCAAGAGGTAGGGGGACAAGTGTAGTAATCATGCCCCATTAGCAAACCAAAGCCTAGGCCCCCTAGGGTCAAAGAAGTCAAAATGTGTACCTAGTCCTCTTCCTATTAGTCCATTCCTAATCAAAAGTTAATCCAAGAGGCCCTCTTTGGGTCTAAAAAATTCCTAATGGTGTCGTCTCCTTCGGAATTCAAATTATTGATTAACATGAACGGGTTCTGGAGTATTCGATTATGGAGCCTTCGAGCACATGGGTGAAGATAAACCTTATACAAGCTGCAGTTCTCACTTTTTTTTTTGTTCGCGGGTGCTAGCGGAAGCTGGAAGTAGGGAGGCTTGCTGAAGTAGGTCGAGGACACCTCGATGTCAGACGGTAGTAGCAGGGAAAAAACCTCTCTCTCTCTCTCTCTCTCTCTCTCTCTCTTGCGCGAGTTCTCTCTGCTGTGCAAGTTCTCTCTTTGCACCCGAGTTCTTTCTCTCTCTCATAGTCTGTAATGCAAGTTCTCTCTGCTTTAGGGCCTACGTCGTCTGACACTAAGGTTTGAGCATTAATTTATATGTACAGGCTATGTCTGAACCTTAGTGTATACTAAGGTTTGGGCACTAATAAATTAATGCATGCCCCACCTGAATATGTCATTATATCCCATTAATAACATTTAAAAAAAAACTCGTTGCTCATCAACAAGGAGAACCCATTAATTACTTATAATAATAAACATTATAGAAATCTTAGAATTATTGAAAATCTAGCCCTACATTGATAACAATATTTTATAACCCAATTATAAACATTGAAGACAATATCCTATATAACCATTAACACTATTCATAGATTTTATATAACCATTAAGACTTCCTAAAACAAGATATTGATTAAAAAAATATCTTATATAACCATTTAAGACTATTCATAAATCTTCATGATGTAGGGGGCTGGGTGAGTGCACCTGTGATAACATTCATGGCCTCCACAAAGATGGCAACAAACAAATTAAACATGCTTACTTGCCTTGATAATCGAAGGTGAGAGAGAGAGAGTCTGTGTGTTTTTTGATCGCTTACTGCTATCGCCCACAGTAATTATAAAGACGATAACCTGCTACGTTGATCGCCCATTTCTAGAGATTCTCTCTCTATAGAGAGAGAAAGAGACTCTGAGTGTGTTTCTCATTGCTTACTGCTACGTTGATCGTCGATTTATAGAGACTCTCTAAGTGTGTTTTTGATCGCTTACTGCTACGTTGTTCGCCCATTTATAGAGACGATAACCTGCTACGTTGATCACCTATTTATAGAGACTCTCTCTCTACAAAGAGAGGGACTCAGAGTGTTTTGTTGATTGCTTACTACTACGTTGATCACCCATTTATAGAGACTCTCTCTCTCTATAGAGAGAGAGAGAGAGACTCTGAGTGTGTTTTTGATCGCTTACTGCTACGTTGATCGCCCATTTATAGAGACGATTACCTGCTACGTTGATCCCCTATTTATAGAGACTCTCACTCTATAGAGAGAGGGACTCAGAGTGTGTTTTTGATTGCTTACTACTACGTTGATCGCCCATTTATAGAGACGATAACCTGCTACGTTGATCGCCCATTTATAGAGACTTTCTCTCTCTACAGAGAGAGAGAGACTCTAAGTGTGTTTTTGATCGCCCATTTATAGAGACTTTCTCTCTCTACAGAGAGAGAGAGAGACTCTAAGTGTGTTTTTGATCGCTTACTACTACGTTGAATCGCCCATTTATAGAGACGATAACCTGCTACGTTGATCGCCCATTTATAGACTTTCTCTCTCTACAAAGAGAGAGAGACTGAGTGTGTTTTTAATCGCTTATTACTGCTGCATTGATCGCCCATTTATAGAGACTCTCTCTCTACAGAGAGAGAGAGAGAGAGAGAGAGTCTGTGTATTTTTTATTACTGCTGCATTGATCGCCCATTTATAGAGACTCTCTCTCTACAGAGAGAGAGAGAGAGAGAGAGTCTGTGTATTTTTTATCGCTTACTGCTACGTTGATCGCCCAATAATTGTAAAGACGATAACCTGCTGCGTTGATCGCCCATTTATAGAGACTTTGTCTCTCTCCAGAGAGAGAGACTCTCTCTGTAGTAGAGACACTCTCTCTCTCTCTGTCTCTCTCTCTCTCATGCCAGCATTATCCTTGATGACCTTACCTTCTTTTGTTTGGACCTTTGATCAGTGTTCACAGAAAAACATAGAAAACATTCTTCTCTAACACGTCCTTAAACTTGCACTTTCATAGATAACTTAAAATATACAAATTTTTCAAATTTGACAAAAATAAAGTTTACAAGAATGCAGGCCCAAAGTATATAGTTTATATTTTTTCTGTGAATAATTGAATGCTTAATGCCATTTTAATTAGTGAATGCTCACATCATTGGGCATTACTTTCTGTGACCTAAACGAAGATTTTATATATATATATATATATATATGTATGTATGTATGTATGTATGTATGTATATGTGTGTGTGTATATGTGAAAACCTAGACATCCTTGCCATACATGTTGAATGCATGGGCACTATAACACATATCCAGAATCATGAAAATACCATAGAGATAAATAAGACACCAAAGAAAGAGGTAAAAATTAATGAATTGAGGACCAAAACGAAAAGTAGTTCTCAACTCTCTGTGTCTATTTCTCATCTTCTTCAAAATTACTACTCATGCCACAGAGTGTTTTAATTAGCCACAAGGAGAAAGGTGGGAGTGTAAATTCCATGGACAAACATGAAGAGACCAAGAGATCTTTTGAGGGAGGAGGGGACCTTGGGATTCATCCTTAGTAGCCCATTAATACACTATATTAATCAAAGTGATAATTCTAGCATAACCAATTCACAAACCTATGATTCAGAGGCTTGTGTATCGGTTAGGCTAGAATTATCACTTGATTAACACAGTGTCTTAGTGGGTAGTTATGGATAGACCCCTGTGCAAGGTCTCCATGCTTGTTGTGCTAGTGGGGAGGCTTCATCTGCTGCAAGTGCTTTTTTTGAGTAGTGTGGCACCGTGTGCCTAGTACAAAAGTTTGCATGTGGCAAGATGGTGTGTGTTCGAATCTCATGTGACCCCCACAAAGCTGCAAGCTGAGTTTTTGCACCATGCAGAGACTTCATTTATCGCCAGTTCTATAAGCAGACAATCAAAACAAACAATCAGTATAATTGAATAGTTTTATTAGATAGTAAACACCATTAAAACACTCTGTCAGTCATGGAGAGTGTTTGGAAAATGGGTATCTCATCTTATCATCCAACACACACACACACACACATCTTATCATCCAACACACACACACACACACACACACGCACACATGCACATATCTTATAATCCAAAACACAAACACACACACACACACACACACATCTTATCATCCAACACACACACACACACATCTTACCATCCAAAACACAAACACACACGCACACACACACAGACACACTTATCTCATCTTATCATCCACCCCACACACACACACACACACACACACACACACAAAAAGCACGTTCATTCCTTTCATTAACTTCCAAATAATTCAATAAACAACTTAAATGTAAATTACACATAATTGACTAATCATAATTGACTAATCATAGTGTGACTCAACTTGATTTGTTTTGGTGTATGTAGTGGACGACCACCATTGAAGTCAACGACAAAAAAGCCACAGTCCTCTTCTATCCCCAGGAGGAAATATTCCACACACCCTCACCCTCAACTTCCCTCCACATTCGAGTCCCATCCTCATCACACAGGCAGTCTCACGTGTTACCACACCTTGTACCTCACCAAAGCTGGTTGAAAGGGCATTGTCGACACCATCCCGCATTGACAATCAAGCCTCTTTGTTGACAATCACCCTCAACTCTACATCCTTGACCACCCGCACCACAAGCTCCCTGATCTCTTACCATTATCATGACAATCGATGGTGGGTACCCAGGCATCTTATTGCAGCTCAAGGATTCTACGATGGCTACACAGACCTCTAGATCCCAAAACGGCCATCTTAAAAACACAAGAGCAAAAGGCAAACCAAGCCAACAAAAACCAACCCTAAGCCGAAGCTTCAACGTTGGCTAGTCCTTGATCACTTGCTAAGAGCACTGAAGACAACACTTGCTTCTGGCTACCTAAGAACATCACCTATGCTCATGGGTTGTTGCAATGTCCAATTTTGTCTAGTTTATGCTGGACTGGGACAATTCGTGGAGAGCAAATTTGGGGGGGTAAGATACTTCAAATGAGATCAAGCAACTAATAGAAAGTACACATGCACTTAAATTAACTCAATATAACTTAAATTAATATAAATTAGTATAATTAATCAAAATTAAATAAAATTATGATGAAATGATAAAAATTCGATCTTTCCATACTTAAAGTGATCCAATGTTTTTTTCCATAGATGCACCATTACACGTACACTGGTCCTTTTAGATTTTAGATGATTTACATCAAAAATGTAATTTTACTAATTAGATTATTAATATTTACAGGCCTTTTGATAGCTTGGGATTTTTTTAGAAAAGAGCATTAACAACCATTGGATTTCTAATTTTTACTAACCACCACATTCTAACAATGTCTCACTATCTGCTGTAAGATTCCTCCTGAGCATCTCAAGATGTCCAGCATCTTCCCCTGTAATCAATTCCCTCTTCAGAAATATAAAAGATCTTGTTTCAACCTGTTTTGGCCTAGAGAGAGAAAATATTCTAGAGAGAGAATATTCAGATTTTTAATATTTTTGGATAGAAAAATATCTCTTCTTATTAAAATAAGTTCCCCCGAAACAAAAGTTCAAAAAGATTTTCAGAAGGTGCATTAGAAATTAAGTATAAATTATTTAACAGGCCTTATCCTAGGGGTCCAGATTTTCGAAAAAATTCAAATTAAGGTTTTGAAGGGCCAATCAAATTCATCCAAATATATGAAGAAGATAAATAGAAGAAATAAAGAAAATCACCCCCAAAAATGAGTAAATACTCACATAAGATGAAGAGTGGACTAAGGACCAAAGGAAAAGCTTAAAAAATGGATTTTTGACACCTCACAATGGGGATTCCCTCCTCATGAATGAGGCGCCTACTTCACATGTGCAATTGAGTTTTAAATCTTCAAAAATTAAGATATTTCATCTCTCCTCTCTCCTAATTCAAGTCTAGTTTCAAAAAGTTAGCTCAACTAACCTAAAAATGGTAAAAAATTGACCAAACTGATTTGGAAAATTCTAGAATCAGTTTGTTTCGTTAGGAGCTTAATTTTTCCTATAAATAGAAGCCTCCCCCTTTGATGAAAAATAATAGTGATTATGCACTGCTACTCTACTCCTCCCAAGCCAAGAACTGTGAATTTATTAATAACTCACTAGTTTTTGACATTTCCCTCTCCAAAGATTGGTGGCCACTCTTGTTACAAACAAGAGTAGAACCCTCAAGCCATCAAGCCAAAGGAAAGCTCCAAGAAATTATGTAAGTAGAGATCTTGTAATTTTCTTTAGTGATTTTTATGCTTTCCTAATTTTTATGATTGTTTGAAGTGATAAATGGACGCTATGCCTTGATCAAAAGGCTTTTCCCCTCTCTTCTTAGAATCATCCTTTCTTTATCCTAGTTAAGTGATAATTGTTGAAATTAAACTTTTTATAATGTTTCCTCATTTATAAGCGAATTTTGATTTGTCTAGATTACTTTAAATCAATTAGAGTTAATTTTTAAGACAAATTAAGTAGGAAAATTTAAAAAATGATCAGTCATACAAAGGACGCTATGGCAAATTTTTTGGAAATAAGTATTATCTTTTATTATGCTAAAAGAGTAATCCCTATCATTTCTATACTCTAAAAGTGTCATTTTCATGTATAGAAGATGCGTATTGATTATTATCAATTAGTGTTAATTTTAAGTAGGAAAATTTGAAAAATGGTCAGCCATACAAAGGAGGCTATGGCAAAATTTTTGGAAATAAGTATTATCTTTTATTATGCTAAAAGAGTAATCCCTATCATTTTTATACTCTAAAAGAATAAATTTTTTTAAAATGAAAGTGTTACTTTCATCAAAATAGATTTTTATGCATAAAAGAATAAATTTTTTATTATGAAAGTGTATCAAAATGGATCTTTGTGCATAGAAGAATATTTTTATTATTATAAAAGTGTTACTTTTTTTTCATTATTGATTTTTATGCATAAAAAAATAAATTTTTTATTATGAAAGTGTTACTTTCATCAAAATGGATTTTTGTGCAAAAAAGATTATTTTTTATTATAAAAGTGTTACTTTTATCATTATTGATTTCTATGCATAAAAGAATATATTTTTTTATTATAAAAGTGTTACTTTTATCATATTTGATTTTCATGCATAAAAGTATGCATAAAAGATCATTTTTTATTATAAAAGTGTTACTTTTATCATTATTGATTTTTATGCATAAGAGGATGCATAAAAGATTTTTTTAAATTATAAAAGTGTTACTTTTGTCATATATTGATTTTCATGCATAAAAGTATGCATAAAAGATTATTTTTTTATTATAAAAGTGTTACTTTTATCATTATTGAATTCTATGCATATATGGGTGAATAAAAGACTTTTGTATATTAAAAGTGTGATTTTCATCATAAATGATTTTTATGCATAAACATATGCATAAAATATATTTTTTATATTAAAAGTTTGATTTTCATCATAAATGATTTTTATGCATAAACATATGCATAAAAGATATTTCTTTATATTAAAAGTGTGATTTTCATCATAAATGATTTTTATGCATAAAAGAAATTCTTTCATATTAAAAGAGTGATTTTCATCATAAATGATTTTTATGAAGATAATAGTTTGACTTTTATTAGAATTAGATTATATGCATAAATAGATGCATATAGAATGATTATATTTAAATAAGGGTTCTCATAATCCTCGGTTTAATTTTCGCAAAAATTGGAAAAAATGAATAAGTAGATAATCTGAGAGAAGAAATGCTACCGTTTCATATTCACTAAGATGGTAATGAGAAAATTCAATTAAACTAATGAAGTTTGAGATCTAGATAAATGATTATTTTATTCCTCATAAGAAATTCATGTTTTTAGAAATCTGTAATGCCTTCTTCTTTTCTTGTTCTTGTTTTAATCTGCGTGCTTCTTGAATTCTATATTGCTCCTCCTGCTCCCGTCTTTCCCTCTCCCTTCGTTCCTCTTCTTGTCGTCGTTCCTCCTCTTCCATATCAACCTCTGGCTGCCTGTTTGCACGTTCCTTCTTTCTCTTGACACAAATCTTTATTCTTTGTTTTTTAGGTGGAGGCTGGGGCTGACGCCTCTCAAGTTCCTCATGTAGTGTTTGTGCTAAGATCTTGCTCCTCAGGACGGTTATTTCCTCTGCTTCATAGAAGTCAGTAGCCTCTTGATACTGCTCTTGCTCAGTACAGAGAAGTGCTTCCTGGTCTTCCTCAAATGCGACCCTTAGCTCCTCTGAGGGAGTAGGGCTTGCTCTTGCTCTCTTCTTCTATGTGCCTCCTCATCAATCTGGCGTTGTTGCTCTTCTCGCACACGTTGCTGCTGCTCAGCCTCTGAGAGAGGTCGAGGGAATGGTGTACGCATGGCTCTAAATGAGCCGGTGTCTCGAGGCTGCTTGGAGACATCCTCAATATTGTCCAGTCCTGAAAACACATCCTACTATACACCTTCCTGTTGAGTCTCTACCTCTCTGTCCATGCTTGTATGCTTCTTTTTGATGCATTTTTGCACTTGTTGAAATGCATGTGCCGCAGTGTCTGCCTGTATCAAATTGTGTGCACCAAACGGTACATTTGGGTTCTCAGTCTTGCGTGCAGTGTGCTTAGTTCTAGCCATCCATTGACTTACACGAGTGAATGAATGTGAAAATGTACTTTTAAAATTGACTTTTACAGGTTTATATAGTTTTTGAAAAAACTTATTGATAAAAAAATATCTCTAGAAATTTAAAAAAAAACTTTGACTTAAAAAGGGATACAATTTTTTAATATGGAACCCATTTTTGACCGATACGCCTACGCGCACCGAACCACTCACGCATCCCATGCATGGCACTTGTGATGCTCGCCATGCAATTGCTCGTTGTTGCAGATTGACATTTTTTACAACCTTTCGTAGTAATGACACCTGCCCTTTTGGTTTCTGTCAGCGTCAACCTCCCAAACTGCAATAAAACCAATTAAACATCTCATGCAAGGCATTGCTTTTTTCCTTACCACCTCCACCATGTCGCGTGTTCTTAAAGTATGCTGCCTTAGCTTGATAATGAGAGCGCTCCATTCCTTGGGTGCTCCAAATTGCCATTGGACCATATTGGTCCAGAAAAAACTTTGTGTGGGCAAATATAATGTGCTGCAACAAAGATCATATCAAAATTTTACTATTTGGCGATTAATACAGTAAATAGATAGAAAGGTAAATACCATATAGTGGGTGATATGTGTTTCTCCCCATGCATCAACCATTTGCTGAGTAAATGTATGTATTGCAGTCTTTAAGTGTGTAATCTCCTTAGCACCACAAGTGGAGCCTTTTCTAGCAATTGAATCATTTTATCAAGTGACTCCCACACCCTTTCACGCTTGAGAGCAAGCTCTGCATTATTCCCATGATAAGTGGTGCATTCACAAATGGCCTTCCATATCTCATATTTTGTGTGACTATTGTACCCCTCGTAATTTGAGAGAAGGTGTCTAGCTTTGGACCCACCCATGCATATTTTGTTTGGATTATCCTGACCCGGTCCTTCTGACTTTTTAGTATCCTTAGTTAACTTTACAGCACCACCATGAAGCCCCACGCTTGAGAGGACATCTTCCAGCTTACTGATGCATTCGTTGCGAAGAGGTTCACGCTCTATATTCCATGCATAATTGATATGTAACTTCAGTAATTTGTCCATTATGTGTAACCTAGCATGAAGCGTGCAAATATGAACACGGGAAAGTGGAATCTCTAATATGGGCTCCATGAGATATCTTCTTGATCACGATTAGGCGGACAATTGGTATTACAACTCATAATGCCATTAACCCACTGCATAGGTTTCTTTGGATCTTTGTTTTACATTGTACTCATTGAAGGTGGTTGTACATTTTTCTTGCCCTTTGCATGAGATTTGGTTGTCTTGGTGGCTACAACCTTGCCTGAAGCTTTGCCGCGTTCAATATACTTTGATTTTGAATGGCAGCAATAAATACATGGAAAAAAAGTATTTTCTCCTAGCTTGCATCCTAGCATACACTTCAATGTCTTTAAATCCCCTCCCATGTGCCATTCAACTGTAAATGTTCCTGCATCTTCCACATGCAAAGTCTCTCCTTTTGATTGCAATGATATGACGGTTGGGATGCCTGTTCGGGTAAGGTACCATTGCAATGTATCATTCGTCTCCTGTGGAAGCTCAGATGCTGATAACCACCATATATTCTTTTTTGATTGCACTCCATAGTAATCTTTTCCCTGACATTGCCTTCCCGTGTTGGAATTTGAGGCTTGTGCACTACAGTCAAGAAGATTATCATCCCGTTCCGGATTTCCTTTGATAGCCCTGTTCATAAGTGTTAGGCTAACTCTTTCTAATTTTCGTCCTTTTACAATTTGACACTCATCAAGCTTTAACACAAACACAGCCTGACCTTGGCACTCCTCAAGCTTAGACCATAATAAGAAATCATAGCTCTTTGAAGGGACCTTAAATCAATAAAGACATTGTTGTACTTGTTGTATTCAAATACCTTAGAAGTACATACAGGCAGAGCATCCTCCACATGACGGTAGCCACCTAACATGTTCTCGCAATGTCTGAGTTTGCACTTTTTCTTGCCATGGTTACACTGTATGGAGTTGGTAGCATGGGTCGTAGAAGTCCTTTAGCACGATGACCTAGTGTAAACACCCTGTAATGGCTTCATATCCCTTCCTACTGACACCAACACTATCACATGCATCCATAATCTGTATGGGGCTTACCATATTTTGCAGCTCTCCATAAATTTTATTTTGGATTTGCTTAGCTATTTTGCATGTGGGATCTTCTAGCAGCTTTGATATGTCTGATAACTTAACAACATGTTTCAATATGCCTGCTCTATATTCCTCAGCACAACCGTCATATCCCATCATATCCCCAGCAATATCTCTACATGGAATATAAATACAAAATAACATCAATATGTTTCACAAAACAGAATGGCCTGCAAAATAATGGCAAGAATAGAAGTTACCTTGTTGCTCGTACACGTCGTTTTTTTGCTCCACTTAGGGTTGCCAAGGTTTCTAGGGACTGACGCTTTCTCTTCTGTTGTCGAAAGCCTACTGGAAGCTTCTTCAGGCTTGCAAGGTGTCATTGCTTGTTTCGTGCATCTTGTTTGGCTGCATTCATCTTGTCCCGTTCAATATCAAAGGCCTTCTTAAGCAACAAGTTGTTCTTCTGGAGCTCTTGATTCTGAGTTTTCAAGTTGTTCACCACTTCTTCAAGCCTATCAATGTCCTTCTTGTGTTGCTACTGCAACTCATGCCATAAGCCTCGAAAATGCACTCTTGCATGTGATTCCTGAGCTGCAACAAAAGAAAGCCTCCTACAATAGCCAAATAGACCATTAGCTCCATCACCTACATACGTAAGAAATGTAGTGATATTAACAAAATGAGGTGGAGCATTGGTGAGAGGGTCAATAGGGTATATGAATCCTTTCGTCCAGAGGTCAATACATTTTTGCCCTTGTGATCAAAGAGTACCCAATGGCACATTGGTCACACCACTTATTTTTGAGCTGCGGATGGTAGCATACTCTCAGCAGCCAAATCTACATGTAACCTGAACTTTGGTGCTCTGTTAGATTATCTTCAAGTGGCATTATTTTCTTTAGGGTTAGGCAATGCTGAAAAGTGCTTCTTGTAGAACACAATGCGAGAGTGAGAACAAGGTATTCTGAGGAGAGTGCAATGAAGTTTTGCTGTAAAAAATATTAGAAGATCATAGATGGATAGTGATTAGGTAATAGGAGAAAGGACAAGGAAGATGGCAAAAGGCATAGAAGATGGTAGATTGAGGTTTTGCAGCATAATACAGTAGAGAGAGAGAAAGAGGGATATAGAATGTAGACGGAAGTAGGGGATATGTATGCTAAATAATGCAAGAATGGAAAGTGGTAAGCTCTGAAGCTATGGAGGTTGACAAAGGGATTTTCTGCACTTCAATGTGGGAAAGACATGAGAGAGAGAGAGAGAGAGAGAGAGCAGAAAATGATAAAAAGATGAGGCATGGAGGATGAGAGAGTGTGAGATATCAGCATTTGGAAGTGCAGAGGTTGTGGAAGCTTACTAATCAGAGCTGCTTGGCCATGGCATGCCCAAATGTGAGAAAGGGGAAGAGAAAGAGAGTTTCAGTGAGATGAGGGCATCTTATAGAGAGAATGTAGAGAAAGAAAGTGGTGGGGGTCCTAAAAGTGGAGGGAAGAGAGGAGGGAAGGCTTTTCAGCCATTTTGAATTTGGTGAAACCAAAAAGTTACCCCCAATTTAGCTCAAGCAAATATATATTTGAAAAAATAGAAATTCAAATAATGATTGCATAAAGATCCCCTTTTCAAGCCTAGTCAAAGTTTGCTTAGAGTCCTTAAGCAAAAGTACTTAAAAACATAATATGGCAGCTTAAAGGGCCCCCATAGACCTCAACCTTCCCCTAATGGTTTCCCACTCGGGGCCTCGCCCTCGAATGTCTAGGCATCAGACTAAGTTGGTGGTCATTCCAAAAACCGAAACCGGGAAAATTTCCCAGGCCCGAAAAACGGGGACGATTCCACCATTTTTGAATTTCTTAATGAATTTTTCTAACGAGGTCAAGATACTGAACTAACCTTCATTTGATTAAACTAGATAGAAGGAAAACTATTACAAACTTATCTTGAAGGAATCAACGCTTTTTTCCTAATTTAATCAGGCACAGCCGTTGATCTATTCCTTTGAGAAGTCTTCAGGTTATTATTTAACTATTCGAGTTCTAAGCGTATTCCTATTAAACAA
The DNA here is from genome assembly GCF_041138505.1 of Cibotium barometz. NCBI lineage: Eukaryota > Viridiplantae > Streptophyta > Polypodiopsida > Cyatheales > Cibotiaceae > Cibotium > Cibotium barometz. The sequence goes on from NC_141100.1 coordinate 16,474,661, forward strand.
TTTTATTATTAAAACTCTACTGATTCCAGCCTAACCCCATCCGGCCCATGGGCTAGCCACCGCCCAACCACTGGAATTGGTAGAACCAGACAAGTACTCACCCACCCATAATTAAATGCCTTTCTAAATTTTGCTTTAGAATATAGATATGCACACACTCCTCTTTAAACTTTAACTTATAAAATAATCCATTGACAAACAATTATTAAATCCATATCCCAATACTTCTACATCACAGGTTTAAAGTTCCAACAGAATTTCTTGAATTCTGTAGCCTTGATCCTCAGATCAAAATCAAGGGTCTTAACTTGATTTCAGATTCGGTGGGTGATTTGAGTGAAACTTTCCTGAAGTGGTCACATCGTCTTCTCTTGAAACTAATGAAGGAGATTAAGTCTTGGTCATAGTCTGATTCAGGGTTTGAGTCTGGAAAGGTTCTCCCTGAACTAACTTTCTCAACGAAGGGTAATATTTCAATTACTAATTTATTGAATTACATTCATTGAGTATTTGCTTAACTGAATTCAAAACTAATCAAGAATTCCTATGGAAAATAAATTAATCATTTATCTAAATTTCTGACTTCGATAGTTTTTCTGAGTTTTCTCATTACTATCCTAGAGAATATGAAACGGTAGAATTTTCTCTCACAGAGTATTTACTTATTCATTTACCAATATTCATGGGATTTAAACATAGGATTAAAGAGAACTCTTATTTTGATATAAAAATTTTGTATGCATCTATTTATGCATAAAATCCAACTTCTATGGAAATAACACTTTTATATAAAAGAAAATCCTTTTATGCATCTTTTTATGTAAAAAAATCAATTTTGATGAAAGTAACACTTTTATAATAAAAAATTTCTTTTATGCATCATTTTATGCATGAAAATCAATATTGATGAAAGTAACATTTTTATAATAATAAAAAAATCTTTTATGCATCATTTTATGCATAAAAATAAATATTGATGAAAGTAACACTTTTATAATTAAAAAAATCCTTTTATGCATCTATTTATGCAAAAAATCAATTTTGATGAAAGTAACACTATAATAATAAAAAGAATTCTTTTATGCATCTATTTATGCAAAAAATCAATTTTGATGAAAGTAACACTTTTATAATAAAAAAATTCTTTTATGCATCATTTTATGCATAAAAATCAATATTGGTTAATGAACACTTTTATAATGAAAAATTTTCTTTTATGCATAAGAAATAATATTGGTGAAAGTAATACTTTTACAATTTAAAAAAATCTTTTATGCATTATTTTATGCATAAGAATCAATATTGGTGAAAGTAACACTTTTATAATAAAAAAATTTATTTCCAATATGCATCTTTCTATGCATAGAATTTAATTCTAATGAAAATCACACTTTTATAATAAAAAAATATCCAATATGCATCTTTCTATGCATAGAATTTAAATCTAATCAAAATCACTCTTTTATAATAAAAACATAACCAATATGCATCTTTCTATGCATAGAATTTAAACTTTAATGGAAATAACACTTTTATAATAAAAATATTTCTACTATGCATTTTTCTATGCCTAGAATGAAAATAACACTTTTAGAATACACAAATGGTGGGGAGGGGATTACTCTTTTTGAATAATAAAAGATAAAACTTATTTCATAAAATTTAAAAAAATTTTGCCATAACCTCCTTTGTATGGCTGACCATTTTTCAAATTTTTTCTATCCTCAAGTTACTTAAAAATTATCCCAAATGGTTTAAAGCATTCTAAACTAATCAAATTCCACTTTTAAAAGAAACATTATGAAAAGTTTAATTCTAACAATTTGATTACTTATCTAGGATAAAGAAAGGCTGAATTTAAGAATGAAGAGAGGAGGAAAGCCTTTCCAACAAGGCATAACATCATTTTTTCATTTTAAAGAAAATAAAAATTAGAAAACCATTAAAAGGAATAAAGAAAAAGTAGGATTTCTAGCTTACTTGAATTTTTGTGAGCTTTCCTTTGGCTTGATGGTTTGAGGGATCTACTCTTGTTTGCAACAAGAGTGGCCACCAATTCTTTTGAAGAGGGAAAGGTCAAAAACTAATGAATTATCAATAAATTCACTGTTTTTGGCTCTGGGGGGGGTGGAGTAGAGTAACAGTGCATAAAACACTATTAAGCTTCTACAAAGGGGGAGACTTCTATTTATAGGCAAAAGTGAGCTTCTAACCAAGCAAACTGATTCTAGAATTTTCCAGATCAGTTTGGTCAATTTTTGACCATTTTTGGGTCAGTTTAGCTTACTTTTTGGGTCAGTTTAGCTTACTTTTTGGAACTAGACTTGAATTAGGAGAGAGGAGAGATGAAATATCTCAATATTTGAGAATTTAAAACTCCACCACACATGTGAAATAGGCGTCTCCTTCATGAGGGGGAATCCCCACTCTTGAGGTGTCAAAGATTCATTTTTTTAGTATTTCCTTTGGTCCTTAGTCCACTCTTGAGGTGTCAAAGATTCATTTTTTTAGTATTTCCTTTGGTCCTTAGTCCACTCTTCATCTTATGTGAGTATTTACTGATTTTTGGGGGGATTTTCTTTATTTCTTCAATTTATCTCCTCCATACATTCGGATGAATCTTTTTGGCCCCTCAGAACCTTAATTTAAATTTTTTAGAAAATTTGGACCCTTATTAGGATAAGGCCTTTTGAACAGATTATAATTTATTTCTAATGCACCTTTTGAAAATCTTTTTGAACTTCTGTTTTGGGAAAATTTATTTTAATAAGAAGAGATATTTTTCCATCCAAAAATATCTAAAATCAGAATAACCTCTCTCTAGAATATTTTCTATCTCTAAGCTCAAATAGTTAGAAACAAGATCTTTTATTATTCTGAAGAGGGAATTGATTTTACAGGGGGAAGATACTAGACATCTTGAGGGCCTAGGGAGGAATCTTACAAGGGATGCGACAGTCATAGTTAGTGAGAAGCTGCAGGTCCACTTCAAAAAAAGAAAGGTAGGTAACGGCGGACTCAATTGGGGGAGACGAAGCAGCTGCTTCCATCATGGAGTCCTCCTAGGGGCGAAGACTAGAGATGAGGCTAATACTTGCCAAAAATAAAGGATTGCCCACAAGCTAAGGGTGCTACTAGAGGAAAAAGGAAGAAAAAAAAATAAAAAAGAAGAAAAAAAAAAGAAAAAAAGAAAAAGAAGAAAGAAATAAAGAGAAAAAATAAAAGAGAGGAAAAGAAAGAAAAAAGAAAAAATAAAGAGAGAAAAAAAAGACCGGGGGGACAGACGATGATGGGAGAGAAAGGGCGGGCATGCAAGAAGAAGCAGGTGGAAAGAAGAGGGGAAAGGGCGCATGCGAACCAGAGGGGGGCAACGAGGAGAGAGAAGAACTAAAGAGGCAAAACAGAGGGGGGAGGCAAAGGCAGCGAAGGGGAAAGGGAAGAAACGAGAGTGGGGGAGGAGCAGGTGAGGGGGAGAAGAGGGGAAGGGCCAAGCGCAGGCAAACCAAAGGGGGGGAGGTGAAGGCAGCAAAGGGGAGGAGCAGGTGAGGGGGAGAAGAGGGGAAGGGCCAAGCGCAGGCAAACCAAAGGGGGGGAGGTGAAGGTAGCAAAGGGGAGAGAGAAGAAGTGAAGAGAGAGGGGGAGAAGAAGGCGAGGGGGGGGCAGGCAACAGAGAGAACCAGGGAGGGAGGGCACTGGCAGTAGAAAACTAGAGCAAGAGGGTGGGTGAAGCATGCTAGCAATCGCATCCTCCCATTATTTTGAAGAGAGATATGTTTATTCAATCTTTGCATGTTGGCTTGAAGGAGAAGGTTGAACTGAAAAGACTAGGTACATATGACGAAGCTTTGAGGCTAGAAAGAGAAAAAGAGTGGAAGCTTTAGAGGCTAACAAAGAAGTAGAGGGAGGTTCTAGTGGAGACCAGACGTGCCGTAATATGAGAGAGAAGACCTGAAGAGATTAGAACTGCCCTAGCTCCAGTTGCTTGCTGTTGATGCAAGGGATCAACCAGTTGACTCAGCGAATGGAGAATTTAAATCTTAGTTTGCTAGAGGGAGGCATAAATACCCCTAGGGTAGGAGAAAGAGATGGAATGAGAGTTAGGGGCAAAGCTGGCCCAACCTAAATGTTCAATGTTTTAATTGCATGGAGAGAGAGCATATTTCCCCTCAACATCCTTACCCTAGGAGAATGGGAGGAGACATATATCCTCTAGTACCTAGAAGGGAGGAGAGACAGGGATGCCATGAGAGAAGATGAGAATCCAGTTCCTTAAGGACCTCAAATGTAGCCATAACCTGCAAATGGACCTAGGCTTGGGGAGATTAATTTGCTAGGAATGGATGAAGAAGCTGAGTTGTTTCAGCAAACAAAAGGACCAGGGGTGCTGAAGGTGAGGATGAAGCTGGACCATATAGATAAAAAAAGAAAAGCAGGTAGAGGATCAATTCAAGGAAGGATAAAAGAAGAGGAGACCCAGGAGAAAGATAGGGATGCAGGACTTTCCACTAGGAGAAGGGGAGGAAGAGTATGATCAGAAGAAAGATCTCCAGCAAAAAGGACCACTTTGTCTTGGCCCTAGTTGCTGCAAATGTGTCCCAAACTTAGGAGAACTTGTGTAGCAGACTGGTTAGCATAAGGATTCCCAAGAAAGTGAAGAAGAGAGGACAACTGAACATCGTAAGAGTTAAAGGTGACAAGGATCACCTGCCTATGAGAAGAACGGATGCCTGGATATAGAGCAGTTTAAGGTTCCAAAAGTATACATAGATGGTGGTGCTCAAGTCTGTGTTATGACCCAACACACCATGGAAGCCTTGATATTAAAGGTGAGTGCTCCTTCAGAATTTAGAGTGAGAATGGTCAACAATGTGAAGGTGAGATGCTTGGGAGTGGTGAAGAACCTGAAGGTAACCATACTTGGTCTGGAAGATGAGCTAGATGTCCATGTAATGCCAGTTTAAGGACAAAGGCCTATCCATTAATATTAGGGAGACCACTGCTGTGATAGCCATGAAGGCAAGACAAGACTAGTGGAGAGGCACCTCATCCTAGGTTTGGATCAACCTACAAAAAAAAAAGTTAGATATGACATGGGAAAAGAAAGAGAGGTGATGTCAGAAGCTCATCACATCAGAAGAAGAGGAGGATGAAGAAACCAACTCCATCGAGATTACAATAAAAGAGGAGGAGGAAAGCTCTGAGGAAGATGAGGGGGAAGTTCAGCTATGGAGCTAGCTTTACCCAGTCAGCAGCACGGAGGGGTCAGAAGTGGGTCAGTAGAGGATCAAGGAGGCCTCTGAGGTTGTGGATATGTGGTCAGGTGACTATTAAAGGATAATTTTCTACCTAGGTACCAAAATAATCATTTTGGAGGAAAAGACAGTGGGTTTCTAACAAGTTTGAGTTGTTATGATAGTGGAGGACACTCTAGGTTCTAGAGGACATAACTCCGATAGGAAACAAAGAGAGGATGTAAGAGGCAGATTCTGAGCCTTTTTGCGTCCACTCAAGGTGGCTCTTGTCAGTTGAGCATCAGCTGTAGTCAATAGAGGTTTTGAATTGATAGATTGAAGGCATTGGAGTACAGTGCTGACCTTAGAGGACATTTTGAATAGGTAGATGAGATGATAGGGATGATGGGAGGGTAGTGAAGTTTTCTGTTGTGTCAGTTAAGGGCCAGGGATCATCAGTTGGGGTTGTTGGTGTCCTCTCGTGTTTCTTCTTTTGACTGGGGTTTGTTGCTAGTGTTAGCCTCCTCTCACGATGGTGAGCTTCAGAGACGGAGCTATAGAGGTAGAGTTTCTTGAAGCCATCAATGCAAACAACAAATCCAAAGGATCCCATCGGGTTCAAAAGTCCATCCTCCAAAACAACCCTTCACGCCACCTCAAACCAAATGCAGAACTAGTAGGGGGAGGGGTAGCCTCAGAAGCATCACAAATGAGGAAGGGAAGCAAGAATATAAACTGTAGTGGTAATAACAAAGTCCTCAAAAGAATCACTGAGAGCAGAAGTCTCTTCCCCATAGAATCAGATCCCAAGAATTAGCAACAAACAAATGATCCCTGAAAGGATCACACCTCACAAGCAAAATAACCTCCTTTCTCTGCAAACACTATAAAGAACATAGGCTTGGACAAAATGAACTCTACTCAAGATCTTTGAAAAGATGACTATCTTGTCAAGAAAGAACTACTCTCCTCCAAAATCTGCAAACTCCAGTCTTGCAAAAGAAAATCTCCACAGATACAAAACAACTCTCAAAGTTGATCCTCAAGTGAAGTAGCTGGGGATGGGCCCCCTCTTAGTGGTGTAGAAAATTCTTTTGGGAAGCAAAACACAGCCAAAACACTATTGCCCAGCAAAAAACAACACTCCACCCACCAATAAAAGGCAAGGACCATAAAGAAACTGGGAAACTGTGTAGGCCAGGAACAAAACGTAGGTATAGATGCTCCAAAATCAGCAAAACACTATCTGAAATCACAGAACTTAGTGTCCTTCTTACGTACCAAACTGTCACCAAAGCCACAATCCACACAAAACCCCCTCTGCAAGTGATATGTGTCCACTTGAGAAGAAAAAACTCAGCCAATAGAGGCGCTGCAAAAATAAAAGCCAACCATCTTCCACACCTCAGATGAGGAAAAAACGCTAAAGAGAAAGTACCTTCAGGTCCAAATGCTGAAGCCTAGGTGAAGGTAGAGCTACTAGCAGGAAGAGTCCAAAAAACGCAACAAAATAGGGCTCCAAATTTGAAAATGCAAAAGTGAAAGGGGTAGTAGATAAGGCAGAATTTGAAAACACAGATCCTGGAAGGTACAACCAAGCCTCAGATCAACCAACCAACTTCAGCAAACGAACCTATAGGAGAAAAAATGAAACAAATACACTGTTGCTTCCCTGCACAAAGCAGGCCGATAGAACTACAGGAATGCCAGGGATATAGGCTAATGAAGATTGACCACAAAGCTGCAACAGTGAAGCACCTAGAAGAGGGCAAACTGACCAACAGCAGCAGCAGATTGAGAAAAAGAAAATGCAAGAAAGAGGAGGGAGCAACTAATGTTGTAAGTCACCGATGTTCTGAAACCATGAAGGAATGCACAGTAGTGGAAGATGGGAAAGTGGAAACACAGGAGAGAGAGAGAGAGAGAGAGAGAGAGAGAGAGAGAGAGAGAGAGAGAGAGAGAAACACATGTATATACCTACTCTCAATATCACCAAACAAGAAACACATGCTGGTACAAGTCCCGAGTAAGAGGGGAAGATGACCTTGTAAGTGGGGGACTGCAACAAGCCAATATGCAGAGGCACTAAGGCATGTAAGAGGCACAAAGCAATGAGGAAAGCCAATATGCTGGTACAAGTCCTGAGCAAGAGGGGAAGATGACCTCATAAGTGGGGGACTGCAACAAGCCAATATGCAGCAGAGGCACAAAGCAATGAATGTGAGGGAGGGAAAGCCCGGCTATATATATGCCCAAATAGGGGTAGCCAACCAGATCCTCTCATGACTAGGAATAAAAGCTAATGACTCCATAAAATAGGGAAAAAGTTGGAGCATGATGTGAGGGGTGACCAGCCCCTCTAACTAACATGGTCAACTCTAAAGTCTAAAATACGACACCATAAAGGAAGCCAACAGCAAAACGGGATGATGATGTCTAATAGTTCACTCCACACTTGTGTGGGAATTCGTAGCCAAGCAAAGTTCCTTGCTGTTTGTGGTGGCATTTTGTTTCGTAGAAACAAGTTAATAGGTGCTCTTTTCGAGGTGTATGCGGTACTACGCAAGACTGGAGTGTCCATGGTTTCATCTTCATCCAGCTTATCTTCTTCACACTCTTGCACACTATGAGTTGCAAAGGGGGTGCTAGAAATTGTGCATCTCAGTGTGTTTGGGGTATTTCCTATTTATGAGGTTTTATCCATTTGTCTCTTTTTTAGTTGGTCAGCAGTTGGCCAGCTCCCTTGCATCACTATAAAAGGGGCTCTCCCATATTCACTTGATCATCCATCTAACCTATTTGATAGGGACTTGTTCTACACCATTTGCTAGATGATCTTGCCATTGTAAAAGCCTCTTGATACATAACATGATATTCATTGTGTGATGTCTCTCTCCCTCTCCTTTGCTCTCCCTCTCTTCTATGTTTTGCTTCCACAAAATGCTGATTGAAATAAGAAAATTTAGTGTCCTCCTCAGGTACCAAAGTGTCACCAAAGCCACAGTCCACACAAAACCCCCTCTACAAGTGATGTGTCCACTGGAGAAGAGAACGCAACCAACAGAGAGGCTGCAAACTTGAAAATAAAGGCCAACCAGCTTCCACACCTCAGATGAGGAAAAAATGATGAAGAGAAGGTACCTTTAGGTCCAAATGCTAAGGCCCAGGTGAAGGTAGAGCTACCAGCAGGAAGAGTCCAGAAAACGTAGCAAAACAGGGCTACAAATCTAAAAACACAGGAGCGAAAGTGGCAGTAGTTAAGGCAAAATCTAAAAACGCAGATCCTAGAAGGTACCACCAAGCCTCAAATCAAGCAATCAACATCAGAAAATGAGCCTGTAGGAGAAAAAACACAGCAAATACACTGTTGCTACCCTGCACAAAGTAGACCGACAATACTTTTCGCTATTGCTACCCTGTAGAGGGTCTTTCCGAAACAAGTCATGGTCTGTAATTCGGACATGCATGATGTTCGGAGGTTGCCAAACCTATTTTAATTGAGATGATTGAGATAGAGATATAAACTTAAAGTTTAAAGACTAAAAGTTAAAAGCACAAGATGAACTGTCTAAGCAATATGCTATCGATGTGCTTAAGACGGAGTTCCTCATGCCACATGCGGGTCTGTGCTTCTTTGAGGAGTGGATGAAGCAACGCATCAAGATTTTTCTCTCTAATAGGAGAGCAAATATCAAGAGATCAGCAGAAAATAATTTGGAGAAGCTTAGCATGTGTACAACCAAGGAGTGGAGGAACGCACGTAGTTTTGTGAGAAAGCACCCAACTGCTTTTCAACAACAAGCGGCAGCAGTAGCAAGTGCTTCTCGACTACGGAAGTGAGGGGCTTCACACTTCGGCTCCGACGGGAAATCCTCCTTTCTTGCTCGTTTCGTAAGTATCATTTCTTCTCTCATTTCATTTCGTTTTGTACTATATTGATTTCTTGAAATAAGTGTATATGTTCTTAATTGTTTTTTGTAGAGGGAGGTTGTTGGGTGTGACCCAACAACAAAGGAGAAATATGACTATGGGTATAGAGTCCCCTGTCCGCAATTGTGGGCGTGGATGCATACACGAGGTGTACGCTTAGATGAGTCCATTTTGGGGACTCAAGCTGATGAGGTAATGTGTTGCCTAAATCATTCTCTTTTCTACGTCTAATTGTATTTCCATGCTTTCCTTACCTTACACTTGATGGCATGTATGTAGGATGAAGGGGAAGAAGAAGAGGAGGATCCAGATTATCACCGTGAAGCAAGTGAAGAGGATGAGGAATCGATGATGAAGATCACTCACAATTCGATGAGGATTCAAAGACACCCACCTCTTCATACCTCTTTTGTAAAAACTTTATGTATATATGGCCAAAGGCCCAACAATTCCTGAAATATAATAGCTTTTCGGGCTCAATTGCATTCTCCACAATGTATGTGTTTCTTGTATTTGTGTTTTTGTTATAAATTTGAATATGTGACTCTATTTTAATTTTAAAAAAAAGAGCTGGGGCAGATTGGGGAGTCCTATGCAGACTCCTGAGTTTGCCCCAACTCTTTTTTTGTTGTGTGTAGGGGGTTCGCTACTCAGCAGAAAATATTAGTTGAGGCTGCTGCTTAGCTGAGCAACAAAAATAGCAGTGAAATTTTTGCTACTGAGCAGCGAACCTGTTTTTGCAGCAAAAATAATAGTGTTTCTAGCAGCAAAAATGGCTCGACACCTAGCTGTGCTTCTAGTTATAAAAACGATGCTATTTTCACTGCTAGACACTCATTCTGTTGTAGTGTTGGGGGGGGCAAGTGATTATGAGCTAATTTGCAATCCATTGCTCATGGTAGATGAGAAAAGTGGTGTGGAAGCCAGAAAAGGCTTATACAATGTTTTTTGGGACCTTTGGCCTCTCAAAAGAAATCAATGAAGAGCACCCTTGAAGATGCTGGCATGTATATGGAAGAGCATGCTACATATGGAGAGCTCATGGTAGCTATTTTAATGGCTATGGTTGAACCTCAAGATAGAGGTATATGTAGGCAAGAAGTTGCAGGAGAACTAGTAGAGAAGCTACAAATGAATCTCAAACAATAGGTGCATTAGAAATAAATTATAATTTACACAAAAGACCTTAGCATAAGGGTCCAGATTTTTTAAAAATTTTGGATTAAGGTTCTGATGGACCAATAAGATTAATCCAAATGTAGGGAGAGGAGATAATTGAAGAATAAAAGAAAATGAGTAAATGCTCACATAAGATAAAGAGTGGACTAAGGACCAAAGAGTTAAAAAACTGAATTTTGACACCTCAGAGTGGGGATCTCCCCTCATGAAGGAGGCGCTTTTTTTCTCATCATTACCCCCACTTTTAAATCAATTAAATGAGATATTTCATCTCTCTTCTCTCCTATTTCAAGTCTAGTTCCAAAAAGTAAGCTGAACTGACCCAAAAATGGTCAAAAATTAACCAAACTGATCTGGAAAAGTCTAGATTCAGTTTGCTTGGTTTGAGGCTCACTTTTTCCTATAAATAGAAGCCTCCCCCATTTGCAAAAGTTTAATGGTGTTTATGCATTGTTGTTCGACTCCTACCCTAAGCCATTTACATTGAATTTCTGATAATTCAATTATTTTTGGCCTAATCCTCTCCAAAGTAATTGGTGGCCACTCTCCAAACAAGAGTAGAACCCTCGATCCCTCAAGCCAAAGAAAAGCTTACAACTCCATGTTAGCTTTTTTTTTAACTTGTTTAATTTTTAAATCTATGGTTTTCTTGATTTTCTTGTTTTATAGTTGATTGAAGTAAATTCTTGTTTTATAGTTAATTGAAGTAAATTCTAATGCTATGCCTTGATGAAAAGGCCACACCCTTCTCTTCTTTACAATTCAGCCTTTCTTAATCCTAGAAAGATTCGTTAAATGATTAATTAAACTTTTCTTATTGTTTACTCTCTTGATTTCTAAAAATTGAGTAGATTAGAGTCCTATACATCTAGATTGGGTTAATCTAAGTTTAAATTAGAATGATAAAAATGAGAAATGGTCAGCCAAAAAGGAGGGTAAGGTAAAAATTTCCAGAATTTTGTGGAAAGGAAAGTTTATTTTTATGTTATTCCAAAAGAGTAATTCCCACCGTTCGTGCATTCTAAAAGAAATATTCTAATTTACTCCATGTACATATTCACCTATGAATATGCATGGATATCACTGATATTAATTATTAAAATTGATTTCTATGCATAGAAAGATGCATAATGAAAATTATTTTATTATAAAAGTATTATTTTCATTAAATTTAATTTCTATGCATAGAAAGATGCATAATGAAAATTTTTTTTTATAAAAGTGTTTTTTTATTGAATTTAATTTCTATGCATAGAAAGATGCATAATGAAAATTTTTTTATTTTAAAAGTGATATTTTCATTGAATTTAATTTCTATGCATAGAAAGATGCATAATGGAATTTTTTAATTATTATAAAAGTGTTATTTTTATTAAATTTAATTTCTATGCATAGAAAGATGCATAATGGAGTTTTTTAATAATTATAAAAGTGTTATTTTTATTAAATTTAATTTCTATGCATAGAAAGATGCATAATGAAAATTTTTTTATTATTAAAGTGTTATTTTCATTAGATTTAATTTCTATGCATAGAAAGATGCATAATGGATTTTTTTAATTATAAAAGTGTTATTTTCATTGAATTTAATTTCTATGTATAGAAAGATGCATAATGGAATTTTTTTATTAAAATTGATTTTTATGCATAGAAAGATGCATAAAGAAATTTTTTTATTTTAAAAGTGTTATTCCTATTAAATTTGATTTTATGCATAAAAGGATTTTCTTTTATATAAAAGTGTTATTCCCATTGAAGTTGATTTTTATGCATAAATAGGTGCATAAAGAGTTTTTATATCAAAATTGGAATTCTCTTTAATTCTATGTTTAATTTGTATGAGTAATTGATAAATGAATAAGTAAATACTCTAAGAGAGAAATTTCTATCGTTTTATACTCACATGAATTGTAAAAAGAAAATTCAAAAAATCTATCGAGATCGAAATATTCATATAAATGATTAATTTATTCCTCATTGGAATTCGTAACTAATTTAGAAATCAGTTAAGTGAATATTCAAAGAAAGAAATTCAGTAAATTAGTAATTGAATTATCAAACCTTTTTGAGAAATATAGTTCAGGAAAAATCTTATCAGACTCAAACTTTGAATCAGACTATGATGACCAAGACCAAACTCTTTCATCAGTTTTTCGAGGAAAGAAGATGTGACCAGTGTGAGAAAGAAGAGATGAGAGAAGAGACAATGTACTCAAGAACTCATCAATGAACCACTAGCCAACTTCATTAGAAATGAACTACAATGCCTCATATATATAGGAAAGTTCCTCCACCCTTTCCTCCACCCAAAAAGTGTGTAAATAGGAAAAAATGAAAATGAATGCTATAAATCCCAAAAATGCCTAGAGGCTAAAGAGTGTGCCACTAGCGTGACACCATCTGGAGATGACACCTATCCAACACCTCCTCTTCAGGTCCAGACGGGAGGACCAATGCCAATGCACTGAAGAAGATAATCCAAGGTAGGTCGAGGAAGAGGCTTAGTAAACAAATCAGCAACATTATCTTTGGTAGGACAATACTCAAGCTGAATGCGACCTTCAAAAATACAATCACAAACAAAATGAAAATGAACATCAATGTGTTTGGATCGTCCTCGAATAACTGGTTTTTTGGCTAAAGCAATAGAACTCTGTGAATCTGAGTAGATGAGTGTCGGAGTAGATGAACATCCAAGGTGATTCAGAATTTGAGAAAGAGCATCAGACTTCTTAGGTAAGAAATAAACCCATGATTTGCGAGAGAAGTCATCCACAAGAAGCATATAATACTTGGATCCACCAAGCGATTGTACTTCCATAGGTCCTGCAAGATCAGCATGAATAAGCTCAAGTATGCGTGTGGCCCTATGAGTAGCCTCCTCTGGAAAAGAAGCCCGATGTTGCTTTCCTTGAGCACAAGAAGAACAAATATGATGGCGAGGTTTCTGAAGCTTTGGTAGACCTGTAACCATGTCATGTGAGACAAGATGTTGCAAAGTAGCAAGAGGAACATGGCCAAAGCGGAAATGCCATAGATCACTATCTTCATTAGAAACAAGTGCTTTAGGAGAAGCAAATAATTGATGAAGATGAGACTCATGTGGTGGCAACTGTGCTGTAAAAGAGCTTATATGATAAAGCCCAACATTTTGATAACCATGTTCCACACAAGAAAGTGACTATCTATCAATGATTTCAATCACTTCATCATCAAAGTAAACCCCAAGAACTTTAGAAGTAGCCTTAGAGATAGAAAATAAGCTGGCAGACATCTTAGGCACATGCAAAACATCATGTAAGATAGCATCTCCAAAAGAAACATCACCAATACCAATCACAGGGAGAGACGAAGCATCACCAATACCAATCACAGGGAGAGACGAAGCATCACCAATGTGTACTGATGAAGAGATAGACTTATGGTTTTCCAATAAGGAAGAACTATTCGTTATGTGAGAGGTAGCACCACTGTCGACAATCCACTCATCCGTAGTATGCGTATCAAGATCTTTGATTACCACAAGTGATGTGTCACATGAAGAAGTAGAAGACATAGCAACATATGCAACCTTGGCGTTACCGTCTTCCTTCTTGTCTTTGTCTTTGTCGTGAGAAGATGCTGATGTAGAAGAACCCTTAGATTTGGATTCAAGTTCAACTTTTACCTTCTTGGATACCGCCTTCTTAGCAAAACAACGATCCTCCGTACGGCCACTACGACCACAGAAAGTGCACTCCAAACTGCCCACTCAATGCCTTCTTAACATGCATAACATCTATAGCATGATCTCCTATGACAATCAAGTCATCCACATATATGACAAGCAAGACAATCCCATGATCTGTTTTCTTCACATAGAGTGAGAAATCTGCTGAAGAAACCTGAAATCCAAGGGAGATAAGATATCATCTTATCTTATCACTCCAAGCACGAGGTGCTTGCTTCAAACCATATAATGCTTTCCTTAATCTGCATATATGAGTGGGGTACCTCGGGTGTACATATATTTCTTGCTATGCCATATAAACTTCCTCTTGTAAATCACCATTTAGAAATACATTTTTCACATCCATTTGATGCATTTCCCAACCATTTGCTGCAGCCATAGCAATGACTGTTCTCACTATTCCCATCTTTGCAACTGGACTAAATCCTTTGATTTGTCCTTGTCGCCTTTGGTTGAAGAATCTTTAGCATTGGAATTAGAGCCTTTGCATTGATCATTCCCCTTGCCTTTGCCTTTGCCCTTGCCTTGGCTTACAAAAGCCGAGTCCTTTTTGTTTTGCTTGCGAGTAAGGCACTTATCATGAAGAAGACCCATGGTCTCTTCAAAGGAAGGGAAAGGAACTCGAAGAAAGATGTTATCTTTGAATGATTCAAAAGAAGAAGGCAATTTACCAAGTAGCTTATGGACCGGATTGCTTACCAATGTACCAAACTCTTCAAGTTGCCGCTTGATTCGATTGAATTCTCCAAGCTTCTCCACTATGTTGTCGGATTCGGAGATAGAAAGCTTATCCGAATCTTCTTCCAACTTAGCCATCTTAACCGTTGAAAGTCTTCCATATTGCATTTGTATAGCGTGCCATAATTGTTGAGCCGTACTCCTTGTAGAGAGAAATTGAGACACAACCGATGTAGACATGCCATGCATAAGTAAAGCTTTGGCCCGTGCATCCATATAGGTTTGATATTGAGAAGGCACCATATGAGGAGAAGTGATTATAGACCACACCTTGGCGCTTTCCAAAAGAAGTTGCATAAACAAGGACCAAGTGTGGTAGGTATTTGGGGTAAGCTTTTGTGAATCGGAAAGACTTGAAAGGCTCAAAGATTGAGTGAATGGGTTAAAGGGCTGATATGATTGAGTGGGGAGAGGAGTAGTAGTGGAAGTAGTAGAAGGAGGAATCATAGTAGATGAAGTTGCCATAAAAGGCATAGATGATGTAGGGGGATATACCATAGAGAGTATAGAAATATGTGGATAGGAAGGCATAAAGGACAAAGAAGAAAGAGTGTATGGATCCGTAGAAGGTAATGGATACGACGGAAAAGAGAAAGTAGAAGCACCTACTACCAAAGAAGGAATTGCACCAACTTCCGTTGTAGTAGTTGTCGGTCCAACCGTCGTAGGAGATGTAGGATCCATAGTATCTTCAAGTTTGCCTTTGTCTTTTGGAGTAGAGGACTTCCGAGTTCCCATAGGGAGAGGAGGGTGGGAAAACACAAGGGAAGAAGTGTCGTACCTCCAAAAACGCAGCCAATCGATGGGCTATCCACCAAGAAAGTATCTCCAAAATATACACAAAGATAGTGCAAAAATGCAGCCACAAAACGCAGCCAATATATGAACCAATAGACTCCGTAGAAACCACCAAAAGAGGGCTCAGAATGTAGCCTTAGGTAGAAGGAGTATGGAGGAGTTGATTGTCCACAAAAATGCAAACACAAAGTATGTAGCAAAGTGAAATTTTCAGCCGGTAGAAAGGTGTAGAAAAGAGGATGAATATGTATCTCAAAACACCATGAAGAGGGCTGAAATTGATGATGAAAACACAGCCAAGAAATCTCTCCACAAGAAGCCTCCAAAAAAACGCTACCGCATGTAGGGAAAACTAGTTGGCAATGTTTTCACCGCAAGTAGAGTTGTAGGACTCGAATTGAAGTACTTTAAAAACACACTTGTAGAGGATGGTAAGGGGCTGGTTTAAAGCCTCTTGCATCATTGAATGAGTGCAAGGATGATGAGTAAGGGCTTCTACAAAAAACGCAAGCAGAAATTCTGCATGCAGGCAGTCTGCGAAAAATAACTCAAAAACGATGAGGAATTTATGAAAACTTTCTTCTGCAAAGTTGTAGACCACGATGATTCCAGTAGGTAACGCGAGCAGAATCCTCAAAAACGCATCCGTTTAGTAGATAATCAAGCATGTAAGGGCTTCTGTAAAAAACATAAGCAAGAATTCTGCATGCAGGCAGTCTGCGAAGAATAACTCAAAAACGGTGAGGAATTTGCGAAAACTTTCTTCTGCAAAGTTGTAGACCACGATGATTCCAGTAGGTCACGCTGGCACAATCCTCAAAAACGCATCCATTTAGCAGATAATCAAGAATGAAAAAACGCAATTGAAAGCGGGGTTGTTGAAGAGGACTAGAGGTAGAGAGGAAGAAGGATAAGGAGGCTCTATGTGCGCCACCATCTTGCTCTGATACCATGTGAGAAAGAAGAGATGAGAGAAGAGACAATGTACTCAAGAACTAATCAATGAATCACTAGCCAACTTCATTAGAAATGAACTACAATGCCTCATATATATAGGAAAGTTCCTCCACCCTTTCCTCCACCCAAAAAGTGTGTAAATAGGAAAAAATGGAAATGAATGCTATAAATCCCAAAAATGCCTAGAGGCTAAAGAGTGTACCACTAGCGTGACACCATCTGGAGATGACACCTATCCAACAACCAGTTCCTGAAAAATACACTCAAATCTCCCGCCAAATCTAAAACTAAGTTTGAGACCATTTGGATTGATCTGTGGATCAAGGTTACAGAATTCAAGGAATTTTGTTATGAAATTCAAAATTACGACGATCAAGAAGTTTTGGGGATACTAATTCAAGAAATACTCCTTGTATTCAAAAGAAAATCAAATTGAAAACTTGCATCGAAACCCTGTTTTCTTAAAGGACTGTCTTACGCCAGAATGCTGGAGGGAGCATTTGGTATATTGTTTTTTCTAAGGGAAGTTCGGTTGCAACAACTGGTGGGGAGTGTTCAAAGGACAACTCACGTAGTGGCAAAGCCTACCCAGGTCCTGGTCCTACCCAGGTCTTGACCAGCCTCAGTGTACGGTTAAAATGTTGCGCTTCCGATGGTATGATGAATGAGGGCCGACGAAGCGGTCCCTGAGTGAAGTGCCAGGACACCTAAGGAGGATCCTGGAGGGTTCTGACTAGGTGATGCCCGGGCTTACGGTGCCTAGGACACCCATGCATATGTCATGGAAGATTGTATGATGGACAAATGATTATTGTAATCTGTTTTGCTGACCAGCTGGTCTCAACGGAGAGTCCAGAGTGATATATATATATATTTTTTTGAAACAAGGGACTGGATGGAAATTTTGAGTTATGATATCTATAACCAATAATTGTTTGTCAATAGATTGTTTTATAAGTTAAAGTTTAGAGGAGTGTGTGCGTATGTGTATTCGAAAGCAAAAGTTAAGAAAGGCATTCAATTATAGGTGGGTGTGCGTATGTGTATTCGAAAGTTAAAGTTTTAAAGAGAAGTGGGTGCGTATGTGTATTCGAAAACAAAAGTTAAGAAAGGCATTCAATTATAGGTGGGTGAGTAATTGTCTGGTTCTACCGATTCCAGTGGTTGGGTGGTGGCTAACCCATGGGCCGGATGGGGTTAGGCTGGAATCATTGGAGCTTTAATAATGAAATTGAAATAATAGGAATACGCTTAGACTCGTGTAGATTTTAAAAAAAAACTGAAGACTTTCTCAAATGATTAGATCAACGGCTGTGCCTGATTTCGGTTAGCAAAAAGCGTTGATTTCTTCAAGTTAAGTATATAATAGTTTTTCTTCTACACCCCGTTAGAAAATTCGTTGAGAAAATCAAAAAGGTGGAATCGTCCCCGTTTTTCGGGCAAGGGATATTTTCCTGGTTTTGGTTTCAGAATGACCAGCACATTAGTCTCGTGTCCGGACATTCGAGGGTGAGGCCCCGAGTGGGAAACCCTGCCTCGTGCAAGAGGAAGCTACTTCTGCTATAGTAACCGGGAATCCAGTGGGCGGAGGGATCTCACAATATCTATATTAGAAGCCCTTCATTGTATGGTTCTTCATAACATATGTAATAGAGTATTATTAAGTGTGCTACTCTCTCTCTCTCTCTCTCTCTCTCTCTCTCTCTCTCTCTCTCTAGCCATGAAGCTTTTGGTGTGGTTTAACCCACCATAGTTTATGCTTAATCCTACATTTTTAATCACCATGATCAATCCCATATTAGGATCCCGAGTTTCTTGCAAGCAGACACACATACACAAGAGAGTGCAAGACACCAGAGAGAGATGGATGACTGAATTTTCTTCATCTTTTTCTCTTCTCTATAACCATGTATCTAAAAGATAAGAGTACATACATAAAGGAAAAGTACTCTCCTACAATAACATACAATGGTCAATCCATAGTGTGAACCCGACTATAGTCCATGGGATTTAGTTGATGAAAAGGGGACTTGCTTTCTGGTTGGTTGCCAAACCATCTACGTCAATTGGACAGGCACCGACTTGGTTTGTGTGGTCTGGGCCAACTGCTGAGGGTAATGCTATGGGATCTAAATGATGGAGTTGTCATCATAGAAGCCTTGGGATTCTAAGAGATGTTTGGGCACCAATCGTTGCCGAGTGATGAGGCCCCATGGTTGACGAGGCTTCTTAACGAGGATTTGAGCTACGTGTAAGTTGTCGACATTTAGGACAGGCTTTTGATTGTGGCTTTGGGAGCCACATGTGTATGTTGCCTTCATAGAAGCCTTGAGCTACGAGAACGGTGGTAGGCACCCATCGTTGTTATTGGCATCGTTGTGCTTGCGATTGCCTAACCTTCGGCCATTGGGCCTTTTTTCATAGCTCCTTGGGGATTTGTTAGGGTGGATGATGTTGAGAGATGTAATCGCAGTGTTGTGTGTATGTGGGAAAGCACCCTAGAGGTGCAAGATATTGTGGTGAGATAAGAATACCACATGTAATATTGTATGGTGTGTGAGTGTTGACCAAAAGAGTGGAAAAGGAGTTGCCACATGGATGATGATGTGTAAAGTGGGATAAGGCTAGAAAGCCTATATCATTGTATGGTTCATTGTGATATGCAATACAAGGGAATAGTGTTGAGTGTGCAATCTCCCTCTCTCTCTCATGGATTTTTTAGTGTGGTTTAATCCACCTTAATTATGTTGCTTAATCTATGTTTATCACCATGATCAATCCCATTTTTAGATTGTTAACATGGTATTGTTAACATGGTATCAGAGCCAAATGGGCTCTTGGTCATGGTGTTTATTATGTATATTAGCTTGTTTGTGTGTTTGTTTGATTAAGCATTATTTTCAGTTATTATGAGAAAAAAAATTATGCACACTCATATTATGATTTGGATTTGCATTTGTGAGGATTTGAGAGGAGATTTGCAACAAGGAGGTTGCATAGAAGCTGCCCAAGAGAGTTGCAAATGGGAGTTTTGCAACATGGAGAGCTTGCTCATCATCAAGGAAGATGAAAATGGAGATTTCAGCATTATGAAGGCTATGGAGTCTTCATCATCGTCAAGGAGAAGCTGCCAAGAGAAGATATGCTGCTGATTATGCCTCAAGAAGGTTGGTTTTGTGAAGTTTTGCCTCAAAGTTTTGTGTTTGAGCATGGAAGAATGCTCTATGAAGGGTTGCTATGTATGGGATTTGTGTATCCCATGAATCTTGTGTGGAGGTGCATACTTGTCAAGATGATGGCAAGTGAGATGGTGAACTCAATGGAGTTCACATGTGTGTGCATCAAGAAGAGGATGCACTTGTGAATGTTTGCTCAATGAAGGAGAGCGAAGAAGGGGATGGAAACCTTGGCAGTTTCCACATGTTTATGCACCTTGGTTTCCTGAGAGAAACCAAAATGGCGAAGCACCCTTGGGTGGTTGCATGCACAAAGGAGGAGCATGCAGATTTGGAGCTCATGTCCATATTTATGGTCATTGTAAACCTCATGCAAGAGGTTATGGAAGCAAATCATTATAGCTAAATGGAGCTACATATGCAACAAGGGAGGCAGTGATTTTCAGGAGGCGAGGCATCACGTTGATTATTTAAGCTTTGGATAGATGGGTTACAGTGAGAGGGCACATCTACGACAAGTCAAAAGTGTAAGGAATGGATAAGAAAACCTCACAACAGAGGTTGAAGCAAACGGTTGGCTGCAGCAAGGCAAGCCATGAAATAATCAGAAAAGTGTTTGCAGTCAAGTGAAGGCAAAGAGTAGAGAAGAAAGGCGGTGGCCAGCGCAGGAAGCAGCGTCAAAATCCACGACTAGAAAGAGGTATGCGAACAAAGAGGCAACGCCAGAAGCTGCCATCACAATCACCAGCATCAGCAGGCACTCCAAACCAGAGGTTAGCAGCTGTAAAATAGGATGAGAGGAAGCCGTCAACTACAAGCTGCTTGTGGACAGTCAGGGTCACCACCATGAGAGCTCTGAAGCAAGAGCTGTGGCGTATATAGATTTGAACATCAGAAGTAGAACTCCAGAAGGTAATCGTTACTTTCTACGGCGTTGCGTTGAAGGCACTGAGGAAGAGCAGGTGTGCAGAATTCAACCTGGTACAGATGCCCGCCACCACCATAAGAATCCAAACGCAGTAACTAGAGTTCAAGGCCGCCTACAGCATATGCAGTTTCAGAGAAAACGCCATGTGGAGTAGAAAACACACGAAGGAGAGAGAGGCCCGTGGGTCGTGGGTCCCATCGTAAAGCAAAGGCTGGAATTTAGTGTATGAGAGCTAGATTACAACGTGTAGAAGGGTGGCGTCTTCAATGCACAATTTGGGAGCATTTGGCATGTAGCAAGGTTTGGTGTACTACTGCCAGCTCAGAGATAAGGAGATTTGTGAATCGTTTTTTTTCCTCCTTTTTGTTTATTTTAACCCTTTATCAAATAAAAGGGTGCATTCACACCACCAAGGTATATACCTTGTTCACATGTATAAAAGAATGTGGTATGTGGTTGTTGTTCACACATTGGGTCCGCTGCCCGGCTATATGGCCAAAATGCTTTGTGATCTTTTCACCCATGATTATGAGGATAATCGTCCACCACAAGCATGCGTGCTCAAAACGGAAAAAAATTTGTAATCATCCATGGTATGAGGGTAACCATGCCCGAGCTCACCTAGAAGCTTGAAATGGTTGTTGTGTGATGTGTGCAAGAGCGATGCACGTGTGAGGTGCATGCGCATGGGTTGGTTCCCACCCGAACTTTGATGTTCAAATCGGACTCAGTGGTTCCGCTGTGGGCGAGTCGGCTCAAAATGGACTAGGTGTCTAAGATGGTAGACACGAGCACACATGTTTGGTCGATGGACACTCCAATGTATCATTGAGGGGGAGTGTTGAGAGGTAGCGATTGTGGTTGGGCAATGCTACATTGATGGATGATGGGTGAGTTATGGAACACCTCGATTAAGAGGGGGTATTGAGAGATGTAATCGCGGTGTTGTGTGTATGTGGGAAAGCACCCTAGAGGTGCAAGATATTGTGGTGAGATAAGAATGCCACATGTAATATTGTATGGTGTGTGAGTGTTGACCAAAAGAGTGGAAAAGGAGTTGCCACATGGATGATGATGTGTAAAGTGGGATAAGGCTAGAAAGCCTATATCATTGTATGGTTCATTGTGATATGCAATACAAGGGAATAGTGTTGAGTGTGCAATCTCCCTCTCTCTCTCATGGATTTTTTAGTGTGGTTTAATCCACCTTAATTATGTTGCTTAATCTATGTTTATCACCATGATCAATCCCATTTTAGGGTGGTTGCAGGATCAGGGTGCCCAGTTTTGTCCACTTAGGCACCCTGTAAACTGTAAAAAAACAGGCATTTGTTTACCTTTAGTGGTGGCTAATCTCTCCTAGAAAATGAAGGAATTTTCTTTCAAGTTCTTTTGTTGGAACATCACATTCAAAGTTGGGAATATAGTTTCAGAATCTGATTAAGCATTAGATAGTCAAAAGTCCTCATTTCCTTATGTACAAAGTCAATGTATACATGCTATCCCAAATTTGGATTGATTTCATAAAATGCTAATATCTTTTACATATAAACTCATATGTGATTCCCACTTTGTACCTTAGATGTTCACATAATATAGAGCTTAACTTGATTTTTTGACAAAATTTTAAGCTATTTGTCTATTTTTTCAAGGTCTTTAAAGTGACATAATATATGTACCCACAATAACTACCACTTAAACAGCTCAATCTTGTAGATCAAAAGAGTGGCAAATAGTGTGAAATCCCACTGCCCCCTCTGCGCACCGGATTCTCGGATGGTAGCAGTGGAAGTAAATCTCTCTTGCGCGAGGCAGGGTTTCTCACTTGGGGCCTCGCCCTCGAATGTTCGGACACGAGGCTAAGCTGGTGGTCCTTCCAAAAACCGAAACCGAGAAAATTTCCCATGCCCGGAAAGCTGAGACGATTCCACCATTCTTATTTGATTTAACGAATTTTTCTAACAAGGTCAAAGTACTAAACTAATCTTCGTCTGATAAAACCAGATAGAAGGGAAACTATTACAGACTTAACTTGAAGGAATCAACACTTTTTTCCTAATTGAATCAGGCACAGCCGTTGATTTATTCTTAGAGAAGTCTTCAGCATTCTAATTAACTACTCGATTTCTAAGCGTATCCATGCCACTAGTGGTGGATGACAGGCTATGTGACAGCCACTTTGGAGTACTAGTGCTATGGCATAGTTATAGCACCAGCTCATATAGTCGGGTTCACACTATGGATTGACCATTGTATGTTATCGTAGGAGAGTACTTTTCCTTTATGTATAACACCATATTGGGGAATATGGGAATTTCCCACAAGTTTGGGACACGTGGTCAAAAGTTTGGATTAACCATAACTTGAACACCACTAATCCAAAATGAGCGCTTTATAGCTCTTTAGATTCCATTTTTCAAGCGCTTTCCAACGATAGGTCATATGATAGGGTTTTGAGAAACTTACAAACATGTTATCCATGTTCCCTTTTTTAAGTATTCAAAAATGGGAATTGGGAAATTCCCAAATTCACTAATATGGTGTTGTATGTACTCTTATCTTTTAGATACATGGTTATAGAGAAGAGAAAAAGATGAAGAAAATTCAGTCATCCATCTCTCTCTTGTGTCTTGCACTCTCTTGTGTATGTGTGTCTGCTTGCAAGAAACTCGGGATCCTAATATGGGATTGATCATGGTGATTAGTAGCATAGGATTAAGCATAAACTATGGTGGGTTAAACCACACCAAGAGAGAGAGAGAGAGAGAGAGAGAGAGAGAGAGAGAGTAGCACACTTAACAATACTCTATTACATATGTTATGAACCATACAATGAAAGGCTTCTAATATAGGTATTGTGAGACCCCTCTGCCCCCTCCACGCACTGGATTCCCAGTTACTAGCAGCGGAAGTAGCTTCCTCTTGCGCGAGGCAGGGTTTCCCACACTCGAGGCCTCACCTTCGAATGTCCGGACACGAGACTAATCTGGTGGTCATTCTGAAACCAAAACCAGGAAAATTTCCCTTGCCCGGAAAACAGGGACGATTCCACCTTTTTGATTTTGTTAACGAATTTTCTAACGGGGTCAAGAGACTAAACTATCCTTCACCTGATTAAACCAAATAGAAGGAAAACTATTACATACTTAACTTGAAGAAATCAATGCTTTTTCCCTAACCAAAATCAGCCCACAGCCGTTGATCTAATCATTTGAGAAAGTCTTCAGGTTTTTTTTTTAAAAACTACTCGAGTCTAAGCGTATTCCTATTATTTCAATTTCATTATTAAAGCTTCACTGACCCCATTCGGCCCATGGGTTAGCCACCACCCAACCACTGGAATCGATAGAGCCAGACAATTACTCACCCACCCATAATTGAATGCCTTTCTTAACTTTTGCTTTCAAATACAGATACGCACACACTACTCTTTAAAACTTTAACTTATAAAACAATCCATTGACAAATAGTTATTGGTTACAGATGTCATAACTCAAAATTTCCATCCAGTCCCTTGTTTCTAAAAAAAAAAACAGTATCACACTACAAGACAATGCTGCCATACACGCGTTTCATACACGCGATAAATTACGAACGCGTGTATGGTCGCGCTTGTATTTGAATAGAATCGGGCGCGTGTATTTTAGCATTTAAGTTCGCGTGTATATTTGCATTTATAAACGCGTGTATAAACGCGTTTATATACACGCAGTAATACACGCATAAATACACGATAATATTCACGGGATAATACTCGCTATTATACACGGATAAATACACGCTACTATACACGGATTAATACACGCATGGCAGAGAAAAACTAAAAAAAAATTGAATTCCTTTACAAAATTAAAAACTATTTTCCTTAAACCATCTCATAGTACATTACAGTATACATCATTACACAATCCCACTACATGCATTTACAACAATGAAATATATTCAAAAATAAATCATGCATATGAGATGATAGAAATGTCATCAATTTAGAACATACAGTGACGGATTGGTTAGGGTTCGATCTCATCTTCAATAAGATCCATCCTTGCCAAACGATCAACATCAATATCCATTTGATCAATTGGTAAGGCTACGATTAAATTTATTCCACTATCGATATTCTGTACTCCATTGATAATGGTATCGATGTCCTGATCATCCTCATCAACATCACCATCATCCTCAATGGTAGGGTCATTCTCATGATCATGAGAAATGGCATGCTCATCCTCATTATCATGATCATCTCTTATTTCTTGATCATCGATCACAACATCTTCAATGGCATGTTCGACGTCATCTTCATTGCGGCTTGTTACATCCTCCATATGCTCCATATCAGTGAATGTATTATACATCACTTTGGAACGTGGTGCAATAGGGATGACGTACCACCATTTGATGTCATGCACCATTGGTAGATAGATAACCTACTCAAATACACACAGTACAGTAATTAATTAGCATATCAAAAGTCAAGGGGTACGCGAGCTTAGATATATATGTACATGAAACACATTAGTAAAAAAATGCATACCTGCTCACATTGTTGTGGCAATACGAGCCTATCTTTCTTTGTTTGCCAGAACTTTGTAGAGTCAATAGTTACATATCCACTTGCATGGCGTTTTATCGTTGCATCAGGCCCTTTTTCCACCACGTTCATTTGCCATTTGACATCCAAAACATACACAAAGAAGCGACGAAAGTCAAGCCTAAATATGTCTTGGATTATGCCACAATAATCATCCATTTTTCCATTAGCTCCCTCAGAGCTTCGGGATCTATTGTCGTCCCTTTCCCACTCATCTCTGACAATAGATCCCGAAGCTCCAGCATCATCTCGTCGACGCTTTACGTGCTCTCGTCGCGCGTAGGGTACCATGTTAGGGTGTGGTACTGCATCCTGCTTCAATTTATCAAATTATATGTTACAACTCTATTAATTTAATTTGGATACCATGAGTCATTTGAATACCATCAATTTACATCTACTCACCTCTAAACCTGTTTGATTCCATTCTCCATACATGGAGATGTGATTCAAGGTAATTCGACGTGCTCGTACAATGCATCCTTGACATCGATTACACATACATTTGATTCGTTGTCCCAACCACACATCGCGATTACGATGACGCATTGTCTCATCTTCCCCAGAACTGCTTGAAGAGGTTGATGACATCCTGTGTACAAATCAGAAAACACAAAATCATTATATGTTTTTAATGAAAGCACAAAATCCGCGTGTATTGACGCGGCTATCTCCTAAAAATTCCGTGTATTAACGCGACTACTTCCTAAAAATCGCGTGTATTCACGCGGCTAATTTCTGCAAAACGCGTGTATAAACGCAGCTAAAATCACATACACGCTAATATACCCGCGTTTATAAACGCGCATATAAACGCGGCGGTATGTTTAAACTAAAAATAGCCCGCCTTCCCCAAATATAGATTTTGAACTAAGAAATCAACAGTGCATGCGTTTTCGCCTGTTTTCGCCTCTTCCAACAGCAAGGAGGGAGCAAAGAAAGGAGCACACACACGGGAGAAGGAGGGAGCAGAGAAGGAGCAGAGAGGACTCACTTTTTCAGAGGTGAGTCACTTTGTCCTGTGCCTTGTCTCTTTTGTCAGATTTGTTTACTTTGCTCTTTGCTCTTTGGGTTTGTCTTTTTGCACACGATTGGGTTACTGCATCCTGACAGGGGCGACAATGGCTGGTCCTTTTATAAGGACATTCTGTCTTTGTCGGGGGGTCGGTCTTTTCGAGAAATTTTTTTCGCAGGTCGCGTGTACGAACGCGTGTAGAAGCGCGTGTAACCTGTCTGCAGAGTTTGTTCACGCGCATATACACGCGTTTCTGGACGGGTGTATACACGCGTTTTTTGACGGGTGTATACACGCATTTCTGCAGACAGAAAACTGCGGCGTTTCAGATGTCATGATTTGCAGGCAACTGACTTGAATGATGATATTTGTGTGAGTCAAGAGACAGCCCATGATGTACATGAAGATGTTTGTTGCAGGTTCTTTATGGATATTCCAGGTTCTTCATCCGATCCATTTGCATACAGCAATTGGTTGATGGAGATGATGAATCACTTTGGGCGCCAACCTGGTCCGGTTGAGCTTACAGAGTATATGTATGCCCATCCCCCTCCTTCCCTGCCTGGTGTCTATACCCCTACCGCGAGTATCCAGGGCACTCCAGTGCCGTCTATTCCTCCGAGTCCGACGAGACGGCATGCAGCTTCTCCTCTTCCACGTCCACCGAGGAGACATACCTCGTCCCAGACACACTCACGTACACCCTCACAGCCACCATCACGTGCTCCCTCAGAGCCACCGTCACGTCAGGGCTCACAGCCACCGTCACGTAGACAATCCCCCAGTCGTGACTCCACCCGCAGCAGTAGGAAGAGTGGGAGTGGAGGATGCGGCGGGTGCTTTGGTGGGGTAGGTGGGGGAGGTGGGGGAGGTAGTAGGGCACGCAGTAAGAGAGGAGATAGAGGGAGAAGAGTTAGAGGAGACAGTTCGGAAGAGGAGGAGATGAGAGAGATGGAGAGAGTAGTTTGCTATGATGTGACGGATAGGGGCGGGATAGTGATGGATGCGAGGGGGAGGGAGGTAATGGAGTACATGCGTGGGGTAGTATCAAACTCATATAGAAATTGTTTTATTAAATTTAAAGATCAAAATAGCCGATTAGTTGGGGAGGTGATAGAGGCTGTACATAGTCGGTACCCCAATCCCCCACATGCTACATTCTCGGATGTATGGGGAAGGACGCGAATAAGGGAGATCTTAAGTAATAAAAGATCTCACCTTTAAAAACTCGCGTACGATGACCGGCTAAATGTAGCTGCGGGTGGCTATCCTGCCGAGAAACCTGCCACTGCGCACAAACGCGAGTGGAAGGAGGCAAAGAAACGAGCAGAGGGTGGCGTGAAGAGCAGGCAGCATGTGGAGGCACGACGGATCCAGATGGAGATGGAAGAGCTTCCACCCATGAATGAAGAAGGTGAGATCATTTATGAGCCGGAGAGGTTTATTGGCAAGAGGACAAGAGAGTTGAGGAATCGGAATATTGATGAATACCTTGTCAAATGGAAGCAATTACCCATGGATGAGGCTACTTGGCAATCATTGGAGTATGTCCAACAACATGGCTTACTTGTGGATGACTTTCCGTGACCAAGTGGTATGGTTTACTTGAGCAAATTGGGTAATATGAGGAGAAGTATACATGCTGTAATTTCTGGACAGCTTTGGGAAGGTCTACTATTGGGCCTATTTTTCTACTCCAACAAGCTTCATGGCGTATCCTAATGAAAGATTATGATGTGGGCTACATATGGCTGAGTGTACATATCATTTTCAGCCCAATATATGGAGTCTAAATGAAGGATTTTCAAGGGTCTTCATCGACTAGAAGGGCTGTCATAACAGTCCCACTCATACACTTTGGGCTTGAAGCTTTGTGGACTTGTATACATCCGGATTTTCATTGTATATGTGCTTTGGATGTACTTGGAGACTCTTAACCACTTCCCATTGATTACATTAGAGTCTCATACCTTGAGATTGTACATGTTATTGATTTTGAGGACAAAATCTTTGGGAAGGGATGGTTTGTAATAAAGTAGGAACTTTATTCAATAGGGTTAATAATGGGACAAGTCCATGTATAAAAGAGGGGACTTGGACCATGGTTGTAACTTTTGATGATCATTTTTAGAAATGGAAACTTATGTTTCTTGGAGCTCATGGCTTCTCTCTTGGCTTGTGGAAGGCTATTTCCATTCTCTTGGTGAGAGACTAAACACACTTAGGCATCATGTTTACATGGTGATTACTCATATTTTTCATGCTTGGTGATTTGGCCTACAAGTTGGATTTGCCTTCTTCGACAAGGATCCATAATGTGTTTCATGTATCTAACCTTAAGAGGTTTATGGGATCTTTGCCTCAGGAGATGGAAGAGCTTCCACCCATGAATGAAGAAGGTGAGATCATTTATGAGCCGGAGAGGGTTATTGGCAAGAGGACAAGAGAGTTGAGGAATCGGAATATTGATGAATACCTTGTCAAATGGAAGCAATTACCCATGGATGAGGCTACTTGGCAATCATTGGAGTATGTCCAACAACATGGCTTACTTGTGGATGACTTTCCGTGACCAAGTGGTATGGTTTACTTGAGCAAATTGGGTAATATGAGGAGAAGTATACATGCTGTAATTTCTGGACAGCTTTGGGAAGGTCTACTATTGGGCCTATTTTTCTACTCCAACAAGCTTCATGGCGTATCCTAATGAAAGATTATGATGTGGGCTACATATGGCTGAGTGTACATATCATTTTCAGCCCAATATATGGAGTCTAAATGAAGGATTTTCAAGGGTCTTCATCGACTAGAAGGGCTGTCATAACAGTCCCACTCATACACTTTGGGCTTGAAGCTTTGTGGACTTGTATACATCCGGATTTTCATTGTATATGTGCTTTGGATGTACTTGAGAACTCTTAACCACTTCCCATTGATTACATTAGAGTCTCATACCTTGAGATTGTACATGTTATTGATTTTGAGGACAAAATCTTTGGGAAGGGATGGTTTGTAATAAAGTAGGAACTTTATTCAATAGGGTTAATAATGGGACAAGTCCATGTATAAAAGAGGGGACTTGGACCATGGTTGTAACTTTTGATGATCATTTTTAGAAATGGAAACTTATGTTTCTTGGAGCTCATGGCTTCTCTCTTGGCTTGTGGAAGGCTATTTCCATTCTCTTGGTGAGAGACTAAACACACTTAGGCATCATGTTTACATGGTGATTACTCATATTTTTCATGCTTGGTGATTTGGCCTACAAGTTGGATTTGCCTTCTTCGACAAGGATCCATAATGTGTTTCATGTATCTAACCTTAAGAGGTTTATGGGATCTTTGCCTCAGGAGATGGAAGAGCTTCCACCCATGAATGAAGAAGGTGAGATCATTTATGAGCCGGAGAGGGTTATTGGCAAGAGGACAAGAGAGTTGAGGAATCGGAATATTGATGAATACCTTGTCAAATGGAAGCAATTACCCATGGATGAGGCTACTTGGCAATCATTGGAGTATGTCCAACAACATGGCTTACTTGTGGATGACTTTCCGTGACCAAGTGGTATGGTTTACTTGAGCAAATTGGGTAATATGAGGAGAAGTATACATGCTGTAATTTCTGGACAGCTTTGGGAAGGTCTACTATTGGGCCTATTTTTCTACTCCAACAAGCTTCATGGCGTATCCTAATGAAAGATTATGATGTGGGCTACATATGGCTGAGTGTACATATCATTTTCAGCCCAATATATGGAGTCTAAATGAAGGATTTTCAAGGGTCTTCATCGACTAGAAGGGCTGTCATAACAGTCCCACTCATACACTTTGGGCTTGAAGCTTTGTGGACTTGTATACATCCGGATTTTCATTGTATATGTGCTTTGGATGTACTTGGAGACTCTTAACCACTTCCCATTGATTACATTAGAGTCTCATACCTTGAGATTGTACATGTTATTGATTTTGAGGACAAAATCTTTGGGAAGGGATGGTTTGTAATAAAGTAGGAACTTTATTCAATAGGGTTAATAATGGGACAAGTCCATGTATAAAAGAGGGGACTTGGACCATGGTTGTAACTTTTGATGATCATTTTTAGAAATGGAAACTTATGTTTCTTGGAGCTCATGGCTTCTCTCTTGGCTTGTGGAAGGCTATTTCCATTCTCTTGGTGAGAGACTAAACACACTTAGGCATCATGTTTACATGGTGATTACTCATATTTTTCATGCTTGGTGATTTGGCCTACAAGTTGGATTTGCCTTCTTCGACAAGGATCCATAATGTGTTTCATGTATCTAACCTTAAGAGGTTTATGGGATCTTTGCCTCAGGAGATGGAAGAGCTTCCACCCATGAATGAAGAAGGTGAGATCATTTATGAGCCGGAGAGGGTTATTGGCAAGAGGACAAGAGAGTTGAGGAATCGGAATATTGATGAATACCTTGTCAAATGGAAGCAATTACCCATGGATGAGGCTACTTGGCAATCATTGGAGTATGTCCAACAACATGGCTTACTTGTGGATGACTTTCCGTGACCAAGTGGTATGGTTTACTTGAGCAAATTGGGTAATATGAGGAGAAGTATACATGCTGTAATTTCTGGACAGCTTTGGGAAGGTCTACTATTGGGCCTATTTTTCTACTCCAACAAGCTTCATGGCGTATCCTAATGAAAGATTATGATGTGGGCTACATATGGCTGAGTGTACATATCATTTTCAGCCCAATATATGGAGTCTAAATGAAGGATTTTCAAGGGTCTTCATCGACTAGAAGGGCTGTCATAACAGTCCCACTCATACACTTTGGGCTTGAAGCTTTGTGGACTTGTATACATCCGGATTTTCATTGTATATGTGCTTTGGATGTACTTGAGAACTCTTAACCACTTCCCATTGATTACATTAGAGTCTCATACCTTGAGATTGTACATGTTATTGATTTTGAGGACAAAATCTTTGGGAAGGGATGGTTTGTAATAAAGTAGGAACTTTATTCAATAGGGTTAATAATGGGACAAGTCCATGTATAAAAGAGGGGACTTGGACCATGGTTGTAACTTTTGATGATCATTTTTAGAAATGGAAACTTATGTTTCTTGGAGCTCATGGCTTCTCTCTTGGCTTGTGGAAGGCTATTTCCATTCTCTTGGTGAGAGACTAAACACACTTAGGCATCATGTTTACATGGTGATTACTCATAATTTTCATGCATTACATCCCTTCATTCCAGAAAGCCTCATATGTAGTTTTATCTAGAAGAGCAGTAGTAGGAGACATGTTCTGAATGAAGACAGCAGTAGAAGCCGCCTCAGCCCAGAAACGTCGAGGTAATGAAGAATGCTCAAGCATATCACGAGCCATCTCCATGATGGCCCTATTCTTCCTCTCCGCAACTCCGTTTTGTGAAGGAGTATATGCCGTAGTAAGCTATCTCCAAATGCCATGATCCTTGCAATATTGCTGAAACTCCTGGGATGTAAACTCACCCCCTTGTGTTGGTCCTGAGAGCCTTGACGGAAGAGCTGGTCTCTTTTTCCACCTCAACCCTCCAGTCACAAAAGTGCTGAAAAGCCTCATCCTTGCAATTCAAAAAGAAGACCCAAGTATATCTGGAGAAGTCATCCACCATCACAAGCATGTACAACACCTTACTCAAAGATGTGGTACTCGTAGGACCACATAAGTCTGCATGAACAAGAGCAAGTGATGTCAAATATCTCTCATTATTTAGGAATCTTTTGGACCCAAAAAGGGCCTCCTAAGGATTCCTAATTTTCAAGGATTAGAGCTTAAAAAGCTGGGCTTAAGGGAGACAAAGGCTATGATGACCCCTATTTTTTGCCTTGCCACATCAGCCATACCCCCCTAGTTTCACTTTTTAAAGGGAATATTCTCATACTCTCTCTCTCTCTTACTTTTTCATTTTTCTCATACTTTCTCTTACTTTTTGAATTTTTTATCTTCACTCTCTACAAATTGAATCTTTCTTGTCAGTTTGAAATCTCCTTTCTCATTAACTCCCACCATATCTCCCTTCCACATCAGCAAAACATTCTCGTATTTAGATGGGTCCCAAAAAGTGAAATTTTTTTATTTTTTATTTTTTTACATTTTGAGGTGGAAAAAACACCACCCAACCAATATGTACGATGAAAATAAATTTTTCCCTCCAAAAAGCTTATAATTCAAGGGTCACGTCAGAAGCCTGTGTCAGGAGCCAGTACATCCATAACTAACAGTCATGTCCCCACCACAACCGCATAAACATAACTAACTGCTGTCATCATGAACCTCTACATCCATGAGATCCCGAAATTGTAGGGACCCCAAAAATTATTATCTTTTAATTTTTCTCATAAATGTAATTTATTGATAAAAAACTCCACGTTAGTATATTTGTATATCAAAAATATCATTTTCTACTTAGAAAAATGGATTTGTGTTAAACCTGTAACAACAGCAAAGTTTTAACAGTCTCTCTCTCTCACTCACTCTCTCTCTCTCTATCTATCTATCTCTTTCTCTCTCCCTCTGAGGATCTCTCTCCTTTAGCTTCTTCCTTTGCTTAGCTATGGAGCCTGTGTGTGTAGCCCCTTGTGTGAAGCTAGAAAACGAAAGGTTGATTTACACATTCGTATTCCTGAAGAGTATGGAAGCCCTTAAAAAACCCATCCTACTGATGCACAATCTGTCCAAGCTCATAGGATATCTAAGGAGAAAAATGCAGATCTTTGGGTTGATGGGCATCTCTATCCAGTTGACTTTCCATTAAGAGCAAACCCTCCTTTTCGCAATTTATCATCTTTTATGCAATTTGTTGGTGAAGGAGACTCGCTTGGCTTGTTAGGATACTGCATTGACTACAAGTGGAGCTTGGCAAACCCATATTCTCTAATCTTAATTGCAAGCATCACAATTCAGCCCGGCTTTTACAATGTCAAGAAGGACTTAAAACATCATCAGTGAATAAGCAGGCCTCTGGTATGTCATACGAAGTTGCTCAAAAGGTCTCCATGACTGGATCAAGGCAAGGAGATTTTTGGAGAAGCCAGCAAACATAGAGAATTCAAAGAAGACTTGGGGACTCTAGAGAGACCTGTGTGCAATCACCACAAATGTAGATTGTCCAATGCCATCTCTTGTAAATATGCGCAAACAACTTTTTGATAAATTTCAATAACATGGTTCGCATTATGAATCAAAGTAGCACAACTGCCCAAGAATGAGCATCATTCCAACAACATATCATAGAATTCACCAAAAGTGTGCTAGGTGCTTGGGGAGAGAGTAAAGTAACACACTATATGGTAAGTTGTACAATAAAAAAATAAACTGGTATTTTAACCTTGACTTTTTCTAATTAAATTCTGTTGTCATGTGTACATCACATAGTTTATGAGCATGGTGTGTATTTCATGAACAAGTATGGATCGCTCGACATGTGGAGTACCCAAGGGATGGAGAAATCACATTATAAAGCAAGAGGGGTTTATTTCAAAAATACAAGACATGGAGGTGGAGCTTCTGCAGGAGGAACACGTACAAACTACCTACACGAGATGTTCAATTGGTTTTATCGCACAACCTTTGGAAGGGTATTGGTTAGGGAGCGGGCCCAACAATCTAAGCTTGCACAAGAGGCACGCAAGGCTGCAAAAAGTCATGCTCGGCTTGAATGGTTGCAGACCAATGCTCCCCACATAGGCATGGTACTTGGTGTGCACGAATGAGGAGACAAGGGAGGCGTTGGGTTGTGCATGCACCAGCATAATTCTAGATGTAAGAAGGCTAAGAGAATAAGTTTAGTTAGGTTTTTTTTTTCCTTAAAAAAATATTAATAGTTCCTTCTCTCACTTCATTTTCATTTCACTTTTTTAGAGAGCTTGAGCTCAAGATCTACGTAGACACCCATGTAAGGACACCAGCACATCACCACGTTAGCATAGTCGTACATGGATATGGCACGCACCAAGATGTATGTATGTATATATGTAGGTATGTATGTATGTATGTATGTATGTTTGTATGTATGTATATATGTATGTAGGTATGTATGTATGTATATATGTATGTACATGAGCGGATTCTGGAGTATTCAGTTTTGGAGCCTTTGAGCAGCACGGGTGAAGATAAACCTTATGCAAGCTACAGTTCTCGCTTTTTTTTTTGTGTTCGAGGGTGCTAGCGGAAGCTGGAAGTAGGGAGGCCTGCCAAAGTAGGTCGAGGACACATCGATGTCAGACCATAAAATAGGGAAAAAACATCTCTCTCTCTCTCTCTCTTGCACGAGTTCTCTCTGCCGTGCAATTTCTCTCTTTGCACCCGAGTTCTTTCTCTCTCTCCTAGTCTGCAATGCAAGTTTCTCTTTCCTAGTCTGCAATGCAAGTTCTCTCTGCTGCCTACGTTGACACTAAGGTTTGAGCATTAATTTATACAGGTAGGCTACGTCTAAACCTTAGTGTATACTAAGGTTTGGGCATTAATAAATTAATGCAGGTCTCACTTGAATATGTCATTATATCCCATTAATACCATTTTTAAAAAAACTCGTTGCTCATCAACAAGGAGAACCCATTAATTACTTATAATAAACGTTATAAAAATCTTAGAATTATTGAAAATCTAGCCCTATATAACCATTGACAACAATATTTTATAACCTAATTATAAACATTGAAGACAATATCCTATATAACCATTAACACTATTCATAGATTTTATATAACCATTAAGACTATTCCTAAAACAAGATATTGATTAAAGAAATATCTTATATAACCATTTAAGACTATTCATAAATTTTCATGATGTAGGGGGCTAGGTGAGTGCACCTGTGATAACATTCATGGCCTCCATAAAGATGGCAAGAGCAACAATAGCAACTGCGTGGGCTAGCCGGGTGAGTACACAAACAACTGCATGGGCTCCGCTGCGCCTATGATTACATTCATGGCCTCCACAAAGATGGCAGCAAGCAAATTAAACATGCTTACTTGCCTTGATAATCGAAGTTGAGAGAGAGAGAGTCTGTGTGTTTTTTGATCGCTTACTGCTACGTTGATCGCCCAGTAATTTATAAAGAGGATAACCTGCTATGTTGATCGCCCATTTCTAGAGATTCTCTCTCTATAGAGAGAGAGACTCTGAGTGTGTTTTTCATCGCTTACTGCTACGTTGATCGCCCATTTATAGAGAGACTCTCTCTCTATAGAGAGAGAGAGAGAGAGACTCTGAGTGTGTTTTTGATCGCTTATTACTGCTACATTTATCGCCCATTTATAGAGAGGATAACCTGCTACGTTGATCGCCTATTTATAGAGACTCTCTCTACAGAGAAAGGGACTCAGAGTGTGTTTTTGATCGCTTACTACTACGTTCATCGCCCATTTATAGAGACGATAACCTGCTACATTGATCGCCCATTTATAGAGACTTTCTCTCTCTACAGAGAGAGAGAGACTCTGAGTGTGTTTTTGATCGCTTACTACTCCGTTGATCGCCCATTTTTAGACTTTCTCTCTCTAGAGAGAGAGAGAGACTATGAGTGTGTTTTTAATCGCTTACTACTACATTGATCGCCCATTTATAGACTTTCTCTCTCTAGAGAGAGAGCCTATGAGTGTGTTTTTAATCGCTTACTGCTACATTAATTGCCCATTTATAGAGACTCTCTCTTTACAGACGGAGAGAGAGAGAGAGAGTGTGTATTTTTTGATCACTTATTACTGCTACGTTGATCGCCCAGTAATTATAAAGACAATAACCTGCTACGTTGATCGCCTAGTTATAGAGACTTTCTCTCTCTAGAGAGAGAGACTCTCTCTGTAGACACACACACTCTCTCTCTCTCTCTCTCTCTCTCATGCCGGCATTATCCTTGATGACCTTACCTTCTTTTGTTTGGACCTTTGATCAGTGTTCACAGAAAAACACAGAAAACATTTTTCTCTAACACGTCCTTAAACTTGCACTTTCATAGATAATTTAAAATATATAAATTTTTCAAATTTGACAAAATAAAAGTTTACAAGAATGCAGGCCCAAAGTATATAGTTTATAGTTTTTTCTGTGAATAATTGAATGCTTAATGCCGTTTTAATTAATGAATATACTTGTAATAGTATATATATATATATATGCTCTCTATATATATATATATATACACACACACTATATAAAGTACAGCATTTATATAGTGCGTAGATATATTATTACACATTATATATATACATTATATATATACACACACTATATAAAGTGTAGCATTCAACCTTTATATAGTGAGTATATAAATAAACTATATACATTATATATATACATACTATATATATACCACAACTAGCACACAAACTATGTATATATCTTTATTTATTTATTTATTTGTATTTATATTTATATATATGTGCTATATACTACACACACACACACACATATATATATATATACTATATACTACACACACACACACATAGACACACACACACACATATATATACTATATACTACACACACACACACACATATATATATATATATGTGTGTAATATATACTACACATACACACACATACACACACACACACACACATTGCATAAATTGTGGTATAGGCAAAGCAACTAAAGGTGAGAGATCACTTCTTTCTATGGGTGGCAAATGATTCATGTCCAAATTCCCAAAGATGCCTTAAAGGTCTCCTCATAATAGAAAATGATTTTATTTGTACAAAGGTGGCTCATTTTGACACTTGATTGGATGCATGTAGCATACATATAGTACCGCATGCAAAAGAAAGAAACAATTTCCCATAATTTTAATTATATTTGGCATGTCAAATGCTTACAAGTGTGTCCTTAAAAGATGTCCGTGTAGCACAATAAAGACTAAATAAAAAAAAATTGTCTATTATAGTTAGATGGATATGTGTTTTCTTTTCAAAAAGTACAAATATGTCCCCCCTTCTTGTCGGTGTAATTCATTTAAACAAAATTGATTCACATGTTTTTCTGAATCTTTGCCTTATCTAAGGAAATACTCAAAGCTCAAGCTTATGTAAGGTAATGCTTATGCTCCAAGCTTTTCAAGTACCTATGTGAATCTTTGCCAAATCTTTTCATTTATTTTTAAATAGGGCTTACGTAAAGGAATTCTTCAAGCTTTTTAAGTATAAGTGTGAAGCTTTGCCAAATCTTTTCACTTTTTTATTTTCTATATTTTTGCTTGTGCTAGATGAATGTATGGCCTCACCCAAGCTTGATTTTTACAAGCCCCCTTGCCCTTGAAAATTAACAGGTTTGGTAAAATATAAAAAGTTTTTTTATATTTTTGTGTAGTTTTTTATGGGCATTTTAAGATTTTGGTGGTATTTTACATACAAAATGCTAAAACAATGCATGTGACACTAGTCAAAAAGCAACTATGGCCCCACCATGTTAAAAACCTCTTCCTTTAGCATGTACTCTCTATAAATGCTTGGTCAACCATTTTAGGACATTTCAAGAAAAGTGTAAGGTAAAGGGGAAGACAACTCACTTATATGGTAAAATGTGCAAATTATTGCAAGGAATATATATACATGATATCGGTTCACCTCTAACAAACTTCTCCTTTGAAGGAATTGGGTAGCCAATGTTGGTAACATAATAAACTATTGTATGTTTTTACAACCACGTAAGCAAAGTCACATGGGCCTAATGAAAATGTGCAAAGTATTTGTAAGGGTTATATATACATGATATTGGTTCACCTCCAATAAATTTTTTCCTTTTTAAAGGAAATTGGTAGCCAATGTTGGTAACATAATAAACTATTGTATGTTTACAACCACATAAGCAAAGTCACATAGGCATTGATTCTATTGCAATCATGGGACATGTGGCATATAAAGACCTCTCATCCCATGAGATAATTTAACGGTTGAAATTACCTCTTTCCTCCCTACCCATGTCAACCATGTACAAATGAACTTCGTCTCCTTTCCTAGCCCCCAATATGCATGTGGGCCTTGCTTATTAGAAAATCCCTAGTTTCCTTCATGCAAATATCTTTTGTGTATATATAAAAAACCATCTCTTATGGACTCATGTGATATTGTACATTTCTTTTAGTGATGGCCCTAGTCAAATACTTTCATCATCCACCACCACTCAGCCCCCTACTAAAAAACTCCCTCCTCCATCCCTTCATCCCTTCCATCTACCATTTTTTCCTTTCTTGACATCATTTTTATGATATCTTTTGACCTATGGACATCTATTTTTTCCTTCCTCATTATTTCAAACCTCCCTTATCCATTTTTTATCCCTAGCTCTAAATCTTTTTGCTCCTAACTCGGTGCCTTTCTCCCACCCCTTTCATGCCTCTAGATCACTTCTGAGTCCACCTATCAACATCTTCTACTTCAGCCATCTATTTTTTCCTTCCTCATATATTTCAAACCTCCCTTGTCCATTTTTTATCCCTAGCTCTAAATATGCCAATAAAAAAGGTTAAATATGCCAACAACAAGGTTAAACATTCTTGCTGATTGTGGTATATATATAATATATTATACAATACATCTACACACACCTTAAAAAGTATAGCATTCAGCCTTTACATATTGTGTGTATATATATGCTATATACATGTATATATATATATATAGTGTGTGTGTGTGTGTGTGTGTGTGTGTGTATATACACACACACATACTATATATAAAGTATAGCATTCAACCTTTATATAATGTGTGTATATATATACTATATAAATGTATCTATAGAATATATATATATACATACTATGTATATATATACATCACAACTCTAGCACACGTAGTACTATGTATATGTATATATCACAACCAGGACACATACTCTGTGTGTGTGTGTGTGTGTGTGTGTGTGTGTGTGTGTGTGTGTGTGTATAGTTGGGGTATAACACTATATCCTAATTTATGTAAAGTTGCCTTGTGTAGGCTATGTGTGTGTGTGTGTGTGTGTGTGTGTGTGTGTAGCCTAAATGTAACGGCAAGCATACTATATATATACATATATATGTAGTAGCCTACAAGTCAATTTTACATAAATCGTGGTATAGGCAAAGCAACTAAAGGTGAGAGATCACCTCTTTCTATGGCTAGTAAATAATTCATGACCAAAGTCCCAAAGATGTCTTATATGTCTCTTCATAATTGAAAATTATTTTATTTGATACAAAGGTGGATCATTGACACATGATTGGATGCATGTACCATACATATAGTACTACATGCAAAAGAAAGAAATAATTTTCTACAATTGTCAAATGCTTATGTTTGTCCTTTAAAGATGTATCTGTGGCACAATAAAGACTAAACCCAAAAAAAATAGTACAAATATGTTTCCCCTGTTAAGATATCGAGCTCAACTAGTGCTACGGCGATGGACATTGATGACCCGCTTGGGTGATAGCTTCCACACTTATGTCACTGGCATGGTTGGTGAGATTATGGTTGATATGCCACCAATAGATGACAAGCTATGTGATAGCCACATTGGAGTACTAGAGTTACAACATAGTTTTAGTGCCAGCTCATATAGTTGGGTTCACACTATGGACCATTGTATGTTATTGTAGGAGAGTACTTTCCCTTCATGTATGTACTCTTATCTTTTAGATACATGGCTAAAGAGAAGAGAAGAAGATAGAAGCAAAATTCAGCCCATCTATCTCTCTCTTGTGTCTTCCACTCTCTTGTGTGTGTGTGTTTGCTTGCAAGAAACTCAAGCTCTCCCTCTCCCTCACACTCTTTATGGTATCAGAGCTCCGGTTCATGTGAGTTGGAGCAATAAGAAGTAGCCAACAGTTGCCTTGTTGAGTACAAAGGCACAGTACAGGGGTGCATGTGAGGTACCTTGTTTCTTGCACTCTCTTATGTGTGTGTGGGTGTGCGTGCATGCATGTGTGTGTGTGTGTGTGTACGTGTGCATGCTTGCAAACTCAAGATCTCCCTCTCCCCTGCATTCTCTTAATGGTATCAAAGCTCCAGTTCATGTGTACAAAGGCACAGTACAGGGGTGCATGTGAGGTAGCTTGTTTCTTACACTCTCTTATGTGTGTGTGTGTGTGTGAGTGTGTGTGTGTGTGTGCGTGTGTGTGTGTGTGTGTATGTGTGCGTGCTTGCAAACTCAAGCTCTCCCTCTCCCCTGCATTCTCTTAATGGTATCAAAGCTCCAGTTCATGTGAGTTGGAGCAGTAAGAAGTAGCCAACAGTTGCCTTGTCAAGTTCAAAGGTGCTTGTTGTGAGGTAGATTGGTTTTAGAGCTACTTGGTGATATGGGTTAGCCTGTGGATAGGGCATTTGTCATTTATTGTGACAACATGAGTAGCATATAGTTGGCCACCAGTAACCTAATATGCCCTGCTAGAACGAAGCACATTGAGGTGCATTATCACTTTGTGAGGGAGAAGGTTCTAACAGGTGATGTAGATCTGGTATATGTCAACAAAGAGGATCAAGTGGTTGTCATCTTCATGAAGTCATTGGGCACAAAGAAGCTCCACAGGTTTAGAACCTTACTTGGAGTGCAGTGTGTAGAGTTGAGCTCAAGGGGGGGAGTGTTGAGATATTGAGCTCAACTAGTACTACGGCAGCAGGTAGACATTGATGACCCACCTGGTTGATGGCTTCTACACTTACGCCACTTGCATGGTTGGCGAGATTATGGTTGATATGCCACTAGTGGTGGATGACAGGCTATGTGACAGCCACTTTGGAGTACTAGTGCTATGGCATAGTTATAGCACCAGCTCATATAGTCGGGTTCACACTATGGATTGACCATTGTATGTTATCGTAGGAGAGTACTTTTCCTTTATGTATAACACCATATTGGGGAATATGGGAATTTCCCACAAGTTTGGGACACGTGGTCAAAAGTTTGGATTAACCATAACTTGAACACCACTAATCCAAAATGAGCGCTTTATAGCTCTTTAGATTCCATTTTTCAAGCGCTTTCCAACGATAGGTCATATGATAGGGTTTTGAGAAACTTACAAACATGTTATCCATGTTCCCTTTTTTAAGTATTCAAAAATGGGAATTGGGAAATTCCCAAATTCACTAATATGGTGTTGTATGTACTCTTATCTTTTAGATACATGGTTATAGAGAAGAGAAAAAGATGAAGAAAATTCAGTCATCCATCTCTCTCTTGTGTCTTGCACTCTCTTGTGTATGTGTGTCTGCTTGCAAGAAACTCGGGATCCTAATATGGGATTGATCATGGTGATTAGTAGCATAGGATTAAGCATAAACTATGGTGGGTTAAACCACACCAAGAGAGAGAGAGAGAGAGAGAGAGAGAGAGAGAGAGAGTAGCACACTTAACAATACTCTATTACATATGTTATGAACCATACAATGAAAGGCTTCTAATATAGGTATTGTGAGACCCCTCTGCCCCCTCCACGCACTGGATTCCCAGTTACTAGCAGCGGAAGTAGCTTCCTCTTGCGCGAGGCAGGGTTTCCCACACTCGAGGCCTCACCTTCGAATGTCCGGACACGAGACTAATTTGGTGGTCATTCTGAAACCAAAACCAAGAAAATTTCCCTTGCCCGGAAAACAGGGACGATTCCACCTTTTTGATTTTGTTAACGAATTTTCTAACGGGGTCAAGAGACTAAACTATCCTTCACCTGATTAAACCAAATAGAAGGAAAACTATTACATACTTAACTTGAAGAAATCAATGCTTTTTTCCTAACCAAAATCAGCCCACAGCCATTATTAAAGCTTCACTGACCCCATTCGGCCCATGGGTTAGCCACCACCCAACCACTGGAATCGATAGAGCCAGACAATTACTCACCCACCCATAATTGAATGCCTTTCTTAACTTTTGCTTTCAAATACAGATACGCACACACTACTCTTTAAAACTTTAACTTATAAAACAATCCATTGACAAATAGTTATTGGTTACAGATGTCATAACTCAAAATTTCCATCCAGTCCCTTGTTTCTTAAAAAAAAAACAGTATCACACTACAAGACAATGCTGCCATACACGCGTTTCATACACGCGATAAATTACGAACGCGTGTATGGTCGCGCTTGTATTTGAATAGAATCGGGCGCGTGTATTTTAGCATTTAAGTTCGCGTGTATATTTGCATTTATAAACGCGTGTATAAACGCGTTTATATACACGCAGTAATACACGCATAAATACACGATAATATTCACGGGATAATACTCGCTATTATACACGGATAAATACACGCTACTATACACGGATTAATACACGCATGGCAGAGAAAAACTAAAAAAAAACTGAATTCCTTTACAAAATTAAAAACTATTTTCCTTAAACCATCTCATAGTACATTACAGTATACATCATTACACAATCCCACTACATGCATTTACAACAATGAAATATATTCAAAAATAAATCATGCATATGAGATGATAGAAATGTCATCAATTTAGAACATACAGTGACGGATTGGTTAGGGTTCGATCTTATCTTCAATAAGATCCATCCTTGCCAAACGATCAACATCAATATCCATTTGATCAATTGGTAAGGCTACGATTAAATTTATTCCACTATCGATATTCTGTACTCCATTGATAATGGTATCGATGTCCTGATCATCCTCATCAACATCACCATCATCCTCACTGGTAGGGTCATTCTCATGATCATGAGAAATGGCATGCTCATCCTCATTATCATGATCATCTCTTATTTCTTGATCATCGATCACAACATCTTCAATGGCATGTTCGACGTCATCTTCATTGCGGCTTGTTACATCCTCCATATGCTCCATATCAGTGAATGTATTATACATCACTTTGGAACGTGGTGCAATAGGGATGACGTACCACCATTTGATGTCATGCACCATTGGTAGATAGATAACCTACTCAAATACACACAGTACAGTAATTAATTAGCATATCAAAAGTCAA
Organism: Cibotium barometz; assembly: GCF_041138505.1. Lineage (NCBI taxonomy): Eukaryota > Viridiplantae > Streptophyta > Polypodiopsida > Cyatheales > Cibotiaceae > Cibotium > Cibotium barometz. Next base: position 16,517,894 of record NC_141100.1, read on the forward strand.
GGGGTACGCGAGCTTAGATATATATGTACATGGAACACATTAGTAAAAAAATGCATACCTGCTCACATTGTTGTGGCAATACGAGCCTATCTTTCTTTGTTTGCCAGAACTTTGTAGAGTCAATAGTTACATATCCACTTGCATGGCGTTTTATCGTTGCATCAGGCCCTTTTTCCACCACGTTCATTTGCCATTTGACATCCAAAACATACACAAAGAAGCGACGAAAGTCAAGCCTAAATATGTCTTGGATTATGCCACAATAATCATCCATTTTTCCATTAGCTCCCTCAGAGCTTCGGGATCTATTGTCGTCCCTTTCCCACTCATCTCTGACAATAGATCCCGAAGCTCCAGCATCATCTCGTCGACGCTTTACGTGCTCTCGTCGCGCGTAGGGTACCATGTTAGGGTGTGGTACTGCATCCTGCTTCAATTTATCAAATTATATGTTACAACTCTATTAATTTAATTTGGATACCATGAGTCATTTGAATACCATCAATTTACATCTACTCACCTCTAAACCTGTTTGATTCCATTCTCCATACATGGAGATGTGATTCAAGGTAATTCGACGTGCTCGTACAATGCATCCTTGACATCGATTACACATACATTTGATTCGTTGTCCCAACCACACATCGCGATTACGATGACGCATTGTCTCATCTTCCCCAGAACTGCTTGAAGAGGTTGATGACATCCTGTGTACAAATTAGAAAACACAAAATCATTATATGTTTTTAATGAAAGCACAAAATCCGCGTGTATTGACGCGGCTATCTCCTAAAAATTCCATGTATTAACGCGGCTACTTCCTAAAAATCGCGTGTATTCACGCGGCTAATTTCTGCAAAATGCGTGTATAAACGCAGCTAAAATCACATACACGCTAATATACCCGCGTTTATAAACGCGCATATAAACGCGGCGGTATGTTTAAACTAAAAATAGCCCGCCTTCCCCAAATATAGATTTTGAACTAAGAAATCAACAGTGCATGCGTTTTCGCCTGTTTTCGCCTCTTCCAACAGCAAGGAGGGAGCAAAGAAAGGAGCACACACACGGGAGAAGGAGGGAGCAGAGAAGGAGCAGAGAGGACTCACTTTTTCAGAGGTGAGTCACTTTGTCCTGTGCCTTGTCTCTTTTGTCAGATTTGTTTACTTTGCTCTTTGCTCTTTGGGTTTGTCTTTTTGCACACGATTGGGTTACTGCATCCTGACAGGGGCGACAATGGCTGGTCCTTTTATAAGGACATTCTGTCTTTGTCGGGGGGTCGGTCTTTTCGAGAAATTTTTTTCGCAAGTCGCGTGTACGAACGCGTGTAGAAGCGCGTGTAACCTGTCTGCAGAGTTTGTTCACGCGCATATACACGCGTTTCTGGACGGGTGTATACACGCGTTTTTTGACGGGTGTATACACGCGTTTCTGCAGACAGAAAACTGCGACGTTTCAGATGTCATGATTTGCAGGCAACTGACTTGAATGATGATATTTGTGTGAGTCAAGAGACAGCCCATGATGTACATGAAGATGTTTGTTGCAGGTTCTTTATGGATATTCCAGGTTCTTCATCCGATCCATTTGCGTACAGCAATTGGTTGATGGAGATGATGAATCACTTTGGGCGCCAACCTGGTCCGGTTGAGCTTACAGAGTATATGTATGCCCATCCCCCTCCTTCCCTGCCTGGTGTCTATACCCCTACCGCGAGTATCCAGGGCACTCCAGTGCCGTCTATTCCTCCGAGTCCGACGAGACGGCATGCAGCTTCTCCTCTTCCACGTCCACCGAGGAGACATACCTCGTCCCAGACACACTCACGTACACCCTCACAGCCACCATCACGTGCTCCCTCAGAGCCACCGTCACGTCAGGGCTCACAGCCACCGTCACGTAGACAATCCCCCAGTCGTGACTCCACCCGCAGCAGTAGGAAGAGTGGGAGTGGAGGATGCGGCGGGTGCTTTGGTGGGGGAGGTGGGGGAGGTGGGGGAGGTAGTAGGGCACGCGGTGAGAGAGGAGATAGAGGGAGAAGAGTTAGAGGAGACAGTTCGGAAGAGGAGGAGATGAGAGAGATGGAGAGAGTAGTTTGCTATGATGTGACGGATAGGGGCGGGATAGTGATGGATGCGAGGGGGAGGGAGGTAATGGAGTACATGCGTGGGGTAGTATCAAACTCATATAGAAATTATTTTATTAAATTTAAAGATCAAAATAGCCGATTAGTTGGGGAGGCGATAGAGGCTGTACATAGTCGGTACCCCAATCCCCCACATGCTACATTCTCGGATGTATGGGGAAGGACGCGAATAAGGGAGATCTTAAGTAATAAAAGATCTCACCTTAAAAAACTCGCGTACGATGACCGGCTAAATGTAGCTGCGGGTGGCTATCCTGCCGAGAAACCTGCCACTGCGCACAAACGCGAGTGGAAGGAGGCAAAGAAACGAGCAGAGGGTGGCGTGAAGAGCAGGCAGCATGTGGAGGCACGACGGATCCAGATGGAGACCATTGGATCTTCGCATTTCGGATCTGGCGGCGTCGAGTCATGGGAGGCAGAGTTCGTAAGTATCCTGCCACTTTATTTGATTGTTTACTTAATTCATTGATTCTATGATTGTTTTAATCTTACAAATTGTGTTGATTATGATACAGCGACGGGTTACGGGGAGGAAGCCCACAACCCACGATACTGCATATGCTCGTCGGCATAGCAGACGTGACACGTGGGCCATCTTCAGAGCCGAGGGACGTATTACAGACGCGCAGTTTGAGTTGGCCATGAGACCATACGGTCGACAGGTACTTGAAAATTCGTAACGAATGGTTTTGGTTTATTGAATTGCATATATATATACTTATATACTATATATTACTTGAACAGGCACAAGCTGCTGATGATCCACCGGCCGCCGCTGTAGAGGGTGGACGTGAGCACTACTCCTCCGACATTCCGACCGATGTGAGCTCATCTGAGCATGGGGGGAGCACCGAGTCATCATCTGGGTCTGAGTAGTACTCAGACTTGTAGTATCACATTCCATATTGAGGATGTGATTGTATATATTTTTTTGTAAACTCAAGCCATGGACTACTTCGAGATATGGACTCCCTTGTATACATGTATGAAATTTTGATAGTAATATTGAATTGATTGATCGATAGTATTACATTCATGTTTGTCTTGAATCGTGTAATGACAATGTATGCATTCATGTTGTTCTTGTCTTAATCTCCCTCGTGCATATGTTCTTCGTGGATGGTCTAATGGGATGGTCTAATGGGATGGTCTAATGCACCAAAAACCCTAAACCAGAGAGTGCTATTGGGTGCTGGAATGCTGGAACAGTATTCAGGCACCAAATAGCACTCTCTGGATTTTTTTTTTTGCTCTCTGTTCGCGTGTATAAACGCGTCAGAACTGCTAAAATTCACGTGTATCTGCGCGGATACCCTGAAAATTATGCGTGTATTAATGCGTATAAACTGGCAATCATGTGTGTATAAGCGCATCTAAATTAAAGAAACACGTGTATAGACGCAGGTATAAACGCATCTGGGACATTGGAACTGAACAGGATGCGGCTATACACCCGTGTATAAGCGCGTCTAATATAAGAAAAAGCGTGTATAGTGGCGTGTATCAACGCGTCTGTGTAAAAAACGCGGCTACACACCCGTGTATAGGCGCGTCTGCGTGGTACTATACACGCGGTTTTACACGCATGTCTCTGGCCGCGATGATACACGCGCTGATACACGGACCCGCTACTTTTTTTCACAAGTCATTTTTAGCGGCTAAGAGCGCGGGTATGAGCCCGATCCCTTGTAGTGTCACTCTGGACTCTCCATTGAGGCCAGGTGGTCAGCAACACGAGATCCGGTAACAGATTACAATAATCATTTGTCCATCATACAATCTTCCACGACATATGCATGGGTGTCCTAGGCACCGCGAGCCCGTGCATCGTTTGGTCAGAACCCTCCAGGATTCTCCTTAGGTGTCCTGGCACACACTCCTCTTTAAAACTTTAACTTATAAAACAATCTATTGACAAACAGTTATTGGTTACAGATGTCATAACTCAAAATTTCCATCCAGTCCCTTGTTTCTCAAAAAAAAAACAGTATCACTCTGGACTCTCCGTTGAGACCAGGTGGTCAGCAACACAAGATCCGGTAACAGATTACAATAATAATTTGTCCATCATACAATCTTTCACGACATATGCATGGGTGTCCTAGGCATCGCAAGCCCGTGCATCGCCTGGTCAGAACCCTCCAGGATTCTCCTTAGGTGTCCTGGCACTTCACTCAGGGACCGCTTCGTTGGCCCTCGTTCATCATACCGAAAGCGCACCATTATAACCATACCGAGGTTGGTCAACAAGACCTGGGTAGGCTTTGCCGCGTGAGCTGCTTTTTGAACACTCCCCGCTAGTTGTTGCAATCGAACTTCCCTTAGAAAAAACAATATACCAAATGCTCCCTCCAGCATTCTGGCGTAAGACAACCCTTTAAGAAAATAGGGTTTCTATGCAAGTTTTCAATTTGATTTTCTTTTGAATACAAGGAGTATTTCTTGAATCAGTATCCCCAAAACTTCTTGATCGTAATTTTGAATTTTATAACAGAATTCCTCGAATTCTGTAACCTTGATCCACAGATCAATCCAAAGGGTCTCAAACTTAGTTTTAGATTTGGCGGGAGATTTGAGTGTATTTTTCTGAATTGGTCACATCTTCTTTCCTCGAAATTTGACGAAAGAGTTTGGTCTTGGTCATAGTCTGATTCAAAGTTCGAGTCTGATAAGATTTTTCCTTAACTATCTTTCTCAAAAAGGTTTGATAATTCAGTTACTAATTTACTGAATTTCTTTCTTTGAATATTCACTTAACTGATTTCTAAATTAGTTACGAATTCCAATGAGGAATAAATTAATCATTTATATGAATATTTCGATCTCGATAGATTTCTTGAATTTTCTTTTTACAATTCGTGTGAGTATAAAACGATAGAAATTTCTCTCTTAGAGTATTTACTTATTCATTTATCAATTACCCATAGAAATTAAACATAGAATTAAAGAGAATTATAATTTTGATATAGAAATTCTTTATGCACCTATTTATGCATAAAAATCATCTTCAATGGGAATAACACTTTTATATAAAAGAAAATCCTTTTATGCATCTATTTATGCATAAAATCAAATTTAATAGGAATAACACTTTTAAAATTAAAAAAATTCATTTATGCATCTTTCTATGCATAAAAATCAATTTTAATGAAAATAACACTTTTATAATAAAAAAATTCCATTATGCATCTTTCTATGCATAGAAATTAAATTCAATGAAAATAACACTTTTATAATTAAAAAAAAATCCATTATGCATCTTTCTATGCATAGAAATTAAATCTAATGAAAATATAACTTTTATAATAAAAAAAATTTCCATTATGCATCTTTCTATGCATAGAAATTAAATTTAATGAAATAAATACTTTTTTAATTTAAAAATATTCCATTATGCATCTTTCTATGCATAGAAATTGAATTCAATGAAAATAACACTTTTATAATTAAAAAATTTCCATTATGCATCTTTCTATGCATAGAAATTAAATTTAATAAAAATAACACTTTTATAATAAAACACTTTTCATTATGCATCTTTCTATGCATAGAAATCAATTTTAATAATTAATATCAATGATATCCATGCATATTCATAGGTGAATATGTACATGGAGTAAATTACAATATTTCTTTTAGAATGCACAAACGGTGGGAATTACTCTTTTGGAATAACATAAAAACAAACTTTCTTTTCCACAAAATTCTAGAAATTTTTGCCATAACCTCCTTTGTATGGCTGACCATTTCTCATTTTTATCATTCTAATTTCAACTTAAAGTAACCCAATCTAGATGTATAGGACTCTAATCTACTCAATTTTTAGAAATCAAGAGAGTAAACAATAAGAAAAGTTTAATTAATCATTTAACTAATCTTTCTAGGATTAAGAAAGGCTGAATTGTAAAGAAGAGAAGGGTTTGGCCTTTTCATCAAGGCATAGCATTAGAATTTACTTCAATCAACTATAAAACAAGAAAATCAAGAAAACCATAGATTTAAAAATTAAACAAGTTAGAAAAATAAGCTTACATGGAGTTGTAAGCTTTCCTTTGGCTTGAGGGATCGAGGGTTCTACTCTTGTTTGGAGCAAGAGTGGCCACCAATTACTTTGGAGATGATTAGGCCAAAAACAATTGAATTATCAAGAAATTCAATGTAAATGGCTCATGGCTCAGGGTATTAGGAGTAGAGTAACAGTGCATAAACACCATTAAGCTTTTACAAAGGGGGAGGCTTCTATTTATAGGAAAAAGTGAGCCTCAAACCAAGCAAATTGAATCTAGAATTTTCTAGATCAGTTTGTCAAATTTTGACCATTTTTGGGTCAGTTCAGCTTACTTTTTGGAACTAGACTTGAAATAGGAGAGAGGAGAGATGAAATATCTCATTTAATTGATTTAAAAGTGGGGGTAGTGATGAGAAAAAAAGTGCCTCTTTCATGAGGGGAGATCCCCACTCTGAGGTGTCAAAATTCAGTTTTTTAAATGTTTTCTTTGGTCCTTAGTCCGCTCTTCATCTTATGTGAGCATTTACTCATTTTTGGGGGGGGTTTCTTTTATTCTTCAATTTATCTCCTCCCTACATTTGGATTAATCTTATTGGTCTATCAGAACCTTAATCCAAAAATTTCAGAAAATAAGGTCTTTTGTGCAGATTATAATTTATTTTTAATGCACCTTAGGAATTTCTTTTTAAACTTCTGTTTCGGAGGAATTTATTTTAATAATAAAGGATATTTTTCCATCCAAAGATATCTAAAAACTGAATTACCTCTCAATAGAACATTTTCTCTCTCTAGGCCAAAACTAGATCTTTTATTATTCTGAAAAGGGGATTGATTACAGGGGAAGAAACTAGACATCTGGGGAGGAATCTTACAGATATCCTTGACCCAATATTCTTTACACATCATCAGCAGCGACCATGTGGCAACTCCTTTCCCACATTCTTTAATGTGTCTCTCACCATTCACACAATATCTTATGTGGCATTCTTATCTTTCCACAGTATCTTGACCTCTAGGGTGCTTTTACACACAACCAAATAACTTGTTCATTTTACATTACACATTTCAACACCCCTCCTCAATGTAAACTTATGTGTGTGAACTAATCATCTCTCTAATCAATTTGACCAACTCATCTCTCACCCCGAACAATTCGGCATTGCCAATCTCCACACTCCCCCTGAATGCAAGTTAGAGTGTTCAACAAGTGTGTGTGCATGTGTCTAGCCAATCTAGACAAAGTCTGTTTCGAGCACCATTTTGCTTGGGTGGAGCTACACAAGTTCTTTTTGGACACCCATGTGTCTGGGAGAAGGAACCAACCCACAAAGTGTGACACCCATGTGCGCACAACTCAACACACACCTTTTGAGCTCCCTAGGCTCAAGCAAGGTACCCTCATAATTTGGTTGAGAAAAATACAATAGTTTTTATGTATAGTGCAAGGGAAAGGCACCCATCTCAAGAAATAGTGGTGACAAAAAAAATACATCATTCATGGCCTCTAGCATAAATCGATATGTGCCTATGATTTTTGGGTGCTATAGAGAGATGATTGCAAGGATATTGCAAGTATGCATACATGTATTAAAAAACATATGAATGGGATATTCATACATGAGTGGTGTGAATGGCATTTTCTTTTAACCATTAGGGTTTCTACCCTATCCTTATCTTATTGCAAAGAAAACATGTGGCCTTCATGTTTCCACTAAACGTTGTTGCCTATCTACCTCGCTCGAAACAATTGGCCCTTGTTGCTATTAGACTCGAAGCAACGATGGCCATGGAAGCTTGCTAATTCCTACCCCCTGTATGCACTCAGAGAAGCCACGGACTTCTATCTCGATTTTGTTTCCATCCTACTGTGCTCTCTTGGTTTCAAGGAAAACCTCAAGTGCACTTCTAAACTTGTCAAGAGCTGTGTTCTCTTCCATCTCTCTAGCTTTGCTTCCATTAGCTTTATTTGAACTCTTTCCTTACGACGAATCTCCTCTAGCTTTTCCTATTCATCACATACATCTTCCATCAACTCTTATGCTTTCAATATCTCTTTGCACTTCAATAGTCTAGTCTCTCTATGTGCTGGGTTCTGTTGTTGTTTGTAGGTGCAAAGCTTCTTCTGCCACGTGCTTTGTGTGCAATGGTGGATACTGTAATGGCCGTCTTCACACATTTTTGCTATCCTCTCGTTAACCCGTGCGCTGTGAACACCTGTGTGTGGGCTATTACATGCCGCCCATGTGAGTTTTTAGCACATATATTGTGTTGAGAAGGTCACGCTTCTCCCTCTGTGTTAGGAGATATGTTGTTCACCTTGCTTTGATAGGTTGTGAGTCTCCATTAACCAATAGAATATCCTATTGTAACCTCTATTTTGAGCTTCATTTGCAGCTTCTCTACTAGTGCTACTGCAACTTCTTGCCTAGATATACCTCTATCTTGAGGTTCAACCATAGCCATTAAAATAGCTACCATGAGCTCTCCATATGTAGCATGCTCTTCCATATACATGCCAACATCTTCAAGGGTGCTCTTCATGATTTCTTTTGAGAAACCAAAGCTCCCAAAAAACATTGTATAAGCCTTTCGTGGCTTCCACACCACTTTTCTCATCTACCATGAGCAAACTATTATGCTTCACCATGGATTGCAAATTAGCTCATAATCACTTGCCCCCCAACACTACAACAGAATGAGTGTCTAGCAGTAGCAAAAATAGCAGCGTTTTTATAACTAGAAGCGCAGCTAGGTGTCGGGCCATAAAGTTTTTACAAAAGAGGTATGAAGAGGTGAGTGTCTAACTAGAATCCTCATCGAATTTTGAGTGATCTTCATCATCAATTCCTCATCCTCTTCACTTGCTTCACGCTGATAATCTGGATCCTCCTCTTCTTCTTCCCCTTCATCCTACATACATGCCATCAAGCGTAAGGTAAGGAAAGCATGGAAATACAATTAGACGTAGAAAAGAGAATGATTTAGGCAACACATTACCTCATCAGCTTGAGTCCCCAAAATGGACTCATCCAAGCGTACACCTCGTGTATGCATCCACGCCCACAATTGCGGGCGGGGGACTCTATACCCATAGTCATATTTCTCCTTTGTTGGGTCACACCCAACAACCTCCCTCTACAAAAAACAATTAAGAAAATATATAATTATTTCAAGAAAACAATATAGTACAAAACGAAATGAAAGGAGAGAAGAAATGATGCTTACGAAATGAGCAAGAAAGGAGGATTTCCCGCGCCAAAGCCGAAGTGCGAAGCCCCCTCGCTTCCGTAGTCGGGAAGCACTCACTACCGCTTGTTGTTGAAAAGCAGTTGGGTGCTTTCTCACTACCGGTTGTTGTTGAAAAGCAGTTGGGTGCTTTCTCACAAAACTGCGTGCGTTCCTCCACTCCTTGGTTATACACATGCTAAGCTTCTCCAAATTATTTTCCGCTGCTCTCCTATTAGAGAGAAAAATCTTGATGCGCCGCTTCATCCACTCCTCAAAGAAGCACAGACCCACATGTGGCATGAGGAACTTTGTCTTAAGCACATTGATAACATATTTCTTAGAAAGTTCATCTTGTGCTTTTAACTTTTAGCCTTTAAACTTTAAGTTTATATCTCTATCTCAATCATCTCAATTAAAATAGGTTTGGCAACCTACGGACATAATGCATGTCCGAATTGCGGACCATGACTTGTTTCGGAAAGACCCTCTAGCAACAGCGAATAGTATTGTCGGTCTGCTTTGTGCAGGGTAGCAATAGTGTATTTGTTGTGTTTATTTCTCCTACAGGCTCGTTTTCTGATGTTGATTGCTTGATTTGAGGCTTGGTGGTACCTTCTAGGATCTCCGTTTTTAGATTCTGCCTTATCTACTACCACTTTGGCTTCTGTGTTTTTAGATTTGTAGCCTTGTTTTGCTGTATTTTCTTGACTCTTCCTACCTGGGCTTTAGCATTTGGACCTAAAGGTACCTTCTCTTCATCATTTTTTCCTCATCTGAGGTGTGGAAGCTCGTTGGCCTTTATTTTTAAGTTTGCAGCCTCTCTGTTGGTTGCGTTTTCTTCTCCAGTGGACACATCACTTGTAGAGGGGTTTTTGTGTGGATTGTGGCTTTGGTGACACTTTGGTTCCTGATGAGGAGGACACTAAATTTTCTTATTTCAATTAGCATTTTGTGGAAGCAAAACATAGAAGATAGGGAGAGCAAAGGAGAGAGAGAGAGAGAGAGACATCACACAATGAATATCATGTTATGTATCAACAAGAGGCTTTTACAATGGCAATATCATCTAGCAAATGGTGTAGAACAAGTCCCTGTCACACAAATAGGATAGATGGATGATCAAGTGAATATGGGAAAGCCCCTTTTATAGTGATGCAAGGGAGCTAGCCAACTGCTAACCAACTAAAAAAGAGATAAATGGAAAAAACCTCATAAATAAGAAATACCCCAAACACACTGAGATGCACAATTTCTAACACCCCCTTTGCAACTCATAGTGTGCAAGAGTGTGAAGAAGATAAGCTGATGAAGATGCAACCATGGACACTCCAGTCTTGCGTAGTACCGCATACACCTCAAAAAGAGCACCTATCAACTTGTTTCTATGAAACAAAATGCCACCACGAATAGCAAGGAACTTTGCTTAGCTACGAATTCCCACACAAGTGTGGAGTGAACTATTAGACATCATCATCCCGTTTTGCTATTGGCTTCCTTTGTGGTGTCCTATTTTAGACTTTAGAGTTGACCATGTTAGCTAGAGGGGATGGTCTCACCTCACATCATGTTCCAACTTTTTCCCTATTTTATGGAGTCATTAGCTTTTATTCCTAGTCGCGTGAGGAGGAGCTGGTTGGCTACCCCTATTTGGGCATATATATAACCGGGCCTTCCCTCCCTCACATTCATTGCTTTGTGCCTCTTACATGCCTTAGTGCCTCTGCATATTGGCTTGTTGCAGTCCCCCACATACGAGGTCATCTTCCCCTCTTGCTCGGGACTTGTACCAGCATGTGTTTCTTGTTTGGTGATATTGAGAGCAGGTATATACATGTCTCTCTCTCTCTCTTTCTCTCTCTCTCTCTCTCTCTCTCTCTCTCTCTCTCTCTCTCTCTCTATCTATCTCTCTCTCCTGTGTTTCCACTTTCCTATCTTCCATTGTGTATTCCTTCAGAACATCGGTGACTTACAACATTAGTTGCTCCCTCCTCTTTCTTGCGTTTGCTTTTTCTCAATCTGCTGTTGGGTCAGTTTTCCCTCTTCTAGGTGCTTCACTATTGCAGTTTTGTGGTCAATCTTCATTAGCCTATATCCCTGGAATTCCTGTCTATCAGCCTACCACCGTTGTGCAGGGAAGCAATAGTGTATTTGTTTCATTTTTTCTCCTATAGGCTCATTTTTGCTGAAGTTGGTTGGTTGACCTAAGGCTTGGTTGTACCTTCCAGGATCTGTGTTTTCAAATTCTGCCTTATCTACTACCCCTTTCACTTCTGCATTTTCAAATTTGGAGCCCTATTTTGCTACATTTTCTGGACTCTTCCTGCTAGTAGCTCTACCTTCACCTAGGCTTCTGCATTTGGACGTGAAGGTACTTTCGTTTTTCCTCATCTCCTGAGGTGTGGAAGATGGTTGGCTTTTATTTTTGCAGCCTCTCTGCTGGCTGCGTTTTTTCTTCTCAAGTGGACACATATCACTTTGCAGAGGGGGTTTTGTGTGGATTGTGGCTTTGGTGACAGTTTGGTACCTAAGAAGGACATTGAATTTTGTGATTTCACACAGCGTTTTGCTGATTTTGGAGCATCTATACCTACGTTGTGTTCCTGGCCTACACAGTTTCCCAGTTTCTTCATGTTCCTTACCTTTTGTTGGCGGTGGAGTGTTGTTTTTTGCTGGGCAGCAGTGTTTTGGCTGTGTTTGGCTTCCTAAAAGAATTTTCTACACCACTCAGAGGGGGCCCATCCTCCCCAGCTACTTCACTTGAGGATCAATTTTTCGAGAGTTGTTTTGTATCTGTGGAGATTTTCTTTTGCGAGACTGGAGTTTGCAGATTTTTGGAGGAGAGTAGTTCTTTCTTGACATCTTTTCAAAGATCTTGAGTAGAGTTCATTTTGTCCAAGCCTATGTTCTTTCTAGTGTTTGCAGAGAAAGGAGGATATTTTCCTTGTGAGGTGCGATCCTTTCACAGGGATCATTTATTTGTTGCTAATTCTTGGGATCTGATTCTATGGGGAAGAGACTTCTGCTCTCAGTGATTCTTTTGAGGACATTGTTACCACTACAATTTATATTCCTGCTTCCCTTCCTCATTTTAAGGAGTCTACCTCTCGCTCTCTTTGTGATGCTTCTAAGGCTACCCCTCCCCTGACTAGTATTGCATTTGGTTTGATGTGGTGTGAAGGGTTGTTTTGGAGGATGGACTTTTGAACCCAATGGGATACTCTGGATTTGTTGTTTGCGTTGATGGCTTCAAGAAACTCTACCTCTATAGCTCCGTCTAAAGCTCACCACCGTGAGAGGAAGCTAACACTAGCACCAAACCCCAGCCAAAAGAAAAAACACCAGAGGACCCCAACAACCCCAACTGATGATCCGTGGCCCTTAACTGACACAACAGAAAACTTCACTACCCTCCCATCATCCCTATCATCTCATCTACCTATTCAAAATGTCCTCTAAGGTCAACACTGACCTCCAATGCCTTCAATCTATCAATTCAAAACCTCTATTGACTACAGCTGACGCTTAGCTGCTACTGACAAGAGCCACCTTGAGCAGACACAGAAAGGCTCAGAATCTGCCTCTTACATCCTCTCTTTGTTTCCTATCAGAATTATGTCCTCCAGAACCTAGAGTGTCCTCCACTATCATATGGCTTCACAAATAGGTCTCTAAACCTTTACGAACTAGTCAGCTGACCTCTGTCTGACCAGAAGCCCTCCCGGCCAACTAAAACTTGTCAGAAACCCACTGTCTTTTGCCTCCGAAATGATTATTTTGGTACCTAGGTAGAAAATTATCCTTTAACAGCCACCTGACCAAATATCCACAACCTCAGAGGCCTCCTTGATCCTCTGCTGACCCACTTCTGACCCCTCCGCACTGACTGGGTTAAGCTAGCTCCATAGCTGAACTTCCCCCTCATCTTCCTCAGAGCTTTCCTCCTCCTCTTTTATTGTAATCTCACTGGAGTTGGTTTCTTCATCCTCCTCTTCTTCTGATGATGAGCTCTCTTCTTTCTGATATCACCTCTCTTTCTTTTCCCATGTCATAGCTAACTTTCTTTTTTGTAGGTTGATCCAAACCTAGGATGAGGTGCCTCTCCACTAGTCTTGTCTTCACTAGTCTTGTCTTGCCTTCATGGCTATCAGCAGTGGTCTCCCTTTCTTTTCCCATGTCATAGCTAACTTTCTTTTTTGTAGGTTGATCCAAACCTAGGATGAGGTGCCTCTCCACTAGTCTTGTCTTGCCTTCATGGCTATCAGCAGTGGTCTCCCTAATATTAATGGATAGGTCCTTACTGGCATTACATGGACATCTAGCTCAGCTTCCAGACCAAGTATGGTTACCTTCAGCTTCTTCACCACTCCCAAGCATCTCACCTTCGCATTGTTGATTATTCTCACTCTGAATTCTGAAGGAGCACTCACCTTTAATCTCAAGGCTTCCATGGTGTGTTGGGTCATAACACAGACTTGAGCACCACCATCTATGTATAATTTTGGAACCTTAAACTTCTCTCTCCAGGCATCCGTTCTTCTCACATGCAGGTAATCCTTGTCACCTTTAATTCTTAATATGTTGAGTTGTCCTCTCTTCTTCACTTTCTTGGGAATCCTTATGCTAACAAGTTTGCTATAGGTTCTCCTAAGTTTGGGACACATTTGCAACAACTAGGGCCAAGACAGAGTGGGTCCTTTCTGCTCGAGATCTTTCTTCAGATCATACTCTTCCTCCCCTTCTCCTAGTGGAAAGTCTTGCATCCCTATCTTTCTCCTAGGTCTCCTCTTCTTTTCTCCTTCCTTGAATTGATCCTCTACCTGCTTCTCCTTTTTTTATCTAGATGGTCCCAGCTTCATCCTCACCTTCAGCACCCCTGGTTCTTTTGTTTGCTAACAACTAAGCTTCTTCATCCATCCCTAGAAAATTAATCTCCCCAGGCCTAGGTCCATTTGTAGGTTGTGGCTGCACTTGAGGTCCTTGAGAGGAACTGGATTCTCATCTTCTCTCATGGTATCCCTGTCTCTCCTCCATTCTAGGTACTAGAGGATATATGTCTCCTCCCATTCTCCTAGGGTAAGGACATTGAGGGGAAATATGCCCTCTTTCCATGCAATTAAAACATTGAACATTTAGGTTGGGCCAACTTTGCCCCTAACTCTCATTCCATCTCTTTCTCCTACCCTAGGGGTATTTATGCCTCCCTCCACAGCAAACTAAGATTTAAATTCTCCATCTACTGAGTCAACTGGTTGATCTGTTGCATCAATTGGTCAACAGCAGCAGGCAACTGGAGCTAGGGCATTTCTAATCTCTTCAAGTTTTCTCTCTCATATTACAGCACGTCTGGTCTCCACTAGAACCTTTCTCTGCTTCTTTTGTTAGCCTCTAAAGCTTCCACTCTTTTTCTCTTGCTAGCCTCAAAGCTTCGTCATATGTACCTGGTCTTTTCAGTTCAACCTTCTCCTTCAAGTCAACATGCAAAGATTGAATAAACATATCTCTCTTCAAAATAATGGGAGGATGCGATTGCTAGCATGCCTCACCCACCCTCCTGCTCTAGTTTTCTACTGCCAGTGCCCTCCCTCCCTGGTTCTCTCTGTTGCCTGCGCCCCCCCCTCGCCTGCTCCTCCCCCTCTCTCTTCACTTCTTCTCTCTCCCCTTTGCTGCCTTCACCTCCCCCCATTTGGTTTGGCCTTCCCCTCTTCTCCCCCTCACCTACTCCTCCCCCGCTCTCATTTCTTCCCTTTCCCCTTCGTTGCCTTTGCCTCCCCCCTCTGTTTCGCCTCTTTAGTTCTTCTCTCTCCTCGCTGCCCCCCTCTGGTTCGCATGTGCCCTTTCCCCTCTTCTTTCCACCTACTTCTTCTTGCATGCCCGCCCTTTCTCTCCCATCATCGTCTATCCCCCCAGTCTTTTTTTTCTCTTTCTTATTTCTTATTTCTTTCTTTTCCTCTCTTTTATTTTTTCTCTTTCTTTCTTCTTTTTTTTTCCTTTTTTTCCCTTCTTTTTTATTTTTTTGTTTCTTCCTTTTTCCTCTAGTAGCGCCCTCAGCTTGTGGGCAATCCATTATTTTTGGCAAGTATCAGCCTCTTCTCTGGTCTTCGCCCCTAGGAGGACTCCAAGCTGCTCCATCTCCCCCAATTGAGTCCGCCGTTACCTACCTTTCTTTTTCTGAAGTGGACTTCCAGCTTCTTGCTATGAGTGTCGCATCCCTTGTTGTAAGATTCCTCCCTACCTTGTAGGCTATGTGTGTGTGTGTGTGTGTGTGTGTGTGTGTGTGTGTGTGTGTGTAGCCTAAATGTAATTGGCAAGCATACTATATATATACATATATATGTAGTAGCCTACAAGTCTATTTTACATAAATTGTGGTATAGGCAAAGCAACTAAAGGTGAGAGATCACCTCTTTCTATGGCTAGTAAATAATTCATGACCAAAGTCCCAAATATGTCTTAAATGTCTCTTTAATTGAAAATTATTTTATTTGATACAAAGGTGGATCATTGACACACCTGATTGGATGCATGTACCATACATATAGTACTACATGCAAAAGAAAGAAATAATTTTCTACAATTGTCAAATGCTTATGTTTGTCCTTTAAAGATGTAATTGTGGCACAATAAAGACTATACCCAAAAAAATAGTACAAATATGTTCCCCCTGTTAAGATATTGAGATCAACTAGTGCTACGGCGGCGGACATTGATGACCCGCCTGGGTGATAGCTTCCACACTTATGTCACTGGCATGGTTGGTGAGATTATGGTTGATATGCCACCAATAGATGACAAGCTATGTGATCGCCACGTTGGAGTACTAGAGTTACGGCATAGTTTTAGTGCCAGCTCATATAGTTCGGTTCACACTATGGACCATTGTATGTTATGGTAGGAGAGTACTTTCCCTTCATGTATGTACTCTTATCTTTCAAATACATGGCTAAAGAGAAGAGAAGAAGATAGAAGAAAATTCAGCCCATCTATCTCTCTCTTGTGTCTTCCACTCTCTTGTGTGTGTGTATGTTTGCTTGCAAGAAACTCAAGCTCTCCCTCTCCCTCACATTCTCTTTATGGTATCAGAGCTCCGGTTCATGTGAGTTGGAGCAATAAGAAGCAGCCAACAGTTGCCTTGTCGAGTACATGGGTGCTTGTGAGGTAGCTTGTTTCTTGCACTCTCTTATATGTGTGTGTGTGCGTGCGTGTGTGTGTGTGCGTGCTTGCAAACTCAAGCTCTCCCTCTCCCCTGCATTCTCTTAATGGTATCAAAGCTCCAGTTCATGTGAGTTGGAGCAGTAAGAAGCAGCCAACAGTTGCCTTGTCAAGTACAGAGGTGCTTGTTGTGAGGTAGATTGGTTTCAGAGCTACTTGGTGATATGGGTTAGCCTGTGGATAGGGTATTTGTCATTTATTGTGACAATATGAGTAGCATATAGTTGGCCGGTAACCCAAAATACCATGCCATTGAGGTGCATTATCACTTTGTGAGGGAGAAGCTTCTAACAGTTGATGTAGATCTCGTATATGTCAATAAAGAGGATCAAGTGGTTGTCATCTTCACGAAGTCATTGGGCACAAAGAAGCTCCACAAGTTTAGAAGCGTACTTGGAGTGCAATGTGTAGAGCTGAGCTCAAGGGGGAGTGTTGAGATATTGAGCTCAACTCTAGTACTACGGCAGGTAGACATTGATGACCCACCTGGGTGATAGCTTCAACACTTATGCCACTTGCATGGTTGGCAAGATTATAGTTGATATGCCGCTAGTGGTGGATGATAGGCTATGTGGCAGGCACTTTGGAGTACTAGTGTTATGGCATAGTTATAGCACCAACTCATATAGTTGGTGTTCATACTATGGATTGACCATTGTATGTTATTGTAGGAGAGTACTTTCCCTTTATGTACGTACTCTTATCTTTTAGATACATGGTTACAGAGAAGAGAAAAAGATGAAGAAAATTCAATCATCCATCTCTCTCTTGTGTCTTGCACTCTCTTGTGTATGTGTGTCTGCTTGCAGGAAACTCGGGATCCTAATATGGGATCGATCATGGTGATTAGTAACGTAGGATTAAGCATAAACTATGGTGGGTTAAACCACCCCAAGAACTTCATGGCTAGAGAGAGAGAGAGAGAGAGAGAGAGAGAGAGAGAGAGTAGCACACTTAACAATACTCTATTACATATGTTATAAACCATACAATGAAAGGCTTCTAATATAGATATTGTGAGACCCCTCTACCCCCTCCACGCATTGGATTCCAAGTTACTAGCAGCAGAAGTCGCTTCCTCTTGCATGGGACAGGGTTTTCCACTCGGGGCCTCACCCTCAAATGTCCGGACACGAGACTAATCTGGTGGTCATTCCGAAACCGAAACCGGGAAAATTTTCCTTGCCTAGAAAACGGGGACGATTCTACCTTTTTGATTTTCTTAACGAATTTTCTAACGAGGTCAAGAGGCTAAACTATCCTTCATCTGATTAAACCAGATAGAAGGAAAACTATTACATACTTAACTTGAAGAAATCAATGCTTTTTTCCTAACCAAAATCAGGCACAGCCGTTGATCTAATCATTTGAGAGTCTTCAGGGTTTTTTTTTAAACTACTCGAGTCTAAGCGTAATCCTATTATTTCGATTTCATTATTAAAGGTCCACTGATTCCAGCCTCCGGCCCATGGGTTTAGCCACCACCCAACCACTGGAATCGGTAGAACCAGACAATTACTCACCCACCCATAATTAAATGCCTTTCTGAACTTTTGCATTCGAATACAGATACGCACACACTTTTCTTTAAAACTTTAACTTATAAAATAATCCATTGACAAACAGTTATTGGTTACAAATGTCATAACTCAAAATTTTTATCCACTCCCTTGTTTCTCAAAAAAAAAAACAGTATCACTCTGGACTCTCCGTTGAGACCAGCTGGTCAGCAAACGAGATCCAGTAAAACAGATTGCAATAATCATTTGTCCATCATACTCCACGACATATGCATGGGTGTCCTAGGCACCGTGAGCGCGTGCATCGCCTGGTCAGAACCCTCCAAGATCCTCCTTAGGTGTCCTGGGGCACTTCACTTAGGGACCGCTTCGTCGGCCCTCGTTCATCATACCGGAAGTGCACCATTTTAATCGTACCGAGGCTGGTCAAGACCTAGGCAGGCTTTGCTGCGTGAGCTGTCCTTTGAACACTCCTTGCCAGTTGTTGCAACTGAACTTCCCTTAGAAAAAACAATATACCAAATGCTCCCTCCAGCATTCTGGCGTAAGACAGTCCTTTAAGCAAACAGGGTTTCTATGCAAGTTTTCAATTTGATTTTCTTTTGAATACAAGGAGTATTTCTTGAATCAGTATCCCCAAAACTTCTTGATCGTAATTTTGAATTTCATAACAGAATTCCTCGAATTCTGTAACCTTGATCCACATATCAATCCAAAGGGTCTCAAACTTAGTTTTAGATTTGGTGGGAGATTTGAGTGTATTTTTCTGAACTGGTCACATCTTCTTTTCTCGAAACTTACGAAAGAGTTTGGTCTTGGTCATAGTCTGATTCAAAGTTCGAGTCTGATAAGATTTTTCCTGAACTATCTTTCTCAAAAAGGTTTGATAATTCAGATACAAATTTACTAATTTTCTTTCTTTGAATATTCACTTAACTGATTTCTAAATTAGTTACGAATTCCAACGAGGAATAAATTAATCATTTATATGAATATTTCGATCTCGATAGATTCCCTGAATTTTCTTTTTACAATTCGTGTGAGTATAAAACGATAGAAATTTCTCTCTTAGAGTATTTACTTATTCATTTATCAATTACACATAGAAATTAAACATAGAATTAAAGAGAATTCTAATTTCGATATAAAAATTCTTTATGCACCTATTTATGCATAAAAATCAACTTCAATGGGAATAACACTTTTATATAAAAGAAAATCCTTTTATGCATCTATTTATGCATAAAATCAAATTTAATAGGAATAACACTTTTAAAATAAAAAAAATCCTTTATGCATCTTTCTATGCATAAAAATTAATTTTAATGAAAATAACACTCTTATAATAAAAAAATTCCATTATGCATCCTTCTATGCATAGAAATTAAATTCAATGAAAATAACACTTTTAAATTAAAAAAATTCCATTATGCATCTTTCTATGCATAGAAATTAAATCTAATGAAAATAACACTTTTATAATAAAAAAATTTCCATTATGCATCTTTCTATGCATAGAAATTAAATCTAATGAAAATAACACTTTTATAATAAAAAAAATTTCCATTATGCATCTTTCTATGCATAGAAATTAAATTCAATGAAAATAACACTTTTATAATAAAAACAATTTCCATTATGCATCTTTCTATGCATAGAAATTAAATTCAATGCAAATAACACTTTTATAATAAAACAATTTCCATTAGGCATCTTTCTATGCATAGAAATTAAATTGAATGAAAATAACACTTTTATAATAAGACAATTTTAATTATGCATCTTCCTATGCATAGAAATCAATTTTAATAATTAATATCAGTGATATCCATGCATATTCATAGGTGAATATGTACATGGACTAAATTAGAATATTTCTTTTAGAATGCACAAACGGTGGGATTTACTTTTTTGGAATAACATAAAAACAAACTTTCTTTTCCACAAAATTCTAGAATTTTTTGCCATAACCTCCTTTGTATGGCTTTCATTTTTATCATTCTAATTTCAACTTAAATTAACCCAATCTAGATGTATAGGAATCTAATCTACTCAATTTTCAGACATCAAGAGGGTAAATATTAAGAAAAGTTTAATTAATCATTTAACTAATCTTTCTAGGATTAAGAAAGGCTGAATTATAAAGAAGAGAAGGGTGTGGCCTTTTCATCAAGGCATAGCATTAGAATTTACTTCAATCAATATAAAACAAGAAAATCAAGAAAACCATAGATTTAAAAATTAAACAAGTTAGAAAAATAAGCTTACATGGAGTTGTAAGCTTTCCTTTGGCTTGAGGGATCAAGGGTTCTACTCTTGTTTGGAGCAAGAGTGGCCATCAATTACTTTGGAGAGGATTAGGCCAAAAACAATTGAATTATCAAGAAATTCAATGTAAATGGCTCAGGGTAGGAGTAGAGTAACAGTACATAAACACCATTAAGCTTTTACAAAGGGGGAGGCTTCTATTTATAGGAAAAAGTGAGCCTCAAACCAAGCAAACTTAATCTAGAATTTTCCAAATCAGTTTGATCAATTTTTGACTATTTTTGGGTCAGTTCAGCTTACTTTTTGGAACTAGTCTTGAAATAGGAGAGAGGAGAGATGAAATATCTCATTTAATTGATTTAAAAGTGGGGGTAATGATGAGAAAAAAAGCACCTCCTTCATGAGGGGAGATCCCCACTCTAAGGTGTCAAAATTCAGTTTTTTAAATGTTTTCTTTGGTCCTTAGTCCACTCTTCATCTTATGTGAGCATTTACTCATTTTTTTGGGGGGGGGGAAGGTTTTCTTTTATTCTTCAATTTATCTCCTCCCTACATTTTGATTAATCTTATTGGTCCATTAGAACCTTAATCCAAAATTTTTAAAAAATCTGGACCACCCTTAGGCTAAGGTCTTTTGTGCAGATTATAATTTATTTCTAATGCACCTTAGGAATTTCTTTTTAAACTTCTGTCTTGGGGAAATTTATTTTAATAATAAAGGAAAATTTTCCATCCAAAGATATCTAAAAATTGAATTACCTCTCAATAGAACATTTTCTCTCTCTAGGCCAAAACAGGTAAAAACAAGATCTTTTATTATTCTGAAAAGGGGATTGATTACAGGGGAAGAAACTGGACATCTTGAGGGGCTGGGGAGGAATCTTACAGATATCTTTGACCCAATATTCTTTACACATCATCAATGGCCATGTGGCAACTCCTTTCCCACATTCTTTAATGTGTCTCTCACCATTCACACAATATCTTATGTGGCATTCTTATCTTTCCACAATATCTTACACCTCTAGGGTGCTTTTACACACTCAACCAAATAACTTGTTCATTTTACATTACACATTTCAACACCCCTCCTCAATGTAAACTTATGTGTGTGAACTAATCATCTCTCTAACCAATTTGACCAACTCATCTCTCACCCCGAACAATTCGGCATTGCCAATCTCAACACTCCCCCTCAATGCAAATTGGAGTGTTCAACAAGTGTGTGTGCATGTGTCTAGCCAATCTAGACAACTCAAGTCCGTTTCGAGCACCATTTTGCTCGGGTGGAGCTACACAAGTGCTTTTTGGACACCCATGTGTCCGGGAGAAGGAATCAACCCACAAAGTGTGAGACCCATGTGTGCACAACTCAACACTCACCATAAATACATCTATTTTGAGCTCCCCACGCTCGAGCAAGGTACCCTCATAATTTGGTTGAGAAAAATACAATAGTTTTTATGTATAGTACAAGGGAAAGGCACCCATCTCAAGAAATAGTGGTCACAAAAAAAATACATCATTCATGGCCTTTAGCATAAGTCGATATGTGCCTATGATTTTTGGGTGCTATAGAGAGATGATTGCAAGGATATTGCAAGTATGCATACATGTATTAAAAAACATATGAATGGGATCTTCATACATGAGTGGTGTGAATGGCATTTTCTTTTAACCATTAGGGTTTCTACCCTATCCTTATCTTATTGCAAAGAAAACGTGTGGCCTTCATGTTTCCACTAAACGTGTGGCCTTCATGTTTCCATGTTGCCTATCTGCCTCGCTTAAAACAATTGGCCCTTGTTGCTGTTACACTCGAAGCAACGACGGCTATGGGAGCTTGCTAATTCCTACCCCCTGTATGCACTCAGAGAAGCCATGGACTTCTATCTAAATTTTGTTTCCATCCTACTCTGCTCTCTTGGTTTCAAGGAGAACCTCAAGTGCACTTCGAAACTTGTCAAGAGCTGTGTTCTTCTCTTCCATCTCTCCAGCTTTGCTTCCATCAGCTTTATGTGAACTCTTTCCTTACGAACGACGAATCTCTTCTAGCTTTTCCTGTTCATCACACACATCTTCCATCAACTCTTATGCTTTCAATAGCTCTTTGCGCTTCAATAGTCTACTCTTTCTATGTCCTGGGTTCTGTTGTTGTTTGTAGGTGCAAAGCTTCTTGTTTCATGTGCTTTGTGTGCAATGGTGTAATGGCCGTCTTCACACATTATTGCTATCCTCTCGTTAACCCGTGCACTGTGAACACCTGTGTGTGGGCTATTACATGCCACCCATGTGAGTTTTTACCACATATATTGTGCTGATGGAGAAGGTCACGCTTCTCCCTCTGTGTTAGGAGATATGTTGTTCACCTTGCTTTGATAGGTTGTGAGTCTCCATTAACCAATAGAATGTCCTATTATAACCTCTAGTTTGAGCTTCATTTGCAGCTTCTCTACTAGTGCTGTTGCAACTTCTTGCCTACATATACCTCTATCTTGAGGTTCAACCATAGCCATTAAAATAGCTACCGTGAGCTCTCCATATGTAGCATGCTCTTCCATATACATGCCAACATCTTCAAGGGTGCTCTTCATTGATTTCTTTTGAGAAACCAAAGGTCCCAAAAAACATTGTATAAGCCTTTCCTGGCTTCCACACCACTTTTCTCATCTACCATGAGCAAACTATTATGCTTCACCATGGATTGCAAATTAGCTCATAATCACTTTCCCCCCAACACTACAACTGAATGAGTGTCTAGCAGTGAAAATAGCAACGTTTTTATAATTAGAAACGCAGCTAGGTGTCGGGCCATTTTTGCCCTGCTAAAAACACTGTTATTTTTGCTTCAACAAGTTCGCTACTCAGTAGCAAAAATTTTACCTGCTATTTTTGTTGCTCAGCAGTAGCGAGCGACTAATATTTTTGTTGCTCAGCAGCGAGCGACTAATATTTTCTGCTAAGTAGCGAACCCTCTACACAGAGCAAAAAAAGAGTTGGGGCAGACTCGGGAGTCTGCATAGGACTCCCCAGTCTACCCCAACTCTTTTTTTTTAATTAAAATAGAGTCACATATTCAGATTTATAACAGAAACACAAATACAAGAAACACATACATTGTGGAGAATGAAATTGAGCCCAAAAAGTTATTATATTTCAGAAATTGTTGGGCCTTTGGCCATATATACAAAAAGTTTTTACAAAAGAGGTATGAAGAGGTGGGTGTCTAACTAGAATCCTCATTGAATTCTGAGTGATCTTCATCATCGATTCCTCATCCTCTTCACTTGCTTCATGCTGATAATCTAGATCCTCCTCTTCTTCTTCCCTTTCATCCTACATACATACCATCAAGCGTAAGGTAAGGAAAGCATGGAAAAACAATTAGACGTAGAAAAGAGAATGATTTAGGCAACACATTACCTCATCAGCTTGAGTCCCCAAAGTGGACTCATCCAAGCGTACACCTCGTGTACGCATCCACGCCCACAATTACGGACGGGGGACTCTATACCCATAGTCATATTTCTCCTTTGTTGGGTCACACCCAACAACCTCCCTCTCTACAATAAACAATTAAGAAAATATACAATTATTTCAAGAAAACAATATAGTACAAAACAAAATGAAAGGAGAGAAGAAATGATACTTACGAAACGAGCAAGAAAGGAGGATTTCTTGTCGGAGCGGAAGTGCGAAGCCCCTCGCTTCCGTAGTCGGGAAGCAAAGCAATTGGGTGCTTTGTCACAAAATTGCATCCGTTCCTCCACTCCTTGTGGCTGTACACATGCTAAGCTTCTCCAAATTATTTTCCGGTGCGCTCTTGATATTTGCTCTCCTATTAGAGAGAAAAATCTTGATGCGCCGCTTCATCCACTCCTCAAAGAAGCACAGACCCGCATGTGGCATGAGGAACTCCGTCTTAAGCACATCGATAACATATTGCTTAGAAAGTTCATCTTGTGATTTTAACTTTTAGCCTTTAAACTTTAAGTTTATATCTCTATCTCAATCATCTCAATTAAAATAGGTTTGGCAACCTCCGGACATCATGCATGTCCGAATTGCGAACCATGACTTGTTTCGGAAAGACTCTCTACAAGGTAGCAATAGCGAACGAATAGTATTGTCAGTCTACTTTGTGCAGGGTAGCAACAGTGTATTTGTTGTATTTTTTTCTCCTACAGGCTCATTTTTTGATGTTGATTGCTTGATTTGAGGCTTGGTGGTACCTTCTAGGATCTGTGTTTTTAGATTTTGCCTTATCTCTTGCCACTTTCGCTTCTGTGTTTTTAGATTTGTAGGCTTGTTTTGTTGCACTTTTTGGACTCTTCCTGTTGGTAGCTCTACCTTCCCCTGGGCTTTAGCATTTGGACCTAAAGGTACCTTCTCTTCATCATTTTTTTCCTCATCTGAGGTGTGGAAGCTGGTTGGCCTTTATTTTCAAGTTTGTAGCCTCTCTGTTGGTTGCGTTTTCTTCTCCAGTGGACACATCACTTGTAGAGGGGGTTTTGTGTGGATTGTGGCTTTGGTGACACTTTGGTACCTGAGGAGGACACTAAATTTTCTTATTTCAATCAGCATTTTGTGGAAGCAAAACATAGAAGAGAGGGAGAGCAAAGGAGAGAGAGAGAGAGAGAGACATCATACAATGAATATCATGCTATGTATCAAGAGGCTTTTATAATGACAATATCATCTAGCAAATGGTGTAGAACAAGTCCCTGTCAAATAGGTTAGATGGATGATCAAGTGAATATGGGAGAGCCCCTTTTATATTGATGCAAGGGAGGTGGCCAAGCTGACCAACTAAAAAAGAGACAAATGGATTAAACCTCATAAATAGGAAATACCCCAAACACACTGAGATGCACAATTTCTAACACCCCCTTTGCAACTCATAGTGTGCAAGAGTGTGAAGAAGATAAGCTGATGAAGATGCAACCATGGACACTCCAGTCGCATAGTACCGCATACACCTCGAAAAGAGCACCTATCAACCTGTATCTACGAAACAAAATGCCACCACCAACAGCAAGGAACTTTGCTTGGCTACGAATTCCCACACAAGTGTGGAGTGAACTATTAGACATCATCATCCCATTTTGCTGTTGGCTTCCTTTGTGGTGTCCTATTTTAGCCTTTAGAGTTGACCATGTTAGCTAGAGGGGCTGGTCACCCCTCATGTCATGTTCCAACTTTTTCCCTATTTTATGGAGTCATTAGCTTTTATTCCTAGTCATCCTGGGAGGAGCTGGTTGGCTACCCCTATTTGGGCATATATATAGCCGGGCCTTCCCTCCCGCACATTCATTGCTTTGTGCCTCTTACATGCCTTAGTGCCTCTGCATATTGGCTTATTGCAGTCCCCCACATACGAGGTCATCTTCCCCTCTTGCTCGGGACTTGTACGAGCATGTGTTTCTTGTTAACTTTGGTGATATTGAGAGCAGGTATATACATGTCTCTCTCTCTCTCTCTCTCTCTCTCTCTCTCTCTCTCTCTCTCTCTCTCTCTCTCTCTCTCTCTCTCCTGTGTTTCCAATTTCCCATCTTCCACTGTGCATTCCTTCATGGTTTCAGAACATCAGTGACTTACAACATTAGTTGCTCCCTCCTCTTTCTTGCGTTTTCTTTTTCTCAATCTGTTGTTGTTGGTCAGTTTGCCCTCTTCTAGGCGCTTCACTGTTGTAGTTTTGTGGTCAATCTTCATTAGCCTATATCCCTAGCATTCTTGTAGTTCTATCGGCCTGCTCTGTGCAGGGAAGCAACAATGTATTTGTTTTGTTTTTTCTCCTATAGACTCATTTGCTGAAGTTGGTTGGTTCATCTGAGGCTTGGTTGTACCTTCGAGGATCTGTGTTTTCAAATTCTGCCTTATCTACTATGGTATCTTGGCAGCAGGAACTAGTTTTTCAGATCATGCCCCAGTTATTTTGTCCCTAGAGGACATGACAAACATGCAAGCTCCAAGATTCCAAACAACCTCATTCAAGACCCCGAGACCTGCACAACCGGATTGACTAGACATGGGTGGGATTGGACTTTTCCTCAGGCGCTCTACAGCATGCACTTTGGATGGTGGCCTAGGGGAGATGAGTGTTTTCTTACAAGAGGCACCCAAAGTAGATTGGAGGGATTTCGCGAGCATGATAGCCTCTTTACAGTGTCTTTCAGGAGAGTTCCCCAAACAGTCCATGGGGATAGAGAGTCAACTTGCTGCTGTAAGATTCCTCCCCAGCCTCTCAAGATGTCCAGCATCTTTCCCTGTAATCAATTCCCTCTTCAGAATTATAAGAGATCTCGTCTCTACCTGTTTTGACTTAGAGAGAGAATATATTCTAGAGAGAGAATATTTAGATTTTGAATATTTTAGATAGAAAAATTATCTCATCTTATTAAAATAAGTTCCCCTGAAATACAAATTCAAAAAATAACTTTCCAATGTGCAATTGGAATTAATTGGAAATGGGTATAAAGGACCTTAACCTAAGGGTCTAGATTTTCAGAAATTTTTGAATTATGGTCCAATTAAGGTTCCTATGGGCCAATAGCATCAATCCATGTGTAGGGAGGAGATAAATCCAATTTGTAAAAGAAGATACCCAAAAATGAGTAAATGCTCACATAAGATGAAGAGTTGAATATGTACAAGATTTATTAGTAAAAAACTATGAGTGATCAAAAAAATGAGATAAATTGAGTATCCAAAAATGAGTAAATGCTCACATAAGATGAAGAGTTGAATATGTACAAGGTTTATTAGTAAAAAACTATGAGTAATATCAAAAAAATGAGATAAATTGAGTATCCAAAAATGAGTAAATGCTCACATAAGATGAAGAGTTGAAAATGTACAAGGTTTATTAGTAAAAAACTATGAGCAATATTAAAAATATGAGATATTTTGGGTATCCAAAATTGAGTAAATGATCACATAAGATGAAGAGTTGAAAATGTACAAGGTTTATTAGTAAAAAACTATGAGCAATATTAAAAATATGAGATATTTTGGGTATAATCATTCCATTTTGACACATATGTAAGGAAGGGGAGTCGATTAAAGGAGGTGCATATTTCACATGCTTGAATGAGTTTGAAACTCAAAAATAATGTGATATTTTTATCTCTCCTCTCTCTTGAACCAAACCAAATCAAAAGGGAACCAAACTGAATCAAAAAGGAACCAAACTAGGTCCAAATTTAGTCCAAATTCAACCAAACTGATTTGGAAAATTCTAGAATTAGTTTGTTTGGTTAGGAGCTCAATTTTTCCTATAAATAGAAGCCTCCCCCTTGTTGAAAATTAACAATGTTTAATGCATTGTTACTCTACTCCACCCAAGCCAAGAACTTTGAATTTGTTAATAATTCATTAGTTTTTGACATTTCCCTCTTCCAAAGATTGGTGGCCACTCTTGTCCAAACAAGAGTTGAACCCTCAAACCATCAAGCCAAAGGAAAGCTATCAAAGTCATTAGTAAGTTGGTGATTCTTCTTTCTTTCAATTATTTTATGGATTTTTTAAATGGTTTTTATGCTTTATGTCTTCTCTATAATGTTAGGCCTCATTACAAAAGGCATTCCCCTCTCTTCTCTAACAAAACCAACCATTCTCTATCCTAGGTGAATGGTTAAGTGATTAATGTCAATTTTTTTAAATGTTTATCTCAATTAAGTGGGAAAAAAATGTTTACTTTAGGATAATTTCAATATTAGTGTACTTTTAATTAGTTTTAAAGACGTAGAAAATTGAAAAATGGTCAGCCATACAAAGGAGGTTATGGCAAAATTTTTAGAATTTAGTAAAAGAAAATTTATCTTTTATTTTATTATAAAAGTGTTACTTTTAGCATAATTGAATTTCATGCATAGAGGTATGCATAAAAGATTAATATTTTATTATAAAGTGTTACTTTTAGCATAATTGAAATTCATGCATAGAGGTATGCATAAGAGATGAATATTTTATTATAAAAGAGTTACTTTTAGCATAATTGAATTTCATGCATAGAGGTATGCATAAGAGATGAATATTTTATTATAAAAGAGTTACTTTTAGCATAATTGAAATTCATGCATAGAGGTATGCATAAGAGATGAATATTTTATTATAAAAGAGTTACTTTTAGCATAATTAAATTTCATGCATAGAGGTATGCATAAGAGATGAATATTTCATTATAAAAGAGTTACTTTTAGCATAATTGAATTTCATGCATAGAGGTATGCATAACAGATGATTATTTTAATATAAAAGTGTTACTTTTAGCATAATTGAATTTCATGCATAGAGGTATGCATAAGAGATGATTATTTTATTATAAAAGTATTACTTTTAGCATAATTGAATTTCATGCATAGAGGTATGCATAAAAGATATGGGAAGTGATAAGATGTGATAAGATGCATATGAGTTGAGTTAGGATGTGATAAGATGAGTTAAGAAGTGATAGGATGTGTATGGGATGAGGTAAGAAGTGTATGTGATGGGATAAGATGTATAAGGGTTGTGATAGGGTGAGAAATAGGATGTGAATGTGGATGGGTATGTATGGATGTATGCATGTAGATGTGGATGCATGAATGTGGATGTATGGATGTGAATGAGGATGTGGATGTGGATGCATGGATGTAAATGTGGATGTGTATGTATGGATGTATGCATGTAGATGTGAATGTAAATGTGGATGTATGGATGTGAATGAGGATGTGGATGTAGATGCATGGATGTAGATGTGGATGTATGCATGTAGATGTAGATGTATGGATGTGAATGTGAATGTGGATGTGGATGTATGCATGGAGATGTGGATGTATGCAAGTAGATGTAGATGTATAGATGTGGATGTGAATGTGGAGGTGGATGTATGCATGTAGATGTAGATGTATGGATGAGAATGTGAATGTGGATGTGGATGTATGCATGGAGATGTGGATGTATGCATGTAGATGTAGATGTATGGATGTGAATGTGAATGTGGATGTGGATGTATGCATGTAGATGTGGATGTATGCATGTAGATATAGATGTATAGATGTGGATGTGAATGTGGAGGTGGATGTATGCATGTAGATGTAGATGTATGGATGTGAATGTGAATGTGGATGTGGATGTATGCATGGAGATGTGGATGTATGCATGTAGATGTAGATGTATGAATGTGGATGTGGATGTATGCATGTAGATGTGAATGTATGCATATAGATGTGGATGTATGGATGTGAATGTGCATGTAGATGTGGATGTATGGATGAGGATGCATGAATGTGCATGTAGATGTGGATGTGAAAATAGATGCATGGATGTAGATGTGGATGTATGGATGTGAATGTGGATGTGGATGTGGATATATGTATGGATGTGAAT
The DNA here is from genome assembly GCF_041138505.1 of Cibotium barometz. NCBI lineage: Eukaryota > Viridiplantae > Streptophyta > Polypodiopsida > Cyatheales > Cibotiaceae > Cibotium > Cibotium barometz. Next base: position 16,547,643 of record NC_141100.1, read on the forward strand.
ATATGATATGTGATGTGAAGGAATCTGAAGTGATGAGATGGAAAATGATGTGATGGAATGAGTACACATATAAATGGAATGTGGAATAAGTAATGTGGATTGATGAGGGATAATGTGGAAAAACGAGAGTTAATATAGAAACTGTATTTGTAAACTATTTGTAAATGCTGTTTGTAAATGGCTATTTTATGTCAAGAATGCTGGGGAAGCATTTTGACCGTCTTGTGATTAAGGTCGTGGAGACCTAACTGATAAAGTTGCAACTGCTGAGACGGAGAGTCAATGGAGGACGTCTCGCGTAGCAAAGTCGGCCGAGGTCTTGACCAGCCTCGGTTCGATTAAAATGGTGAGCTTCCGGTACGGTGGATGAGGGACCAAGGAAGCGGCCTATGAGTGAAGCGCTAGGTCACCTGCGAAGGATCCTAGAGGGTGCTGACCATACGGTGCTCGGGCTCTGGGTCGCCTAGGATACCCACGCGTGCGTTGAGGAAGATATTGGAACTAGGAGTTAGAGTTGTTTTGTGAACTCGGGCATGGATCTGGTTGATTGACCTTGCTGGTCTTCAATGGATGAGTCCATGACTCTTTATATGGATCTGTTGGTTGATCTTGCTGATCTTCAACGAGAGTCCATCTTGATTTTTATAAGTGATTATATTGCCGAGTATTATGGGCTAGGAACTATTGAAAAGGCCCTTGAGTGGACAGGTGGTGAGCGTTCTGGTTGCCAATGATGCCATAGATACTCTGATGAAGGAATGATGGGAAATTAAGAATCAACCGGATAATTTGGAAGACTGTGATCAGTGATACTATGGTTTCATTAAAGGATTGTTTTAAAACTGGTTGAATCTGTGAAAAAGGCAATTTCATATTGGGTGTGTAAGTGGTGTGACTATTTTTATTTTTGCATGAACATCCGGCTAGGGGGCCTGGGAACTCTTTTCCCTGGTACCCGAGACAAAAATCAAATTGTAAATTGGATCCCATCACTACAGTGGTTGGGAGGTTGGCTAACCCATGGGACTGGATGGGGTTAGGCTGGACTGATGGATCCGTAAATCGAGACTCAATTTCTGATTACGATAGATAAAGTAAATCCCGGATAGTAATTGGTCTATGGATAGGAATCAACGGCTGTGCCTCTTAATGGGGAAAAAAGCATTGATCCCAATGATCCAAGTGCAAGTTTCTTCCTTGATCTGACCGAGTATCTTTATAGGTGAAGTCGGCGGATCATCTTGATCAGTAATGGTCTTGACTACGTTAGAGTAAGAGTTATCCTGGTGGAATCGCCCGTGCTTTCCGGGTGAAGGAAGTTTTTTCCGGGTTTGGTTTTGGAAAAACCGACGGATTAGTCTCTTGTCCGGATATCCGTGGGCGAGGCCCCGAGTGTGGGACCCCTGTCCCCCGCGGGAGAAGTGCTACTTCCACTGCTAGTACCCCGAATCTGTTGCTCGGTGGGAATAGGGATCTCACAGTTGGTATCAGAGCAATTAAAGATCATCTGAGAAGACAAATATGTCAAAAATTTATCAAGAAACACAAAAAGGTTGTAATTGTGTGATATAATTCATACAATTTGATATTCAAACTGAAATTCGTAATTTGGTAATTGGGTCTTCAGATGGAAGTACCGCAATTATATAGAATCCTTGACTTGCTTGAGGCCTAGACATGATGGTATTTACCTTATAATTCCAAGGATCGTGACTACCTGTATATACCGAGAGTATAACTGTAGCTCTTTACTGACAGTATATACGAGTAAATCTAAGACTTGAAATTATAAGCGTTAATGCTATCCAGATGATGATTTTGAATGTGGGTGATAAGATTTTTAACTCTGTTTGAGAATTGATAAATTGATTTGGATGCTGATTGAAAAATGATGATTTCTGAAATTTAGTTGAAATATAATAACCTGAACGAAACCATAATGAGGATGAATGGGACGAGTCCCTGTGATGATATTCATAACTGGAATGATGATAATGAATTCAGCAAATCACTATGAGATTAGTGGATTGTGCTGTCAGATTGCTACTGTTAACACTTGACCGGTAGATCAAGTTAAGGGATGACAAATTGAGAACTTACTTGACTGAAATTTCCGTGGAGGAATGTTCAGAAAGAAATTTTCGGTCTAATGGACCATTATCGCATTAAAAATATGAATGTTATGATCTGAATGAATTATATTTAATGATGAGTTCTATATAAGGGATATTTATCCCAGTATTCTGTTGGGTTGACCAGAATATAAGGAACCCCAGAATAAATTGGATCTTAAGAAAAAGAGTTGTCCTCTACTTTGCGAGATGAGGACATCTCGCATTTTTAAGTGGGATAGAATGTAAGATTCTCCTCCAGCCTTGTAAGATTCCTCCCCCAACCCCCTTTTGATGTCTATCTTCCCCTGTAATCAATCCCTCTTCAGAAATATAAAGACCTTGTTTCTAACTGTTTTAACTTAGAGAGAGAAAATATTCTAGAGAGAGAATATTCAGATTATGAATATTTTTAGATAGAAAAATAACTCATCTTATTAAAATAAGTTCTCCTAAAACAGAAATTCAAAAAGAACTTTCCAATGTGCAATTGGAATTAATTGGAAATGGGTATAAAGGACCTTAGCCTAAGGGTCTAGATTTTCAGAAATTTTTAGATTATGGTCCAATTAAGGTTCCTATGGGCCAATAGCATCAATCCATGTGTAGGGAGAAGATAAATCCAATTTGTAAAAGAAGATACCCAAAAATGAGTAAATGCTCACATAAGATGAAGAGTTGAAAATGTACAAGGTTTATTAGTAAAAAACTATGAGCAATATTAAAAATATGAGATATTTTGGGTATCCAAAAATGAGTAAATGCTCACATAAGATGAAGAGTTGAAAATGTACAAGGTTTATTAGTAAAAAACTATGAGCAATATTAAAATGATTCCATTATGACACATATGTAAGGAAGGGGAGTTCTTTAAAGGAGGTGCATATTTCACATAAGATGAAGAGTTGAAAATGTACAAGGTTTATTAGTAAAAAAACTATGAGCAATATTAAAATGATTCCATTATGACACATATGTAAGGAAGGGGAGTTCTTTAAAGGAGGTGCATATTTCACATGCTTGAATGAGTTTTAAACTCATAAAAATTGAGATATTTCATCTCTCCTCTCTCCTCATTCAAGTCTAGTTCCAAAAAGTTAGCTTAACTGACCTAAAAATGGTCAAATATTGACCAAACTGATTTAGAAAATTCTAGAATCAGTTTGTTTGGTTAGGAGCTCAATTTTTCCTATAAATAGAAGCCTCCCCCTTGTTGAAAAATATATAGTGTTTATGCATCGTTACTCTACTCCACCTAAGCCAAGAACTGTGAATTCATTTAATAATTCACTAGTTTTTGGAGCTTCCCTCTTTCTTCAATCCCCATTAGTGGCTCCATCAACATACTTAACCAATTGATTGGTTGGGGGCCTCTACCGTGAACAAAGAATCAAGCAATTTGTAAGGTAATTAGTGAATATTGATCTTTTCTATAATTTCTCAATGTTTCTCTCTTCCCAACCCCTCTCAAGCTTGAGAAGCTTAATTGGTATGGTTTTTTAAATGCTATTGAAGTTAATTGGTGAATAGTAGTGAAGAGTTACATAATTTAATAAATGCTATTGAAGTTAATTTCCATTTATGTTTAAATTCTAATGGTTTTTATGTAATTTCTCTCTCTCACTCAAGAAATGGTCATACTCATGACCCATTCTCAATCCAAATCAAGCTTTTCATAAAGCTTTTCCTTAACCCAAGATTAAGCTATGCTTGAGGCCAAATTAATGGCTTTTTTCTATGCTTTTAGTTTATGTATATTGATGATTCAATCCATTATGGATTAATGATCCAATTAGAGATCATTTTAATTATTTCCTTAATGATAAGCTTTATCCCTTAGAAAAATTGAGATTTATCAGTCATAGCAGCGGAGCTATGGCAAAATTTTTATAAAAATTATGCATAAAATAATTTCATTCAAAGCATAAAAAGAGGACTTCCTACCATATTCTAGGAATTATCATCCTAGATTAATTGAAAGAATTTCATTATAATCATGGAGAAATTGAATTTTAATATCATGCATAAAGGATAAATTTTTATATCAAAAGTGTTATTTTTACCATTTTTATTTCATGCATAGAAGTATGCATAATAGTTAAATTTTTATATCAAAAGTGTTACTTTTACCATTTTTAATTTTCATGCATAGAAGTATGCATAAAGGATAATTTTTTTTATATATCAAAAGTGTTACTTTTATCATTTTTAATTTTCATGCATAGAAGTATGCATAAAGGATAATTTTTTTTATATTAAAAGTGTTACTTTTATCATTTTTAATTTTCATGCATAGAAGTATGCATAAAGGATAAATTTTTTATATCAAAAGTGTTACTTTTATCATTTTTAATTTTCATGCATAGAAGTATGCATAAAGGAAAAGTTTTTATATCAAAAGTGTTACTTTTATCATTTTTAATTTTCATGCATAGAAGTATGCATAAAGGATAATTTTTTTATATCAAAAGTGTTACTTTTATCATATTGGATTTCATGCATAGAGGTATGCATAAAAGTTGATTGTTTTATTATAAAAGTGTTACTTTTATCATATTGGATTTCATGCATAGAGGTATGCATAAAAGTTGATTATTTTATTATAAAAGTGTTACTTTTATTATATTTGGATTTCATGCATAGAGGTATGCATAAAAGATATTCTTTTTATACTAAAAGTGTGATTTTCATCATAAATGGATTTTATGCATAACTTAGATGCATAAGAGAAATTCTTTTATTCTAAAAGTGTAATTCCTACTAAATTGAATTTATGCATAGGAAGATGCATAAAAGATTGAATTTTAATTCAAAAGTGTCATTTTCATCTAAATTGAATTTATGCATAGGAAGATGCATAAAAGATTGAATTTTAATTCAAAAGTGTCATTTTCATCTAAATTGAATTTATGCATAGGAAGATGCATAAAAGATTGAATTTTAATTCAAAAGTGTCATTTTCATTTAAAATGAATTTATGCATAGGAAGATGCATAAAAGATTGATTTTACTTCGGAAGTATTAATCTCCTTAAATGGAATTTATGCATAAGTAAATGTGTAAAGAAATCTTATATCAAATATAAGAATTCTCTTGTATTCTATAAATAGAGATGAGATGTGATAGGATGTGATAAGAGGTGTATAAGAGGTGATAAGAGATGATAAGATGAATTAAGATGTGATAAGATGTGATAAGATGTGTATGAGATGAGGTAAGAAGTGTATGTGATAGGATAAGATGTATATGGGTTGTGATAGGGCGAGAATGGATGTGATGTAAAAGATTAGATGTGAAGGCATCTGGGGTTATATGAATGGGAATGTGGAAATGGATGTATGTATGTGGATGTGTGGATGTGGAGATGGGAATATGGATGTATGAATGTGAAAATGGATGTATGCATGAAGATGTATATGCATAGATGTGAATGTGGATGTAGATGTGGATGTATAGATGTGAATGGGAATGTGGATGTGAATGTGGATGTATAGATGTGAATGGGAATGTGGATGTGGATGTATGTATGTATGTGGATGTATAGATGTGAATGGGAATGGGAATGTGGATGTGGATGTATGTATGTATGTGGATGTAGATGTGGATGTATAGATGTGAATGGGAATGTGGATGTAGATGTGGATGTATAGATGTGAATGGGAATGTGGATGTGGATGTATGTATGTATGTGGATGTATAGATGTGAATGGGAATGTGGATGTGGATGTATGTGAATGTGGATGTATATATGTGAATGGGAATGTGGATGTGGATGTATGTATGTATGTGGATGTAGATGTGGATGTATAGATGTGAATGGGAATGTGGATGTGGATGTATGTATGTATGTGGATGTGGATGTATGAATGAGGACGTGATAATGGATGTATGCATGTAGATGTGGATATATGGATGTGAATATGAATGTGGATGTGGATGTGTATGTATGAATGAAGATATGGGATGTGGATGTATAAATGAGGATGTGAAAATGGAGGTATGCATGTAGATGTGGATGTATGGATGTGGATGTGGATGTGGATGTATGGATGTGGATATGGATGTGTATGTATGAATGTGGATATGGGATGTGGATGTATAAATGAGGATGTGAAAATGGATGTATGCATGTAAATGTGGATGTATGGAAGTGAATGTGAATGTGTATGTGAATTAATGTGTCGTCGATATGAGGAAATGGATGAGAATGAGTACACATTGAATGGAATGTGGAATAAGTAATGTGGACTAAGGAGGGATAATGTGGAAAGACGAGAGTTCGATTTAGAAACTATATTTGTAAACTGTTTGTAAATGCTGTTTGTAAATGGTTGTTTTATGTCAAGAATGCTGGGGAAGCATTTTGACCGTCTTGTGATTAAGGTCGTGGAGACCTAACTGATAAAGTTGCAACTGCTGACGGAGAGTCAATGGAGGACGTCTGGCGTAGCAAAGTCGGCCGAGGTCTTGACCAGCCTCGGTTCGATTAAAAATGGTGAGCTTCCGGTACGGTGGATGAGGGACCAAGGAAGCGGCCTATGAGTGAAGTGCTAGGTCACCTGCGAAGGATTTTAGAGGGTGCTGACCATACGGTGCTCGGGCTCTGGGTCGCCTAGGATACCCACGCGTGCGTCGAGGAAGATATTGGAACAAGGAGTAAGAGTTGTTTTGTGAAACCGGGCATGGATATGGTTGATTGAACTTGCTGGTCTTCAATGGATGAGTCCATGGCTCTTTATATGGATCTGTTGGTTGATCTTGCTGATCTTCAACGAGAGTCCATCTTGATTTTTATAAGTGATTATATTGCCGAGTATTATGGGCTAGGAACTATTGAAAAGGCCCCTGTGTGGACAGGTGGTGAGCGTTCTAGTTGCCAATGATGCCATAGATACTCTGATGAAGGAATGATGGGAAATTATGAATCAACCGGATAAATTGGAAGATTGTGATCAGTGGTACTATGGTTTCATTAAAGGATTGTTTTAAAGTTAGCTGATGCTAAGAAAAAGGCAATTTCATATTGGGTGTGTAAGTGGTGTGGCTAGTTTTATGTTTGCATGAACTTCCGGCTAGGGGGCCTTGGAACTCTTTTCCTTGGTACCCGGGACAAAACCTAACCAGATTCCAAATTGGATCCCATCACTACAGTGGTTGGGCGGTTGGCTAACCCATGGGATCGGATGGGGTTAGGCTGGACTCATGGATCCGTAAATCGAGATTTAATTTCTATTATTATGATAGATGAAGTAAATCCCGGATAGAAATTGTTCTATGGATAGGAATCAACGGCTGTGCCTCTTGATGGGGAAAAAAGCATTGATCCCAATGATCCAAGTGCAAGATTCTTCCTTGATTTGACCAAGTACCGTTAAAGGTGCAGTCAGATCAGTTGATCCGTAATGATCTTGACTACGTTAGAGTAAAGAGTTATCCTGGTGGAATCGCCCATGCTTTCCGGGTAAAGGAAGTTTTTCTGGTTTCGGTTTTGGACAAACCGACGGATTAGTCTCTTGTCCGGATATCCGTGGACGAGGCCCCGAGTGTGAGACCCCTACCCACGCATGATGTGCTACTTCCGCTGCTAGTATCCCGAATCTGTTGCGCGGTTTCGGTTTTGGACAAACCGACGGATTAGTCTCTTGTCCGGATATCCGTGGGCGAGGCCCCGAGTGTGAGACCCCTACCCACGCATGATGTGCTACTTCCGCTGCTAGTATCCCGAATCTGTTGCACTGTGGAGACCGGGCGAGGCCCCGAGTGTGAGACCCCTACCCACGCATGATGTGCTACTTCCGCTGCTAGTATCCCGAATCTGTTGCACTGTGGAGACCGGGGTCTCCACAGTGCAACAGATTCGGGATACTAGCAGCGGAAGTAGCACATCATGCGTGGGCCCGGTCTCCACAGTGCAACAGATTCGGGATACTAGCAGCGGAAGTAGCACATCATGCGTGGGTAGGGGTCTCACACTCGGGGCCTCGCCCACGGATATCCGGACAAGAGACTAATCCGTCGGTTTGTCCAAAATCGAAACCGGAAAAACTTCCTTTACCCGGAAAGCATGGGCGATTCCACCAGGATAACTCTTTACTCTAACGTAGTCAAGATCATTACGGATCAACTGATCTGACTGCACCTTTAACGGTACTTGGTCAAATCAAGGAAGAATCTTGCACTTGGATCATTGGGATCAACGCTTTTTTCCCCATCAAGAGGCACAGCCGTTGATTCCTATCCATAGAACAATTTCTATCCGGGATTTACTTCATCTATCATAATAATAGAAATTAAATCTCGATTTACGGATCCATCAGTCCAGCCTAACCCCATCCGATCCCATGGGTTAGCCAACCGCCCAACCACTGTAGTGATGGGATCCAATTTGGAATCTGGTTAGGTTTTGTCCCGAGTACCAAGGAAAAGAGTTCCAAGGCCCCCTAGCCGGAAGTTCATGCAAACATAAAACTAGCCACACCACTTACACACCCAATATGAAATTGCCTTTTTCTTAGCATCACCCAATATGAAATTGCCTTTTTCTTAGCATCAACTAGCCACACCACTTACACACCCAATATGAAATTGCCTTTTTCTTAGCATCAGCTAACTTTAAAACAATCCTTTAATGAAACCATAGTACCACTGATCACAATCTTCCAATTTATCCGGTTGATTCATAATTTCCCATCATTCCTTCATCAGAGTATCTATGGCATCATTGGCAACTAGAACGCTCACCACCTGTCCACACAGGGGCCTTTTCAATAGTTCCTAACCCATAATACTCGGCAATATAATCACTTATAAAAATCAAGATGGACTCTCGTTGAAGATCAGCAAGATCAACCAACAGATCCATATAAAGAGCCATGGACTCATCCATTGAAGACCAGCAAGGTCAATCAACCAGATCCATGCCCGGTTTCACAAAACAACTCTTACTCCTTGTTCCAATATCTTCCTCGACGCACGCGTGGGTATCCTAGGCGACCCAGAGCCCGAGCACCGTATGGTCAGCACCCTCTAGGATCCTTCGCAGGTGACCTAGCGCTTCACTCATAGGCCGCTTCCTTGGTCCCTCATCCACCGTACCAGAAGCTCACCATTTTTAATCGAACCGAGGCTGGTCAAGACCTCGGCCGACTTTGCTACGCAAGACGTCCTCCATTGACTCTCCGTCAACAGTTGCAACTTTATCAGTTAGGTCTCCACGACCTTAATCACAAGACGGTCAAAATGCTTCCCCAGCATTCTTGACATAAAACAACCATTTACAAACAGCATTTACAAACAGTTTGCAAATATAGTTTCTAAATCGAACTCTCGTCTTTCCACATTATCCCTCCTTAGTCCACATTACTTATTCCACATTCCATTCAATGTGTACTCATTCTCATCCATTTCCTCATATCGACGACACATTAATTCACATACACATTCACATTCACTTCCATACATCCACATTTACATGCATACATCCATTTTCACATCCTCATTTATACATCCACATCCCATATCCACATTCATACATACACATCCATATCCACATCCATACATCCACATCCACATCCACATCCACATTCACATCCATACATCCACATCTACATGCATACCTCCATTTTCACATCCTCATTTATACATCCACATCCCATATCTTCATTCATACATACACATCCACATCCACATTCATATTCACATCCATATATCCACATCTACATGCATACATCCATTATCACGTCCTCATTCATACATCCACATCCACATACATACATACATCCACATCCACATTTCCATTCACATCTATACATCCACATCTACATCCACATACATACATACATCCACATCCACATTCCCATTCACATATATACATCCACATTCACATACATCCACATCCACATTTCCATTCACATCTATACATCCACATACATACATACATCCACATCCACATTCCCATTCACATCTATACATCCACATCTACATCCACATTCCCATTCACATCTATACATCCACATCTACATCCACATACATACATACATCCACATCCACATTCCCATTCCCATTCACATCTATACATCCACATACATACATACATCCACATCCACATTCCCATTCACATCTATACATCCACATTCACATCCACATTCCCATTCACATCTATACATCCACATCTACATCCACATTCACATCTATGCATATACATCTTCATGCATACATCCATTTTCACATTCATACATCCATATTCCCATCTCCACATCCACACATCCACATACATACATCCATTTCCACATTCCCATTCATATAACCCCAGATGCCTTCACATCTAATCTTTTACATCACATCCATTCTCGCCCTATCACAACCCATATACATCTTATCCTATCACATACACTTCTTACCTCATCTCATACACATCTTATCACATCTTATCACATCTTAATTCATCTTATCATCTCTTATCACCTCTTATACACCTCTTATCACATCCTATCACATCTCATCTCTATTTATAGAATACAAGAGAATTCTTATATTTGATATAAGATTTCTTTACACATTTACTTATGCATAAATTCCATTTAAGGAGATTAATACTTCCGAAGTAAAATCAATCTTTTATGCATCTTCCTATGCATAAATTCATTTTAAATGAAAATGACACTTTTGAATTAAAATTCAATCTTTTATGCATCTTCCTATGCATAAATTCAATTTAGATGAAAATGACACTTTTGAATTAAAATTCAATCTTTTATGCATCTTCCTATGCATAAATTCAATTTAGATGAAAATGACACTTTTGAATTAAATTTCAATCTTTTATGCATCTTCCTATGCATAAATTCAATTTAGTAGGAATTACACTTTTAGAATAAAAGAATTTCTCTTATGCATCTAAGTTATGCATAAAATCCATTTATGATGAAAATCACACTTTTAGTATAAAAAGAATATCTTTTATGCATACCTCTATGCATGAAATCCAAATATAATAAAAGTAACACTTTTATAATAAAATAATCAACTTTTATGCATACCTCTATGCATGAAATCCAATATGATAAAAGTAACACTTTTATAATAAAACAATCAACTTTTATGCATACCTCTATGCATGAAATCCAATATGATAAAAGTAACACTTTTGATATAAAAAAATTATCCTTTATGCATACTTCTATGCATGAAAATTAAAAATGATAAAAGTAACACTTTTGATATAAAAACTTTTCCTTTATGCATACTTCTATGCATGAAAATTAAAAATGATAAAAGTAACACTTTTGATATAAAAAATTTATCCTTTATGCATACCTCTATGCATGAAAATTAAAAATGATAAAAGTAACACTTTTAATATAAAAAAAATTATCCTTTATGCATACTTCTATGCATGAAAATTAAAAATGATAAAAGTAACACTTTTGATATATAAAAAAATTATCCTTTATGCATACTTCTATGCATGAAAATTAAAAATGGTAAAAGTAACACTTTTGATATAAAAATTTAACTATTATGCATACTTCTATGCATGAAATAAAAATGGTAAAAATAACACTTTTGATATAAAAATTTATCCTTTATGCATGATATTAAAATTCAATTTCTCCATGATTATAATGAAATTCTTTCAATTAATCTAGGATGATAATTCCTAGAATATGGTAGGAAGTCCTCTTTTTATGCTTTGAATGAAATTATTTTATGCATAATTTTTATAAAAATTTTGCCATAGCTCCGCTGCTATGACTGATAAATCTCAATTTTTCTAAGGGATAAAGCTTATCATTAAGGAAATAATTAAAATGATCTCTAATTGGATCATTAATCCATAATGGATTAAATCATCAATATACATAAACTAAAAGCATAGAAAAAAGCCATTAATTTGGCCTCAAGCATAGCTTAATCTTGGGTTAAGGAAAAGCTTTATGAAAAGCTTGATTTGGATTGAGAATGGGTCATGAGTATGACCATTTCTTGAGTGAGAGAGAGAAATTACATAAAAACCATTAGAATTTAAACATAAATGGAAATTAACTTCAATAGCATTTATTAAATTATGTAACTCTTCACTACTATTCACCAATTAACTTCAATAGCATTTAAAAAACAATACCAATTAAGCTTCTCAAGCTTGAGAGGGGTTGAGAAGAGAGAAACATTGAGAAATTATAGAAAAGATCAATATTCACTAATTACCTTACAAATTGCTTGATTCTTTATTCACGGTAGAGGCCCCCAACCAATCAATTGGTTAAGTATGTTGATGGAGCCACTAATGGGGATTGAAGAAAGAGGGAAGCTCCAAAAACTAGTGAATTATTAAATGAACTCACAGTTCTTGGCTTAGGTGGAGTAGAGTAACGATGCATAAACACTATATATTTTTCAACAAGGGGGAGGCTTCTATTTATAGGAAAAATTGAGCTCCTAACCAAACAAACTGATTCTAGAATTTTCTAAATCAGTTTGGTCAATATTTGACCATTTTTAGGTCAGTTAAGCTAACTTTTTGGAACTAGACTTGAATGAGGAGAGAGGAGAGATGAAATATCTCAATTTTTATGAGTTTAAAACTCATTCAAGCATGTGAAATATGCACCTCCTTTAAAGAACTCCCCTTCCTTACATATGTGTCATAATGGAATCATTTTAATATTGCTCATAGTTTTTTTTTACTAATAAACCTTGTACATTTTCAACTCTTCATCTTATGTGAAATATGCACCTCTTTTAAAGAACTCCCCTTCCTTACATATGTGTCATAATGGAATCATTTTAATATTGCTCATAGTTTTTTTACTAATAAACCTTGTACATTTTCAACTCTTCATCTTATGTGAAATATGCACCTCCTTTAAAGAACTCCCCTTCCTTACATATGTGTCATAATGGAATCATTTTAATATTGCTCATAGTTTTTTACTAATAAACCTTGTACATTTTCAACTCTTCATCTTATGTGAGCATTTACTCATTTTTGGATACCCAAAATATCTCATATTTTTAATATTGCTCATAGTTTTTTACTAATAAACCTTGTACATTTTCAACTCTTCATCTTATGTGAGCATTTACTCATTTTTGGGTATCTTCTTTTACAAATTGGATTTATCTTCTCCCTACACATGGATTGATGCTATTGGCCCATAGGAACCTTAATTGGACCATAATCTAAAAATTTCTGAAAATCTAGACCCTTAGGCTAAGGTCCTTTATACCCATTTCCAGTTAGTTCCAATTGCACATTGGAAAGTTCTTTTTGAATTTCTGTTTCAGGGAAACTTATTTTAATAAGATGAGTTATTTTTCTATCCAAAAATATTCATAATCTGAATATTCTCTCTCTAGAAAATTTTCTCTCTCTAAGTTAAAACAGTTAGAAACAAGGTCTTTATATTTCTGAAGAGGGATTGATTACAGGGGAAGATAGACATCAAAAGGGGGTTGGGGGAAGAATCTTACATTCTACCCCACTTAAAAAATGCGAGATGTCCTCATCTCGCAAACTGGGATAATTTCGCAAGATGCACGAATATGAGACTTAGAGAAAAATTTTAATGAAGGTTAACCACCAAGAAAAGTCTTAAAGAGAGCAAGATTCAAAATAAGAACAAGATTTAAACTTTATTCATTCTCGGAACTTATACAGTAAGGATAGAAGAACTCTTTACACTTCCATAAGCCCGTCCATCATATGATCACAAAAGCAGCACTCACAAGCTGCGCAAGTATAGGGTAACTCATCTATGGGAATGATTCTGCTGGTTATTGCCGCACCTATCTTAGTGGTATGAGGTGATCTAACAAAAGGACCTCTGAGAGGTAAGCCAAAAACAGGGTAAAGGCATATCTTCTCATGAGGAAGAAAACACGCCAGTAAGAAGACCCGCTCAGAAAACCCAAGATGTCTTGATCTCATGACGCAGTAGTATCGGGGATCCAAACCCAAGGCTTCGATAACCATGGCCAAGCGGACATTGTTACGAAAGTGCTGTTGACCCCAGGGTGTTACCCTAGTTATGTCTTTATAGGTCCGCCATTTGGTCTGAGCTACAGACGTTCCCAAGTGAGGAAAAAGTGAGCGCTCATACTGTTCTATAAAGTCTTTCTTCACAGACTCTCTTGCGTCTTGAAGATGAGAAATCATCATGGATAAAACTAATTCCTGTTGCCAAGCCATGAAGGAGATTAAGAAGAAGGGAGATCGATGGAAGTAAGATTACTGTGAGCGACAAGTAAAAGTTACGACTTATATAAAGGAAGGAGCTAGCGTAACTTAGAAGCCAACGGTATCTTGCCACTGAAGTTTTACCGTCTTTCCATGATTTGGGTTTGGCACATATTTCTATGAAATACGTTAAGAACTTTGAGATAAGGGAATAAAAGAAGCTTGTAGGCTAAGTCATCTTCTTTTATTGAATTCAGATATAAGGCTCACAATATCTGGGGGATAACTTCTTATACTCCCCAAGATATAAAGAACTTCTTTTGGGCCGTACTCGAATGAAGACCAAAACCTTGGTATCCAAAACACCGATTTTTACTTCTGAACTCATTGTTCTGAATCCTTAAAACAGGTGGAACTCCTGAGAAGTATTCTAGGGAAAGAGTCTTTCTTTTTTAAACAGAATCTTTCTTTTATTTTAGAGATCAAAAAGGGAGATTCTTACTCCTGTATACCTCGAAGGTTGGGGAGGAATCTTACAAGCCTTCGAGGTATACAGGAGTAAGAATATCCCTTTTTATCTTATAATTATTCCTCTCTAAAATAAAAGAAAGATTCTGTTTAAAAAAGGAAGACCCTTTCCCTAGAATACTTCTCAGGAGTCACGCCTGTTTTAAGGATTCACAACAATGAGTTCAGAAGTGAAAATCGGTGTTTTGGATACCAAGGTTTTGGTTTTCATTCGAGTACGGCCCAAAAGAAGTTCTTTATATCTTGGGGAGTATAAGAAGTTATCCCCCAGATATTGTGAGCCTTATCTAAATTCAAAGAAAGTAAGTGACTTAGCTTACGAGCTTCTTTTACCTCCTCATCTCAAAGTTCATAATGTATTTCATGTAAGCCTTCTATAGAAATATGTGCCAAACCCAAATCATGGAAAGACGGTAAAACTTCAGTGGCAAGATACCGTTGGCTTCTAGGTTACGCTAGCTCCTTCCTTTATATAAGTCGTAACTTTAACTTGTCGCTCACAGTAATCTTACTTCCATCGATCCCCTTTCTTTCTTAATCTCCTTCATGGCTTGGCAGCAGGAATTGGTTTTATCCATGATGATTTCTCACCTTCAAGATGCAAGCGAGTCTGTGAAGAAGGATTTTATAGAACTGTATGAGCGCTCACTTTTCCCTCACTTAGAAACTTTTGTAGCTCAGACCAAATGGCGGACCTGTCAAGATATAACTAGGGTAACACCCTCGGGGTGATAGCCTTGGGTTTGGGTCCCCGATACTATTGCATGATGAGATCAAGTCATGGTGGATTTTCTGAGCGGGTCTTCTTACTATCGTGCTTTCTTCCTCACCAGAAGATATGCCTATCCCGTTTTCAGCTTGCCTCTTAGAGGTCCTTTTGTTAGATCACCTCATACCACTGAGGTAGGTGCTGCAATATCCAGCCGAATTATTCCCATAGATGAGTTACCTTATACGTGTGCAGCTTGTGAGTGCTGCTTTTGTGACCATATGATGGACAGGCTTATGGAAGTGTAAAAAGTTCTTCTATCTTTACTGTATATGTTCCAAGAGTGAATAAAGTTGAAATCTTTGTTCTTGTCTTGAGTCTTGCTCTCTTTGAGACTTTTCTTGGTGGTTAATCTTAATTAAATTTTCTCTCAGTCTCATATTCGTACATCTTGCGAAATTACCCCCAGTTTGCGAGATGAGGACATCTCGCGTTTTTCAAATGGGAGAGAATGTAAGATTCCTCCCCAGCCTCTCAAGATGTCCAGCATCTTTCCCTGTAATCAATTCCCTCTTCAGAATTATAAGAGATCTCGTCTCTACCTGTTTTGACTTAGAGAGAGAATATATTCTAGAGAGAGAATATTCAGATTTTGAATATTTTAGATAAAAAAATTATCTCATCTTATTAAAATAAGTTTCCCTGAAATAGAAATTCAAAAAAGAACTTTCCAATGTGCAATTAGAATTAATTGGAAATGGGTATAAAGGACCTTAACCTAAGGGTCTAGACTTTTAGAAATTTTTGCATTATGGTCCAATTAAGGTTCCTATGGGCCAATAGCATCAATCCATGTGTAGGGAGGAGATAAATCCAATTTGTAAAAGAAGATACCCAAAAATGAGTAAATGCTCACATAAGATGAAGAGTTGAATATGTACAAGGTTTATTAGTAAAAAACTATGAGTGATATCAAAAAAATGAGATAAATTGAGTATCCAAAAATGAGTAAATGCTCACATAAGATGAAGAGTTGAATACGTACAAGGTTTATTAGTAAAAAACTATGAGTAATATCAAAAAAATGAGATAAATTGAGTATCCAAAAATGAGTAAATTCTCACATAAGATGAAGAGTTGAAAATGTACAAGGTTTATTAGTAAAAAACTATGAGCAATATTAAAAATATGAGATATTTTGGGTATCCAAAATTGAGTAAATGCTCACATAAGATGAAGAGTTGAAAATGTACAAGGTTTATTAGTAAAAAACTATGAGCAATATTAAAAATATGAGATATTTTGGGTATAATCATTCCATTTTGACACATATGTAAGGAAGGGGAGTCCATTAAAGGAGGTGCATATTTCACATGCTTGAATGAGTTTTCAACTAAAAAATAATGTGATATTTTTATCTTTCCTCTCTCTTGAACCAAACCAAATCAAAAGGGAACCAAACCGAATCAAAAAGGAACCAAACTAGGTCCAAATTTAGTCCAAATTCAACCAAACTGATTTGGAAAATTCTAGAATTAGTTTGTTTGGTTAGGAGCTCAATTTTTCCTATAAATAGAAGCCTCCCCCTTGTTGAAAATTAACAATGTTTAATGCATTGTTACTCTACTCCACCCAAGCCAAGAACTATGAATTTGTTAATAATTCATTAGTTTTTGACATTTCCCTCTTCCAAAGATTGGTGGCCACTCTTGTCCAAACAAGAGTTGAACCCTCAAACCATCAAGCCAAAGGAAAGCTATCAAAGTCATTAGTAAGTTGGTGATTCTTCTTTCTTTCAATTATTTTATGGATTTTTTAAATGGTTTTTATGCTTTATGTCTTCTCTATAATGTTAGGCCTCATTACAAAAGGCATTCCCCTCTCTTCTCTAACAAAACCAACCATTCTCTATCCTAGGTGAATGGTTAAGTGATTAATGTCAATTTTTTTAAATGTTTATCTCAATTAAGTGGAAAAAAATGTTTACTTTAGGATAATTTCAATATTAGTGTACTTTAAATTAGTTTTAAAGACGTAGAAAATTAAAAAATGGTCAGCCATACAAAGGAGGTTATGGCAAAATTTTTAGAATTTAGTAAAAGAAAATTTATCTTTTATTTTATTATAAAAGTGTTACTTTTAGCATAATTGAATTTCATGAATAGAGGTATGCATAAGAGATGAATATTTTATTACAAAAGTGTTACTTTTAGCATAATTGAATTTCATGCATAGAGGTATGCATAAGAGATGAATATTTTATTATAAAAGAGTTACTTTTAGCATAATTGAATTTCATGCATAGAGGTATGCATAAGAGATGAATATTTTATTATAAAAGAGTTACTTTTAGCATAATTGAATTTCATGCATAGAGGTATGCATAAGAGATGAATATTTTATTATAAAAGAGTTACTTTTAGCATAATTGAATTTCATGCATAGAGGTATGCATAAGAGATGATTATGTTATTATAAAAGTGTTACTTTTAGCATAATTGAATTTCATGCATAGAGGTATGCATAAGAGATGATTATTTTATTATAAAAGTGTTACTTTTAGCATAATTGAATTTCATGCATAGAGGTATGCACAAAAGATATGGGAAGTGATAAGATGTGATAAGATGCATATGAGATGAGTTAGGATGTGATAAGATGAGTTAAGAAGTGATAGGATGTGTATGGGATGAGGTAAGAAGTGTATGTGATGGGATAAGATGTATAAGGGTGAGAAATAGGATGTGAATGCGGATGGGTATGTATGGATGTATGCATGTAGATGTGGATGCATGAATGTGGATGTATGGATGTGAATGAGGATGTGGATGTGGATGCATGGATGTAAATGTGGATGTGTATGTATAGATGTATGCATGTAGATGTGAATGTGAATGTGGATGTATGGATGTGAATGAGGATGTGGATGTAGATGCATGGATGTAGATGTGGATGTATGCATGTAGATGTAGATGTATGGATGTGAATGTGAATGTGGATGTGGATGTATGCATGGAGATGTGGATGTATGCATGTAGATGTAGATGTATAGATGTGGATGTGAATGTGGAGGTGGATGTATGCATGTAGATGTAGATGTATGGATGAGAATGTGAATGTGGATGTGGATGTATGCATGGAGATGTGGATGTATGCATGTAGATGTAGATGTATGGATGTGAATGTGAATGTGGATGTGGATGTATGCATGGAGATATGGATGTATGCATGTAGATGTAGATGTATAGATGTGGATGTGAATGTGGAGGTGGATGTATGCATGTAGATATAGATGTATAGATGTGGATGTGAATGTGGAGGTGGATGTATGCATGTAGATGTAGATGTATGGATGTGAATGTGAATTTGGATGTGGATGTATGCATGTAGATGTAGATGTATGAATCTGGATGTGGATGTATACATGTAGATATGAATGTACGCATATAGATGTGGATGTATGGATGTGAATGTGCATGTAGATGTGGATGTATGGATGAGGATGCATGAATGTGCATGTAGATGTGGATGTGAAAATAGATGCATGGATGTAGATGTGGATGTATGGATGTGAATGTGGATGTGGATGTGGATATATGTATGGATGTGAATATATGATATGTGATGTGAAGGAATCTGAAGTGATGAGATGGAAAATGATGTGATGGGATGAGTACACATATAAATGGAATGTGGAATAAGTAATGTGGATTGATGAGGGATAATGTGGAAAAATGAGAGTTAATATAGAAACTGTATTTGTAAACTATTTGTAAATGCTGTTTGTAAATGGCTGTTTTATGTCAAGAATGCTGGGGAAGCATTTTGACCGTTGTGTGAAGTTTTTGAAGAACCTCAAACTCAACTTGTACATGTGTACATGAGTGATATTCGTGTTGTGATAAGGTCATGGGGGCACCCATTGACTCATTGTAGGCGTCGTGGATGCGGCAATCAAGCATAGGGCTTTGATGGAGGTGTATGTGCAGAGAAAAAGTTGAGATTCTGGAAGCACAGGCCTGTCCGGAATGAGGGTCGGCTGGTGATGATAGTAGCTGCTTGGTCGTCTTGGAGTGTGTATGTGTCCAGAATTAAATGGCATTGGAAAGTTTCACCTTGAAAAGGTATGGAGGTATGGGCATTGGTGTGAAAGGAGATGTTATGGTGGCCATTTTCCAAATGAATAAAATAAAATAAGGATGAACGTGGCCTTCTTGGAAAGTTGGCGTGGAGCTTCACCCAACTGCCAGCACGACATTCTGGAAGCTAGTGATTCTGCTGGAGGGCGCCGAACCAAGTACAGAGGGAGGCGGTGTTGTTTGGTATTGTGTGGATTCGGCTGGGAGCCGACGGGGAAGAGAAGCCCCGTGTGTTTTTGTGTGGCGTGTGCAGCCACAGGCGCTGGAGATGAACGTGGGCTAGGTGGTTCGCCGTGTAAAAGCAGCTGGGCGCAGAGAAGTGTGCTGGCCGCGTGTGATTCTGCAGTGGGTTGTTAGAGAAAGTAGCCGCCTTGTTGGTTTGGCTCTGAGGCGCAGGTGCAAGACAAAGCCAAGGGAAGCTAACTGGCGCAATGTGGAGCGCAACCGTGTGTGGGTCAGGAGCGTAGCTTGAAAACTAACGGGCTAGGTGAAGCCTTGTGATGGCTGGTGATAGCGGGGCTATGCAGTGCAGCTGCTGCTGCTGCTGGCGTTAAGTAGACTGGCTGGTGACTGTAGCAAGTGTAGAGGGTCCACCAGAGGAGTTGCCTGGCGAGAGGCTGGATGCCAGGAGAGAAGGTTTGGATGGGCTGGTGAAGGCGGTGTGCAGAGACTGGGGATGACAAGGAGCGTGGAGGTGCAGGCGTTAAGGGCTGGCGAGTGTGGGTTCTAGGTGTTCGTGTGAGGAACTGTAATGTGCTGGTGGCATAGTAGAGAAACCTTCAGCTGAGGTGCAGAGCAAAGAACGAAGAGGTCGGCTGTGCAGAGAACCAAGAGGGAACGGATTGGGAGCGACCAGGAGCTGGAGAGGGCTGATTGCGAGCAGGTGCTTGATGAAGCTGGTGTCTGGGATATTTTGGGATATCCACCTCTGTAAAGGTCAAGGTCCTTTCTGAAATATAAGTCTTGTTCATGCTCTCTGGCTGGTGTTCTGGTGTGTTTGCATGCGTGTGTGGAAGTGTGGCATGCTATAAGGGCGTAAACAGCTTTACCGCTTCCGTGCCATCACTTTTTGGTGCCTCCACAGAGGAGCAGATTTCCTCTGGTTTGTGAAAGAAGATAGGGGCTGTGTGAAGCAAGATTTGGAAAGATGGCTCAAGATTTTCCGGAGTATTGGGGATTGCCACAGGAGAATGCAACCAGGTTTCTAGAGAAGATGGAGTTTACAGCTTTGATGAAAGACAGGGCAACCTCGGAGATCCTTTCTCGGATTTTGACTTATTGCTTGCAGGGTGATGCAAAAGTATGGTTACAGATGTTTGTGACTACACACAGGAATGTTCATCAGCAGGATCCTGAGTACCGTGTAGTCAGAGCTGCATTTTTGGCACAGTTTGTCCATGTGAAGTGTCCGAATGAAGTGTGGAAAGAGTTGTGTAACATTCAGCAGAAAGACGGTCAGGATGTGGATCAGTATCTGATAGAGTTTGGTAGACTGTGGAGTCTATGGTGTGAGGCTCTGATTCCTGAAGTACCCCCACAGATGATAAAGAGGGAGTGGTCTGGTCTGGAGCCAACGATCCGTCTGAAGGTGGAGCTGAAGAACCTGGATAGCTTTGAGGAGGCTGTCAGAGTTGCTCGTGAGAAGGAGTGGAAAGTGAAGCGTCTGAGGCAGTTGGGAATGCAGGAAGAGCCAAAGAGGTTTGTGAAGGTGCCACAGATTGAGAGTATGCATCCTGGAAGAAAAGCTGCTGTTGTTCCTAAACAGGAGGATTCTTTGAAGAGGGAGGTTCATGATGCAGTGGAGCTCATGAAGTCTTTAAGCATGAATTGGATAGAGTCTGCAGGAAGAGGAAGAGGCATAGGTGTTATGGGAAAGAAGACTGATGCATCATCTGGTTCTGAAGGAAATTCAGCAGATATTGGAAGAGGGAGAGGGTATCCGAGTGATGTGCAATGCCGGAATTGTGGTGAGTGGGGTCTTATGGTGGCCATTTTCCAAATGAATAAAATAAAATAAGGATGAACGTGGCCTTCTTGGAAAGTTGGCGTGGAGCTTCACCCAGCTGCCAGCACGACATTCTGGAAGCTGGTGATTCTGCTGGAGGGAGCCGAACCAAGTACAGAGGGAGGCGATGTTGTTTGGTATTGTGTGGATTCGGCTGGGAGCCGACGACGGGGAAGAGAAGCCCCGTGTGTTTTTGTGTGGCGTGTGCAGCCCACAGGCACTGGTGGAGATGAACGTGGGCTAGGTGGTTCGCCGTGTAAAAGCAGCTGGGCGTAGAGAAGTGTGCTGGCCGCGTGTGATTCTGCAGTGGGTTGTTAGAGAGAGTAGCCGCCTTGTTGGTTTGGCTCTGAGGCGCAGGTGCAAGACAAAGCCAAGGGAAGCTAACTGGCGCAATGTGGAGCGCAACCGTGTGTGGGTCAGGAGCGTAGCTTGAAAACTAACGGGCTAGGTGACGCCTTGTGATGGCTGGTGATAGCGGGGCTATGCAGTGCAGCTGCTGGCGTTAAGTAGACTGGCTGGTGACTGTAGCAAGTGTAGAGGGTCCGCCAGAGGAGTTGCCTGGCGAGAGGCTGGATGCCAGGAGAGAAGGTTTGGATGGGCTGGTGAAGGCGGTGTGCAGAGACTGGCGATGACAAGGAGCGTGGAGGTGCAGGCGTTAAGGGCTGGCGAGTGTGGGTTCTAGGTGTTCGTGTGAGGAACTGTAATGTGCTGGTGGCATAGTAGAGAAACCTTCAGCTGAGGTGCAGAGCAAAGAACGAAGAGGTCGGCTGCAGAGAACCAAGAGGGAACAGATTGGGAGCGACCAGGAGCTGGAGAGGGCTGATTGCGAGCGCGTGCTTGATGAAGCTGGTGTCTAGGATATTTTGGGATATCCACCTCTGTAAAGGTCAAGGTCCTTTCTGAAATATAAGTCTTGTTCATGCTCTCTGGTCTGGTGCTCTGGTGTGTTTGCATGCGTGTGTGGAAGTGTGGCATGCTATAAGGGCGTAAACAGCTTTACCGCTTCCGTGCCATCACCGTCTTGTGATTAAGGTCGTGGAGACCTAACTGATAAAGTTGCAACTGCTGAGACGGAGAGTCAATGGAGGACATCTCGTGTAGCAAAGTTGGCCGAGGTCTTGACCAGCCTCGGTTGGATTAAAATGGTGAGCTTCCGGTACGGTGGATGAGGGACCAAGGAAGCGGCCTATGAGTGAAGCACTAGGTCACATGCGAAGGATCCTAGAGGGTGCTGACCATACGGTGCTCGGGCTCTGGGTTGCCTAGGATACCCACGCGTGCGTCGAGGAAGATATTAGAACCGGGCATGGATCTGGTTGTTGATTGACCTTGCTCGTCTTCAATGGATGAGTTCATGGCTCTTTATATGGATCTGTTGGTTGATCTTGCTGATCTTCAACGAGAGTCCATCTTGATTTTTATAAGTGATTATATTGCCGAGTATTATGGGCTAAGAACTATTGAAAAGGCCCCTGAGTGGACAGGTGGTGAGCGTTCTGGTTGCCAATGATGCCATAGATACTCTGATGAAGGAATGATGGGAAATTAAGAATCAACCGGATAATTTGGAAGATTGTGATCAGTGATACTATGGTTTCATTAAAGGATTGTTTTAAAACTGGTTGAATCTGTGAAAAAGGCAATTTCATATTGGGTGTGTAAGTGGTGTGACTATTTTTATTTTTGCATGAACATCTGGCTAGGGGGCCTGGGAACTCTTTTCCCTGGTACCTGGGACAAAAATCAAATTCTAAATTGGATCCCATCACTACAGTGGTTGGGAGGTTGGCTAACCCATGGGACTGGATGGGGTTAGGCTGGACTGATGGATCCGTAAATCGAGACTCAATCTCTGATTACGATAGATAAAGTAAATCCCGGATAGTAATTGTTCTATGGATAGGAATCAACGGCTGTGCCTCTTAATGGGGAAAAAAGCGTTGATCCCAATGATCCAAGTGCAAGTTTCTTTCTTGATGTGACCGAGTATCTTTATAGGTGCAGTCGGCGGATCAGCTTGATCAGTAATGGTCTTGACTACGTTAGAGTAAGAGTTATCCTGGTGGAATCGCCCGTGCTTTCCGGGTGAAGGAAGTTTTTTCCGGGTTCGGTTTTGGAAAAACCGACAGATTAGTCTCTTGTCCGGATATCCGTGGGCGAGGCCCCGAGTGTGGGACTCCTATCCCGTGCAAGAAGTGCTACTTCCGCTGCTAGTACCCCGAATCTGTTGCTCGGTGGGAACAGGGATCTCACAGCTGCCTTCCGTAGGGAGATTCAGTCCATAGAGGAGAGGAGGGTGGAGTAGAGATACCATGCCAGGGCTTCATTATGGATCTAGGCCACTGATAGAGTTACAAGATATTTCTTTGAGATAGTTGGCCCCACAGGAGGAGAGATGGTATTTGTAGGCTGTGTGGCCCAGGATGGAGCTATTGTTTCTGATCCCCCCCCTGTGAGAGCCATCGCCATGGATTTATTCGGATCTCTTCTCACTGGCGGCCCATTATCCCCCAAGGTGATGGATGCACGTGAGAGGGTCTGGCGACAGACGAGAGAGGTGGTTCCTGAAAGAGTGCATAAAGCAGAAGCATACAAGCACTAGAGTGTGCTGAGAGAGAGTGCAAGAGAGAGAGAGATATATGTAGCAACTATGCTGAATATACTGCAATGAAATAGTCCCAAACAAGAGGCATAAAAGGTCTCATAAGTGAGGGATACAAACTAAAGACTAGACTATGAAAAAAGAGGGAGGCAAGCCCACCTATAAATAGGTAAAGAGGGCTAGCCGACTAGACACCTAGAGCATCTCAAGATCCGTCATCTCAAACTCTGTCTCCAAAGCATCCATGACTAAACGGATCCTCACAGAATAAGAACCTGTAAAGATGAGGTCATCAACATAGACCACAATGATAACAATTAACCCCCTCTCTAGGAGGATACAAAGGTTTGAATCTTCATGAGAACGGCACAGGCCAAGCTTCCAAAAGAACTCATCAATCTGCTGGTACCAAGCCTGCGAAGCCTTCTTCAAGCCTTCTTCAGCTGTTTTGCTGGTACACCTGATCTTGTTTGCCTGGAACCTCAAATCTTGGTTGTTGATCAACATACACTTCCTGTGTGAGCTCTCCATTTAGGAAAGCCGACTTGATGTCCATCTCAAATACGGGCCATCTATGATGTCCTACAAGATCAAGAACGTTGCGAAATGGTAGTCATTCGGGTCGTCGAAGCAAAGGTCTCATTGAAGTGGACTCTAGGGCGCTGAGCATAACCCTTGGCAACCAACCTCACCTGGTGCTTTTCCAAGCTAGCATCAGCTCAAAACTTTGATTTGAAGATCCAGTGCACACCAATAACCTTACATTGTAGTGGCCTAGGCACCAAAATCCAAGTGCCATTACATTCAATAGCATCCAGCTCTACCTCCATAGCACGACGCCAAGGCTCATGTGAAAGAGCCTTGTCTACAGAAGTGGGATCACAAGGACCATGAATAATAGAGGACATAAGAGCATACTTCACAAACATGTTGCCCTCATGAATTTATTTTCATGAAACTCTGGAAGATCACGTGAGAGAACCAAGCAGAGGAGCAGAAGGAAGCTCACGTAACCCAGAATCACGAACTGTCTAAAAATACCACCCAAGCAGCACAGATCTGCTTGAACTAGCTAGAGGAGGAGCAAAGTCATCATCATTTGACTGAGAATCCACAGTTGGAGCTGTAATAGAAGCAGGGGGAGGAGGAGGAGAAGGCAAAGAAGGAGGCAAAGGAAGAAGAAGCTCACCACCCCCCTCTGAAGATGTAGGAGTCTCGTCAAACATCACATCATGGCTCACAACAACTTTGCCAGCCTGTTGATCATATAGACGATATTATGCCTTGGACACAGAACTGTATCCAAGAAAAGTCATGCGCTAAGACTTCGAGTGTATCTTGGAGCAATGCTCCTTAGGCACATGTACATACGCCGAACAACCAAATACCTGAAAATTAACAACAGAGGGCTTCTCACCATGGAAAGCCTCATATGTAGTTTTATCTAGAAGAGTAGTAGTAGGAGACATGTTCTGAATGAAGACAGCAGTAGAAGCCACCCTAGCCCAGAAACATCGAGGTAATGAAGAATGCTCAAGCATATCACGAGCCATCTCCATGATGGCCCTATTCTTCCTCTCTGCAACTCCGTTTTGTGAAGGAGTATATGTTGTAGTAAGCTATCTCCGAATGCCATGATCCTTGCAATATTGCTGAAACTCTTGGGATGTAAACTCACCCCTTGTGTTGGTCCTGAGAGCCTTGACCGAAGAACTGGTCTCTTTTTCCACCTCAACCCTCCAATCACAAAAGTGTTAAAAAGCCTCATCCTTGGAATTCAAAAAGAAGACCCAAGTATATCTGGAGAAGTCATCCACCATCACAAGCATGTACAACACCTTACTCAAAGATGTGGTACTCATAGGACCACATAAGTCTGCATGAACAAGAGCAAGTGATGTCAAAGATCTATGTCATTAGGATTTTTTTGGACCCAAAAAGGGCCTCCTAAGGATTCCTAATTTTAAGGGATTAGAGCTTAAAAAGCTGGGCTTAAGGGAGACAAAGGCTATGATGACCCCTATTTTTTACCTTGCCACATCAGCCATACCCCCCTAGTTTCACTTTTTAAAGGGAATATTCTCATGCTCTCTCTCTTACTTTTTGACTTTTCTCATACTTTTTGAATTTTTTATTTCACTCTCTACAAATTGAATCTTTCTTGTCAGTTTGAAATCTCCTTTCTCATTAACTTCCACCATATCTCCCTTCCACATCAGCAAAACATTCTTGTATTTAGGTGGGCCCCAAAAAGTGAAAAAATTTTAATTTTAATTTTTTTACATTTTGAGGTGGAAAAAACACCACACCCAACCAATATGTATGATGAAAATAGTTTTTTCCCTCCAAAAAGCTTGTAATTCAAGGGTCACGTCAGGAGCCAGTACATCCATAACTAACTGTCAGGTCCCCACAACCCCATAAACATAACTAACTGTTAGGAACCACTACATCCATGAGATCATGAAATTGTGGGGACCCCAAAAATTATTATCTTTTAATTTTTCTCAAATGTAATTTATTGATGAAAAACTCCATTTATTTGTATATCAAAAATATCATTTTCTACTTAGAAAAACGGATTTGTGTTAAACCTACAACATCAAAGTTTTAATAGTCTCTCTCTCTCTCTCTCTCTCTCTCTCTCTCTCTCTTTCTCTCTCTCTCTCTCTCTCTCTCTCTCTCTCTCTCTCTCTCTCTCCCCTCTGAGGATCTCTCTGCTTTAGCTTCTTCCTCTCCTTAGCTATGGAGCCTTTGCAAGCTGTGTGTGTAGCCCCTTGTGAAGCTAGAAAATGAAAGGTTGATTTACACATTCGTATTCCTGAAGAGTATGGCAGCCCTAAAAAAACCCATCCTACTGATGCACAATCTGTCCAAGCTCATAGGATAGCTAAGGAGAAAAATATAGATCTTTGGGTTGATGGGCATCTCTATCCAGTTGACCCTCCATTAAGAGCAAACCCTCCTTTCCGCAATTTATCATCTTTTATGCAATTTGTTGGGGTGAAGGAGAGCTTGGCTTGTTAGGATACTGCAGAAGATTGACTACAAGTGGAGCTTGGCGAACCCATATTCTCCAATCTCAATTGCAAGCATCACAATTCAGCCCGGCTTTTACAATGTCAAGAAGGACTTAAAACATCATCAGTGAATAAGCAGGCCTCTGGTATGTCATACGAGGTTGCTCAAAAGGTCTCCATGACTGGATCAAGGTAAGTAGATTTTTGGAGAAGCTAGCAAACATAGAGAATTCAAAGAAGACTTGGGGACTCTAGAGAGACCTGTGTGCAATCACCACAAATGTAGATTGTCCAATTCCAGCTCTTGTAAATATGCACAAATAGCTTTGGATAAATTTCAATAACATGGTTCGCATTATGAATCAAAGTAGCACAACTGCCCAAGAATGAGCATCATTCCAACAACATATCATAGAAATCACCAAAAGTGTGCTAGGTGCTTGGGGAGAGAGTAAAGTAACACACTATATGGTAAGTTGTACGGTAAAAAAAATAAACTGGTATTTTAACCTTGACTTTTTCTAATTAAATTTTGTTGTCATGTGTATAGCACATAGTTTATGCGCATGGTGCATATTTCATAAACAAGTATGGATCGCTCGACATGTGGAGTACCCACCAAGGGATGGAGAAATCACATTATGAAGCAAGAGGGGTTTATTTCAAAAATACAAGACATGGAGGTGGAGCTTCTGCACTAGAGGAACACGTACAAACTATCTACAAGAGATGTTCAATTGGTTTTATCGCACAACCTTTGGAAGGGTATTGGTTAGGGAGAGGGCCCAACAATCTAAGCTTGCGCAAGAGGCACGCAAGGCTGCAAAAAGTCATGCTCGGCTTGAATGGTTGCAAACCAATGCTCCCCATAGGCATGGTGCTTGGCGTGCGGCACGAATAAGGAGACAAGGGAGGCATTGGGTTGTGTATGCAGCAGCATAAATCCAGATGTGATAAGGCTAAGAAAATAAGTTTAGTTAGGTTTTTTTTTGCCCTTTAAAAAAACTATTAATAGTTCCTTCTCTCACTTCATTTTCATTTCACTTTTTTAGAGAGCTTGAGCTCAAGATCTACGTAGACACACGTAAGGACACAAGCACATCACCATGTTAGCATAGTCGTACATGGATATGGCACGCACCAAGAACACCGCACGTGTTACCATGCCTTCACAAAACACAGTGCAAGGCACCCAACGACCACATACTGGCGCGACACCATGGAAGAGAGTGACCCCTTGGATTCTAGGACACGCCCAATGGGATCATCAGAGTCCCCAACCCTCCTCCCACAGCAACACCAACGCACACACATGTAGGCCCTTCTAGTTGGAGCAAGCGTGTGAAGAAGACCCCACAATGTAGCCACCCCAGAGATCAAGACAGAGAGGCCGATGAGGTGATGAGCAGTTTGACTGGGTTGGTGAAAACATTCCTACATTGCGCAACACCATAGGTGGCAAGACCCTACTACCAGGACAAGGTTTCCTACCTACCCGAGAGGAACTTGATACACAGGTACCACAACAACAGGAGGAGGAGCATTCAGGCTATGAGAGAGACCAAGAGGAGGTTCCTCTGCAAGTGCGCGCAAGCGTAGAAAGGTCAAGCTCTTCAAGCCAAGGAAGTCCCAACTTCGCCAATGCACTAACACAACACAGAGAGCTCCAAGGAGAAGGATGCGCCAAGGGCATAGGGCTCTACAAGAAATCAAAATTTATCAGAGGAACACTGAGTTGCTGATAAGAAGAGCCCCTTTTACTCACATAGTGAAGGAGATTCTCCAACGATATAGAACAGAGTTCCGTGTGCAAGGGATTGCCCTTCAAGAATTGCAAGAAGCCTCCGAGGCTTACCCTGTTGGGCTTTTTAAAGACACCAACCTCCTCCCAATGCATGAAAAGAGGATTAGCATATCTGCCAAGGACATGCAACTAGCTTAGCGCATTCGAGGCGAGCGACACAATCTAGAGATCTTAGATGTTAACCTTTTTTTTGAAGCAACTCTTTTGTTTCAAACCCACCTTTGTAACAAGCCTATGTGGCTTTCATTTGTAACCTTTTGATAATTAAAATTTTAAGTTTCTCTTACAATGTCTCGGTGTCATCATGTTTGTTTAACATGGAGTGTCTATCATCATGTGCCAGTTTGTCACCCAAGGCATCAGAAATGCTCCTGGAGGACTGAGGAAGCTGTGCTAGAACAATGCGAATTTGGCCTCTACAACGGCGATGTAGGCTCAAAATTCACACTGTTCTGGCACTTCTCCCCTAGCCACTCAGGATCATTTCTGATGCATTTATAATGAAGGTGAGCACACTAATTGTGAGAAACAGTAGTTTATAAGATAAAAATACCTTTAATAATGTGTAAAAATATAGTGTTTATCATCCAATCCATCAAAATTGCTCTGCAGTTTATAAGCTATGCCAGAACAGTGCGAATTTAAGCTCTGCAGTGGCGATGCAGGCTCAAAATTCGCACTCTTCTGGCACTGCTCTCCTAGCCACTCATGATCATTTCTGATGCATTTATAATGAAGTTCAGTCCACTAATTGTGAGAAACAATAGTTTATAAGATAAAAACAGATTTAATCATTTGTAAAATTACATTGTTTGTCATCCAATGCATCAAAATTTCTCCTCGAGGACTGGGGAAGCTATGCCAGAACAATGCGAATTTAGGCTCTGTAGTGGCAGTGCAGGCTCAAAATTTGCACTGTTCTGGCACTGCTCCCCCAGCCACTCAGGATCATTTCTGATGCATTTATAATGAAGTTGAGTACATTAATTTAAAAAAACAATAATTTACAAAATAAAATTACCTTTAATCATGTGTAAAAATACATATTTGTCATCCAATGCATCAAAATTGCTCCTAGAGAGCTAGGGAAGCTATGCCAGAACAGTGCGAATTTGGGCTCTACAACAGTGGTGCTTGCAGGCTCAAAATTCACCTTTCTGGCACTGCTCCCCCAGCCACTCAGAATCATTTCTGATGCATTTATAATCAAGTTGAGTACATTGATTATGAGAAACAATAATTTACAAGATAAAAATACCTTTAATCATGTGTAAAAATACATTATTTGTCATCCAATGCATCAGAACTGCTCCTGAAGGGTTGGGGAAGCTGTGCCAAAACAATGCAAATTTGGGCTCTACAGCAGCGGTGCAAGCTCAAAATTTGCACTGTTCTGGCACTGCTCCCTCAGGCTCCCAAGGTCATTTCTGATGCATTCACAAAAACATTGATGGTATAAACTAGAAAAAACAATTATATACTTGATGAAAATAAGTTTGCAAAAATTGTATTGTATTCATAATAAGAAGTGATACATCGTCTTTACAAAAGATTTCTTACAATATTGAGCTTCCTTCTGTTGTTATTGGGCAGAGTGTGCTCAAGGAATGATTGGGCTATTTTATGAGGATCCTCTATGCCTATGCTTTTGGCTATACCTATACAAGCAAGAAGCTTACCCCTAAATCCAGAATCAAAAACATCAAAGGCAAGGGATTTTTTAATCAGAACTATACATTTGGTGCTCTATGCGCCATAGAGGCTACACAGAGCACCTTAGAGAGGGCTTTCAAAAAGAAGAGAGTGAAGGCAGATTGAGGGGTGTAGTCCCTGTGGATAATGGCGATGCTATCCACCACAGGAAGTCGACCAAGATAGTGCGCCAACGCAACATCATGTCCATGGACCTTGGCCTAGTCTCTGCTGCCGCCGCCTCTCCTAGCAAATGCGTCAATTTCAACCACCCTCTGCAATCAAAGGAAAAATATTTTCCTATACATAATTACAAATGTTTCTAGGTTGTTGTAAAAGGTTGATTATTACCTCTTGCTCAATGTCTTCTTTTGCCAAAGTGCTGGTGGGGGGTGGAGAGGTCAATTGATTAGTTAGCCTCATCCTTTTTTGGTGATTTGGTCTTCTCCATCACTCCAGGAGCAAGGGTATCCTTTTCAGCCTCTAGCTTGTCTTGTAAGGTTGTGAATTC
The DNA here is from genome assembly GCF_041138505.1 of Cibotium barometz. Classification (NCBI taxonomy): domain Eukaryota; kingdom Viridiplantae; phylum Streptophyta; class Polypodiopsida; order Cyatheales; family Cibotiaceae; genus Cibotium; species Cibotium barometz. The sequence continues at coordinate 16,578,942 of NC_141100.1, forward strand.
CTCCTCTAGGGCTTGCTCCGTGGTCTCAACCACAGTTTCCTTGACCAAAGCAACTGTCTCTGCGACGATAGATTCTCCAAGGGGTAATATAGCACTATCTAGGTGAGGACCGAGGTTGGACGTATCACCTCACATCGCGTGCATATAATGCCCAAGCATTCATCCATTCTCAAGCTAGCTGCCTTTTCAAGGTCATGAAGGAATAAGTATTCTTCACCTTCCACCACAATGGTGCTCAAGAGATTGATCTCAAGCTCTGGCAGCACCTTGCTCTCCTCGTGTGGGGAAGATGGCCTCGCATCTTCTACTATAGTGGGCTGTTCAGCTCTGCAGATTGTGCACCCTCTGGAAAGTGCTCTGATGCAAGCTGCTCTTCCACACTGGCACTCGTTCCTACTGCCTTCACTTCCTTGTCATCTTTCAAATACCTTGCCAACTGCAATGCAGGCATCTCTACCTCCTCATCGGAATCCTCATCTCGCTGATGAGAGGAACGCAAAAGTGGCGAGCCATGAGAGGAACCTAGTTCCTAAATTGCCCTTCCCCAACCTCTTCACCTCTTGCTTATTGAAGGTACAGTAAGCTCTTGCGGGGATGCAGATGTCGATGAAGCATTCAAGGCACTGGATGCAGGCTGCTCTTCCACACTAGCACTCGTTCCTACTGCCTTCACTTCCTTGTCATCTTTCAAATACCTTGCCAACTGCAATGCAGGCATCTCTACCTCCTCATCGGAATCCTCATCTCGCTGATGAGAGGAACGCAAAAGTGGCGAGTCACGAGAGGAACCTAGTTTCTAAATTGCCCTTCCCCAACCTCTTCACCTCTTGCTTATTGAAGGTACAGTAAGCTCCTGCGGGGATGCAGATGTCGATGAAGCATTCAAGGCACTGGGGATGTAGGGGCGGGCATATTGTTGAATGTACTTAAGCAGCTCAACAGGCACCCATCGATCATTGGGGCAATGGGGAAAGGAGATGGAGTGGGGAGCCAAGTATTGCTCCATGTATGCAATCTGCATCTCATAATGTTGGGACGCAAGGGCGAGCAACTTTTCAAAGTCGACTTCACGAGAGAACATGACAAATAGCTCGCTCTTGCCTGCCAACGGGGTGGTGGAGAGAGGAACTCACAGAAGTTGTCAAAGTGGGTAGCCATGTGAATGCAAAGAGATAGTGTGAGCTCGTGCTTGGTTTCTATCGCGTGAAAATGAGAAAGAAGGCACCTTTGGCTATTTCTAGTTAAAATTTAAAGTTTGGCGCTTTCAGAGTAGACGGCTAGACAAAAACATTACGGTTTGCAAAAATATTAAGATTTCAATTAAATAAAGATTGGTTTAAAAAGATCCTACTACAAAATTACAAGCATGTCATCTAATCTAAAACTGTTATAATGTCTTCATTTTTTGCCCCTCTTGTGACATTTACTTCACGTTGATCTCCATCTCCTTGTTGAATTGAAAGCTTGTCATTGCCTTCACCTTGATCTTGAAACTCTTACCCCTCACATGCATCAAAACAGAGGCTATTTTCCCATATACTCAGTTCATCTTCAAGCTCTTCCACATGCCTACTATGTGTTGGTAGGGCTATGCACCTATTGAAAATTAAAGGTCCCCCCTTTGCCATGATTCTGAGACCATGGTTGTCCCCTCCTTACGCTTCCCAATCTGTAAAAATATAGAAAGTGCCACAATAACCAGAAAGTGTAAGGGTTAATTCTAGATATGTAGTGGAGTCAGATATACCTTTCTTCTCATCAACTTGAAACTTGACTCTTCCACATTGTCAAAGCCCATGATGCTAAAGTGTTGACGCAAGTCTACTAGGCTCCAATGCTTGCTTGCTGCCACTCGCTCAATCCATCCATTTTGCATCATCACATCTACCTCAATAGGCATAATTTCTTCTTTTGAGGCTTGAAGTGGAATCCATGTCCCGTGCTTTTGCATCCATCTTTGGTAGTGTAGACGCATGTACAAAATAGAGCGTGCCTTCAAGAACCTGAAAGACACTGTAGAATCTACTACATTACACTTGTACACATCACCTTGATGTGGCCCCTCATTAACCTCCCAACCCTCTCCTAGTAATCCTTGAATGAGGTCAGACCATACCTCCTTACAAATATACATTGTTTTTGTTTGGTGCATTGGCATAGAATTGAACATGTGCACAAAAACATGTAAAGGACAAAACCAATTTAGCCCTACTGACCTAGATGCCTTTGAAAACTTGAGTGATGTCTTGATATCACTTACCATCTTAAACTTTAAGCATAAGATGGTCCAAGCATCAGGTTTGGGCCATTCGGGATTGTTAAGAGGAAGGTTGGGGATCTCTTCTAGCTTGCCAAATAAACATGGTTTTTTATCTACAAAATATGAGTGAGAAAAGAAAAAGATATTGTTATGTACAAGATCACTTGGGCTTTGAGATACAAACATTGCCTCTCCAATGGATGCATGCATAGCATAGAAAACTCCAGTGAGGCTTTGGAGTGGTTGTTCCTCAACATAATTAGAGGGGAAAATATCTGCACAGAGACATAAGAAAATGGAGAATCATAAGAAAATTTGAAAAAAAAAAGGACCATGAATAATAGAGGACATAAGAGCATAGTTAACAAACATGTTGCCCTCATGAATTTATTTCCACCATGAAACTCTGGAAGATCACGTGAGAGAACCAAGCGAAGGAGCTGAAGGAAGCTCACATAACCCGAAATCACGAACTGTCTAAAAATACCACCCAGGCAGCACAGATTTGCTCGAACTAGCTGGAGGAGGAGCAAAGTCATCATCATTTGACTGAGAATCCACAACTGGAGCTGTAATAGAAGCAGGGGGAGGAGGAGGAGAAGGCAGAGAAGGAGGCAAAGGAAGAAGAAGCTCACCACCCCCCTCTGAAGATGTCGGGAGTCTCGTCAAACACCACATCATGGCTCACAACAACTTTGCCAGACTGCTGATCATATAGACGATATTATGCCTTGGACATAGAACTGTATCTAAGAAAAGTCATGCGCTAAGACTTCGAGTGCATCTTGGAGAGATGCTCCTTAAGCACATGTACATGCACCGAACAACCAAATACCTGAAAACTAACAACAGAGGGCTTCTCACCATGGAGAGCCTCATATGTAGTTTTATCTGGAAGAGCAGTAGTAGGAGACATGTTCTGAATGAAGACAGTAGTAGAAGCCGCCTCAGCCCAGAAACATCGAGGTAATGAAGAATGCTCAAGCATATCACGAGCCATCTCCATGATGGCCCTATTCTTCCTCTCTGCGACTCCGTTTTGTGAAGGAGTATATGCTGTAGTAAGCTATCTCCGAATGCCATGATCCTTGCAATATTGCTGAAACTACTGGGATGTAAACTTACCCCTTGTGTTGGTCCTGAGAGCCTTGACCGAAGAACTCGTGTAAGATCCATGTCCCCACCGCGCAACAAATTCAGGGGTGCTAGCAGTAGAAGTAACACTTCTTACATGGGACAGGGTCCCACACTCGGGGCCTCGCCCATGGATATCCAGACAAGAGACTAATCCATCGGTTTTTCCAAAACCGAACCCGGAAAAACTTCCTTTGCCCGGAAAGCACGGGCAATTCCACCAGGATAACTTTTCCCTAACGTAGTCAAGGTTATTACTGTGACCAAACTGATCCGACCAAACCAAAAAAAAACACTCGGTCAGATCAAGGAAGAAACTTGCACTTGGATCATAGAGATCAACGCTTTTTTTCCCATCGAGAGGCACAGCCGTTGATTCTTATCCATAGAACAATTACTATCCGAGATTTGCTTCATCTATCATATTATAACAGAATTGAGTCTCATTTTACGGATCCATCAATCTAGCCTAACCCCATCTAGTCCCATGGGTTAGCCAACCGCCCAGCCACTGGAGTGATGGGATCCAATTTAGAATTTGGTTAGGTTTTGTCCCGGGTACCAGGGAAAAGAGTTCCCAGGCCCCCTAGTCGGATTTTCAAGCAAATTTAACTCCAGTCACACCACTTACACACCCAATATGAAATTGCCTTTTTCCTAGATTCAACTGTATTTAAATCAGTCATTTAATGAAATCATAGTATTACTGATCATAAACTTCCAAGTATCCGGTTGAATCACAATTTCCAATCATTCCTTCATTGGAGTATCTATGGCATCATTGGCGACCAGAATGCTCACCACATGTTCACTCAAGGGCCTTTTCGATAGTTCCTAGCTCATAGTACCCGGCATGTAAGATCCCTGTTCCCACCGAGCAACGGATTCGGGGTACTGGCAGCGGAAGTAGCGCTTCTCGCGCGGGACAGGGGTCCCACACTCGGGGCCTCGCCCACGGATATCCGGATAAGAGACTAATCCGTCGGTTGTTCCAAAACCGAACCCGAAAAAACTTTCTTAACCGGAAGCACGGGCGATTCCACCAGGATAACTTTTTACTCTAACGTAGTCAAGATCATTTCTGATCAAGATGATCCAATTACATCTATAAGATACTTAGTCAGTTCAAGGAAGAAACTTGCGCTTGGATCATTGGGATCAACGCTTTTTTCCCCATTCAAGAGGCACAGCCGTTGATTCCTATCCATAGAACAGTTACTATCCGGGATTTATTTTTTTTCTATCGTAAAAACAAAAGTTTGAGTCTCGATTTACGGATCCATCAGTCCAGCCTAACCCCATCCAATCCCATGGGTTAGCCAACCGCCCAACCACTGTAGTGATGGGATCCAATTAAAAATTTGGTTAGGTTTTGTCCCGGGTACCAAGGAAAAGAGTTCCAAGGCCCCCTAGCCGGATGTTCATGCAAAATAAAACTAGTCACACCACTCACACACCCAATATGAAATTGCCCTTTTTCAATCAGATTCAACCAGTTTAAAACAATCCTTTAATAAAACCATAGTATCATTGATCACCATCTTCCAATTTATCCAATTGATTCATAATTTCCCATCATTCCTTCATCAGAGTATCTATGGCATCATTGGCAACTAGAACGCTCAGGAGCCGTTTCGATAGTTCCTAGCCCATAATACTTGGCAATATAATCACTTAACAAGATGGACTCTCGTTGAAGATCAGCAAGATCAACCAACAGATCCATATAAGGAGCCATGGACTCATCCATTGAAGACCAGCAAGGTCAATCAACCAGATCCATGCTCGATTTCAGAAAACAACTCCAACTCTGTTCCAATATCTTCCTCGACGCACGCGTGGGTATCCTAGGCAACCCAGAGCCCGAGCACCGTATGGTCAGCACCCTCTAGGATCCTTCGCAGGTAACCTAGCGCTTCACGCATAGGCCGCTTCCTTGGCCCCTCATCCACCGTACCGGAAGCTCACCATTTTAATCGCACCGAGGCTGGTCAAGACCTCGGCCGACCTTGCTACGCGAGACGTCCTTCATTGACTCCCCGTCAGCAGTTGCAACTTTACCATCACGACTTTAATCACAAGACGGTCAAAATGCTCCTCCCAGCATTCTTGACATAAAACAATCATTTACAAACAGCATTTACAAACAGTATTTACAAACAGTTTACAACACAATTTCTATTTTAACTTTCATTTTTCCACATTATCCTTCATCAATCTATATTACTTATTCCATATTCCATTTATATGTATACTCATCCCATCACATCATTTCTATCTCATCACTTCAGATTCCCTCACATCGCATATCGTATATTCACATCCATACATCCACATCTATATGCGTACATTCACATCTACATGCATAAATCTACATCTCTATGCATACATCCACATCCACATTCACATTCACCTCCATACATCTACATCTACATGCATACATCCACATCTCCATTCACATCTACATCTATACATCTACATCTACATGCATCCATCCACCTCCACATCCACATCTACATCTATACATCTACATCTACATGCATACCTCCATATCTCCATTCCCATCTACATCTATACATCTACATCTACATGCATCCATCTACCTCCACATCCACATCTATATCTATACATCTACATCTACATCTACATGTATACATCCACCTCCACATCCACATCCGTATCTATACATCTACATCTACATGTATACATCCACATCCACATCTATACATCTACATCTACATGCATACATCCACATCTCCATTCACATCTACATCTATACATCTACATCTACATGCATCCATCCACCTCCACATCCACATCTACATCTATTCATCTACATCTACATGCAAACATCCACATCTCCATGCATAATAAAATTCTTTTAATTAATCTAGGATGATAGTTCCTAGAATATGGTAGGAAGTCCTCTTTTTATGCTTTGAATGAATTTATTTTATGCGTAATTTCTATAAAAATTTTGCCATAGCTCCGCTACTATGACTGATAAATCTCAATTTTTTTCTAAGGGATAAAGCTCATTATTAAAGAAATAATTAGAATGGTCTCTAATTGGATCATCAATCCATAATGGTCTCTAATTGGATCATTAAGAAAACAATTAGAATGGTCTCTAATTGGATCATCAATCCATAATGGTCTCTAATTGGATCATTAAGAAAACAATTAGAATGGTCTCTAATTGGATCATCAATCCATAATGGTCTCTAATTGGATCATTAAGAAAACAATTAGAATGGTCTCTAATTGGATCATCAATCCATAATGGTCTCTAATTGGATCATTAAGAAAACAATTAGAATGGTCTCTAATTGGATCATCAATCCATAATGGTCTCTAATTGGATCATTAAGAAAACAATTAGAATGGTCTCTAATTGGGTCATCAATCCATAATGGATTGAATCATCAATGTGCATAAACTAAAAGCATAGCAAAAAGCCATTAATTTGGCCTCAAGCATAGCTTAATCTTGGATTAAGGAAAAGCTTTATGAAAAGCTTCATTTGGATTGAGAATGGGTCATGAGTATGACCATTTCTTGAGTGAGAGAGAGAAATTACATAAAAACCATTAGAATTTTAAACATAAATGGAAATTAACTTCTATAGCATTTATTAAATTATGTAACTCTTCACTACTATTCACCAATTAACTTCAATAGCATTTAAAAAACCATACTAATTAAACTTCTCAAGCTTGAGAGGGGTTGAGAAGAGAGAATCATTGAGAAATTATAGAAAGATCAAAATTCAATATACTTACCTTATAATTTGCTTGATTCTTTAGTCACGGTAGAGGCCCCCAACCAATCAATTGGTTTAGTATGTTGATGGAGCCACCAATGGGAGATTGAAGAAAGAGAGAAGTATCAAAAACTAGTGAATTATTAAAGAGTTCACAACTCTTGGCTTAGGTAGAGTAGAGTAACAATGCATAGACACTCTATATTTTGGCTTAGGTGGAGTAGAGTAACAAGCATAAGACTCTATCTAATTTGGCTTAGGTGGAGTAGAGTAACAAAGCATAAGAGACTATATTTTGGCTTAGGTGGAGTAGAGTAACAAAGCATAAGAGACTATATTTTGGCTTAGGTGGAGTAGAGTAACAATGCATAAGACATTATATTTTTTTCAACAAGAGGAGGCTTCTATTTATAGGAAAATTTGAGCTCCTAACCAAACAAACTGATTCTAGAATTTTCCAAGTCAGTTTGGTTGAATTTGGACTAGATTTGGACCTAGTTTGGTTATTTTTTGATTCGGTTTGGTTCCATTTTGATTTGGTTTGGTTCAAGAGAGATGAGAGATAAAAATATCACATTATTTTTGAGTTTAAAACTCATTCAAGCATGTGAAATATGCACCTCCTTTAAAGAATTCCCCTTCCTTACATATGTGTCAAAATTTTATTGCTCATAGTTTTTTACTAATAAACCTTGTACATTTTCAACTCTTCATCTTATGTGAAATATGCACCTCCTTTAAAGAACTCCTCTTCCTTACATATGTGTCATAGTTTTTTTTTACTAATAAACCTTGTACATTTTCAACTCTTCATCTTATGTGAAATATGCACCTCCTTTAAAGAACTCCCCTTCCTTACATATGTGTTTATTTACTAATAAACCTTGTACATTTTCAACTCTTCATCTTATGTGAAATATGCACCTCCTTTAAAGAACTCCTCTTCCTTACATATGTGTTTATTTACTAATAAACCTTGTACATTTTCAACTCTTCATCTTATGTGAGCATTTACTCATTTTTGGGTATCTTCTTTTACAAATTGGATTTATCTCCTCCCTACACATGGATTGATGCTATTGGCCCATAGGAACCTTAATTGGACCATAGTCTAAAGATTTATGAAAATCTAGACCCTTAGGCTAAGGTTCTTTATACCTCTTTCCAATTAATTCCAATTGCACATTGGAAAATTCTTTTTAAATTTCTGTTTCAGGGGAACTCATCTGAATTATAAGAGATATTTTTCTATCCAGAAATATTCAAAATCTGAATATTCTCTCTCTAGAATATTTTCTCTCTCTAGGTTAAAACAGTCACAAACAAGATCTCTTATATTTCAGAAAAGGAATTGATTACAGGGGAATATACTAGACATCAAAAAGGGGTTGGGGGAGGAATCTTACATTCTACCCCACTTAAAAAACGCGAGATGTCCTCATCTCGCAACTTGGAATAATTTCGCAAGATGCACGAATATGAGACTTAGAGAAAAATTTTAATCATGATTAACCACCAAGAAAAGTCTTAAAGAGAGCAAGATTCAAAATAAGAACAAGATTTAAACTTTATTCATTCACGGGACTTATATAGTGAAGATAGAAGAACTCTTTACACTTCCATAAGCCCGTCCATCATATGGTCACAAAAGCAGTCCTCACAAGCTGCACAAGTATAGGGTAACTCATCTATGGGAATGATTCTGCTGGTTATTGCCGCACCTATCTCAGTGGTATGAGGTGATCTAACAAAAGGACCTCTGAGAGGCAAGCCAAAAACGGGGTAAAGGCATATCTTCTCATGAGGAAGAAAACACGCCAGTAAGAAGACCCGCTCAGAAAACCCAAGATGCCTTGATCTCATGACACAGTAGTATCGGGGACCCAAATCCAAGGCTTCGATAACCATGGCCAAGCGGACATTGTTACGAAAGTGCTGCTGTCCCCAGGGTGTTACCCTAGTTATGTTTTGATAGGTCCGTCATTTGGTCTGCGCTACAGAAGTTCCTAGGTGAGGAAAAAGTGAGCGCTCATACTGTTCTATAAAGTCTTTCTTCACAGACTCTCTTGCGTCTTGAAGGTGAGAAATCATCAGGGATAAAACTAATTCCTGTTGCCAAGCCATGAAGGAGATTAAGAAATAAAGGAGATTGATGGGAGTAAGATTACTGTGAGCGACAAGTAAAAGTTACGACTTATATAAAGGAAGGAGCTAGCGTAACTTAGAAGCCAACGGTAACTTGCCACTGAAGTTTTACCGTCTTTCCATGATTTGGGTTTGACACATTTTTCTATAGAAAGCATTAAGAATTTTGAGATGAGGAGATAAAAGAAGCTTGTAGGCTAAGTCACCTACTTTCATTGAATTCAGATATAAGGCTCACAATATCTGGGGGATAACTTCTTATACTTCCCAAGAGATAAAGAACTTCTTTTGGGCTGTACTCGAATGAAAAACCAAAACCTTGGTATCCAAAACACCGATTCTCACTTCTAAACTCATTGTTCTAAATCCTTAAAACAGGCGTGACTCCTGAGAAGTATTCTAGGAAAAGGGTCTTCCTTTTTTAAACATAATTTTTCTTTTATTTTAGAGAGGGAATAATTATAAGATCAGAAAGGAAGACTCTTACTCCAGTATACCTCGAAGGCTGGGGAGGAATCTTACATTCTACCCCACTTAAAAAAATGCGAGATGTCCTCATCTCGCCAAGTAGAGGACAACTCTTTTTCTTAAGATCCAATTTATTCTGGGGTTCCTTATATTCTGGTCAACCCAACAGAACACTGGGATAAATATCCCTTATATAGAACTCATTATTAAATAACAATTCATTCAGATCATATCATTCATATCTTTAACATGATAATGGTCCATTAGACCGAAAAGTTTCCTTCGAAACATTCCTCCACGGAAATTTCAGTCAAGCAAGTTCTCAATTTGACATCCCTTAACTTGATCTACCGGTCAAATATTAACAGTAGCAATCTAACAGCACACCCATTAACCTCATAGTGATTTGCTGAATTCATTATCATCATTCTAGTTATGAATATCATTACAGGGATTCGTCCCATTCCCCCTCATTGTGGTTTCATTATATTTCAACTAATTTTTTAAAAATCAACATTTTTCAATCAGCATTTTCAATCAGCATTTTCAATCAGAATCCAAATCAATTCATCCATTCTCAAACAGAATTAAAAATCATATCAATCACATGCAAAATCATCATCTGGATAGCATTAACGCTTATAATTTCAAGTCTTAGATTTACTCGTATATACTGTCAGTAAAGAGCTGCAGTATACTCTCGGTATATACGGGTAGTCACGGCTCTTGGAATTATAAGGTAAATACTATCATGTCTAGGCCTCAAGCAAGTCGGGGTTTCTATATAATTGCGGTACTTCCATCTGAAGAACCAATTACCAAATTATGAATTTCAGTTTGAATATCAAATTGTATGAGTTATATCACACAATTATAACCTTTTTGTGCTTCTTCATAAATTTTTGACATATTTGTCTTCTCAGTTGATCTTTATTAACCAAATGCTCTGATACCAACTGTAAGATCCCTGTTCCCACCGAGCAACGGATTCGGGGTACTGGCAGCGGAAGTAGCGCTTCTCGCGCGGGACAGGGGTCCCACACTCGGGGCCTCGCCCACGGATATCCGGATAAGAGACTAATCCGTCGGTTGTTCCAAAACCGAACCCGGAAAAACTTTCTTAACCGGAAGCACGGGCGATTCCACCAGGATAACTTTTTACTCTAACGTAGTCAAGATCATTTCTGATCAAGATGATCCAATTACATCTATAAGATACTTAGTCAGTTCAAGGAAGAAACTTGCGCTTGGATCATTGGGATCAACGCTTTTTTCCCCATTCAAGAGGCACAGCCGTTGATTCCTATCCATAGAACAGTTACTATCCGGGATTTATTTTTTTTCTATCGTAAAAACAAAAGTTTGAGTCTCGATTTACGGATCCATCAGTCCAGCCTAACCCCATCCAATCCCATGGGTTAGCCAACCGCCCAACCACTGTAGTGATGGGATCCAATTAAAAATTTGGTTAGGTTTTGTCCCGGGTACCAAGGAAAAGAGTTCCAAGGCCCCCTAGCCGGATGTTCATGCAAAATAAAACTAGTCACACCACTCACACACCCAATATGAAATTGCCCTTTTTCAATCAGATTCAACCAGTTTAAAACAATCCTTTAATAAAACCATAGTATCATTGATCACCATCTTCCAATTTATCCAATTGATTCATAATTTCCCATCATTCCTTCATCAGAGTATCTATGGCATCATTGGCAACTAGAACGCTCAGGAGCCGTTTCGATAGTTCCTAGCCCATAATACTTGGCAATATAATCACTTAACAAGATGGACTCTCGTTGAAGATCAGCAAGATCAACCAACAGATCCATATAAGGAGCCATGGACTCATCCATTGAAGACCAGCAAGGTCAATCAACCAGATCCATGCTCGATTTCAGAAAACAACTCCAACTCTGTTCCAATATCTTCCTCGACGCACGCGTGGGTATCCTAGGCAACCCAGAGCCCGAGCACCGTATGGTCAGCACCCTCTAGGATCCTTCGCAGGTAACCTAGCGCTTCACGCATAGGCCGCTTCCTTGGCCCCTCATCCACCGTACCGGAAGCTCACCATTTTAATCGCACCGAGGCTGGTCAAGACCTCGGCCGACCTTGCTACGCGAGACGTCCTTCATTGACTCCCCGTCAGCAGTTGCAACTTTACCATCACGACTTTAATCACAAGACGGTCAAAATGCTCCTCCCAGCATTCTTGACATAAAACAATCATTTACAAACAGCATTTACAAACAGTATTTACAAACAGTTTACAACACAATTTCTATTTTAACTTTCATTTTTCCACATTATCCTTCATCAATCTATATTACTTATTCCATATTCCATTTATATGTATACTCATCCCATCACATCATTTCTATCTCATCACTTCAGATTCCCTCACATCGCATATCGTATATTCACATCCATACATCCACATCTATATGCGTACATTCACATCTACATGCATAAATCTACATCTCTATGCATACATCCACATCCACATTCACATTCACCTCCATACATCTACATCTACATGCATACATCCACATCTCCATTCACATCTACATCTATACATCTACATCTACATGCATCCATCCACCTCCACATCCACATCTACATCTATACATCTACATCTACATGCATACCTCCATATCTCCATTCCCATCTACATCTATACATCTACATCTACATGCATCCATCTACCTCCACATCCACATCTATATCTATACATCTACATCTACATCTACATGTATACATCCACCTCCACATCCACATCCGTATCTATACATCTACATCTACATGTATACATCCACATCCACATCTATACATCTACATCTACATGCATACATCCACATCTCCATTCACATCTACATCTATACATCTACATCTACATGCATCCATCCACCTCCACATCCACATCTACATCTATTCATCTACATCTACATGCAAACATCCACATCTCCATGCATAATAAAATTCTTTTAATTAATCTAGGATGATAGTTCCTAGAATATGGTAGGAAGTCCTCTTTTTATGCTTTGAATGAATTTATTTTATGCGTAATTTCTATAAAAATTTTGCCATAGCTCCGCTACTATGACTGATAAATCTCAATTTTTTTCTAAGGGATAAAGCTCATTATTAAAGAAATAATTAGAATGGTCTCTAATTGGATCATCAATCCATAATGGTCTCTAATTGGATCATTAAGAAAACAATTAGAATGGTCTCTAATTGGATCATCAATCCATAATGGTCTCTAATTGGATCATTAAGAAAACAATTAGAATGGTCTCTAATTGGATCATCAATCCATAATGGTCTCTAATTGGATCATTAAGAAAACAATTAGAATGGTCTCTAATTGGATCATCAATCCATAATGGTCTCTAATTGGATCATTAAGAAAACAATTAGAATGGTCTCTAATTGGATCATCAATCCATAATGGTCTCTAATTGGATCATTAAGAAAACAATTAGAATGGTCTCTAATTGGGTCATCAATCCATAATGGATTGAATCATCAATGTGCATAAACTAAAAGCATAGCAAAAAGCCATTAATTTGGCCTCAAGCATAGCTTAATCTTGGATTAAGGAAAAGCTTTATGAAAAGCTTCATTTGGATTGAGAATGGGTCATGAGTATGACCATTTCTTGAGTGAGAGAGAGAAATTACATAAAAACCATTAGAATTTTAAACATAAATGGAAATTAACTTCTATAGCATTTATTAAATTATGTAACTCTTCACTACTATTCACCAATTAACTTCAATAGCATTTAAAAAACCATACTAATTAAACTTCTCAAGCTTGAGAGGGGTTGAGAAGAGAGAATCATTGAGAAATTATAGAAAGATCAAAATTCAATATACTTACCTTATAATTTGCTTGATTCTTTAGTCACGGTAGAGGCCCCCAACCAATCAATTGGTTTAGTATGTTGATGGAGCCACCAATGGGAGATTGAAGAAAGAGAGAAGTATCAAAAACTAGTGAATTATTAAAGAGTTCACAACTCTTGGCTTAGGTAGAGTAGAGTAACAATGCATAGACACTCTATATTTTGGCTTAGGTGGAGTAGAGTAACAAGCATAAGACTCTATCTAATTTGGCTTAGGTGGAGTAGAGTAACAAAGCATAAGAGACTATATTTTGGCTTAGGTGGAGTAGAGTAACAAAGCATAAGAGACTATATTTTGGCTTAGGTGGAGTAGAGTAACAATGCATAAGACATTATATTTTTTTCAACAAGAGGAGGCTTCTATTTATAGGAAAATTTGAGCTCCTAACCAAACAAACTGATTCTAGAATTTTCCAAGTCAGTTTGGTTGAATTTGGACTAGATTTGGACCTAGTTTGGTTATTTTTTGATTCGGTTTGGTTCCATTTTGATTTGGTTTGGTTCAAGAGAGATGAGAGATAAAAATATCACATTATTTTTGAGTTTAAAACTCATTCAAGCATGTGAAATATGCACCTCCTTTAAAGAATTCCCCTTCCTTACATATGTGTCAAAATTTTATTGCTCATAGTTTTTTACTAATAAACCTTGTACATTTTCAACTCTTCATCTTATGTGAAATATGCACCTCCTTTAAAGAACTCCTCTTCCTTACATATGTGTCATAGTTTTTTTTTACTAATAAACCTTGTACATTTTCAACTCTTCATCTTATGTGAAATATGCACCTCCTTTAAAGAACTCCCCTTCCTTACATATGTGTTTATTTACTAATAAACCTTGTACATTTTCAACTCTTCATCTTATGTGAAATATGCACCTCCTTTAAAGAACTCCTCTTCCTTACATATGTGTTTATTTACTAATAAACCTTGTACATTTTCAACTCTTCATCTTATGTGAGCATTTACTCATTTTTGGGTATCTTCTTTTACAAATTGGATTTATCTCCTCCCTACACATGGATTGATGCTATTGGCCCATAGGAACCTTAATTGGACCATAGTCTAAAGATTTATGAAAATCTAGACCCTTAGGCTAAGGTTCTTTATACCTCTTTCCAATTAATTCCAATTGCACATTGGAAAATTCTTTTTAAATTTCTGTTTCAGGGGAACTCATCTGAATTATAAGAGATATTTTTCTATCCAGAAATATTCAAAATCTGAATATTCTCTCTCTAGAATATTTTCTCTCTCTAGGTTAAAACAGTCACAAACAAGATCTCTTATATTTCAGAAAAGGAATTGATTACAGGGGAATATACTAGACATCAAAAAGGGGTTGGGGGAGGAATCTTACACGGCAAATATTCACTTATAAAAATCAAGATGGAATCCTCGTTGAAGATCAGCAAGATCAACCAACAGATCCATATAAGAGAGCTATGGACTCATCAGTTGAGGACCAGCAAGATCAATCAACCAGATCCATACTCGGTTTCAGAAAACAACTCTTACTCCTTGTTCCAATATCTTCCACGACGCACTTGTGGGTATCTTCGGTGACCCAGAGCCCGAGCACCGTATGGTTAGCACCCTCTAGGATCCTTCGCAGGTCACCTAGCGCTTCACTCATAGGCCACTTCCTTGGTCCCTCATCCACCGTACCAGAAGCTCACCATTTAGATCGAGTCGAGGTTGGCCAAGACCTCGGCCGACCTTTCTACGCGAGATGTCCTCCGTTGACTCTCCGTCAGCTATTGCAACTTTATCACGTAGGTCTCCACAACCACATTCTCAAGACAGTCAAAATGCTTCCCCAGCATTCTTGACATAAAACAGTCATTTACAAACAGTTCACAAATACAGTTTCCATAATGAACTCGCGACTTTCCAGATTGTTCCACATCAATCCATATTACTTAACCTAAATCCAAATCATATGTGTATCCATTCTTGACCAGATACATCATTTTCCATCCCATCACATCAGATTCATTCACTTCACATAACATCCATTCCTATCTTTCTTAATTTACATTACGTCTCGTCACATCCATTTCTCATTACATCTCATTCGTTCACATCTTATATTATTCATTCACATTCTGATTCAGATGACATCTCATCTCATCCATTCGCTCATATCGACTTCATATCCATTCACATACATATTCGCATTCATTATTCCACATGCATATTCGCATCTTATACATATCCATTCACATACATATTCACATTCATTATTCCACATGCACATCCACATTCGTACATCCACATTCGTACATCCACATTCACATCTACATCCATACATCCACATTCATACATCCATTTTCACATCCACATTCATACATCTACATCCACATCCACATCCACATCCACATCCACATCCACATCCACATTCATACATCCACATCCACATCCACATCCATATCCACATCCATATCTACATCCATAAATCCATTCAGAGAGGGGAATAATTATAAGGTGAGAAAGGGAGGTTCTTACTCCTGTATACCTCAAAAGCTGGGGGGGAGGAATCTTACATCCTACCCCACTTAAAAAACACGAGATGTCCTCATCTCGCAAAGTAGAGGACAACTCTTTCCCTTAGGATCCAACTTATTCTGGGGTTCCTTATATTCAGGTCAACCCAACAGAATGCTGGGATAAATATTCCTTATACAGAACTCATCATTATATAACAATTCATTCAGATCATAACATTCTTATTTTTAACACAATAATGGTCCATTAGACTGAAAAAAAGATTTCCTTATGACCATTCCTCCACGGGAATTTTAGTCAAACGAGTCCTTAATTTGTCATCCAATTATCTTGATCCACCGGGTCAAGTGTTAACCGTAGCAATCTGACAGCACAATCCACTAATCTCATAGTGATTTGCTGAAGTCATTAACGTCATTCGAGTTAAGAACATTATCACAAGGACTCATCCAATTCATCCTCATTGCGGTTTCGCTCAGCTTATTACATTTCAACCAAATTTCAGGGATCATCATTTTTCAATCAGAATCCAAATCAACTCATCAGTTCTCAACCAGAATTTAAAAATCATATCAACCACATTCGAATTCATCATCTGGATAGCATTAATGCTTATAATTTCAAATCTTAGATTTACTCGTATATACTGCCAGTAAAGAGCTGCAGTGGTATATATGGGTAGTCATGGTTCTTGGAACTATAAGGTAAATACCATCATGTCTAGGCCTCAAGCAAGTCAGGGATTCCATACAATTGCGGTACTTCCATCTGAAGACCCAATTACTAATTTACGAATTTCAATTTGAATAGGTATGGTGAAAAATGGTGTGCTTCCGGTACGATGGACGAGGGCCGACGAAGCGGTCCCTGAGTGAAGTACCAAGACACCTAAGGAGGATCGTGGAGGGTTCTGACCAGGCGTTGCACGGACTCGCGGTGCTTAGGACACCCATGCGTATGTCGTGGAAGATATATATGTATGATGACAAAAAATTATTGTAATCAGTTATTACTGGATCTTGTTGCTAACCAGCTGGTCTCAATGGAGAGTCCAGAGTGAGACCTGTTTTTGAGAAACAAGGAACTGGATGGAAATTTTGAGTTATGATATCTGTAACCAATAATTGTTTGTCAATGGATTGTTTTATAAGTTAAACTTTAAAGAGGAGTGTATGCGTATGTGTATTCTAAAGCAAAAGTTAAGATAGGCATTTAATTATGGGTGGGTGAGTACTTGTCTGGTTCTACCAATTCCAGTGGTTGGGCGGTGGGCTAACCCATGGGCCAGATGGGGTTAGGCTGGAATCAGTATAGTTATAATAATAAAATTGATTAATAAGAATACACTTAGAACTCGAATAGTTAAATAATAACCTGAAGACTTCTCAAATGAATAGATCAACGGCTGTGCCTCATTCAATTAGCAAAAAAGTGTTGATTCCTTCAAGATAAGTCTGTAATAGTTTTCCTTCTATCTAGTTTATTCAAATGAAGGTTAGTTCAGTATCTTGACCTCGTTAGAAAAACTCGGTAAGAAATTCAAAAATGGTGGAATCGTCCTCGTTTTTCGGGCATGGGAAATTTTCCCGGTTTTGGTTTTCGGAATGACCATCAGCTTAGTCCTAGACATTCGAGGGTGAGGCCTGAGTGGGAAACCCTGCCCCGCGCAAGAGGAAGCTACTTCCGCTGCTACCATCTGGAAATCCGATGAGTAGAGGGGGCAGTTGGGATCCCACATCCCTAGAGACCTCCACTCTGGTATGCAAGATTGTCGGTAGCCACCCCGTGCATGGCCAACTCAGAGATCTTCTTCATGCTAGCCTCCTAGGTGCACTTGCAAAGATCACAGACATTCATCCTTTGAGGCATGGCTACTACCAGGTTGAGTTTGACTTGCCAGTAGTGTCTAATCAAACATCCGACCCTCTTGCTGAGTTTCAGGCTTCCCCATGACAATCTTCTTTCCAAGCCTCAGGAAGTAATACCTTCCTCTTCTCATGGGGGTGATTGGTGGTGCCATCAGGAGAGTGATGGAATCCCCCCACCGTTACCTCGGCCCTCCTACGAGCAGCCAGGATTCCATCTCTTTGCATCTGTGTTACCATCGGGAGAGTGATGGAATCCCCCCATCATTACCTCGGCCCTCGTACGAGCAGCCAAGATTCCATCTCTTTGCATCTGTGTTGCCTCATCGAATACTGTGCCTCACATGATATCTATCGAGGGGCGACCCCATTATGCAGCGAGTGGAGTACTCTGGCCTTCCAATCCAATTCTTCATTTGCAGACAGATGGGACAACTGGCCAGTACTTGCCCTTGGCAGAGCTTTCCCTTGGTGTCAGGCCCCAGGGGACCACCCTCGATGTTCCCTCCTCCCCCCCTTGGTTCCCGCTCAGATCCGCACCAAGGACCAAGCGAGGAGCAAGTTCCAAGGCAGCGGAGCACAAGGTCCCAACCATGGATGACCCACCAACTGAAGAGTGGCAGACGGTTGGCCCCCACCCGACGAGCTACTAGCCAAGCACTAGGGCTAAGCGTCGTCGCCGCGTGCACTAGGCTAGGAGCATGCAAGAGGATTCGGTTCTGTCAAAGAATCGAACAATCACTTATCACAGCACTCGCCCACAGATGGTGGGCCCTCTCTAGTCACGAGCGGAGACATTTTCCCCCCCATTTTGGTAGCCGATTCATCTTCGCAACCTCTTCCAGCCCCTAGTGCCTAATGGAGCCGGTAGACCCCACTCTCTCTTCAACGAGCCTCTCCCAATAGCCTTCCTCCTCGATGGATGCCTTTCAGCAGTGTCCCTCTCAACCTCACCGCTCCCCCTCGCCACCTCCACCTCCTCCTCCTCCCCTCCCCCACTGACTCTACCCACACCCGCTCCATGTGCCCCTTCCTCTTCATCCAAGCCCACCATCCCCCCCTCTCTTTCGTTGCTCCTCCAGAGCATCCTGTTGGCCCCTTGCAGCCCGATCTAGAGAGGAGGTAGCCGGCGAGTTCCGTTCGTCGCTTAATTCATCGTTTCTCATAACAACCAGTTGAGATGACCATTGCAGCCCTCCTAGGTGAGGGCTCTCTGACGACCCCGAGTCTCTGGCAGCGGGCCCCCCACAGGATTTTGGGGCAGCCTATGGATTATAGTTTCTTCTAGTGTCTTTCGAAGGAAGGGATAGACTTGTTTGAGGAGATTGTAGCTCCTATTTGGATCTATGTGATCTTCCACCACTCCATACCTTCTACGCCAGAGAATGGCGCGAAGGTCTTCTCTTTCCCCTTGAGTATAGCCCTAGTGATAGAGTGGGACCCAGAGTTGGTGGCCACTGCCATTCAGGGTGAGGCATTTGAGCTATCATAGCATCTTCAAGATCTCCACATCACCGATGTACTTACTCATCTATGGCCATTGGCTAGGATGAAGCTTGGTGGATCAGCCCACAAAGACCAAGACGGGGAGATGGTGACCTCTAGCCTAGAGGTGCTACTTTTTGTGTTCATGCATACCTCTATCGTAATACCTCTCTCCCCTTCTTATGGGTATCTTCGTTGTGATTGATGGATCATGGAGTATGAATACTCTCGCACTCGGATAAAGTGGTAGCATATGTGTAAGATTCCTCCCCAGCCTCTCAAAATGTCCAACATCTTCCCCTGTAATCAATCCCTCTTCAGAAATATAAAAGACTTGTTTCTAACTGTTTTAACCTAGAGAGAGAAAATATTCTAGAGAGAGAATATTCAGATTTTTAATATTTTTAGATAGAAAATTATCTCATCTTATTAAAATAAGTTCCCCTGAAACAGAAATTCAAAAAAGAACTTTCCAATGTGCAATTGGAATTAATTGGAAATGGGTATAAAGGACCTTAGCCTAAGGGTCTAGATTTTCAGAAATTTTTGGATTATGGTCCAATTAAGGTTCCTATGGGCCAATAGCATCAATCCATGTGTAGGGAGGAGATAAATCCAATTTGTAAAAGAAGATACCCAAAATGAGTAAATGCTCACATAAGATGAAGAGTTGAAAATGTACAAGGTTTATTAGTAAAAAACTATGAGCAATATTAAAAATATGAGATATTTTGGGTATCCAAAAATGAGTAAATGCTCACATAAGATGAAGAGTTGAAAATGTACAAGGTTTATTAGTAAAAAACTATAAGCAATATTAAAAATATGAGATATTTTGGGTACAATGATTCCATTTTGACACATATGTAAGGAAGGGGAGTTCTTTAAAGGAGGTGCATATTTCACATGCTTGAATGAGTTTTAAACTCATAAAAATTGAGATATTTCATCTCTCCTCTCTCCTCATTCAAGTCTAGTTCCAAAAAGTTAGCTTAACTGACCTAAAAATGGTCAAATATTGACCAAACTGATTTAGAAAATTCTAGAATCAGTTTGTTTGGTTAGGAGCTCAATTTTTCCTATAAATAGAAGCCTCCCCCTTGTTGAAAAATATATAGTGTTTATGCATCGTTACTCTACTCTACCTAAGCCAAGAACTATGAATTCATTAATAATTCACTAGTTTTTGGAGCTTCCCTCTTTCTTCAATCCCCATTGGTGGCTCCATCAACATACTTAACCAATTGATTGGTTGGGGGCCTCTACCGTGAACAAAGAAACAAGCAATTTGTAAGGTAAATGGTGAATTTTGATCTTTTCTATAATTTCTCAATGTTTCTCTCTTCTCAACCCCTCTCAAGCTTGAGAAGCTTAATTGGAATGGTTTTTGAATGCTATTGAAGTTAATTGATGAATGTTAGTGAAGAGTTACATAATTTGATGAATGCTATTGAAGTTAATTGATTAATGATGGTTAAGGATTACATAAATTTCTATTTATGCTTAATTCTAATGGTTTTTATGTAATTTCTCTCTCTCACTCAAGAAATGGTCATACTCATGACCCATTCTCAATCCAAATGAAGCTTTTCATAAAGCTTTTTCTTAATCCAAGATTAAGCTATGCTTGAGGCCAAATTAATGGCTTTTTTCTATGCTTTTAGTTTATGTATATTGATGATTCAATCCATTATGGATTAATGATCCAATTAGAGACCATTCTAATTATTTCCTCAATGATAAGCTTTATCTCTTAAAAAAATTGAGATTTATCAGTCATAGCAGCGGAGCTATGGAAAAATTTTTATAAAAATTACGCATAAAATAATTTCATTCAAAGCATAAAAAGAGGACTTCCTACCATATTCTAGGAATTATCATCCTAGATTAATTGAAAGAATTTTATTATAATCATAGAGAAATTGAATTTTTATATTATGCATAAAGAATAAGTTTTTATATCAAAAGTGTTACTTTTACCATTTTTATTTTCATGCATAGAAGTATGCATAATGGATAAATTTTTATATCAAAAGTGTTACTTTTATTATTTTTATTTTCATGCATAGAAGTATGCATAATGGATAAATTTTTATATCAAAAGTGTTACTTTTATCATTTTTATTTTCATGTATAGAAGTATGCATAATGGATAATTTTTTATATCAAAAGTGTTATTTTTATCATTTTTATTTTCATGCATAGAAGTATGCATAAAGGATAAATTTTTTATATCAAAAGTGTTACTTTTATCATATTTGAATTTCATGCATAAAGGTATGCATAAAAGTTGATTATTTTATAATAAAAGTTTGTCTTTTATTATAATTGAGTTTCATGCATAAAGGTATGCATAAAAGTTGATTATTTTATTATAAAAGTGTGACTTTTATCATAATTGAAGTTCATGCATAAAGGTATGCATAAAACTTGATTATTTTATTATAAAAGTGTGTCTTTTATTATACTAAATTTCATGCATAGAGGTATGCATAAAAGTTGATTATTTTAATATAAAAGTGTGACTTTTATCATAATTGAATTTCATGCATAGAGGTATGCATAAAAGTTGATTATTTTATTATAAAAGTGTGACTTTTATCATAATTGAATTTCATGCATAAAGGTATGCATAAAACTTGATTATTTTATTATAAAAGTGTGTCTTTTATTATATTAAATTTCATGCATAGAGGTATGCATAAAAGTTGATTATTTTATTATAAAAGTGTGACTTTTATCATAATTGAATTTCATGCATAGAGGTATGCATAAAAGTTGATTATTTTATTGTAAGAGTGTTACTTTTATCATATTGGATTTCATGCATAGAGGTATGCATAAAAGATATTCTTTTTATACCAAAAGTGTGATTTTCATCATAAATGGATTTTATGCATAACTTAGATGCATAAGAGAAATTCTTTTATTCTATAGGTGTAATTCCTACCAAATTGAATTTATGCATAAGAAGATGCATAAAAGTTTGATTTTTAATTCAAAGTGTCATTCTCATCTAAATTGAATTTATGCATAGGAAGATGCATAAAAGAATAAGATTTCAATTCAAAAGCGTTATTCTCATCCAAATTGAATTTATGCATAGGAAGATGCATAAAAGATGGATTTTTAATTCAAAAATGTCAATTCTCATCCAAATTGAATTTATGCATAGGAAGATACATAAAAGATTGAATTTTAATTCAACAGTGTCATTTTTATTTAAAATGAAATTATGCATAGGAAGATGCATAAAAGATTGATTTTTAATTCGAAAGTGTTAGTCTCCTTAAATGGAATTTATGCATAAATAAAAATGTAGAGAAATCTTATATCAAATATAAGAATTCTCTTGTATTCTATAAAAAGATATAAAATGTGATAAGACGTGATAAGAGGTGTATCAGAGATGTGATAATATGTGATAAGATGCGTATGGGAAGTGATAAGATGTGATAAGAGGTGTATGAGATATGATAAGATGTATATGGAATCTGTAGGACGAGAATGGATGTAATATGGATGTATGGATGTAGATACGGATATGTATGTATGAATGTGAATGTGGATGTGGATGTGTATGTATCAATGTGAATGTGGATGTGGTTGTGGATGTGGATGTGGATGTGGATGTATGGATATGAATGTGGATGTGGATGTGGATGTATGGATGTAGATACGGATGTGGATGTATGTATGTGGAAGTGGATGTATGAATGAGGATGTGAAAATGGATGTATGCATGGATGTGTATGTAGAATAATGAATGTGAATGTGTATGGAAAATAATGTGTTGTCGATATGAGTGAATGGATGATGATGAATACATATGAATGGGATGTGGAATAAGTAATGTGGACTAAGGAGGATAAAATGGAAAGAAGAGAGTTCGATATAGAAAAATTGTATTTTGTGAACTGTTTGTAAATGAATGTTTTATGTCAAGAATGCTGGGGAAGCATTTTGACCGTCTTGTAGATTAAGGTCAAGGAGACCTAACTGATAAAGTTGCAACTGCTGACGAAGAGTCAATGGAGGATGTCTCGCGTAGCAAGGTCGGCCGAGGTCTTGACCAGCCTCGGTTCGATTTAAATGGTGAGCTTCCGGTACGGTGGATTAGGGACCAAGGAAGCGGCCTATGAGTGAAGCGCTAGGTCACCTGCGAAGGATCCTAGAGGGTGCTGACCACACGGTGCTCGGGCTCTGGGTCGTCGAAGATACCCACACGTGCGTCGTGGAAGATATTGGAACAAGGAGTAAGAGTTGTTTTCCGAAACCGGGCATGGATCTGGTTGATTGACCTTGTTGGTCCTCAACGGATGAGTCCATGGCTCTTTTATATGGATCTGTGGGTTGATCTTGCTGATCTTCCACGGAGATTCCATTCTATTATATGAATATATTGCCAGTTACTATGAGCTAGGAACTATGGAAAAGGCCCCTGAGTGAACAGGTGGTGAGCGTTCTGGTTGCCAATGATGCCATAAGTATACCGATGAATGAATGACTGGAAATAAGGATTCAACCAGAGACTTTGAGGATTGTCATCAGTGACATAATGGTTTCATTAAAGGATTGTTTTAAAGTTAGCTGATGCTAAGAAAAAGGCAATTTCATATTGGGTGTGTAAGTGGTGTGACTAGTTTTATGTTTGCATGAACTTCCGGCTAGGGGGCCTTGGAACTCTTTTCCTTGGTACCCGGGACAAAACCTAACCAAATTCTTAATTGGATCCCATCACTACAGTGGTTGGGCGGTTGGCTAACCCATGGGACTGGATGGGGTTAGGCTGGACTGATGGATCCGTAAATCGAGGTTTAATTTCTATTATTACGATAGATGAAGTAAATCCCGGATAGTAATTGTTCTATGGATAGGAATCAACGGCTGTGCCTCTTGATGGGGAAAAAAGCGTTGATCCCAATGATCCAAGTGCAAGTTTCTTCCTTGATTTGACCAAGTATCGTTAGAGGTGCAGTTAGATCAGTTTGATCAGTAATTATCTTGACTACATTAGAGTAAAGAGTTATCCTGGTGGAATCGCTCGTGCTTTCCGGGTAAAGGAAGTTTTTCCGGTTTCGGTTTTGGACAAGCCGACGGATTAGTCTCTTGTCCGAATATCCGTGGGCGAGGCCCCGAGTGTGAGACCCCTACCCGCGCACGATGTGCTACTTCCGCTGCTAGTACCCCGAATCCGTTGCGCGGTGGAGACCGGGATCTCACAGTTGGTATCAGAGCGAAATTGAAAGCTAATAAAGATAATTAAATTCTTATCTGAAATTGGTAATAAGAATTCAGAAACAGCATTTTCATAATGTATTTTCATTCCGTAAGCTTCTTTAATGAGGAAATTTTAATAAAAGAAATTGTTTTTATAGATGGAAGTTTCCCATTTATCTGGTATTCCCGACCTCACCCAGTCTAAAGATTTGATTGCATTTGCCTTCGAGCATCTCATCTCTTCTGCTTCAACACGAACAAGCCGAGCAAGACTCGCACGCCATTTTGAGGAATTATATTTTCCTAACCTAGTGGGGAGAGACAACAGCATAAGTGGTTTGCAGGGCTACATATCCACGCCTCTTGCAACCGGCGTGCAATGCTGAGGCAGAACCTCTCATTGGCCATGATTTTGATAAAGCTGAAAATGACGCGTGGTGTCATTCTATATCTTTCAATGCCTCAAAATTTCAGACTTGCTTGCCGAGTTTATAGACTCTTCAGTCGATTTATCCCTAAGGAGAAAATAATAGCTCCCTTCGCAATTAGAGAAATTATGTAACAGGGCATGACTATGGCCCAGTACCGTCGTCTTATGCGTCTCTCGAGGAGATTTTAAATTTTGGAGCCGAGCCACTCTATGTACTTATTGCAACTTGTATATAAATATACAAATGTTTTTCCTGTTATTTAAGTGATTGTTTACGGACGATCGGATAAAGAAAAATTTGTTTATCAGACTTATGTCATAGATCTCCAATAAGATCAACTGAGGAGCCAATTATGTCAAAAATTTATCAAGACGCACAAAAAGGTTGTAATTGTGTGATATAATCCATACAATTTGTTATTCAAACTGAAATTCGTAAATTAGTAATTAGGACTTCAATTGGAAGTACCGCAATTGTATAGAACCCTGACTTGCTTGAGACCTAGGCATGATGGTATTTACCTTATAGTTTCGAGTATCATGACTATCCGTATATACCGAGGGTATAACTGCAGCTCTTTACCGGCAGTATATACGAGTAAATCTAAGACTTGAAATTATAAGCATTAATGCTATCCAGTTGATGAATTCGAATGTGGTTGATATGATTTTAATTCTGTTTGGGAACTGATGAATTGATTGGGATTCTGATTGAAAAATGATGATCCCTGAAAATGGGTTGAAATGTAATAAAACTGAGCGAAACCACAATATGGATGATTGGGGCGAGTCCCTGTGATGATAAATGATGATAATGATTTCAGCAAATCACTATATAGATTAGTGGATTGCGTTATCAAATTGCTACTGTTAACACTTGACTCATTAGATCAAGTTAAGAAATGACAAATTGAGAACTTACTTGTCTGAAATTTCCGTGGGGAAATGTTCATAAAGAAATTTTTTGGTCTAATGGACCATTATCGTGTTAAAGATATGAATGATATGATTGAAAGAATTGTTATTTAATGATGAGTTCTATTTAAGGGATAATTATCCCCGTATTCTGTTGGGTTGACCAGAATAATAAGGAACCCCAGAATAAATTGGATCTTAAAAAAAAGGGTTGTCCTCTACTTTGCGAGATAAGGACATCACATCTCGCACTTTTTAAGTGGGGTAGAATGTAAGATTCTCCCCCAGCCTTCGAGGTATACAGGAGTAAGAATCTCCTTTTCTGATCTTATAATTATTCCCTCTCTAAATAAAAGAAAGATTCTGTTTAAAAAGGGAAGACACTTTACCCAGAATACCTTCTCAGGAGCCCACCTGTTTTAAAGATTCAGAATGATGAGTTCAGAAGTGAGAATCGGTGTTTTGGATGCCAAGGTTTTGACCATCAGTTAAAAGATTGCCCGACTCCTACCATGAAAAGGGCACAGGGAAGTCTAGAACCCAAATTCAGAGACCAATACCTTCATACCAATCTAATCAGGGTCCGTCTCGAACAAGATTGCTTAACTCCATTAACTAGGTTTGACCCATTGATTAGGGTCGAGATGACCAGTCAAATGCTTGGCGACTTAGAGCAACAGATGTAGGCAATTCATAAAGATATAAATGCTGCCCAGGATCGAGAGAGACAATATACAGATAAGAAGAGGACAGTCAGAGAATTCAAAGAAGCAGTTATAGTCTTCATTTGAATACGGACCAAAAGAATTTCTTTATCTCTAGGGGAGTATAAGTAGTTATCCCCCAGCTATTGTGGATCAAAGAAAGTAAGTGACTTAGCCTAAGAACTTCTTTTATATCCTCATCTCAAAGTTCTTAATACCTTCTATAGGAATATGTGCCAAACCCAAATCATGGAAAGACGGTAAAGCTTCAGTGGCAAGATACCGTTGGCTTCTAGGTTACGCTAACTCCTTCCTTTATTTAAGTCATAACTTTTACTTATCGCTTACAGTAATCTTACTTCCATCGATCTCCCTTCTTCTTAATCTCCTTCATGGCTTGGCAATAGGAATTAGTTTTATCCATGATGATTTCTCACCTTCAAGACGCAAGTGAGTCTGTGAAGAAAGATTTTATAGAACAGTATGAGCGCTCACTTTTTCCTCACTTGGGAACGTCTGTAGCTCAGACCAAATGGCGGACCTATCAAGACATAACTAGGGTAACACCCTGGGGTCAGTAGCACTTTCGTAACAATGTCCGCTTGGCCATGGTTATTGAAGCCTTGGGTTTGGGTCCTCGATACTACTGCGTCATGAGATCAAGACATCTTGGGTTTTCTGAGCGGGTCTTCTTACTGGCGTGTTTTCTTCCTCATCAGAAGATATGCCTTTATCCCGTTTTTGGCTTGCCTCTCAGAGGTCCTTTTGTTAGATCACCTCATACCACTGAGATAGGTGCGGCAATAACCAACAGAATTATTCCCATAGATGAGTTACCTTATACGTGCGTAGCTTGTGAGTGCTGCTTTTGTGATCATATGATGGACGGGCTTATGGAAGTGTAAAGAGTTCTTCTATCTTTACTGTATATGTTCCAAGAATGAATAAAGTTTAAATCTTGTTCTTGTCTTGACCCTTACTCTCTTTGAGACTTTTTTAATTGGTGATTAATCTTAATTAAAAATTTTCTCTCAGTCTCATACTTGTGCATCTTGCGAAATTACCCCCAGTTTGTGAAATGAGGGCATCTCGCGTTTTTCAAGTGGAAGAGAATGTAAGATTCCTCCCCAGCCTCTCAAAATGTCCAGCATCTTCTCCTGTAATCAATCCCTCTTCAGAAATATAAAAGACTTGTTTCTAACTGTTTTAACCTAGAGAGAGAAAATATTCTAGAGAGAGAATATTCAGATTTTTAATATTTTTGGATAGAAAATTATCTCATCTTATTAAAATAAGTTCCCCTGAAACAGAAATTCAAAAAAGAACTTTCCAATGTGCAATTGGAATTAATTGGAAATGGGTATAAAGGACCTTAGCCTAAGGGTCTAGATTTTCAGAAATTTTTGGATTATGTTCCAATTAAGGTTCCTATGTGCCAATAGCATCAATCCATGTGTAGGAAGGAGATAAATCCAATTTGTAAAAGAAGATACCCAAAAATGAGTAAATGCTCACATAAGATGAAGAGTTGAAAATGTACAAGGTTTATTAGTAAAAAACTATGAGCAATATTAAAAATATGAGATATTTTGGGTATCCAAAAATGAGTAAATGCTCACATAAGATGAAGAGTTGAAAATGTACAAGGTTTATTAGTAAAAAACTATGAGCAATATTAAAAATATGAGATATTTTGGGTATAATGATTCCATTTTGACACATATGTAAGGAAGGGGAGTTCTTTAAAGGAGGTGCATATTTCACATGCTTGAATGAGTTTTAAACTCATAAAAATTGAGATATTTCATCTCTCCTCTCTCCTCATTCAAGTCTAGTTCCAAAAAGTTAGCTTAACTAACCTAAAAATGGTCAAATATTGACCAAACTGATTTAGAAAATTCTAGAATCAGTTTGTTTGGTTAGGAGCTCAATTTTTCCTATAAATAGAATCCTCCCCCTTGTTGAAAAATATATAGTGTTTATGCATCGTTACTCTACTCCACCTAAGCCAAGAACTATGAATTCATTAATAATTCACTAGTTTTTGGAGCTTCCCTCTTTCTTCAATCCCCATTGGTGGCTCCATCAACATACTTAACCAATTGATTGGTTGGGGGCCTCTACCGTGAACAAAGAAACAAGCAATTTGTAAGGTAAATGGTGAATTTTGATCTTTTCTATAATTTCTCAATGTTTCTCTCTTCTCAACCCTTCTCAAGCTTGAGAAGCTTAATTGGAATGGTTTTTGAATGCTATTGAAGTTAATTGATGAATGTTAGTGAAGAGTTACATAATTTGATGAATGCTATTGAAGTTAATTGATTAATGATAGTTAAGAATTACATAAATTTTCATTTATGCTTAATTCTAATGGTTTTTATGTAATTTCTCTCTCTCACTCAAGAAATGGTCATACTCATGACCCATTCTCAATCCAAATGAATCTTTTCATAAAGCTTTTTCTTAATCCAAGATTAAGCTATGCTCGAGGCCAAATTAATGGCTTTTTTCTATGCTTTTAGTTTATGTATATTGATGATTCAATCCATTATGGATTAATGATCCAATTAGAGACCATTCTAATTATTTCCTTAATGATAAGCTTTATCCCTTAAAAAAAATTGAGATTTATCAGTCATAGCAGCGGAGCTATGGCAAAATTTTTATAAAAAGTACGCATAAAATAATTTCATTCAAAGCATAAAAAGAGGACTTTCTACCATATTCTAGGAATTATCATCCTAGATTAATTGAAAGAATTTCATTATAATCATAGAGAAATTGAATTTTTATATTATGCATAAAGAATAAGTTTTTATATCAAAAGTGTTACTTTTACCATTTTTATTTTCATGCATAGAAGTATGCATAATGGATAAATTTTTATATCAAAAGTGTTACTTTTATTATTTTTATTTTCATGTATAGAAGTATGCATAATGGATAAATTTTTATATCAAAAGTGTTACTTTTATCATTTTTATTTTCATGCATAGAAGTATGCATAATGGATAAATTTTTATATCAAAAGTGTTATTTTTATCATTTTTATTTTCATGCATAGAAGTATGCATAAAGGATAAATTTTTTATATCAAAAGTGTTACTTTTATCATATTTGAATTTCATGCATAAAGGTATGCATAAAAGTTGATTATTTTATTATAAAAGTTTATCTTTTATTATAATTGAATTTCATGCATAAAGGTATGCATAAAAGTTGATTATTTTATTATAAAAGTGTGACTTTTATCATAATTGAATTTCATGCATAAAGGTATGCGTAAAAGTTGATTATTTTATTATAAAAGTGTGTCTTTCATTATATTGAATTTCATGCATAGAGGTATGCATAAAAGTTGATTATTTTATTATAAAAGTGTGACTTTTATCATAATTGAATTTCATGCATAGAGGTATGCATAAAAGTTGATTATTTTATTGTAAGAGTGTTACTTTTATCATATTGGATTTCATGCATAGAGGTATGCATAAAAGATATTCTTTTTATACTAA
This sequence comes from Cibotium barometz, assembly GCF_041138505.1. Taxonomy (NCBI): domain Eukaryota; kingdom Viridiplantae; phylum Streptophyta; class Polypodiopsida; order Cyatheales; family Cibotiaceae; genus Cibotium; species Cibotium barometz. The sequence goes on from NC_141100.1 coordinate 16,609,266, forward strand.
AAGTGTGATTTTCATCATAAATGGATTTTATGCATAACTTAGATGCATAAGAGAAATTCTTTTATTCTAAAGGTGTAATTCCTACCAAATTGAATTTATGCATAAGAAGATGCATAAAAGTTTAATTTTTAATTCAAAGTGTCATTCTCATCTAAATTGAATTTATGCATAGGAAGATGCATAAAAGAATAAGATTTCAATTCAAAAGCGTTATTCTCATCCAAATTGAATTTATGCATAGGAAGATGCATAAAAGATGGATTTTTAATTCAAAAATGTCAATTCTCATCCAAATTGAATTTATGCATAAGAAGATACATAAAAGATTGAATTTTAATTCAAAAGTGTCATTTTCATTTAAAATGAAATTATGCATAGGAAGATACATAAAATATTGATTTTTAATTCGAAAGTGTTAGTCTCCTTAAATGGAATTTATGCATAAATAAAAATGTAGAGAAATCTTATATCAAATATAAGAATTCTCTTGTATTCTATAAAAAGATATAAAATGTGATAAGACGTGATAAGAGGTGTATGAGATGTGATAATATGTGATAAGATGCGTATGGGAAGTGATAAGATGTGATAAGAGGTGTATGAGATATGATAAGATGTATATGGAATATGTAGGACGAGAATGGATGTAATATGGATGTATGGATGTAGATATGGATATGTATGTATGAATGTGAATGTGGATGTGGATGTGTATGTATCAATGTGAATGTGGATGTGGATGTGGATGTATGGATATGAATGTGGATGTGGATGTGGATGTACAGATGTAGATACGGATGTGGATGTATGTATGTGGAAGTGGATGTATGAATGAGGATGTGAAAATGGATGTATGCATGGATGTGTATGTAGAATAATGAATGTGAATGTGTATGGGAAATAATGTGTTGTCGATATGAGTGAATGGATGATGATGAATACATATAAGTGAGATGTGGAATAAGTAATGTGGACTAAGGAGGATAAAATGGAAAGACGAGAGTTCGATATAGAAAAATTGTATTTTGTGAACTGTTTGTAAATGAATGTTTTATGTCAAGAATGCTGGGAAAGCATTTTGACCGTCTTGTAGATTAAGGTCAAGGAGACCTAACTGATAAAGTTGCAACTGCTGGACGGAGAGTCAATGGAGGATGTCTCGCGTAGCAAGGTCCGCCCAGGTCTTGACCACCCTCGGTTCGATTTAAATGGTGAGCTTCCGGTACGGTGGATTAGGGACCAAGGAAGCGGCCTATGAGTGAAGTGCTAGGTCACCTGCGAAGGATCCTAGAGGGTGCTGACCATACGGTGCTCGGGCTCTGGGTCGCTGAAGATACCCACAAGTGTATCGTGGAAGATATTGGAACAAGGAGTAAGAGTTGTTTTCCAAAACCGGGCTTGGATCTGGTTGATTGACCTTGCTGGTCCTCAAACGGATGAGTCCATGGCTCTTTTATATGGATCTGTGGGTTGATCTTGCTGATCTTCCACGGAGATTCCATTCTATTATATGAATATATTGCCGGTTACTATGAGCTAGGAACTATGGAAAAGGCCCCTGAGTGAACAGGTGGTGAGCGTTCTGGTTGCCAATGATGCCATAAGTATACCGATGAATGAATGACTGGAAATAAGGATTCAACCAGAGACTTTGAGGATTGTCATCAGTGACATAATGGTTCTATTAAAGGATTGCTTTAAAGTTAGCTGATGCTAAGAAAAAGGCAATTTCATATTGGGTGTGTAAGTGGTGTGACTAGTTTTATGTTTGCATGAACTTCCGGCTAGGGGGCCTTGGAACTCTTTTCCTTGGTACCCAGGACAAAACCTAACCAAGTTCTTAATTGGATCCCATCACTACAGTGGTTGGGCGGTTGGCTAACCCATGGGACTGGATGGGGTTAGGCTGGACTGATGGATCCGTAAATCGAGGTTTAATTTTTATTATTACGTTAGATGAAGTAAATCCTGGATAGTAATTGTTCTATGGATAGGAATCAACGGTTGTGCCTCTTGATGGGGAAAAAAGCGTTGATCCCAATGATCCAAGTGCAAGTTTCTTCCTTGATTTGACCAAGTACCGTTAGAGGTGCAGTCAGATCAGTTTGATCAGTAATGATCTTGACTACGTTAGAGTAAAGAGTTATCCTGGTGGAATCGCTCGTGCTTTCCGGGTAAAGGAAGTTTTTTCGGTTTTGGTTTTGGACAAACCGATGGATTAGTCTCTTGTCCGAATATCCGTGGGCGAGGCCCCGAGTGTGAGACCCCTACCCGTGCACGATGTGCTACTTCCGCTGCTAGTACCCCGAATCCGTTGCGCGGTGGAGACCGGGATCTCACAATACGGAGGGCAGGATCCATGCCCACTTGGCGTGACTTCACACCAGGACGGATTGTGACTATTCTCCGTCTAAACCCACATCCAAGATTCTTCAAGTGGAGGGTAGTTCCGGTAGTTCCGCCTCACATAGAGATTAATATGAGGATTATCTCATAGAACATTCAGGGGTTTAGGGGGGGCCTCACTGCTTTCAGAGATGAGGCGTCCTTACAGGAGAACTTCAGCCAGCTATGGTGGGGCGACCTATCGACATTCTTTTCATCCAAGAGAAGCACCTTGCTGAGGGGCGCACCTGCCATTGTGGGAAGATTTTACCAGGCAAGAGTTATACTTTTTGGTCTCCATCCTTCGGCCCTTCAGGGACGCAAGGAGGAGTGTGTCTTTCTGTCAATGATGAGATGAGTGATTAGCAACTCTTGTAGCTAGTGACATGATCAGGAGTAATAGTTCCAGGGTGTGCATAGTGGGTTACCATTCTGATTGGTGAGGATAGCATTAGCTTCCTTAACAATTATGCCCCGAATGCTCTTGCAAGGTAGAGCTCTTTTTTGCAGCACTGTCAGACATGCCCTGACCCAGGATGATTTTTGGTGCATGGGTAGTGACTTCAATATGATAGAGGCAGTAAAGGATAGATTTGGAGGTGGCACGGCCACAGTCTCAAGAGAGGAGTACTCTATGGAGGAGATGATACTGGTTCTTAAGGGACAGGACCCTTGCATTTTCCAAAGTTTGTGTGTAGCCCTAGGAGTCTTAGCTTCTCTCGATTAGATAGGAGAAGCACTCGCCCCACCAACCTCTCTCACCCAGTGGTGGACAGGTTTTACGTTAACAAGTGGGCATGGTTGGTATCTTGGCAGGAACTAGTTTTTCAGATCATGCCCTAGTTATTTTGTCCCTAGAGGACATGACAAACATGCGAGCTCCAAGATTCCACACAACCTCATTCAAGACCTCGAGATCTTCAACCAGATTGAGTAGACATTGGTGGGATTGGACTTTTCCTCACGCTCTACAGCATGCACTTTGGATGGTGGCCTGGGGGAGATCAGTGTTTTCTTACAAGAGGCACCCAAAGTAGATTGGAGGGATTTTGGGAGCATGAGAGGAGTCTCAGGAGGGGACTAGCCTCTTTACAGTGTCTTCAAGAGAGTTCCCCAAACAACCCATGGGGATAGAGAGTCAACTTGCTGCCTCTCCCACAGGGAGATTCAGTCCATAGAGGAGAGGAAGGTGGAGTAGAGATACCATGCCGGGGCTTCATTATGGATCTAGGCCAGTGATAGAGTTACAAGATATTTCTTTGAGATAGTTGGCCCCTCAGGAGGAGAGACGGTATTTGTGGGCTGTGTGGCCCAGGATGGAGCTATTGTTTCTGATCCCCCCCATGTGAGAGCCATCGCCATGGATTTATTCCGATCTCTTCTCCTTGGCGCCCCATTATCCCCCACCAAGGTGATGGATGCACGTGAGAGGGTCTAGCGGAGAGGTGGTTCCTGAAAGAGTGCATAGAGCGGAAGTATACAAGCACTAGAGTGTGCTGAGAGAGAGTGCAAGAGAGAGAGAGAGAGATATATGTAGCAACTATGTTGAATATACTGCAATGAAATAGTCCCAACCAAGAGGCATAAAAGGTCTCATAATTGAGGGATACAAACTAAAGACTAGACTATGAAAAAAGAGGGAGGCAAGCCCACCTATAAATAGGTAAAGAGGGCTGGCCGACTAGACACCTAGAGCATCTCAAGATCCGTCATCTCAAACTCTGTCTCCAAAGCATCCATGACTGAATGGATCCTCACAGAAAAAGAACCTATAAAGATGAGGTCATCAACAAAGACCACAATGATAACAATTAACCCCCTCTCTAGGAGGATATAAAGGTTTGAATCTTCATGAGAACGGCATAGGCCAAGCTTCCAAAAGAACTCATCAATCTACTGGTACCAAGCCTGCGAAGCCTTCTTCAAACCATACAAAGCTTTCTTCAGCTGCCACTGCTGGTACACCTGATCTTGTTTGCCTGGAACCTCAAATCTCGGCTGTTGATCAACATACACTTCCTGTGTGAGCTCTCCATTTAGGAAAGCTGACTTGACGTCCATCTCAAATACGGGCCATCTATGATGTCCTACAAGATCAAGAACGGTGCAAAATGGTAGTCATTCGGGTCATCGAAGCAAAGGTCTCATTGAAGTTGACTCTAGGGCGCTGAGCATAACCCTTGGCAACCAACCTCACCTTTGTTGAAAATACAAGTGAATAGGGTGTGTGTGGAAACAAGCTCTTGGTTAGAGGCTGTAAAAGAGAAGATGTAATTGTGAAAGAACCTGTGAAAAGGTGAGAAGAATCTACTGGGAGAGAATTAAGGGTAGCATGAGAGAATGTAGGAGTGTGGAGTTATTCTGGGAGATATTCAGGGAAAAGAGAAGAGGTGGAGAGAATCAGGAAAAAGGTGGAGATATTCTGGGAGTGAATCATGGAGAAATCAATGGGATTTGATGCTTGATGTAAACTCTATAAATTGAGGCATAGCCCTAATGAGAATTTGCTGGTTTTTGAGTATCCATGCCTACATTAATCTATTTGCTAATTATTCACTAATTACGTCTTAATCATTTGCTAATCACTTTGTTAATGATGTTGATTCTAGTGTATGATCCACCATAGCTCATCATTATGCTCAAATTTCAACATGGTATCAGAGCCATGCCTAGAATCCATCAGATTTATGAGCCCATTATTTAATTAATCAAGATTAGTAGAAAATTATAATTTTTCCTCTTTTTTCAATTAGCCTCTGTACCCCCAGCCAGTGGAGGAGCTCCCTCTCCTTGCACACTCAACCATTACCCAAACCCTTCTAGCTCAAGATAGCTAACCCATAGGAGCTCCAGCCCATCAAATCAGAAGCGCAAACCGCCCACGGAAGCTCTCGATTTTCGCTAATTAAAAAGCTACGTTTTTCTACAGTAAATCAATGATTTCTACTTCATCAAATCAAATGGGTCTAATTCCTCTTAGCCCCGGGGGTTTTCAAGCATGCTCTACAAGTTGGGGAAGACAGAATTCAGTTTCATCAAGTCTACAGTGAGATCCAAGCTCTTCATCAAATTTGCAGGTGACTTTGGTAAAACAGAGATTAAGCTTTCAATATTTGGTCAAATCTTGTGTTTCTTGGCTTAATCCTCTACTAGACTCATTGCTATTGATGCCTTTGAAAGCATTTGAGCTCATTTGAAGTGGAAGGCACCAGATCTGGACTCCTCGCATACTCTGTTTTCTGCACACAAAACAGAGCATTAATTTACTAATCAGTGATTAATCAGTGCTAATCACTGTATTTTGGTGCAATTGAGGGTTCAAATTAACCATTAGGTGTCTGATACAGATCCCTATAACTTCAGATTACAAATCGGAGTTGGTTTGATACTCCAACCATCCCGTACAAATTGGTTACCCTTGATTTAATGTAATTTCTGGTAAAATTGTGCTGATAAAATTATGAAAATCATCATTTTGCATTTAACCCTTGGTTAATGCCTATAAATATCACTCTAACTCAAGATTATTCACAGCCAGAGTTGCATTTGGAATGTGCATAAGAATGAATGCTATACGCATTATGTATTGGGCACATTGCATCAGTGTAAAAACGAGAACAGACACTGCCCTTGTCCAGATTAAGGCAAGAGGTAAGACCTCCCGCATAATTTTGGGTTTGCATTGCATAATGACACAAGATAAAAAGAAAAAGCCCAAAGGAACTGTCAGCAAAACATTGAAACATGTTGCTCACATGGAGCAAAATGACCTGACGGACGAGCTCATGGCCCCAGCCATGAAAGAAGAAGAATATCTCGTCCCAAGAAGAGGATCCACACCAAGAAGAAGATCTAAAGGAAGACATGAACACGAGAAGAGAAGCTGCCACAAGAAGAGAAGCTGCCCTGAGAAGACTGAAAGAAGAGATGGACGCGTGGAGAGATGCTGCCGACAAGAAGACTGAAGACAAGAGAAGATGTGAGGCTCCAAAGAGTGAGGAGCCATGTGAAAATCTCTAAGAGAGAGAGAGAGAGACCCCACAACCCAATGTAACCTGCCCCAATAAAGTAAAACCACCTCTGAGCCACCGATGATGTAGGCCACGTGGTAGATGAATGTGTGAGCACTTTAGTCAAGGTCACGGGCACTTATAGTAGCCTTGGACACATAGAGAGAGAGAGTGTCAAGGACTATGGAGTTTAGGGACTTGAGGCACTGGTCACGGACTGTCAAGTAAGAAAGAAACTTGATACAGGGTCCAGGTGTGCTGAGATAACTTGAGGGGAAGAGTAGACACTGGTCGCGGACTATCAAGTAATGGGAGGCAAACTTGGTATAGGGTCTAGGTGTACTAGGATTATTCACTTGAGGGGAGGTGTTGAAAATACAAGTGAATAGGGTGTGTGTGGAAACAAGCTCTTGGTTAGAGGCTGTAAAAGAGAAGATGTAATTGTGAAAGAACCTGTGAAAAGGTGAGAAGAATCTACTGGGAGAGAATAAAGGGTAGCATGAGAGAATGTAGGAGTGTGGAGTTATTCTGGGAGATATTCAGGGAAAAGAGAAGAGGTGGAGAGAATCAGGCAAAAGGTGGAGATATTCTGGGAGTGAATCATGGAGAAATCAATGAGATTTGATGCTTGATGTAAACTCTATAAATTGAGGCATAGCCCTAATGAGAATTTGCTGGTTTTTGAGTATCCATGCCTACATTAATCTATTTGCTAATTATTCACTAATTACGTCTTAATCATTTGCTAATCACTTTGTTAATGATGTTGATTCTAGTGTATGATCCACCATAGCTCATCATTATGCTCAAATTTCAACAACCTTGTGCTTTTCTAAGCTAGCATCAGCTCAGAACTTTGATTTGAAGATCAGTGCACACCAATAGCCTTACATTGCAGTGGCCTAGGCACCAAAATCCAAGTGCCATTACATTCAATAGCATCCAGCTCTACCTGCATAGCACGACGCCAAGGCTCATGTGAAAGAGCCTTGTCTACAGAAGTGGGATGAGAAGGACCATGAATAATAGAGGACATAAGAGCATAGCTCACAAACATGTTGTCCTCATGAATTTATTTCCATGAAACTCTGGAAGATCACATGAGAGAACCAAGCGGAGGAGAATAAGGAAGCTCACGTAACCCAGAATCACGAACTATCTAAAAATACCACCAGGCAGCACAGATCTGCTCGAACTAGCTGGAGGAGGAGAAAAGTCATCATCATCTGACTGAGAATCCACAACTGGAGTTGTAATAGAAGCAGGGGGAGGAGGAGGAGAAGGCAGAGAAGGAGGCAGAGGAAGAAGAAGCTCACCACCCCCCTCTGAAGATGTAGGAGTCTCCTCAAACACCACATCATGGCTCATAACAACTTTGCCAGCCTGCTGATCATATAGACGATATTATGCCTTGGACACAGAACTGTATCTGAGAAAAGTCATGCGCTAAGACTTCGAGTAGTGCATCTTGGAGCGATGCTCCTTAGGCACATGTACATACGCCGAACAACCAAATACCTAAAAATTAACAACAGAGGGCTTCTCACCATGGAAAGCCTCATATGTAGTTTTATCTGGAAGAGCAGTAGTAGGAGACATGTTCTGAATGAAGACAACAGTAGAAGCTGCCTCAGCCTAGAAACATCGAGGTAATGAAGAATGCTCAAGCATATCACGAGCCATCTCCATGATGGCCCTATTCTTCCTCTCTGCAACTCCGTTTTGTGAAGGAGTATATGTTTTATTAAGCTATCTCTGAATGCCATAATCCTTGCAATATTGCTGAAACTCCTGGGATGTAAACTCACCCCTTGTGTTGGTCCTGAGAGCCTTGACCGAAGAACTGGTCTCTTTTTCCACCTCAACCCTCCAATCACAAAAGTGTTAAAAAGCCTCATCCTTGGAATTCAAAAAGAAGACCCGAGTATATCTTGAGAAGTCATCCACCATCACAAGCATGTACAACACCTTACTCAAAGATGTGGTACTCATAGGACCACATAAGTCTGCATGAACAAGAGCAAGTAATGTCAAAGATCTATGTCATTATAGGAAATTTTTGGACCCAAAAAGGGCCTCCTAAGGATTCCTAGTTTTAAGGGATTAGAGCTTAAAAAGCTGGGCTTAAGGGAGACAAAGGCTATGATGACCCCTATTTTTTGCCTTGCCACATCAGCCATACCCCCTAGTTTCACTTACTCTCTGTCTTACTTTTTGACTTTTCTCATACTTTCTTACTTTTTGAACTTTTTATCTTCACTCTCTACAAATTGAATCTTTCTTGTCAGTTTGAAATCTCCTTTCTCATTAACTCCCACCATATCTCCCTTCCACATCAACGAAACATTCTCATATTTAGGTGGGCCCCAAAAAGTGAAAATTTTTTATTTTTAATTTTTTTACATTTTGAGGTGGAAAAACACCACCCAACCAATATGTATGATGAAAATAATTTTTTCCCTCCAAAAATCTTGAAATTCAAGGGTCACGTCACAAGACTGTCAGGAGCCAGTACATCCATAACTAACTGTCAAGTCCCCACAACCCCATAAACATAACTAGCTGTGTCAGGAACCATTACATCCATGAGATCTCGAAATTATGGGGACCCCAAAAATTATTATCTTTTAATTTTTCTCATAAATGTAATTTATTATGAAAAACTCCATGTTAGTATATTTGTATATCAAAAATATCATTTTCTACTTAGAAAAACGGATTTGTGTTAAACCTGAACAGCAAAGTTTTAACAGTCTCTCTCACTCACTCTCTCTCTCTCTCTCTCTCCCCCTCTGAGGATCTCTCTGCTTTAGCTTCTTCCTCTTCTTAGCTATGGAGCCTTTGCAAGCTGTGTGTGTAGCCCCTTGTGAAGCTAGAAAACGGAAGGTTGATTTACACATTCGTATTCCTGAAGAGTATGGCAACCCTAAATAAACCCATCCTACTGATGCACAATCTGTCCAAGCTCATAGGATAGCTAAGGAGAAAAATGTAGATCTTTGGGTTGATGGGCATCTTTATCCAGTTGACCCTCCATTAAGAGCAAACCCTCCTTTCTGTAATTTATCATCTTTTATGCAATTTGTTGTGGTGAAGGAGAGCTTGGCTTGTTAGGATACTGCAGAAGATTGACTACAAGTGGAGCTTGGCAAACCCATATTCTCCAATCTCAATTGCAAGCATCACAATTCAGCCTTTTACAATGTTAAGAAGGACTTAAAACATCATCAATGAATAAGCAGGCCTCTGGTATGTCATACGAGGTTGCTCAAAAGGTCTCCATGACTGGATCAAGGCAAGGAGATTTTTGGAGAAGCCAACAAACATAGAGAATTCAAAGAAGACTTGGGGACTTTGGAGAGACCTATGTGCAATCACCACAAATGTAGATTGTCCAATGCCAGCTCTTGTAAATATGCACAAAGAGCTTTGGATAAATTTCAATAACATGGTTCGCATTATAAATCAAAGTAGCACAACTGCCCAAGAATGAGCATCATTCCAACAACATATCATAGAATTCACCAAAAGTGTGCTAGGTGCTTGGGGAGAGAGTAAAGTAACACACTATATGGTAAGTTGTACAGTAAAAAAATAAATTGGTATTTTAACCTTGACTTTTTCTAATTAAATTTTGTTGTCATGTGTACAGCATATAGTTTATGAGCATGGTGCGTATTTCATTGAACAAGTATGGATCGCTCGACATGTGGAGTACCCAAGGGATGGGGAAATCACATTATAAAGCAAGAGGGGTTTATTTCAAAAATACAAGACATGGAGGTGGAGCTTCTGCACGAGCAACACGTACAAACTATCTACAAGAGATGTTCAATTGGTTTTATCGCACAACCTTTGGAAGGGTATTGGTTAGGGAGCGGGCCCAACAATCTAAGCTTGCGTGTTAGGGTTTTCTTATGTAATTCTTAGACCTTAGTCAAAGGGCTTGGGGGTTAGTTACGTGTGGATGTACCCTTTGGGATCTGAACCGAGTAGTTATACTCTGACAGTTGCATCTAGGGGATACATTGATAGGACGTTGATTCTGATTGCTAATGAATGAAGGAGAAGTTTTGCTATGTCTTTGCTCAACGTTTATCATGTCTTTCTTGATGTTTGTGCAATCATTATGCTGTCCTGATAAATCAGAGTCTGTGCTCTGAATGGTGTTGAGTGAGTATTATTTGTTAATGCCTTGTACAGAACCTTTTTGAGGCCATGTACACACTGGCGATCTTGCATGTACACACTGGCGATCCTGTGAGTTCGAATGCCCTGAGTTCTGGGAGGATATGAAATATTCAGAGGCGAAATCAGATTCAGAGGCAAAATCAAATTCAGAGCCGAAATTAGATTCAGAGGCGAAATCAGATTCAGAGGGCAAAATCAGATTGACATAATCAGTTATGGTTCTTGGAAGTCAGATATTGAATGATTACTCTGATCTTGCAGAAAGCAGACGTCTCTGAATCTGCAGACTGCTCTGATCTTGCAGCAGACTACTCAGAACCTGCAGGTGGAGCAGAATCAAAATCTGCAAGTGCAACAGAATCACAATCTGTAGGTGCAGCAGAATCAGATCTGCATATCCTTGGTGGAATTCCTCATTCAAAGTGCTACTTCACATTGGAGGTTGACGTGTTCCAAGTAAGCCATCATTCAGATTTTGCATAATAAACACCTCAAATTCTGATTTTAGAAAGTTTTTAGCAATGTTTGAGCACCTATTTTTCATTAGTGGGGTGGATCTCAGTATAGCACCGCAGCTCTCCATTCCATGCATACATATGGGCTCTATTTGGTGTGGTGCATTGAATATGAGAGCTCACATAGCTATCTAATTTCTAACTTCAAATATGGGTCAAAAGAAGAAGAAGAAGTGCGCTATTTGTTTGAAGCATGAGCATTGCACGAAGGAGTGTCCATACATTTGTGAGGAGTGTTGCATGGGAGATGATTGCAAGAAGTTTTGCATGATTGATCTATGCACAAAATTTCACAAAATCATCAAGCATTTTCATAAAGCATCATCATGTGAGAAGATGAAGAGAGCTAGAGAGAAGCTAGATGTATTTGAAGGAGTGTTGGAAGATGCATGAGTATCATAGGGATCATGAGGGTAGAAGATGTAGATCTTGTTCTAGCAAGAAGAGGGTGAAAAAGTTGGAGAAAGCATGTGAGAAATTGAGGGAGAAATATGAGGATGAATTTGAGGGTGAATCAAGTGATGATGATGAATGGTTTAGCTACCAAATGGAGATGCCGGTGAGTGACTGGAGTGAAGGGAGTACAAATGGGTGAGAGCCGAGAGCCAACAAAACCCAAAAGATACCCCTAGCCCAACATTAGAGCTAGCTCATATTAGAGTAGTTAAAGATTATCCATCAAAAGAAGTGATGAGAATGATGTCATGGTGTACTAGAGTTTACATTTCTTGTGCAATTTGTGATGCATTGAAACATAGCAATAAATCCCAAAAAGATGATGTTTACTTGCATGAAAAGCATGTTTGTGATCGAGATGGGATGGAAAGGATGGAGACTAGAGGCATAATTGAGGGCCTAGAGAGCCAAAGAAGCCACATAGAGTCCCAAGATGGCCCTATACTCACATCTAACACTACCCACCACAATAAAATGGTTGATGAAAATTGTGATGAGGTGATTCAGAAATTCTTACTTTTTCTTGATGATGTGGATGATTATGATGTGCATAATTCTTGCATTTTTCATGATGAGCTGATTGATGTTGAGTTATTATTGTATGATGGGGTATGTTTACCTTCAAAACACTCATTTTCAACAGTTTATGAATCTAAAATCCAAGTTGATAGAAGAGAAGTGTTTATTCAGTTTGTGTTTCATGGAAACAATGATCAGAATACATTAGAAGTTGCAGATTTGAAGAAAAACTCATGCAAATGCAGCTTAATTTTTCCTGTCAAGAGGTCAAAGCTTCAAACTATTTGGAAATCATGTTTTCCAGCTTTATGGGGATCAGATTATGTCATAGGAGCAATCAAATCAAATCAAAATTCTGTCAATAAAGTTTTTGCAAAGACAGGATTGAATCAGATTGTTGAGATTTTTAATCTAATTTTAAAGAATGATCCGAAAATTCAGTTTCAGGTTTTGGGAGTGTTATTCCAATTCAGAATATCAGGGATATACAATCAAATTTCAAAAAACAAAACTTTTCAGATTTCAAGAATTCTGACTTATGCAAAAACTCAGAAACTTCAATCTAACATCATGTTGGGAGTGGTCTCTCAAATCAGATTAACAGGAGTATGTGATCAGATTTTGAAAAATCTGAATTTTCAAAAGACAGATGGATTTGCAATTTTAGGAGATTTTTTGATTTCAGTTTTTCAGAAAGAGATTGCAGATTTTCAAGTTGCAGAATCTGAAAAACAGATTTCAGAGAATCAGATTATTGCAGATTTTCAAATTTCAGAATCTGAACATCAGATTTTAGAGTTACAGGATGCAGATTTTTCGAATTTAGAATTTCATATTTCAAATCAAAATTTTCAAAATGCAAATTTCCTCAAGCATATTTTTGATTTATTGAATCAGTTTTTGAAGCCAAAGATGTATGCAATGGTTTCAATTAACCAACTGTTCATGATGATAATGATTCTAACTTGTTTGAAGTACATTGGAGTTGTGAGATCCCAGTCTCCACGGCGCAACGGATTCGGGGTGCTAGCAGCGGAAGTAGCACATCGTGCGCGGGTAGGGGTCTCACACTCGGGCCTCACCCACGGATATCCGGACAAGAGACTAATCCGTCGTTTTGTCCAAAACCGAAACCGGAAAAACTTCCTTTACCCGGAAAGCACGGGCAATTCCACCAGGATAACTCTTTACTCTAACGTAGTCAAGATCATTACTGATCAAACTGATCCGACTGCACCTCTAACGGTACTTGGTCAGATCAAGGAAGAAACTTGCACTTGGATCATTGGGATCAATGCTTTTTTCCCCATCAAGAGGCACAGCCATTGATTCTTATCCATAGAACAATTACTATCTGGGATTTACTTCATCTATCGTAATAATAGAAATTAAATCTCGATTTACGGATCCATCAGTCCAGCCTAACCCCATCCAGTCCCATGGGTTAGCCAACCGCCCAACCACTGTAGTGATGGGATCCAATTAAGAATTTGGTTAGGTTTTGTCCCGGGTACCAAGGAAAAGAGTTCCAAGGCCCCCTAGCCGGAAGTTCATGCAAACATAAAACTAGTCACACCACTTACACACCCAATATGAAATTGCCTTTTTCTTAGCATCAGCTAACTTTAAAACAATCCTTTAATGAAACCATTATGTCACTGATGACAATCCTCATAGTCTCTGGTTGAATCCTTATTTCCAGTCATTCATTCATCGGTATACTTATGGCATCATTGGCAACCAGAACGCTCACCACCTGTTCACTTAGGGGCCGTTTCCATAGTTCCTAGCTCATAGTAACCGGCAATATATTCATATAATAGAATGGAATCTCCGTGGAAGATCAGCAAGATCATCCCACAGATCCATATAAAAGAGCCATGGACTCATCCGTTGAGAACCAGCAAGGTCAATCAACCAGATCCATGCCCGGTTTCAGAAAACAATTCTTATTCTTTATTCCAATATCTTCCACGACGCATGTGTGGGTATCTTCGGCGACCCAGAGCCCGAGCACCGTATGGTCAGCACCCTCTAGGATCCTTCACAGGTGACCTAGCGCTTCACTCATAGGCCGCTTCCTTGGTCCCTCATCCACCGTACCGGAAGCTCACCATTTAAATCGAACCGAGGCTGGTCAAGACCTCGGTCGACCTTGCTACGCGAGACGTCCTCCATTGACTCTCCGTCAGCAGTTGCAACTTTAACAGTTAGGTCTTCATGACCTTAATCCACAAGACGGTCAAAATGCTTCCCCAGCATTCTTGACATAAAACAGTCATTTACAAATAGTCACAAAATACAGTTTCTAAATCGAACTCTCGTCTTTCCACATTATCCCTCCTTAGTCCACATTACTTATTCCACATTCCATTCAATGTGTACTCATTCTCATCCATTTTCTCATATCGACGACACATTAATTCATATACACATTCACATTCACATCATACATCCACATCTACATGCATACATCCATTTTTACATCCTCATTTATACATCCACATCCCATATCCACATTCATACATACACATCCATATCCACATCCATACATCCACATCCACATCCACATTCACATCCATACATCCACATTTACATGCTTACCTCCATTTTCACATCCTCATTTATACATCCACATCCCATATCCACATTCATACATACACATCCATATCCACATCCATACATCCACATCCACATGCATACATCCACTATCACGTTCTCATTCATACATCCACATCCACATACATACATACATCCATATCCACATTCCCATTCACATCTATACATCCACATCTACATCCACATACATACATACATCCACATCCACATTCCACATTCACATCTATATATTCACATCTACATCCACATCCACATTCCCATTCACATCTATACATCCACATCTACATCCACATACATACATACATCCACATCCACATTCCACATTCACATCTATACATCCACATTCACATACATCCACATCCACATTCCCATTCACATTTATACATCCACATCTACATCCACATTCACATCTATGCATATACATCTTCATGCATACATCCATTTTCACATTCATACATCCACACTCCCATCTCCACATCCACACATCCACATACATACATCCATTTCCACATTCCCATTCATATAGCCCCATATGCCTTCACATCTAATCTTTTACATCACATCCATTCTCGCCCTATCACAACCCATATACATCTTATCCTATCACATACACTTCTTACCTCATCCCATACACATCTTATCACATCTTAATTCATAACTTATTTCATAAGCATCTTATCACCTCTTATCACATCTTATACACCTCTTATCACATCCTATTACATCTCATATCTATTTATAGAATACAAGAGAATTCTTATATTTGATATAAGATTTCTTTACACATTTATTTATGCATAAATTCTATTTAAGAAGATTAATACTTTCGAAGTAAAAATCAATCTTTTATGCATCTTTCTATGCATAAATTCATTTTAAATGAAAATGACACTTTTGAATTAAATTTAAATCTTTTATGCATTTTCCTATGCATAAATTCAATTTAGATGAGAATGACACTTTTAAATTTAAAATCAATCTTTTATGTATCTTCTTATGCATAAATTCAATTTGGTAGGAATTACACTTTTAGAATAAAAGAATTTCTCTTATGCATCTAAGTTATGCATAAAATCCATTTATGATGAAAATCACACTTTTAGTATAAAAAGAATATCTTTTATGCATACCTCTATGCATGAAATCCAATATGATAAAAGTAACACTTTTACAATAAAATAATCAACTTTTATGCATACCTCTATACATGAAATCCAAATATGATAAAAGTAACACTTTTATAATAAAATAATCAACTTTTATGCATACCTCTATGCATGAAATCCAATTATGATAAAAGTAACACTTTTATAATAAAATAATCAACTTTTATGCATATCTCTATGCATGAAATCCAATTATGATAAAAGTAACACTTTTACAATAAAATAATCATCTTTTATGCATACCTCTATGCATGAAATCCAATTATGATAAAAGTAACACTTTTACAATAAAATAATCATCTTTTATGCATACCTCTATGCATGAAATCCAATTATGCTAAAAGTAACACTTTTGTAATAAAATAATCATCTTTTATGCATACCTCTATGCATGAAATTCAAATATGATAAAAGTAACACTTTTACATTAAAATAATAATCTTTTATGCATACCTCTATGCATGAAATCTAATTATGATAAAAGTAACACTTTTATGTTAAAATAATAATCTTTTATGCATACCTTTATGCATGAAAATCAATTATGTATAATATAAAAATCAATTTCTCTATGATTACAATGAATATCTTTCAATTAATCTAGGATGATAATTCCTAGAATATGGTAGGAAGTCCTCTTTTCATGCTTTGAATGAAATTATTTTATGCGTAATTTTTATAAAAATTTTGCCATAGCTCTGCTGCTATGACTGATAAATCTCAAACTTTTTAAGGGATAAAGCTTATCATTAAGGAAATAAATAGAATGATCCCTAATTGGATCATTAATCCATAATGGATTGAATCATCAATATTCATGAAATACATAAACTAAAAGCATAGAAAAAAGCCATTAATTTGGCCTCAAGCATAGATTAATCTTGGATTAAGGAAAAGCTTTATGAAAAGCTTCATTTGGATTGAGAATGGGTCATGAGTATGACCATTTCTTGAGTGAGAGAGAGAAATTACATAAAAACCATTAGAATTAAGCATAAATAAAAATTTATGTAATTCTTAACTATCATTAATCAATTAACTTCAATAGCATTCATCAAATTATGTAACTCTTCACTACCATTCATCAATTAACTTCAATAGCATTCAAAAACCATTCCAATTAAGCTTCTCAAGCTTGAGAGGGGTTGAGAAGAGAGAAACATTGAGAAATTATAGAAAATGATCAAAATTAACTAATTACCTTACAAATTTCTTGATTCTTTGTTCACGGTAGAGGCCCCCAACCAATCAATTGGTTAAGTATGTTGATGGAGCCACCAATGGGGATTGAAGAAAGAGGGAAGCTCCAAAAACTAGTGAATTATTAATGAATTCACAGTTCTTGGCTTAGGTGGAGTAGAGTAACGATGCATAAACACTATATATTTTTCAACAAGGGGGAGGCTTCTATTTATAGGAAAAATTGAGCTCCTAACCAAACAAACTGATTCTAGAATTTTCTAAATCAGTTTGGTCAATATTTGACCATTTTTAGGTCAGTTAAGCTAACTTTTTGGAACTAGACTTGAATGAGGAGAGAGGAGAGATGAAATATCTCAATTTTTATGAGTTTAAAACTCATTCAAGCATGTGAAATATGCACCTCCTTTAAAGAACTCCCCTTCCTTACATATGTGTCAAAATGGAATCATTATACACAAAATATCTCATATTTTTAATATGGCTCATAGTTTTTTACTAATAAACCTTGTACATTTTCAACTCTTCATCTTATGTGAAATATGCACCTCCTTTAAAGAACTCCCCTTCCTTACATATGTGTCAAAATGGAATCATTATACCCAAAATATCTCATATTTTTAATATTGCTCAAAGTTTTTTACTAATAAACCTTGTACATTTTCAACTCTTCATCTTATGTGAGCATTTACTCATTTTTGGATACCCAAAATATCTCATATTTTTAATATTGCTCATAGTTTTTTACTAATAAACCTTGTACATTTTCAACTCTTCATCTTATGTGAGCATTTACTCATTTTTGGGTATCTTCTTTTACAAATTGGATTTATCTCCTCCCTACACATGTGGATGTACCCTTTGGGATGATCTGAGCGGAGTAGTTATCCTCTGACAGTTGCATCTAGGGGATACATTGATAGGACGTTGATTCTGATTGCTAATGAATGAAGAAGAAGTTCTGCTATGTCTTTGCTTAATGTTTATCATGTCTTTCTTGATGTTTGTGCAATCATTATGCTGTCGTGATAAATCAGAGTCTGTGCTCTGATGTGCTCTGAATGGTGTTGAGTGAGTATTATTTGTGTTAATGCCTTGTACAAAACCTTTTTGAGGCCATGTAGACATTGCGCAAGAGGCACGCAAGGCGGCAAAAAGTCATGCTTGGCTTGAATGGTTGCAGACCAATGCTCCCAATGCTCCCCATAGGCATGGTGCTTGGCATGCACGAATGAGGAGACAAGGGAGGCGTTGGATTGTGCATGCACCAGCATAAATCTAGATGTAACAAGGCTAAGAAAATAAGTTTAGTTAGGTTTTTTTTTTCCCTTGAAAAAAACTATTAATAGTTCCTTCTCTCACTTCATTTTCATTTCACTTTTTTAGAGAGCTTGAGCTCAAGATCTATGTAGACACCCATGTAAGGACACCAGCATATCACCACATTAGCATAGTCATACATGGATATGGCATGCACCAAGAACACTACACGTGTTACCATGCTTTCATAAAACACAGTGCAAGGCACCCAACAACCACATACTGGCATTACCACAGAAGAGAGTGACCCCTTGAATTCTAGGACACGCCCAATGGGATCACCAGAGTCCAACCCTCCTCCCATACCAACACCAACGCACACACATGCAGGCCCTTCTAGTGGGAGCAAGCGTGCGAAGAAGACCCCACAATAATGCAGCCACCCCAGAGATCAAGACAAAGAGGCCAATGATGAGTAGTACGACTAGGTTGGTGAAAACATTCCTACATTGCGCAGCACCATAGGTGGCAAGACCCTACTACTAGGACAGGGTCCCCTACCTACCCGGGAGAAACTTGATACACAGGTACCATAGCAACAGGAGGAGGAGGATTCAGACTATGAGAGAGACCAAGAGGAGGTTCTTGCAAATGCGCACAAGCGTAGAAAGGTCAAGCTCTTCAAGCCAAGGAAGTCCCAACCTCGCTAACGCACTAACACAACACAGAGAGCTCCAAGGAGAAGGATGCGCCAAGGGCATAGGGCTCTACAAGAAATCAAGTTTTATCAGAGGAACACTGAGCTGCTGATAAGAAGAGCCCCTTTCGCTCGAACAGTGAAGGAGATTCTCCAACAATATAGAACAGAGTTCCTTGTGCAAGGGATTGCCCTTGAAGCATTGCAAGAAGCCTCCGAGGCTTACCTTGTTGGGCTTTTTGAAGACACCAACCTCCTTGCAATACATGCAAAGAGGATTACCATATCTGCCAAGGACATGCAACTAGCTTGGCGCATTCGAGGCGAGTGAGACACGATCTAGAGATCTTAGATGTTAACCTTTTTTTGGAAGCAACTCTTTTGTTTCAAACCCCCTTTTGTAACAAGCCTATCTAGCTTTCATTTGTAACCTTCTGATAATTAAAATTTTAAGTTTCTCTTACAATGTCTCGGTGTCATCATGTTTGTTTAACATGGAGTGTCTATCATCATGTGCCAGTTTGTCACCAAGGCATCAGAAATGCTTTTGGAGGACTGAGGAAGCTGTGCCAGAACAGTGCGAATTTGGCCTCTACAACGGCGATGTAGGCTCAAAATTCACACTGTTCTGGCACTTCTCCCCTAGCCACTCAAGATCATTTCTGATGCATTTATAATGAAGTTGAGCACACTAATTGTGAGAAACAGTAGTTTATAAGATAAAAACACCTTTGATCATGTGTAAAAATATAGTGTTTATCATCCAATCCATCATAATTGCTCCTGGAGGATTGGGGAAGCTATGCCAGAACAGTGCGAATTTAAGCTCTGCAGTGGCGATGCAGGCTCAAAATTCACATTGTTCTGGCACTGCTCTCCTAGCCACTCAGGATCATTTCTGATGCATAATGAAGTTGAGTACACTAATTGTGAGAAACAATAGTTTATAAGATAAAAACAGTTTTAATCATGTGTAAAATTACATTGTTTGTCATCCAATGCATTAGAATTGCTCCTGTGGAGGACTGGGGAAGCTATGCCAGAACAGTGTGAATTTAGGCTCTGCAATGGTGGTGTAGGCTCAAAATTCGCACTGTTCTGGCACTGCTCCCTCAGCCACTCAGGATCATTTCTGATGCATTTATAATGAAGTTGAGTACATTAATTATAAAAACAAGAATTTACAAAATAAAAATACCTTTAATCATGTGTAAAAAAACATTATTTGTCATCCAATGCATCAAAATTGCTCCTGGAGGGCTGGGGAAGCTATGCCAGAACAGTGCGAATTTGGGCTCTACACCAACGGTGCAGGCTCAAAATTTGCACTATTTTGGCACTGCTCCCCCAGCCACTCAGAATCATTTCTGATGCATTTATAATCAAGTTGAGTACATTGATTATGAGAAACAGTAATTTACAAGATAAAAATACCTTTAATCATGTGTAAAAATACATTATTTATCATCCAATGCATCAGAATTGCTCCTAAAGGGATGGGGAAGCTGTGCCAAAACAATGCGAATTTGGGCTCTACAGCAGTGGTGCAGGCTCAAAATTCGCACTGTTCTAGCATTGCTCCCCCAGGTTCCCAAGGTCATTTGTGATGCATTCACATAAACATTTATGGTATAAACTAGAAAAAACAATGATATACTTGATGAAAATAAGTTTGCAAAAATTGTATTGTATTCATAATAACAAGTGATACATCATCTTTACAAAAGCTTTCTTACAATATTGAGCTTCCTTCTCTTGTTATTGGGCAGAGTGTGCTCAAGGAGTGATTGGGCTATTTCTTGAGGATCCTCTATGCCTATGATTTTGGCTATACCTATACGAGCATGAAGCTTACCCCTAAATCCAGAACCAAAAACATCGAAGGCAAGGGATTTTTTAATCAGAACTATATATTTGGTGCTCTATGCCATAGAGGCTACATAGAGCACCTTAGAGAGGGCTTTCAAAAAAAAGAGAGTGAAGGCAGATTGAGGGGTGTAGTCCCTATGGATAATGGTGATGCCATCCACAGGAAGTCGACCAAGATAGTGCGCCAATACAGCATCATGTCCATGGACCTTGGCCTGGTCTCTGCTCCCGCCGCCTCTCCCAGCAAATGCGTCAGTTTCAACCACCCTCTGCAATCAAAGGAAAAATCAAAATATTTTTCTATACATAATTACAAATGTTTCTAGGTTATAAAAGGTTGATTATTACCTCTTGCTCAATGTCTTCTTTTGCCAAAGTGCTGGTGGGGGCGGAGAGGTCAATCAAGGACTTAGCCTCATCCTTTTTTGGTGCTTTGGTCTCCTCCCTCACTCCAGCACCAAGGGTATCCTTTTTAGCCTCTAGCTTGTCTTGTAAGGTTGTGAATTCCTCCTTTGGAACTAGGGCTTGCTTCGCGGTCTCAACCATAGTTTCCTTGACCAAAGCAACTGTCTCTGCGATAGATTCTCCAAGGGGTAATATAGCACTATCTCGGTGAGGACCAAGGTTGGACGTATCACCTCACATCGCGTGCATATAATGCCCAAGCATTCATCCATTCTCAAGCCAGCTACCTTTTCAAGGTCATGAAGAAATAAGTATTCTTCACCTTCCACCACAGTGGTGCTCAAGAGATTGATCTCAAGCTCTGGCAGTACCTTGCTCTCCTCATGTGGGGAAGATGGCCCCGCATCTTCTACTATAATGGGCTGTTCAGCTATAGATTGTGCACCCTCTGGAAAGTGCTCTGATGCAAGTTGCTCTTCCACACCAGCACTCATTCCTAATGCCTTCACTTCCTTGTTATCCCTCAAATACCTTGCCAATTGCAATGCAGGCATCTCTACCTCGTCATCCAAATCCTCATCTCGCTGATGAGGAACGCAAAAGTGGCGAGCCACGAGAGGAACCTAGTTCCTAAATTGCCCTTCCCCAACCTCTTCACCTCCTGCTTATTGAAGGTACAGTAAGCTCCTGCGGCTCCTGCGGGGATGCAGATGTCGATGAAGCGTTCAAGGCGCTGGATGTAGGGGCGTGCATATTGTTGAATGTACTTAAGCAGCTCAACGGGCACCCATCGACGATCATTGGGGCAATGGGGAAAGGAGATGGAGTGGGGAGCCAAGTATTGCTCCATGTATGTAAGATTCCTCCCCAGCCTCTTAGGATGTCCAGTACCTTCCCCTGTAGTCAAATCCCTCTTCAGAAATATAAAAGATCTTGTTTCTACCAGTTTTGGCCTAGAGAGAGAAAATATTTTAGAGAGAGGTGATTCAGTTATTAAATATTTTTGGATGGAAATTAATCTCATCTTATTTAAATAAGCTCCCCCAAAACAGAAGTTCAAAAAGATTTTCAGAAGGTGCATTAGAAATCAAGTATAATCTGTTCAAAAGGCCTTATCCTGGGGGTCCAGTTTTTTTGAAAATTTTAAATTAAGGTTTTGAGGGGCCAATAAGATTCATCCAAATGTGTGGAGATAAATGGAACAAATAAAGAAAATCCCCCTAAAAATGAGTAAATACTCACATAAGATGAAGAGTTGACTAAGGACAAGGATATTAGTTAAAAAAGAAGAGATATTTAGTGAAATGATGCATTTTTGACACCTCAGTATGGGGAAATTCCCCTCATGAATGAGGCGCTTATTTCACATGTGTGGGAGAGTTTTAAACTCCCAAATAATGAGATATTTTTATCTCTCCTCTCTCCTGTTTCAACTAGATCCAAAAAGTGAGCTAAACTGACCTAAAAATGGTCAAAAATTGACCAAACTGATCTGGAAAATTCTAGAATCAGTTTGCTTGGTTAGAGGCTCACTTTTTCCTATAAATAGAAGCCTCCCCCTTTGTTGAAGCTTAATAGTGTTTTTGCACTGTTACCCTGCTTCTCCCAAGAGCCAAAATCTGTGAATTTACTCATAATTCATTAGTTTTTGACCTTCTCTCTTCTAAAGATTGGTGGCCACTCTTGTTTCAAACAAGAGTAGATCCCTCAAACCATCAAGCCAAAGGAAAGATCTCAAATTCTCCTTGTAAGTTGGAGATTCTTCTCTTTTCTATTTCATATTATGGTTTTTATGATTTTTGTCTTCTCTAAAATGAATATGATGTTATGCCTCATTAAAAAAAGGCATTCCCCTCTCTTCTTTATTAAATCCAACCATTCTTTATCCTAGATGAATGATTAATGAGTTTTTCATAATGTTTTTCTTAAATAAGTAGAAAATGTTTACATTAGAATGATTTAAATACTCTTGGTGAAATTCTAGTTGATTTTAGAGAGTAAAAATTTAAAAATTGGTCAGCCATACAAAGGAGGTTATGGCGAAATTTTCTAAAAAGTGTAAAATAAGTTTTACCTTTTATTATTCAAAAAGAGTAATTCCCATCGTATATGTATTCTTAAAGTGTTATTTTTCATCCTAGGTATAGAAAAAAGCATACTAAAAATATTTTATTAAAAAAAGTGTTACTTTCTTTAAAATTAAATTCTATGCATAGAAGGAAGCATATTGAAATTTTTATTTTGATCATAAAAGAGTGATTTTCATTATAAATGATTTGTATGCATAAATATATGCATAAAATATATTTTTTAAATATTAAAAGAGTGATTTTCATCATAAATGATTTGTATGCATAAACATATGCATAAAAGATTTTTTATATATTAAAAGTGTGATTTTCATCATAAATGATTTTTATGCATAAATAGATGCATAAAGAATTTTATTTTTATTCCAAAAGAGTTATTCTTATCAATTTTGATTTTATGCATAGAAAGATGCATAAAGAATTTTATTTTTAATTCTAAAGAGTTATTTTCATCAATTTTGATTTTATGCATAGAAAGATGCATAAAACATTTATTTTTATTTCGAAAGTATTATTTTCATTGAAATTGAATTTATGCATAGATAGATTCATAAAAGATTTATTTTTATTTTGAAAGTGTTATTCTCATTAAAATGGAATTTATGCATAGTAAAATGCATAAAAGGTTTATTTTTAATTTGAAAGTGTTATTTTCCTTAAAAATTGAATTTATGCCTAAATGATGCAAAAAGGGATTTTTATAAAAGTGTTATTCCTACTAAAGTTATCTTTATGCCTAATTAGATGCGTAAAGAATCTTTATATAAAAAAATAGAATTCTCTTACATTCTATAAATAGATGTGATAAGATGTGATAGGAATCAGATAGATGTAAATGGATGGATGGAAGTGATATGAATCAAATAAATGAAAATGGATGAATGGATGTGATGTCCTGTGAATTAGGATGTGAATGAATGGTATAGGAAGTGAAGGAATGTGATGTCATGTCACCTCGATCTTGAAACTCTTGCCCCTCAAAACAGAGGCTATTTTCCCATATACTCAGTTCATCTTCAAGCTCTTCCACATGCCTACTATGTGTTAGTAGGGCTATGCACCTTGCTACTGAAAATTCAAGGTCCCCCATTTGCCATGATTCTGAGACCATGGTTGTCCCCTCCTTACACTTCCCAATCTGTAAAAATATAGAAAGTGGCACAATAACCAAAAAGTGTAAGGGTTAATTCTAGACATGTAGTGGAATCAGATATACCTTTCTTCTCATCAACTTGAAACTTGACTCTTCCACATTGTCAAAGCCCATAATGCTAAAGTGTTGACGCAGGTCTGCTAGGCTCCAATGCTTGCTTGCTGCCACTCGCCCAATGCATCCATTTTGCATCATGACAGCTACCTCAATAGGCATAATTTCTTCTTCTGAGGCTTGAAGTGGGATCCATGTCCCGTGCTTTTGCATCCATCTTTCGTAGTGCAGACACATGTACAAAATAGAGCGTGCCTTCAAGAACATGAAAGACATTGTAGAATCTACTACATTACACTTGTACACATCACCTTGATGTGGCCCCTCATTAACCTCCCAACCCTCTCCTAGTAATCCTTGAATGAGGGCAGACCGTACCTCCTTACAAATATACATTGTTTTTGTTTGGT